>NC_140412.1:267490279-268240005 GCF_965140295.1 Lepidochelys olivacea | reverse complement strand
ATCCTCTCAAAACTGATGTGGAAAGCTGCTTTGAGTCTGATGAAGCTATAATGCAAGCCCTTGAATACAAAGTGAACATTTTCTTTCACATCACTTTCCATCCGTGACCCAAAGGAGGAAAAATGCCCCGTTTCTTACTGTATTGAAATCTGAAGTGTTGCAAGAGAATTTTGGTGAGTTTGAAGGCCAACAGAAAGGCATGTATGAAGGGAGGCACCCTAAAACAAGCCTTGATAGAATTAGGAGGCAGGAAGAAACTTCATGTAAAATTGCAAAATGTGTTTCACTCATTGACCTTTACCCTGATTCTAGGTGTCTTTATTGTAATTGACAACTGGCAAGGATCATACCCTGCAGTTTTTTAAACTTTCCTGGCTAGGAAAGTGAAGGGAGGGACTGAACCCTGGCTTAAGCTAGATGCTTTGTCTGAGGGCACTTGAAGCTTCCTGGCTTTGTGGTGTTGGAGCATATTCCTAAATAAATAGCTCCATCAGCTGGAGGAGAAGAGAATTCTGTGGAAGATAAAAGGCTAACTAAAATTAACCCTTTCCCTGTAAGAGCAGAATGTGATACCTTGAGATGATCTACTTAGTACTAAACTGGACAGCCAGGGGCCCAGAAATGAGCACATCTAGGGAAAACGAAACATCTGCCAGTGAACTCATTGTTTGGTAGTGAAGGTGATCAATAGCAGCTGTCAATATGCTAGCCTCATCCATACCCTGAAGAGCAAATATTCTTGCCCTGTTCTAATCAGCTAGTCCAGACATAATTTTGTCTGTTCAACACCATTTTTCAGAAGCCAAATTTGCTTCCGCTATATCTTCCTTTTTAGGCGACAGATCGCTGCCATCTTCACATGATGCTCTAATGGGGCACAATTATGAAGTTAAGTAGTGTGTGGTGTTGAGAGGAGCAATGATAGCTAATCAACCCTTCTCCCCCACCCCTCCGCCTCATGGATTAATTCTAAGCTCCCAAAGGCACAGAATGATGGCACCAAATTACACACTTCATTGCACCTCATTCATCACAATGATTTTCTTATCAATATTATGCAATTCAATTAAAGGTAGGTCTCCCCTAAACAAGGCTTTGTATTGTGTATCCAGTAAGCAGGAGGTTGTTACACTAGATCTAAGTGCAGCCACACAGTGGAGTTGTTGCTTATTTAAAATGGTGTGTCTGGTTAGCTGAAGGTGAAAATGGATAAATAATCCTGCATTGGGTATGTCAGTTATGAAGTTTATTACAGCTTTTAACAGTAAGCTATACTTGGATTTTATACTCTTTAGGGCCGAGACCTTTGTTCTGTGTTTCTACATAGCCTAGTGCTATGGGTTTCTGGCCTGTGACTAAGGCGATACAAACAAGTGCATAAGTGTATACATGGTATAGTAGGCAGGTACAGTTTATACTATATATGGGAATGTTTGATGCAACATACCCATAAAGCAGGTTTTTGCAACCAGGTAGGTGGTTATATTTTACCAGAGTCTTGGAATCTCACCTGGCATAAACTCCATTAGTGGACAATTGAAATGTCACACTATGTTAAGAAAATTCCTTTATTGTTACTGGTGGGAATGTGACGGTTTCACCCAGAGACTCCTGACAGAGAAGGTGTGTTGGGAGGTTTTGCATGGCAAATCTTTAGAGCAGGAGACTGGGGATGTAAAAAGGATTTCTAGCTGTCATTCCTTTTCCAGCTTCCTTGGGACTCATTTACTACCAGCTGCTCCTAGCTGTTAGACCCCACCCCAACTACCTACCTCAGTGCCCTCAACAGAATCTATCTGTTTAAACAGGTCCTGAGGGCTACCTGCCTCCTTCCATATTGTACATGCTCTCATCTTGGGAGGGCTATTTTCAGTCATAACTGATCGGGATTTCCCCTAGAGCTGGAGAACGGTGTGTTGCATTTTCTTGCATGCTAGTGTCAGCATTTTTCTTTGTTCTTCAACCGCAACCCAAAAAACCCACCAAAAGCAGATATTCCCCTGCATGTGCTTCCCCCGGGGAGATGAGAGGAAAAATGTGACAGATGTTAGTCATGTTGCTTAATGCACTACTAGGAGGTGCTCAGATGCCATGGTGATGAGCACAGTGTAACAATCTATATAAAACAGGATTGAAGAATAGCTTATCTGTCATTATATCTTTATCAAAGAACAGTAAACTAGACTTTTTTACCAGGCCTGGATGCTGTACATGGGGGGGCCCTTCAAGGCCCCATCCCTATCCCTGTCCCCATCATGATGATGATAGTCCAGTTCCAGCAGACAGGAGTCCACATCAGTCATACTCCCACCCCTCCCACAACAAGGAGCACTATTTGGCAGCCTCAGCAGAGAGGGCTGGGATTGGCTAGTCCCTAGAGATTGAAATCCTCTTAGCTCTACAGGAGGTCCCTCCAGAACAGGCTAGAAGTAATTGGCAAGGGCCAGTTTAGAGAAATTGCACTTACCATGGCCTGTGCTCTGCCTGTTCTGTGTGTGGGTCAAGGGCTTTGGCCTCCAGAGGCGTCAATGTCACTAGTATGACACGTGCGAAAACTTTTTTTTTCTTCCTCTTTACAAATCTACATCCAAATGCAAGCAACATCTTAACAAGTCAGGCTTCAGCACCTGCTGGGAAGCAACCAGCCTTAAACTGTACTTAAATGCTATGCCATGTTCAGTCATATTTAGTACATATTTAAATACTATAATCAATGCATTCTTCCTCCAACCCTTGAACAGTGAGGGAATTGAACAAATAGAATTGGCTCCCATTTCTGTGTATTAATTCCTCCCTTTTTACTAACAATAATGAAAATACTTCACTGTTTCCATAGCACTTCTTGGCCATAAATCTTCAAGTGTTTGGAGGGTGGGTGTGAGTATCATTATCCTCGTTTTAATAGAAGAGGGAAACTGAGGGGGCTTGGCCAATGTCAATGTGACTCCAGCAGTGCTGGGAACAGAAAACAACCCCTGCCTTCAAGGCAATGGCCTCATCCACTGGAGAAGATTCCCACATCCTCCAATGAAATAAGTAACCCAGTCCTTCAGCCCAGCCCAGGTCTTGAGGGTGTCTTTCAACCACCCCTAAGAACCGTAGGTTCCCCAGGCCCATTGCAGCCATGCTTTAATTTTAATCTGGCTGAGTACCATTAACAAGCTTAATGTGGTCAAATGCTGAGAGTCCAGGTCTTAAATTCTATCCCAACACTTTTTGCCCTTTAGGGAAAGGGGCCCATCCTGTCTTCATCCTAGCTACAGGAAAATGTCAGGGTTATCAAAATCTCTGCATTTTTAGAGCTGGTTGGAAGGGTGAGCAGGCAAAGTGGAGGGGATGAGCTGGTTAAAGTGCTAGTCAAGGAGTCAGGAGATCAGAGTTGCCTTGCAGCCTCACTTTAAACCTTCCTGTCTTTTTCCTGCACTGTACCATGGGGCGAATACTGCCCTGCCCCACATGGGGGTTGTGTGAGGCCTAATTCATTACTGCCTTTGAAGTGCATTGAAATCCTTGGATCGAAGGTGCTGGGGAAAAGGGCAGTGTCTTTTACATGTAAAAATTGGGCAGCAAGCAGGGAATTGCTGAAGTTTGTCATCAGGCTTGACTGCTCCCTGAGAGCTTTCCTGCCGGTACACAACTCGAAAGTCCGCTAGATGGTACTGTAACTTCAGTCTGTAGCAGAAGCTCCAGATATAAAATGGGGGGGGGGGGGGGAAATACCACATTAACCACTGATAGCCCATGCCTCTCTGTCAGCCTGCACCGCTGCTCCAGTTAAAAGGCTTGCTGGCTTTTGGGAGAGATGGAGGAGAAAAAGATGGTCGGGTGGTTTAAACACAGTAGTAGGTGCTGGTAAAACAGGGTTCAGTTTCTGGTTCTGTCTGTGATTTTAGGCAAGTCAGACATTTTCCTCTGCCTCAGTTGCCCAGCTGTAGAACAGAATATTGCATGTCTATCTCCTAGATGTCCCAGTCTTAATAGATGAGGGGGTGTAAAGGGCTTTGAGATCCTCAGATGGAAGGTGCTGTAGAAGGGCCAAGCATCCCAGTGATTTATGCAGCCTGACTCAAACACAGGGCCAAGTGGGCGCTGTCATTTTGTATTTTATTTCTAAAAATAAAGTTTCTGGCTCCTCTGGGGCTGTGTGATGTGCTGAGGTTACATAGCTAGGTTTTACAATTATCTCCCTTTTTCTGCTGCCTGCTTGCGGGGGCTGAATACAGCTCTGATCCTGTTAGGTCTGGCACTACCCTGATGAATCACTGCAGGATCTCAACATGCAAAGCAGCTGTTTGGCATGAGTGTGCATAGTTAATCTTAATAGCCATTGGATTTTTCAGTCCCAAGATTCCCTGTGTACAAATGGGAGAGGCCCTCTACTCCTAAAAGCTGCTGGAGATTGCTGGAGTGTTCTGGAAACAGAGGGCATTAGCTGTTTCTGAGCGGAGCCCCCCTTCAGTTCTGTAGCCAACCCCGTGCTGAGGCTGCAGTCGCACACTGAAAGTGCCAGCTACCGCGTCACTCACCGTCACTGCAGCTCCCTGGGGCCTTCTCAGAACTTGTTTCCCCAAAATTGGAACTCGCTCCAGATCACAGGATTTTGACTTAGCCTTGGGCTCCAAACGCTGGCGGTTTAGTTTCATTTGGCTCATATAAAACATGAATTCTTGACTTTGGGCTGTGTTTTTAAAATTTCCATCTCTGCCCTAGATTTTATTTAGATTTATAGACATAATAAAAAGTCCCTTCCAAGGGGTCTACCC
Source organism: Lepidochelys olivacea (assembly GCF_965140295.1). Lineage (NCBI taxonomy): Eukaryota > Metazoa > Chordata > Testudines > Cheloniidae > Lepidochelys > Lepidochelys olivacea. The sequence goes on along the minus strand of NC_140412.1, from coordinate 268,235,242 downwards.
ACCTTGCTAAGTCTCAAGCACAACCAGCAAATGCCCGACCCCCTCTGCTGTCCTCTTCTACCCTCGCCTGTGTGGAAATCCCCAAAGCATGAAGCCTGACCGATCAGACCAGAGGGGTATCTCTTTTGAGTGCCTCCGCTGAGCTCACCATGACGCAGGCCATGCTTGTGAGAGATGGAGTCTCAAGTAGGCCAATCCCAAACCCATGGTGGACCTTAATTACTCTGGAGGTAGAACCTTTGTTTGGAAAGGATTCTATGTAGCTTAAAAAAAAAAATCTTAAACTGAATTTCCCCTGAGGACCAGGGAAGGTGGGAGGGAGAGAATATCACGTACGAGCTTAAAATTTCAGAGAAGCCCATTTTGGAGAGAGAAAAAAAAAATCCCTTGTGCTTAGTGTAGCCCTGCCCAGGCTCCCATGCACCCTGTCCTGCTTAGCTGTGCCTCCCGGGAATGCTGAGCTGATCACCGTGCATGCGTGGCAATGTCCAAACACAGCCCAGCTGTGTGGGTAAACAGGCCTGGGGGTGACCATATCCCCTCTGCCACTGGCTTGCGGGGGAAACTTGCCCAGCTCACTTAAGCCACATCTGTACGGGGAGCACTTTACTGGTATAGGATTACCAGTATGCTATGCTGGCAAAGTGTTCTGGGTGTGCATAACTATACTGGCAGCTGGCATAGCTGCTTCTACCCTAGGCACTTCTCCCAGCACAGCTCTATTGGTCAAGGGTCAGACCTCTTCGCACACCTGCCTGATAGCGATGCTGGCAGAAGTCTGTAGTGTAGACCTGGCCTTACCCTCTGTGGGCCTCTCTCGATTGGGTCAATGGCAGACAGAGAAAAAGCGGTGTTTCAAAATATAGCCCTCTCTAGCGTTAACCGTGGCAAGTTAAGTCTCTAAACCATGCTGACTATGTTCGGTGCTAAGAAATGTTAGTTAAGGTCTTTGAAAACACTGCTTGCTGCTTTGTTTAGACAAGCCCTATCTGTCCTCATCTGAAATATGGTTACCGACTTCCTGGTTGTGCTGGGGGGAGGGGGGAGATTAATGTTCGCTGCAGAAAGCAAAGCGCCAGATCTCTAGTGCACAGTAGAGGAAGGGGCAACGCTGTCTCCCGAGCGGCCCACCCATTACTGCCTCTTCTAAGTCGTCAGAGCGGTCTGGGGCACTTCATGATTTCTTGCATCTTCCAGGGAGGAGGGGCGGCCCCGGTGTCCCTGGCTAGGCCTGCTTCTGCGCACATTGGTTGCTATCAGAGCAGGTGCAGAGAGAGCACGAGCTGTTAGCAGGCCTGAGGAGCAAACAAAACCTGCCCGGGGGGAGAGCTGCCCCTGGGAAGCGAATAGCTGCATGAATGGCATCGTGCCATAGGCCTACCCCCCGGCCATGAAGGTGGGCGAGGTGCATTGATTACGCCTCTATTTCCTCTTTGTTGCCTAGATGCATGAGAGCCACGTGCCCGCCCCCTTCTCTCTAGGTGACGAGAGAAGCAGCCCCCTGCCTCATTAGGCATCACTCGCGCACTGGGAATGACGCTGTTCCTGGCGCTCTACATATTTATAGGCTATTTCGTGTAGCTGGAGCAGAGCTGGCTGGTGGGCAGAGGGAAGTGTGCTCTTAAGAGGATGAGAGTCAATGTGGGGGGACAAGCATGACTGCCAACGGCTGAGGGAACGATGCGATGAAAGGAGGGAAGAAGAGGCCAAGGGGGTAATGGATGGAGTAAATGATGGGGGGGGGGGCTCTGAGGGCAGGTAGGGACTTTGGCTCTTCTTGTTTGGAAACATTCGCCCATAGAGAGTTTCTCTCCTGCCCTGCTCCCAGCTTTTTCTGCACACGGTCCCCTTCATGCCTGGTGAGGCTGTGGGAGGGGGCAGGGGGAACCAGGATTTTCAAACAAAGGCTGAATATGAGCTGTTTGCCCTGGTTGTTTCCCAAGTCCCCCCCATATCCATGGCTTTCCCCCTCAGCATGCAGGGCCAGTTTCTGTCCACAGCGCAATATGGGCCAGGCTGGGGATGCTCCAGCCTAAATGTTCCAGAAGTTGGATGTGGGTAGATGTGAATGTGTGACTGGCCTAACCTAGGGCCTGATGGCGAGGGGCTGCTCTGTGCTGGGGCGTGACAGGAGTCAGGGGGGTCTGTTCTGTGCTCTGTGCGGGGGCGTGACTGGAGTCGGGGGAGCTGTTCTGTGCTCGGTCTGGGGGAATGGGGGGGGTTTGTTCTGTGCTCAGTGTGGGGTCGTGACTGGAGTCGGGGGAGCTGTTCTGTGCTCGGTGTGGGGGCGTGACTGGAGTCGGGGGGGCTGTTCTGTGCTCGGTCTGGGGGAATGGGGGGGGTTTGTTCTGTGCTCAGTGTGGGGTCGTGACTGGAGTCGGGGGGGCTGTTCTGTGCTCGGTGTGGGGGCGTGACTGGAGTCGGGGGGGCTGTTCTGTGCTCGGTCTGGGGGAATGGGGGGGGTTTGTTCTGTGCTCGGTGTGGGGACGTGACTGGAGTCGGGGGGGCTGTTCTGTGCTCGGTGTGGGGACGTGACTGGAGTCGGGGGGGCTGTTCTGTGCTCAGTGTAGGGGTCCCACTGTGTTTTCTTAGCTATAATATCTGGTTATTACCAACAAAAATCCAGCTAAGCCCAGCCCCTACTGCAGTGGTGCCCAAGGCCCTGTGAGAGCCCGAGAGTGCCCCACACACACCTGCCAGCCCCAGAGCCCCCAAGCCTGCCACCTACTCCTCTCTCTAGCCCCTTGCTCCCTCCTTCCATGGCAGCACAGCCCCAGTGCTGCTCCCTGCTTGAAAGACAGCACCGCTGGCTCCCTAGGCCAGGCACTGACGCCCCCCCACCAAGTCACCCCATTCTCCCCTGGGCTGCCTGGGCGGCTGCTCCGCTCAGAGGTGCTGTGTGGGCAGCAACTGCAGCCACTGTGCCCCATGGTCTCCCTGTGGAGCCATGAACTGCTGCTGGCGAGAGAGAAGAGCTGAGCCAGGAGAGGACTTTTTTTCCCTCCCCCTTGCAGCACTCACACGAGTGGGGTGGAGGACCTGTGTGGCTCACCCCAGGCTGGCACATATGGGCCAGGCAGAGACCACTTGCCACTAAGGGGAAGGGTCTTCCTGCTGGGGCCTACACAGAGGGGACCATGATGGGAGCCCCACGGGAAGGTAGAAGGATTTGGTGTGGGAATAGGCCACAGAGCGGGAATTTGGGGGACGCTGAGGAGGAGCTGGAATTTGCAGCTGGCAAGGAGGGACAGTGTAGACGGGGGGCCAGAGTTGAATTGACAGAGGGGAGGAGAGGTGCAGAATGGATGAATTTGTGGCAAGGGGGGAGAACTGGATTGGCGGGTGAGCTCCGGCTGTGGCTACAGTTGTAGGGGCACTATTTGTGGGGAGCAAGAGGCGAGCTCAGGCACCCATGGGAGGAGCGGTCTGGGGAGCTGCGAAGGAGAGTACATGCGATGCTCAGGATCACCGTGGCCCTACCAGCAGCTGCTCCAGGGGATGGGGCAGGGCTAGAACCCGCCTTCCCCGACCACCGTCAAGCCCCTTTTGTGCCATCTAACAGTGCCCGAGGCGAGAGACTGTCGCTAAGCGAAGCTGGAAGCATCCCCCATTATGCATATAACACAAGCTTGGCTGGGAAAATCAAGATTGTTATGAAGGCCTGTGGGATAGCTTGGGAGAGACAGATAGGAACGTAGGAGAGGAAATGGCACGGCCCCAGTGCATCTGGGAGTGCTCGGTAATGCTGGAAGGCGGGTGTGCAGGACAGGCCGATGGTGCCGGAGAGCCTGAGAGAATGCAGTGCCATTAGCTGGGAGTAGTTAAAGGGTCATGTCCTGAGGAAGCCTGGATTGTGAAATGACTGTACAATTTAAAATGAAGGGCTCGCCGAGAAGGAGTGCTTCGAGCGCCTCAGGACGAAAGAGAGAGACCCTTCCTGGAGGCTGAAGCCGTAACCTTCGATCTAGAATCTTAAACAGGCACCCAGAGCATCTGTTGCATTTCGGGGTCGTAGGAACCTTCAAGTGGGAATCCTGCATTTGGAACCAAAGCTGTATAGTTAACATAAGAACGGCCATACTGGGTCAGACCCAGTGGCGTATTAACGCCTGACAAGGCCTAGGCCTAAGGCAGCAAATTTGCAGGGACGGCAAATTTATAATAGCAGCCAGAGGCTGCTTCCCCCGGCGCCAGTTCGCCAGTTTGCGCCCTCTGCCCCAGGCAGACATTGACAGTGGCCAATGCCAGGTGCTCCAGAGGGAATGAACAGAACAGGTCATCATCAAGCAATCCATCCCTTGTTGCTCATTCCCAGCTTCTGGCAAATAGAGGCTAGGTACAACATCCCCACCCAGCCTGGCTAATAGCCATTGATGGACCTATCCTCCATGAACTTATCTAGTTCTTTTTTTCAACCCTGTTATAGTCTTGACCGTCACAACATCCTCTGGCAAAGAGTTCCACAGACTGGCTGTGCCTTGTGTGAAGAAGAACTTCCTTTTGTTTGTTTTAAACTTGTTGCCTATTAATGTCATTTGGTGACCCCTAGTTCTTGTGTTATGAAGAGTAAATAACACTTCCTTCTTTACTTTCTCCACCCCAGTCATGATTTTATAGACCTCTGTCATATCCCCCCTTCGTTGTCTCTTTTCCAAGCTGGAAAGTCCCAGTCTTATTAATCTCTCCTCACACGGCAGCCATTCCAGACCCCTCATCATTTCTGTTGCCCTTTTCTGAACCTTTTCCAAGTCCAATTTTTTTTTTTGAGATGGAGCGACCACATCTGCACGCCATATTCCAGATGTGGTGGCAATATGATATTTAGATATATGATATATAGAGGCAATATGATATTTTCTGTCTTATTATCTATCCCTTTCTTAATGATTCCCAACATTCTGTTTGCTTTTTTGACTGTTGCTGCACACTGAGTGGATGTTTGCAGAGAACTATCCACAATGACTCCAAGATCTCTTTCTTGAGTGGTAACAGCTAATTTAGACCCCATCGTTTTATGTGTAGAGTTGGGATTATACTTTCCAATGTGCATTACTTTACTTTACATTTATCAACATTGTATCTTTGTATCCTCTGCAAATTTTGCCACTTCAGCATTTACCCCTTTTGCCAGGTCAATTATGGATATGTTGAATAGTACTTGTCCCAGTGCAGACCTTTGGGGGACACCACTATTTACCTCTCTCCATTCTGAAAACTGAACATTCATTCCTACCCTTTGATTCCTATCTTTTAACCAGTTACCAATCCATGAGAGCACCTTCCCTCTTATCCCGTGGCCGCTTACTTTGCATAAAAGCCTTTGGTGAGGGACCTTGTCAAAGGCTTTCTGAAAATCTAAGTACACTATATCCACTGGATCCCCCTTATCCACATGCTTGTTGAAAAATTATAGTAGATTGGTGAGGCATGATTTCCCTTTACAAAAACCATGTTGACTCTTCCCCAACAAATTATGATGACCTATGTGTCTGACAGTTTTGTTCTTTACTATAGTTTCAGCCAGTTGCCCAGTACTGAAGTGAGGCTTACTGGTCTGTCATTGCCAGGATCACCTCTGGAGCCTTTTTAAAAATTGGCATCACATTAGCTATCCTCCAGTCATTTGGTACATAAACTGATTTAAATGATAGGTTACAGACAACAGTTAGTAGTCCTGCAATTTCACATTTGAGTTCCTTCAGAACTCTTGGGTGAATACCATCTGGTTGTGGTGACTTATTACTGTTTAGCTTATCAATTTGTTCCAAAACCTCCTCTAATGACACCTCAATCTGGGACAGTTACTCAGATTTGTCAACTAGATCTGGACCTTCGCTCACATTCAGGCCTCTCCTATGCCTGATTCCCTCTTAGCAGGGAAAAATATAACCCCTTTCAGTTTTTTAATATATATTTTTTCTAGTAATTTGAGACACGAAGAAAACCTTGTGAACATATCCTGGTGCAGGCCTGTCAGTCTATAGATAGCCTAGAATGATTTCTCCAGGAGAAAGGGGACCTGCTCCATTTCTCTCACAAGGGTGTTTGCTCTGGAGTGTAGTGATGACCATTAAAATATCAGCATTGTTAACTGCTCATTATTTTAATGGCCAGGTCAACTAATGTGCCTGTCCAGTGCAGCTGGGGCATCCAGGATATTAGAGATGGAAAAGACCTAGTGGGTCTGTGAGTTACAATCCACCATCATGATCCCACCCCATCTCCCCAGAATGCCCCCTGCTTCATTCAGCATCTCCCTGGCTTTCTGGAGGAACAGAACACTGTCAGGGCGCAGGCTGGGAAGGGAATCTCACTGGGGGCTGAAGAGGAGACAGTGCGGGGTGTTTCTCCTTAAGCAGGATGAACAGATTTGGTGGGTTCGTGGAAGGCTGTGGGGATTCTATGTAAGTCTCAGGGTGTTACCCAAAGCACTTCAATGTTTTCCCTCCCAGCCTTCAGGGGCTCTGTGCTGGGCTGTTAGTTTATCTCTTCTGACCATCTCAATTAAATGAGGGGCTACATCAAGCCAGCTTGAATCCTGGCCAAAGGGAAAGGTGCCAGGCAGCCTGTCAGGGTAGAGGCATTCAGGTGTAAACTTGCCTCCTGTGGCCTGGTGCAAGATAAGGCAGAGGCAATCGAGAATCAGGCATGATGGAGCTCTGCCAGGTTGTGTCCACTCTCCCTTCCCCATGTCCCTCCCCTGGAACAGCCCCCATCTCCCCCTCATGCTGGGGTAAGGAGCAGCCAGCATAGGAAGAGACAGAGCCACACCAGCCGGCTTTACACCTGCTTAGAGTTCCCCAGCACAAGAACAATTTTCCACTGGCTGCTGCCAGCTGCTTTCAGGCCACTTTTAATAATAATGCCTAACTTTGCTCTAGCGCTTTTCATCAGCAGCTCTCACCGTGCTTTACGTGGGAGGCCAGTATCATCACCCCCATTTTACAGCTGGTGAAACTGAGGCACAGAGAGATGAAGCGATTTGCCCAAGATCACCCAGCAGGCCAGTGGCCAAGCTGGGACTAAACTTCAGGTCTCCTGAGTCCCATCCAGTGCTCTATCCACACAGCACAAGGCATCATTAGCAGATAAGAGCCTAACTAAATAAAGGCCTGATCCTGCTCTCCTTGTGCCGGCAAAGCTTCTAAGCCCCCAAATACCCCGGAAAAGTAGGAAAATATTGCAGTCACCAAAGAAATACCTTCACATCCTGGTTATTTCTCCCCACATTGAGCTGGATAAGCAGAGGCAATGAGCGGCTGTGATCTGACAAAGGCCAAGGGGAGTCAGTAGCAGAGCTTGGAATGGAGCATCAGAGTCCTGATTCTTAGGCCCCTTCACTAGCCAGGGGTCAAGCAGCCCAAGCACCCATTTGGGTCCCGGTTTTGGGGAGATCCCATGGTGCGAAATAACTCAGTAACTCACAGACTGGCCTGAAGTCTGGCTGTCGGAGCAGAAGGAGAAGGCGTCTCCCCCCTGGCATGAACGGTAAAGTGGGGCTTGGTGCTGGCCACTGCCTGCTTGGGAGCGAGAGGTAGAAGTCCAGCCTTTGATTGCTTTGTGGCGCTCGGTTGGCCATGCCGCCATGTGTAACCAGTGGGAGGTTGGAACCCTGCTGGACACCAGGGCTTGGGGTATGTGGCTTTATTCCAGGGAAAATTACGTGGGTTCCACTAAGAGGAAAAGGAACTTTCAAACCGCTCGTGTGTCTTCCCTGGGAGTTTGAATCCATCAGACACAGCAGCCACGTTGTATTTCAGTGGAGGTGGCACCTTTCTATCCTGAAGGGCATAAGCCCTGTTATAGTCCTAGCCTTCACAACCTCCTCAGGCAAGGAGTTCCACAGATTGACTGTGCACTGTGTGAAGAACTTCCTTTTATTTGTTTTAAACCCGCTGCCCATTAATTTCATTTGGTGGCTCCTAGTTCTTATATTATGGGAACAAGTCAATAACTTTTCCTTATTCCCTTTCTCCACACCACTCATGATTGTATAGACCTCTATCATATCCCCCCTTAGTCTCCTCTTTTCCCAGCTGAAAAGTCCTAGCCTCTTTAATCTCTCCTCATTCCAAACCCCTAATCAGTTTAGTTGCCCTTTTCTGAACCTTTTCCAATGCCAGTATATCTTTTTTGACATGAGGGGACCACATCTGTACGCAGTATTCAAGATGTGGGCATACAATGGATTTATATAAGGGCAATAAGGTATTCTCTGTCTTATATATAAATAAAATGTCTCTATTCACTTTTTCCCCACACCATTCATGATTTTATAGACCTCAGTAATATCCCCTCTTAAACGACCCTAATCTTTTTAGCCTTTCCTCATATGGGAGTTAATTATAACACTGGCTGTAAACATAATCCTTAGTATCTTATGTAGTGTTGTGCAAACATTAACTGAGTCCCCATAGCCCCATGGCAGGGAGGGTTTATCACCACTTTACAGATGGGAAAACTTGAGGTAGGGCGCGCTGGGCCTGCGTTCTCCAGACTTGCTCAGCTGGAGACCCCTTGGGCCTGATTTTCAGAGGTGCGGAGTGCCTGCAGCTTCCATCGATTCCAGCTGTAAAATAAGACCTGAGTTATCTTAAACTGGGCCACACAAAATCAGTAGCTTCTTTGGAAAATGGAGGCATTCGTGTTTTGCCGGAGGTGCCGAGTGTTGAGAGTGACGCTGGGATGAGAATGCAGAAGCTCCTTCTTCTCAGCCATATGCTCAGGCCACCAAGGGTAGAGTTTCTGTTTGGGCCGGCGCCATGCTCCATGAGCTATATTGCCTGTAGGAGCCCTGCCTTTCATTCTTGCTCCCAGCCTCTCCCTCTCTCGTCCTCCGAAGATGGCCAGGCCTGCATGTAGTGCAGAAGCAGATTAGACTGGTTGAAACAAGATTACTTATTACGGCTGAACTAGAAACATGCATTTAGATTAAATCGGAAGCATTCACGTGGATCATAAATACACCAGGAGAACGGATTTATGAACCGAATGGGACCGGTATGAAGGGCCGTCACCGCTGCACATCCCAGAGAAACACAAGTGAGATGTGAAGGAAAGGCCTGTAAGCTGAAAGCCAGAACGAAGTGTAACATGGAAAGAGCATCTCAAACTTTCCCAGAGGTCAAACAAATGACAACCAAAGGGGGCTTCTGCCACAGCTCTGCCCGGCTTGGTAACTGGACACCGGTGCCCTTCTCGCGGCTGGAGCCTGCATTGTGACAGGCCTGCCACCAAAGCCAGGAAATGGTTCTGTCCTCAGAACAGCCACGCTGGGGACCGGGAAAGCCCCAGGAATTGACTCAGTGCTACTGCAGAGACAGCATCCACATTGGGAGCAGCAAGCGCTGACCCGGCTCTGCAATGAAACCAGCACAGAGATTCCAGCCCTTTGGAAAATGTAAGGAAAGTGGTGGTCTCTCTTCTCAGACCCCTGCACTGGAGGAGTCAATAGGCAAACTGTGGGCCAAATCCGGACCACTCAACACTTTTGAATGGACCCTGAAATCTTTTTATTTACTTATTATTTGTTTATTATTTTCTCTGGAATCTGGACGTTGGCCAAGAAATTTGGACCTTGACAAAAAATAATTGACTACCCCTGCCCTAAAACCTAAACTCTCCAGTCAGGGGCTCCGGAATAGGGGGAACAAGGGGGCCATGGCCCTCCCACTTTTTGAAAGTGGGTGGGCCTGGACCATCCACTTTTTGCCATGGGCTCTGCCCCTTCTCTCCCCCACAAGGTCCTGGCCAGGCCAGCAGCTGGAGCCTGGCCAGGGAGCCCACCCAGGCAGCTGTGAGGAGCTGTGGACCCTCCACCTTCCCTGGGGTGGAGGGAGCTCGAGAGCAGCCCCCGGACCACATCCGCGCCCCCCAGGCTTCCCGCCCAGAGGAAATGGAGGGTCCGTGGCTCCCCTTAGCTGCCTGGGCAGCTCTTACCATGGCTAGGCTGTGGCTCCGATGCCCTCCACCCCCCGGCTGGAGCTGGGTCAGGGTAAGAGCCATGCGGGCAGCTGTGGGGAGCCATGGACCCTCCATCTGCCCTGGGCGGGAGGACGGGGGGCAGGGACATGGGTTGGGGGCTGCTCTCGACACCCTTCACCCCAGGCAAGTGGAGGGGCATAGCTCCCTGGCTGGGTCCCCTCTTCTGGGAAAGTTATACCTTCAGAAGCATGTACCTGTTGTTACGTGTTACCTGGAGTGTGTCTCTTTCCTTCCGGAGACAGCACTAAGCAGCTATGGTAATGTTAAGTAGTTATTTTCACATAGAAAAGACAATCCAAAACTGTGAAGCAATCGATCATAGTCGAGTGTCAGTGTTAAGAGACGTAGAGCAAGTGTCTGTTAGCACGAGAAGCGTCTGGGGGCACCACGGCAGGATAGCAACACTGCAGACACACAGGTCTCTGACAATGGAATGCAAACAGAGACGTTACTCCAGGCCCAACAGGGGGCATTGGTGCTCGTTCAGACAAAGCGGGGAGTACAGAGACATTGTAGGAGAACACGCCTTGCTTTCTGATGTGGATATTTTCAGTGCATGCCCTGTCCCACTCAAGAAGCTGGAGAATGAGGGCCCAACCTAGCAGACTCACTCCGACTTAGGTGGTGAATTGGCTGGGAAATTCCCCAGCTGCTGACAAAGAGGGGTTTGGTCACAGGACTTGGTAGGAAATCTGGCTCTGGCTCGTATTTAGAAGCTGACTCCTCAGTGTCACATAGCAGAGTAACAGGATTTCAAGTTCTAAACATTGGGTGACCTTCTGAATTCTGACATACAGAGGCAGCTGTTAGACTTCCCTCACCCTGCTTGGCAGCAAAGGGGCAATGACCAGAAGTAGGAGAGAAATAGGCACTGAGAGAAGAGGGCACTGGTCAGAGAAGAGGGAGTTGTTTGGAGCATTGATTATACCAATGTTCAAGTGACATAGCCTGGACAGCCAACTTCTGCAATTAGATGGATAGCTATGCAAATACAACATTTGCTCCAAGTCTCTTTCTCGTGGTAGGTGATGGCGGGTATGTTGTTTGATCTTCTGGGCCACTCAGAGTAGGAATGACAAAGGCAGCATGGCCTGCTGGATATGGCCTGGAACTGAGAGGCAAGAGTGCTTGGTTCTACACCTGGCTGTGCCACAGACTTTGCTGTGCGATCTGTCACTAAACTTCTCGGTGTCTCCATTTCCCCAGCTGTGAAAGGGGGTTAATGAAACTTACCTACCTTAGCAAAGCACTCTGAGATCTATTAACACTATGTATTAGCAGCATCTCATCTGTACTTAGAGGAGTAGTCATAACAAAGTATAAGTCAAAAGGCTCTGAACTAAGTGTGGGCCTGACTCTGTTATGCTAAGACCTAGTTAGAAAACTCTGGTAGAATAAAGGGGCCTTCAAGTGGGAGGAAATGACCCGCTGAGATATCCTGATGCAGAGGTTCCCATGGCTGCTGTAGAGCTAATGTAAGCATTCTACACTGATCCTGCTCCAGCCCTTTATACAGGGGACTTGTCAGGGATATGACTGGAGTAGCCCTTGGGAAGCAGAGCATAAGTTAAAACAGCCCTGAAGCTGCTCTAACTTACCCTAGGGGTTGGGCAGGGGCCTACATGGCCCCAGAATACAGGCAGTGCAGAGGTGGATCAATCTTTTCCATTCCCACCCCAAACGCAGGAATGGCATAGCTCCGAGTCTCTTCGTTTCTAAGTTGCCTTGGTTTCATGTATGTATTTATATTTCTATGGGCACTAATCTCAAGTCTTTTTAGTGAGCATACACACACACACAGCTTACCACAGGAGTGAAACGCAAACATTTCCAACCTAGCTCGGTGGCAACACAGGAGCTGCACCTTTACTATGCATGTGGCAGGTCAAGGAACTTGCATTTAACGGAAAGCAGCCATCCTCTTTTTGAATCCACCTTTGATTTAAAGCCACAGAGGCATGTGTACTCACAAATAACAGAAGCCACAGCTTTCAAGCAGCAATTAATGGTTCATCAGAACTGAGATCATTAGGCATATGGCAAAAGAAAGCTCTCTCTGGTTTTAGGGCTTCATCTTGCTTCCATTGCAGTTGATGATAAAACTCCCATTGATTTGAAAGTTCAGGATCAGGCTCTGAGTGCAGGGAATGATGAAGATGCTCCTCTGTCGTCTTTGCTTCAGTTGTGTCAGTCAGAGCAGCTGGGTTCTTCAAATCAGACCACTTCTTCGGGCACCTCAATATGGATTTAGGAGCCTAACTGTATTCCCTCATTTCATGAAAATCTTTTCCTAGGAGTCTCTTGTACTGCATCCTCCATACCAGAATATTTCAGAGTCACCGGGTATTTAAAACAGGTATTTCCCATGTTCATAGATTATTCCTAGCCTATCTCCTCTGAATAGTATCTAGGACTGCCTTGCCCAAACCTTGCCTTGTCCTCCTCCTCAAAATAAACCTGCACAACGCTTTAAAAAAATGACCCTGGGAGCTTAAATGCATTACTCTGCTAGACACTAAAAATGATGGGCTGAACAGAGACACTGGCTTTATGGTTTATTACAACAACCTGTAACCCGCTAACCCCTGCTTTTTGTCCTATGACTCCAGAGGTGTTAACGGGCCACTCTATGTTGAATGGTCCCTTACAGTATGTGCTAATTACTTGTGCTAAACAATATGTTCCACGTTGCATGTTCCACGTGACACTGGGAGCACAGTTCCCAGTCCGGAAGAAGAGCTCTGTGTGGCTTGAAAGGTTGTCTCTCTCACCAACAGAAGTTGGTCCAATAAGATGTTACCTTGCTCAAAGGACACAGTCTTTGCTGAACAAGAAGACATATGTTGTATGGAACAAATCAGCAATACACATCACCTGAGATGTGCAGTCATAGAATCGTGGCTCCTGTCCCTTTAAATGACAGCCTGCCTTTATGCTGTTCACTGTCTTTTAATCTCTTTGGTGCTTAGTTGGATGGCAGTAATTATTTCCTGTGACTCGCTGAGCTCCCACAGCGCTAATATCTTCATGACAGAACTGCCTGAAGAAAGAGAGGCTGGTTTGGCTAAAGAAGGCTCGGTTAGATTTCTTTCTTTAGTGGTAATTCCCTCCCCCCCCCCATGATACACTGAACACTGTATTTGCAAGGCACTGGAAGAGCATATCTGCAAGACACAACACAGCATTAAAATGTACAGCAAGGCATGATTTCACGGCTGCTATATGCATCAACAGGTTCTCCACCATTTATGCCACAAATTGCATCCTTGTAACTTCCGCCCTGGGTTCTAATCAGAGCTCTGACTCCTCCTGTGTTCTGGCCAGTTCAGTCACTTGAGCTCTCAGCCTCACTTTGCTCATTTGTACAATAGGGATAATAGCATCTAGCTACCCTGACAGGCTGCCGTGAGGATGAATTCGTTAATGTTTACAAATGCTAGTTGTTGTTGTCATGCTTTTGATGAAAGGTTTGTTATGGGGCTGTTTTATGGCATGAAAAGGAACTGCTTGATGGGATGTCAGTGAATATGTATGCTAATGAATTGTTCAGCCCCAAAACACCCACCCAGTCTTAGACAGCGAGGTTTCTTCCCCTAGACTTTCTTCTCAAAGTAGGTCATTTGAACAAGAAGGCAAAATAGCTACACAAAACCAGAGAAGAAAACCCAATGGGGCTCAACCAAGGTAAGTTTAACCATGAGGCCTGGGACCCACCCCCCAGTTCTGGCTGTGATTTTATCCTCAAGAATCCAAGAGTTTCATATGTCAGACATGGGAGGTGATTGTCCCACTCTACTCAGTGCTGACAAGGCTTCAGCTGGAGTACGGTGTCCAGTTCTTGGGGGTTGGACTAGATGACCTTCTGGGGTCCCTTCCAACCCTGATATTCTATGATTCTGGGCACCACACTTTAAGAAAGATGTGGACAAATCGGAAAAAGAGTTCTGAGGAGAGCAGCAAAAATGAAAAAGGGTTTAGAAAATCTGACCTGTAAGGAAAGGTTAAAAAAAAACAACTGGACATGCTTAGTCTTGAGAAAAGAAGACTGTCTTAAGTAGTCTTCAAATAGGTTAAGGGCTGTGTTATAAAGATAAAGGGAAGGGTAAACCCCCTTTAAAATCCCTCCTGGCCAGAGGAAAAAATCTTCTCACCTGTAAAGGGTTAAGAAGCTAAAGGTAACCTCGCTGGCACCTGACCAAAATGACCAATGAGGAGACAAGATACTTTCAAAAGCTGGGAGGAGGGAGAGAAACAAAGGGTCTGTGTGTCTGTCTATATGCTGCTTTTGTCGGGGATAGACCAGGAATGGAGTCTTAGAACTTTTAGTAAGTAATCTAGCTAGGTATGTGTTAGGTTATGATTTCTTTAAATGGCTGAGAAAAGAATTGTGCAGAATAGAATTTTTTGTAACTTAAGGTTTTGCCTAGAGGGATTCTCTATGTTTTGAATCTAATTACCCTGTAAGGTATCTACCATCCTGATTTTACAGAGGGGATTTCTTTACTTCTATTTACTCCTATTTCTATTAAAAGTCTTCTTGTAAGAAAACTGAATGCTTATTCATTGTTCTCAGATCCAAGGGTTTGGGTCTGTGGTCACCTATGCAAATTGGTGAGGCTTTTTATCCAACATTTCCCAGGAAAGGGGGTTGCAAGTGTTGGGAGGATTGTTCATTGTTCTTAAGATCCAAGAGTCTGGGTCTGTAGTCACCTAGGCAAATTGGTGAGGCTTTTTACCAAACCTTGTCCAGGAAGTGGGGTGCAAGGTTTTGGGAAGTATTTGGGGGGAAAGACGTTTCCAAACAGTTCTTCCCCAGTAACCAATATTTGTTTGGTGGTGGTAGCGGCCAATCCAAGGACAAAGGGTGGAATATTTTGTACCTTGGGGAAGTTTTGACCTAAGCTGGTAAAGATAAGCTTAGGAGGTTTTCATGCAGGTCCCCACATCTGTACCCTAGCATTCAGAGTGGGGGAGGAACCTTGACAGGCTGTTATAAAGAGGACAGTGAGCGATTTCTCCCCCTGTCTGCTGAAGGTAGAACAAGAAGTAATGGGCTTTATCTGCATCAAGGGAGATTTAGGTTAGATATTGGGAAAATCTTTCTAACTATGAGGCTAGTGAAACTCTGGAATAAGCATCCAAGGGAGGTTGTGGAATCCCTATCATTAGAGGTTTTTAAGAACAGGTTGGACAAACACCTGACAGGGATGGTCTAAATTTACTTGGTGTTGCCCCAGCACAGTGGGCTGGACTTGATGAATTATTAAGGTCCCTTCCAGCCCTACATTTCTGTGAATCTATAAGATTGCAGGGGTTTGTTTTGTTTTCAAAGTCTTGAGCCCTTCTGGTTGCCAAAAAAAAAAAAAAAATCCTTGAAAACATTAAACAATGATAATCAATGTGGTGTTGTCTGCTTGAGTTTGGAAACAGTTTGAGGCAAACTCCCAGAGAAGGAGGGTGGCCATAGTGGGGAGGGCATGACCACACAGTGGAGGTGTGTCTCTAGGGCCCTTGGATTGTCTCAGTCCAGCCCTGGGTTCAACCCAGTCCTATAACTCTGGATGTAGAGCCTGACCTTCCCAAAGGTAATTCTCCCCCCCCACACACACCTTTGTTTCCCAAACAGTGCTCTCATAATCCCTGTGCCAGGGGCCTGGGAAGCTGGAGGACCCTGCCCCCAACCTGTTCTCCAGGAATTATGCTGTGCCACTTCACCCTGCTAGAGCATCTGTGCCAGAAATGCACCATCTTACACTACTCAAGACCTTCTCTTCAACAGTGCAAGCTCATTAGTTAGTTTGCCACTTCATCAAAAGAAAGTGGACATGCACTAGCCTTTGAAATCTGACCAGATTCCCCTAGCACCATAGACAAATTCACTAGTAAGGATAAAACATTCAGATGAGTTTATTAACTACAGCAAGGTAGATTTGTAAGTGATTATAATGTTAGGCGCAGAGGTCAAGATTGGTGACATAAGACATAAAAAATAGAGTCGCAGTCTGAATTCTAAACTTGAACAGACTAAGCAAGATTTGAATCAAACAGCTTTTCTCACCCCCACTGGATGTTCCAGGCGGTTTACGGTTCTTCATACACAGGCTGAATTCCCTTCTCAGCCTGGGACCAATCTCCCCAGTTCAAAGTCTTTGTCTCCCAAATGATCTTCCAGGTGGCGAGACGGGGGAGGAGAGAGGCCATGTGGTGATGTCGTCAACCCTCATTTATACTTTCTCTCCAGGGGCTAGAAAGATCCTTGCTGTGATATGGGGGTTAGGCCGCCCCCCCATTGCATATGTGCTCTCTGAGGAGTCTCTGGGACAGTGGATTCTTCTTGGTGGGCCATCAACACATGTCTGGCCAGTCCTGATGTCAATCTGCCTTGTCAATGTTAGTGACTCCTTTGTTGCCACTAAGAGACTCGCTGTGGGTGTTTCCCACTTACCACATATTTCAGAAACAAACCTCTTGCCATGCTTCATAGTTCCCCATACAACGACAGCACAGACAACCCAACAGGATATTAATGTTCAACAAATCCAACGTCTTAGGTGATACCTCACAAGGCATGCATTGTACAAAACATATGATGTCACTGTGGTGAACATGGGGACTCCAGGGTGTTATTTTGAGGTACAGAGTGTCTCAGCATTGTTCTGGGGTTTGCCACTTTTCAGCCCCAGTGTGGTTTGCCACCTGAGCTTGGGTAACATCAGCTTCCTGGGAACTCCTTGAATCAAAACTCTGAGATTCAGTAGCAAGGTGAGTGATTCTCAGCTTCCCTGCACCTGCCCACTGTGCATGGCAATACCCAGACACACTGTGCTCAGTGCACCGATGGCACATATTTCTGTCCCTCTGATCCCGCTCCACCTTCGCCCTGCCCCCAAAATTCTGCTGGAGTGCAGCCGCTTACACAGGCTCCTCTCATCTTGTGCCCCATCCCCTCTAAAGCCACATTCGTTTCTGCTGCTCTCAGAGCCCCTCTGTGACCCTGAGGCGGCAGGATTTGCCAATTAGTATGTTTCCCAGCGTAACTATACTTGTGGCATATGCCACAGACCATGTCCCTTAACATGTATTCGCCCCTGGCTGTCCTTCACCGCGCACAAGCACATCCGTGTCCCTCAGCATTTGCCAGGCGTTCCTCTGTCTCCAAAACAAAACTACCTTGTTCACAGAGTGACAGCCCCCCGCAGTAGGAAATCCATTGTCAAAATCATTCGAATTTTTCATACACTTCAGACGGGGGAAGCTGAGAATCAAATTCCTCCCATCACTAAGGTAGTAATGACTGCTCATTGTAAGTCTTAGAGGCTTAACCATAAAATGCAAATGACAGTATTACTGGCTTAAATTAAAACGTGATGCTTGATGGTACCAGATGAAATTTAACTTCTGAAATGTTGATATTATGCTTCCCTCCAGCCTATTTTCATTTCCTTTGAGCAACTGTCTTGTGTATATGGGAAATTTATTTTTGCTACATTGCAACAGATGCCTGTAAAATTCCTGTAAACCATGTATGCTTTCTGATCTGTCAGTCCCAGTAATCCTCCTTTAATAGTGTGTATCCCCAAGCATGACTTGCCATCAGGTTGCTGCTTGATCACTGTGACAGAAGCAGAAGGGAATGGGGAGAAATATGCAGGGTCTGGTTCTTTTCTGATTGACACACTTTTCATGCAAACCATATGAAGAAGGGGAGAAAGTGAAAAAGAGTGACCTGAAGAAGAGCTCTGTGGAGCTCGAAAGCTTCTCTCTTTCACCAGCAGAAGTTGGTCCAGTGAAAGACATTACCTCACTCACCTTGTCTCCCTTAAAAAGAGTGAAGGCAGCAATTGCTGTGTCTCATTGTAGCAGAGAGCAGTTTCCTTGTATCAGGGGAATAAGTGCATTAGCAGGAGCGTTGCCTGCAGATCGAGGGAAGTGATTATTCCCCTCCATTCGGCACTGGTGAGGCCACAACTGGAGTACTGCATCCAGTTTTGATCCCCCCGCTACAGAAAGGCTGTGGACAAATTGGAGAGACTCCAGCGGAGGGCAACAAAAATTATAAGGGGGCTGGGGCCCAGGACTTATGAGGAGAGGCTGAGGGAACTGGGGTTATTTAGTCTGCAGAAGAGAAGAGTGAGGCAGGATTTGATAGCAGCTTTCAACTACCTGAAAGGGGGTTCCAAAGAGGATGGAGCTCGGCTGTTCTCAGTGGTGGCAGAAGACAGAACAAGGACCAATGGTCTCAAGTTGCAGTGGGGGAGGTCTAGGTTGGATATTAGGAAACACTATTTCAGTAGGAGGGTGGTGAAGCACTGGAATGGGTTACCGAGGGAGGTGGTGGAATCTCCATCCTTAGAGGTTTTTAAGGCCTGGCTTGACAAAGCCCTGGCTGGGACGATTTAGTTGGTGTTGGTCCTGCTTTGAGCAGGAGGTTGGACTAGATGACCTCCTGAGGTCCCTTCCAACCCTGATATTCTATGATGTGTGTGCTAAAGATACAGCCACATGGAGAGAATGTGGGGGGACTGGGAATGTGAATGAGCAGGTCTTGTAGCAGCATTCATGGCACGACAATGAGGCATATCCCATCCCCTCATTCCCGCCACACCCCCAGCAGAAATTATTGCTGCCCCTTTAGACCAAGCGAGCCCATATTTGGGGCTTTGATGGGTTGTTTCCATTAAGAGGAGAAATTGATGCTATGTGTTGTGTATTTGATAAATGCAAAGTAATGCACATTGGAAAACATATTCTCAACTCTACATATAAAATGCTGGGGTCTAAATTAGCAATTACCTTTCAAGAAAGAGACCTTGGAGTCGTTGTGGATAGTTCTCTAAAAACATCCACTCAGTGTGCAGCGGCAGTCCCAAAAAGTGAACAGAAAGTTGGGAATCATTAAGAAAGAGATAGATAAGACTGAAAATATCATATTGCCTCTGTATAAATCCATGGTACGCCCACACCTTGAATACTGTGTGCAGATGTGGTCGCCCCATCTCAAAAAAGATATATTGGACTTGGAAAAGGTTCAGAAAAGGACAACAAAAATGAATAGGGGTCTGGAACAGCTTCTGTATGAGGAGAGATTAATAAGACTGGGACTTTTCAGCTTGGAAAAGAGACGACTAAGGGGGGATATGATAGAGGTCTATGAAATCATGATTGGTGTGGAGAAAGTAAATAAGGAAGTGTTATTTACTCCTTCTCATAATAGAAGAACTAGGGGCCACCAAATGAAATTAATAGGCAGCAGGTTTAAAACAAACAATAGGAAGTATTTTTTCACACAACGCACAGTCAACCTGTGGAACTCCTTGCCAGAAGATGATGTAAAGGTCAAGACTATAACAGGGTTCAAAAAAGAACTAGATAAATTCATGGAGGATAGGTCCATCAATGGCTATTAGCCAGGATGGACGGGGATGGTGTCCCTAGCCTCTGTTTGCCAGAAGCTGGGAATGGGCGACAGGGGATGGATCACTCGATGATTCCCTGTTCTGTTCATTCCCTCTGGGGCACCTGGCACTGGCCACTGTTGGAAGACAGGATACTGGGCTAGATGGACCCTTGGTCTGACCCAGTCTGGCTGTTCTTTGGTGCAATCTGGTTTATATACAAATAATGCACAGGTTTCAGAGTAACAGCCATGTTAGTCTGTATTCGCAAAAAGAAAAGGAGTACTTGTGGCACCTTAGAGACTAACCGATTTATTTGAGCATGAGCTTTCGTGAGCTACAGCTCACTTCATCGGATGCATACCGTGGAAACTGCAGCAGACTTTATATACACACAGAGATCATAAAACAATACCTCCTCCCACCCCACTGTCCTGCTGGTAATAGCTTATCTAAAGTGATCATCAAGTTGGGCCATTTCCAGCACAAATCCAGGTTCTCTCACCCTCCACCCCCCCACACACAAACTCACTCTCGTGCTGGTAATAGCCCATCCGAAGTGACAACTCTCTACACAATGTGCATGATAATCAAGGTGGGCCATTTCCTGCACAAATCCAGGTTCTCTCACCCCCTCACCCCCCTCCAAAAAAACACACACAAACTCACTCTCCTGCTGGTAACAGCTCATCCAAAGTGACCACTCTCCCTACAATGTGCATGATGATCAAGGTGGGCCATGTCCAGCACAAATCCAGGCTTTCTCACCCCACCCCCCACCCCCTTTTTTTCTTTTTTTTTTTTCCGGGACACACACACACACACACACAAACTCACTCTCCTGCTGGTAATAGCTCATCCAAACTGACCACTCTCCAAGTTTAAATCCAAGTTTAACCAGAACGTCGGGGGGGGGGGGTAGGAAAAAACAAGGGGAAATAGGCTACCTTGCATAATGACTTAGCCACTCCCAGTCTCTATTTAAGCCTAAATTAATAGTATCCAATTTACAAATGAATTCCAATTCAGCAGTTTCTCGCTGGAGTCTGGATTTGAAGTTTTTTTGTTTTAAGATAGCGACCTTCATGTCTGTGATTGCGTGACCAGAGAGATTGAAGTGTTCTCCGACTGGTTTATGAATGTTATAATTCTTGACATCTGATTTGTGTCCATTTATTCTTTTACGTAGAGACTGTCCAGTTTGACCAATGTAAATGGCAGAGGGGCATTGCTGGCACATGATGGCATATATCACATTGGTGGATGTGCAGGTGAACGAGCCTCTGATAGTGTGGCTGATGTGATTAGGCCCTGTGATGGTGTCCCCTGAATAGATATGTGGGCACAGTTGGCAACGGGCTTTGTTGCAAGGATAAGCTCCTGGGTTAGTGGTTCTGTTGTGTGGTATGTGGTTGTTGGTGAGTATTTGCTTCAGGTTGCGGGGCTGTCTGTAGGCAAGGACTGGCCTGTCTCCCAAGATTTGTGAGAGTGTTGGGTCATCCTTTAGGATTGGTTGTAGATCCTTAATAATAACCCCTCCAACGCATTATTAAGGATCTACAACCAATCCTAAGGTATTGTTTTATGATCTCTGCGTGTATATAAAGTCTGCTGCAGTTTCCACGGTATGCATCCGATGAAGTGAGCTGTAGCTCACGAAAGCTCATGCTCAAATAAATTGGTTAGTCTCTAAGGTGCCACAAGTACTCCTTTTCTTTTTGCAAATAATGCACACAGAGTCATGTTTCCCTGAACGCAGTACTAACAAACAGCAAAAGGCTGTTTCCATGATCACAGTTCCCATGCCTGACTCTCCAGTGAGTCCTGTCTCCCAAAGAGCTCTTTCTCACGCTGTCTGCTGGCTTTCTGCTGCCTTTCCTGCTTCTCACACATCAGTCAATTCTCTAGACCCTGCATTTCCAAGCAGCCCCAGGAAAAACCCTCAGCCCACATGGTGTAACTCTCTGCAAGCTTTGTCATACAGCCTAGTGCCTTGGGCAGTAGCCTCCTATTTTTCTCCAGCTCTCTGCCTTTACAATGGGACTTAATTGCTCCTTCCATTTAGCTTGAAAGAAGGCACATCCATTAGCTGCAATGAGATCTGTGACTGTCTGTAGATAAAAGACCTGCTTGATGCCAGACATTAACATCTTCCAGTGACTCTCATAGAATCATAGAATATCAGGGTTGGAAGGGACCTCAGGAGGTCATCTAGTCCAACCCCCTGCTCAAAGCAGGACCAATCCCCGACTAAATCATCCCAGCCAGGGCTTTGTCAAGCCTGACCTTAAAAACTTCTAGGGAAGGAGATTCTACCACCTCCCTAGGTAATGCATTCCAGTGTTTCACCACCCTCCTAGTGAAATATCCAACCTAAAACTCCCCCACTGCAACTTGAGACCATTACTCCTTGTTCTGTCATCTGCTACCACTGAGAACAGTCTAGAGCCATCCTCTTTGGAACCCCCTTTCAGGTAGTTGAAAGCAGCTATCAAATCCCCCCTCATTCTTCTCTTCGGTAGACTAAGCATCCCCAGTTCCCTCAGCCTCTCCTCATAAGTCATGTGTTCCAGTTTCCTAATCATTTTTGTTGCCCCCCGCTGGACTCTTTCCAATTTTTCCACATCCTTCTTGTAGTGTGGGGCCCAAAACTGGACACAGTACTCCAGATGAGGCCTCACCAATGTCGAATAGAGGGGAACGATCACGTCCCTCTATCTGCTGGCAATGCCCCTACTTATACATCCCAAAATGCCATTTGCCTTCTTGGCAACAAGGGCACACTGTTGACTCATATCCAACTTCTCGTCCACTGTAACCCCTAGGTCCTTTTCTGCAGAACTGCTGCCAAGCCATTCGGTCCCTAGTCTGTAGTGGTGCATGGGATTCTTCCATCCTAAGTGCAGGACTCTGCACTTGTCCTTGTTGAACCTCATCAGATTTCTTTTGGCCCAATCCTCCAATTTGTCTAGGTCCCTCTGTATCCTATCCCTACCCTCCAGCATATCTACCACTCCTCCCAGTTTAGTGTCATCTGCAAACTTGCTGAGGGTGCAATCCACACCATCCTCCAGATAATTTATGAAGATATTGAACAAAACCGGCCCCAGGACCGACCCCTGGGACACTCCACTTGATACCGGCTGCCAATTAGACATGAAGCCATTGATCACTACCCGTTGAGCCCAACAATCTAGCCAGCTTTCTATCCACCTTATAGTCCATTCATCCAGCCCATACTTCTTTAACTTGCTGGCAAGAATACTGAGGGAGACCGTGTCAAAAGCTTTGCTAAAGTCAAGGAACAATACATCCACTGCTTTCCCTTCATCCACAGAACCAGTAATCTCATCATAAAAGGCAATTAGATTAGTCAGGCATGACTTGCCCTTGGTGAATCCATGCTGACTGTTCCTGATCACTTTCCTCTCCTCTAAGTGCTTCAGGATTGATTCCTTGAGGACCTGCTCCATGATTTTTCCAGGGACTGAGGTGAGGCTGACTGGCCTGTAGTTCCCAGGATCCTCTTCCTTCCCTTTTTTAAAGATTGGCACTACGTTAGCCTTTTTCCAGTCATCTGGGACCTCCCCCGATCGCCATGAGTTTTCAAAGATAATGGCCAATGGCTCTGCAATCACATCCGCCAACTCATTTAGCACTCTCGGATGCAGTGCATCCGGCCCCATGGGCTTGTGCTCATCCAGCTTTTCTAAATAGTCCCGAACCACTTCTTTCTCCACAGAGGGTTGGCCACCTACTCCCCATGCTGTGTTGCCCAGTGCAGTAGTCTAGGAGCTGACCTTGTTCGTGAAGACAGAGGCAAAAAAAGCATTGAGTACATTAGCTTTTTCCACATCCTTTGTCACTAGGTTGCCTCCCTCATTCAGTAAGGGGCCCACACTTTCCTTGACTTTCTTCTTGTTGCTAACATACCTGAAGAAACCCTTCTTGTTACTCTTAACATCTCTTGCTAGCTGCAACTCCAGGTGTGATTTGGCCCTCCTGATTTCATTCCTACATGCCCGAGCAATATTTTTATACTCTTCCCTGGTCATTTGTCCAATCTTCCACTTCTTGTAAGCTTCTTTTTTGTGTTTAAGAGCAGCAAGGATTTCACTGTTAAGCTAAGCTGGTCGCCTGCCATATTTACTATTCTTTCAACACATCGGGATGGTTTGTCCCTGTAACCTCAATAAGGATTCTTTAAAATACAGCCAGCTCTCCTGGACTCCTTTCCCCCTCATGTTATTCCCCCAGGGGATCTTGCCCATCAGTTCCCTGAGGGAGTCGAAGTCTTCTTTTCTGAAGTCCAGGGTCTGTATTCTGCTGCTCTCCTTTCTTCCTTTTGTCAGGAGCCTGAACTCGACCATTTCATGGCCGTTGCCTCCCAGGTTCCCATCCACTTTTGCTTCCCCTACTAATTCTTCCCGGTTTGTGAGCAGCAGGTCAAGAAGAGCTCTGCCCCTAGTTGGCTCCTCCAGCACTTGCACCAGGAAATTGTCCCCTACATTTTCCAAAAACTTCCTGGATTGTCTGTGCACCGCTGTATTGCTCTCCCAGCAGATATCAGGGTGATTGAAGTCTCCCATGAGAACCAGGGCTTGCGATCTAGTAACTTCTGTGAGTTGCTGGAAGAAAGCCTCGTCCACCTCACCCCCCTGGTCTCAGGGATATCACTGGGGCCTTATTTGCCACGGCCTTTCACCTCATATGGTAACATATGCCTGTGCACAGTGACTGTAAATCACTCCAGCCTTGATGATTCGTTCCACTGTGGCTCCTTTACAGCAGCTCTGCCAGTGTAAAGGGACCAAGTGACTGGCAGATATCCCCACCGAGGAAAACACTCATCATTAAGGAGATTCTTGGTGGTGAAGATTCAGCAGAATGGCTCTATTCTATTTTCCCCCTACACATAGGGCATATATTGGGGGAGAAAACAGGTATGGTGAGAACGGTTTGCACTCTGGCTATTCTGAGTGGGTGCAACAGCCCACAGGGGGCTCTTGCCGTGATATATACATTGCTGAAACTCAGCCGTGGTGCTGGAACTGAGAACCTGCTGTTCTGATGCGGTAGCTTTCTGTCCCCATTCTGCACAGGTATAAAATGACAACACAAGGTACATGCAAGTGGCGATTCAAGCCCATGATGTGTAAACTACTGCAGCTCAATGGCCCAAAGTGCTAAAGAATACAGCTGGGAAGTCAGGAGACCTGTCCAGCACACTGCCAGGTATGCAGACTCTTCTTGGGAGAGCTTAGCAAAAAGAGGGCAGGATACAGTGGTTTGAAGCAAATACTCAGAGCTGATATCAGGTATGATCTTAGGCCTCCTGCTATTTTCACACCAATCCTGGGTGGTTCTACTAAGCACTTTAAGGATATGTCTACACTGCAAAAACCAAAACCACAACAGCGAGTCTCAGCCTGGGTCAACTGACTCTGGCTTGTGGGATTCATGCAACAGGGCTAAAAATAGCAGTGTAGACATTCCTGCTTGGGGTGGAGCTCGGGCTCGGAAACTGGCCCCCTCACTGGGTTTGAGTACTGAGCTACAGCCTGAGCCAAAACATCTACGCTGCTATTTTTAGCCCTGTAGCATGAGCCTGAATCAGCTGGCCCAGGCTCCGAGACCTGCTGCGTGTTTTTTGTTTGTTTTCTCTTGCAGTGTAAGTGTACCCCCAGGTCCCCAGAGAGGCTTGGCAAGCTCTTTGGATAGCATAGATGGGATGTTTGCAAAAACAGCAACAGTCCGGCTACTTGATTTAAAAGCTGATCTTTTTTGGTGAAAATATTTGGGCCAAATCCTCTGCTGATGTAAACCGGTGCATTACCTTTGATGGAGCAGTGCCGGTTTACACCTGCAGAAAACATGGCTTTTGTTTTTAGTGGACAAACTAGTCAGCTGTGTTTATGCTATAGTTAAGAAGGGGGGAGCTTTAAAATGGGAAAATAATATAAATGGAAGGAAGTGGAAAAGCACTGAGGAGGAACAAAGCAGAATTCTCTTTTCTTCTTTTCCGTGTTCCCTTCTGTGTGCGCTAAGGGGTTTTTAATGTATTTTATTTATGTATTACTATTCTGTAGGTAATATCTTAGGCTATGAAAGTAGAGGCTCGTGAGCACTGGAGAAATAATAGCCCCAGTACCACAACCTGAGCTACGTGGGCTGTGCCCAGGTACAGCCCCTTGACCTCAGCAGAACTCTGTCCAGGTGTAAGGGTCTGCCCATACAGATCAGATTGCTGGATCAGTGCTGCTGTGATAGGGAAAGTGAGACAGAGGGGAAATCCGAGAAGGGCTCGGTTAGGGGAAAAGGTTAATTCAGGAGATGTTTGGGGAATGAGTTCCACCCAGAAGTCAGAATGAAATAATATTGTTTCTTTAACTTCTCTTTTAAACCTCTCTTGCCATATAAGATTACTTTTGTATTTAGATTTTGGGTTGACACAGAAGATAGATTATAATTGGTATGTAAACTGTCAGCGGTAGTGCAATGAAGTGGCCTAATTCCAAACTTGCCCACAGAATGAATTAGGAAGGGAGCAGAGATGTACATAGGGCTATTTTGTAGTTACAAGATGAGTGCATATAAACAACACACAAACGGTTGCATAATCCTGTATAAACAATAGCCAGAGACAGAGGAAGGTGCATCTCAGACTTCCACTTTTCACTGCTAAGCTCAATTCATTTTGTCACCAGGCACCCCATTTGTCTGTGTTGTCCTATCTGACATCTAAACTGGGAGCTCTCTGGGCCGGGGACTGTCTTCCTTGTATTTGTTTGTACAGCACTAGCAAGTAGGGCCCTGATCTTTAATTGGGGTCATTAGGCGCTGCTCTAACACCAGTGGATAATAAAATGACTTACGCTATTCACAGGACAGGTCCAAGGGCTCTGTGCCACGTGAGTGCCACGTGAGTAGCACTTGGGCCGTGTCTGCACATACAGTGGTGTGGCAGCTCAGCTGTACCCACACAGGGGCACCGCTGCAGCACATCTGGGGAAGACACTCTATGCTGACGGGACAGAGCAATCCCCTTGGCATCAAAATCCCACCCCCACGAGTGGCAGAAGCTATGTCGGCGGGAGCGCTTCGGTCGGTGTAACTCAGGGGGATGGAGTATTCACACCCCTCAGCGACATACATTTTGCCCACATAGGCTGCAGGGTAGCTATAGCCTTAGGCCCTGATCAAGAAATGAGCTCTGAGCACGGTGCCACCTGTGCCTATATGGAGCCTTAGCCCTGGTCTCCAGTACTGAATTATTTCAGTAGAATGTCATCACTCAAGGGCGTGAGTCATCCACGCGCCTGAATGACGTAATTATACTGACCTAACTGCAGGTGTAGACAGCACTATGGTGGTGGGAGAGCTCCTCCCGCTGACATAGCGGCTACCTCTCATGGAGGTGGAGTAACTAAGCCGACAGGAGAGCTCTCGCCCGCCGGCTTATAGCGTCTTCATTAAAGCACTACAGCAACACAGCTGCATTTGTGCGGCTCCGCCGATGCAACATTTTACGTGTTGACCTGCCCTTACTAATTTCACTGGGGCTCTGCGCAAGTGCAGGGGTCTGCCCCTGGTAACCTTGATTTAGGTGTTCCTAATTAATAGTTTAAAGCTAAGAAATCAAATCAAATTGAACTCTTTAAGGTTCAAGCTGCTGGGGCAGTTACAGATAATTTAATTTAGTGGAGGACTGAATGACGCAATGAGTGATAGAATTAAAAGACTTTATTTAACATAAAATCATTAGTTAAAGCAAACAGGCATTACAGCATAATCATACACTGCATTTATACTCGCACCCAAAGATGAAATGGTGCATTCAGGGTTTATCAGTTCCTGGATGAGAAGAATGGGTATATAATCCTTTCTGTAACAGTACCCTGATGGTGAATGAGCGCACAGACCTAAAATGAGTGTACTACGCTTTTATAATCAACTATAATAGCACCCTTAATTAATTAGCATTAAGTCTATCTTTTACCATAGCTATTCTTCTGCTACCATATTTAATCTTCCATACTCCCAAACACAAATATCTTCTAATCAAACATCATTCTAATGATCACTTGCATTAATGTAAATTCTGTGGTTAACAGTTTTCCAAAACATCCAAAATTGCCCCTACGCAACACCGGCTAAAACAAAAACATGTTTACTACATGACCCAAGGTTAAGCCTGAAGTCACTTCTATTAACACCTCTTATTCATTCGTGCTAACAACTGAACTCTAGCTAATTTGAAACCCAAACTTCAGGCCTAAAGATCTGCTCCTGGCTTGCATTTCAACACATTTTTCATTAGCATAAGCAAACATGACCCCCAGGGTCTACACCATTCAGAACTCATTGGTGGAGTGGGGCTTTGGTCAATCTTTTGAGGGCTTATGTGGTGCATAGGCCTTGTACTGTGCTTTGCACATGGGTGAACTGGGTTTTCTCCAAGAAATTAGTGAAGGATCCTTCAATTCACTAGCAAGAGTTGTATTTACTAGAAGCTATGCTAATGCTGTATGCAATAAATACAGCATCACACCCTAGGCAACTACACATTGTGTCTATATGTGACAGTGTATCTAATGCAATGATCAGTCATGTTTACTATGTTGTACTTGACACAGTGTATGCAATAAATAGTACATTGCAAATAAATTACTAGCATATGTCCATAATATAAACATAGTTACAAAAATGAAGGCAAGCTAGAGCGGAAGGTGTTATAATTACATAACCTACATTATATTGTCCGAAATATTAATGTATTATAATATAATTCATGACTGATGCATATTCTGCTAAGTGACAGGTTTCAGAGTGGTAGTAATGTTAGTCTGTATCAACAAAAATAATGAGGAGTCCTTCTGGCACCTTAGAGACTAACAAATTTATTTAGGCATAAGCTTTTGTGGGCTAGAACCCACTTCATCAGATGCATGGAGTGAAAATACAGGAGTAGGTATAAATACGTGAAAGGATGGGGGGTTGCTTTACCAAGTGTGTGGTCAGTCGATAAATCAATTAACAGCAGGATACCAAGGGAGGAAAAATAACTTTTGAAGTGGTAAGAGAGTGGCCCATTACAGACAGTTGACAAGAAAGTGTGAGTAACAGTAGGGAGAAATTAGTATTGGGGAAATTAAGTTTAGGTTTTGTAATGACCCAACCACTCCCAGTCTCTATTCAGGCCTAATCTGATGGTATCCAGTTTGCAAATTAATTCCAGTTCTGCAGCTTCATGTTGGAGTCTGTTTTTGAAGTTTTTGTTGTTGAAGAATTGCTACTTTTAGGTCTGTTATTGAGTGACCAGAGAGATTGAAGTGTTCTCCTACTGGTTTTTGAATGTTATGATTCCTGATGTCAAATTTGTGTCCATTTATTCTTTTGCGTAGAGACTGTCTGGTTTGGCCAGTGTACATGGCAGAGGGACATTGCTGGCACATGATGGCATATATCACATTGGTAGATGTGCAGGTGAATGAGCCCTTAATGGTGTGGCTGATGTGGTTAGGACCTATGATGGTGTCCCTTGAATAGATATGTGGACAGAGTTGGCACCGGGGTTTGTAGCGGGGTTTGGTTCCTGGGTTGGTGTTTTTGTTGTGTGGTGTGTGGTTGCTGGTGAGTATTTGCTTCAGGTTGGGGGGCTGTCTGTAAGTGAGGATTGGCCTGTCTCCCAAGGTCTGTGAGAGTGAGGGATCGTCCTCCATCACCTACAGCCTCCAATTAAAACCTCTCTAGCACATCATCAAGGATCTACAACCTATCCTGAAGGACGATCCCTTTTATGTACTTAAAAACTGTTATCATGTCCCTTCTCAGTCTTCTCTTCTCCAGATTTAACAAACCCAATTTTTTTCAATCTTCCCTCATAGGTCATGTTTTCTAGACCTTTAATCATTTTTGTTGCTCTTCTCTGGACTTTCTCCAATTTGTCCAGATCTTTCCAGAAATGTGGCACCCAGAACTGGACAAAATACTCCAGTTTAGGCCTAATCAGCGTGGAGTAGAGAGGAAGAATTACTTCTTGGGTCTTGCTTACAATACTCCTGCTAATACATCCCAGAATGATGTTTGCTTTTTTTGCAGCAGTGTTACACTTTTGACTCATAGTTAGCTTGTGATCCACTATGACACCCCCCTCCACCCGATCTCTTTCTGCAGTACTCCTTCCTAGGCAGTCATTTCCCATTTTGTATGCATGCACCTGATTGTTCCTCCCTAAGTGGAGTACTTTGCATTTGTCCTTATTGAATTTCATCCTGTTTACTTCAGACTATTTCTCCAGTTTATCCAGATCATTTTGAATTTTAATCCTATCCTCCGAAGCACTTGCAACCCCTCCCAGCTTGATATCGTCTGCAAACTTTATAAGAGTACTCTCTATGCCATTATCTAAACCATTGATGAAGATATTGAATAGAACCGGACCCAGAACCGATCCCTGGGGGACCCCACTCGTTATGCCCTTCCAGCATGACTATGAACCACTGATAATTACTTTCTGGGAATGATTTTCCAACCCGTTATGCACACCTTATAATAGCTCCATCTAGGTTGCATTTCCCTAGTTTGTTTATGAGACAGTCATGGGAGACAGTATCAAAAGCTGGTTTCAGAGTAGCAGCCATGTTAGTCTGTATCCATAATAAGAAAAGGAGGACTTGTGGCACTTTAGAGACTAACCAATTTATTTGAGCATAAGCTTTCATGAGCTACAGCTCACTGCATTGGATGCATACAAAAGCCTTACCAAAGTCAAGATATACCACATCTACCACTTCTCCCCTATCTATAAAGCTTGTTACCCTGTCAAAAAAAGCTATCAGGTTGGTTTGACATGTTTTGTTCTTGACAAATCCATGCTGACTGTTGTTTATCACCTTACAATCTTCTAGGTGTTTGCAAATTGATTCCTTAATTATTTGCTCCATTATCTTTCTGGGTACAGAAGTTAAGCTGACTGGTCTGTAATTCCCTGGGTTGTCTTTATTTCCCTTTTTATAGATAGGCACTATACTTGCCCTTTTCCAGTCTTCTGGAATATCTCCCATCTTCCATGACTTTTCAAAGATAATTGCTAATGGCTCAGATATCTCCTCAGTCAGCTCCTTGAGTAGTCTAGGATGCATTTCATCAGGCCTTGGTGATTTGAAGACATCTAACTTGTCTAAGTCATTTTTGACTTGTTCTTTCCCTATTTTAGACTCTGATCCTACCTCATTTTCACTGGCATTCACTATGTTAAACGTCCAATCACCACCAACCTTCTTGGTGAAATCTCTTAAAGAGATATATCCCTATTAGGCACATAGGTTACACTTATAGTCTAAATCAGGAGTTCTCAAACTGGGGGTTGGGACCCCTCAGGAGGTCGTGAGGTTATTACATGGGGGGTCACAAGCCGTCAGCCTCCACCCCAAACCCCCCTTCACCTCCAGCATTTATAATAGTGTTAAATATAAAAAAGTGGTTTTAATTTATAAGGGGGGGGGTCACACTCAGAGGCTTGCTGTGTGAAAGGGGTCACCAGTACAAAAGTTTGAGAAACACTGGTCTAAATAAACAAGACAAACAAAATAGGGAGAGCAAGGCAAGGTTATTATCCTCATTTTACAGATGGGCAACTGGGACACAGACAGATGGAGTGATTTGGCCACGGTGACGCTAGGAGTCAGGGATTTGAACCCAGATTTCCTGAATCTGGTGCTCTTTAGTAGTATTGTTCTGTGCTGTGAATTAGCAGTTGCTTTGCACCCTAAAGGCAACTAGAATTAATTGAAAACAATTCCCATAGGCCCTGTCTGCACAAGGACATTCACTGTGTCATGAAATCTGATCTTGAAAATGGAATGAGATTGGATGGTGAGGCTAGCCTGGGTGGATTGGACCCAATTATATATATCTTGTAACTATTGCTTGCCTTCAGTAGGAATTTTGGCTGAGCATAGATGGCAGAATTCAAACCATAAAGTCTTCAGTAGAAGTACAAATCACTGTCAGAGCCTCCTTAAAGACACCACAGAAAAAATCAACTTTGGGTTTTGGTTTTGGCTCAGGCTCCAGCCCAAGCCCAAACATCTACACAGCAATTTTTAGCCCCACAGTCCAAGCTCCGCAAGCCTGAGTCAGCTGATCTGGGCCAGCCCCGGCCATGCCATGGGGCTTTTATCCCTGTGTAGACATGATAAGTCTTCGCTCTTGCGGCCCTGTTACTAAGGCCTCAGTTCAGCCAGGTACTGAAGAATGTGTTTAAACCCAGCCCAGTTCAGCAAAGTATGTAACACATGCCTAAGGCTGAGTACAAGCCTATGTGTTTTGCTGAATAGGGTTTTTCTTTTGTTTTGTTTCTAAATCCAGGCCTAGATGTCTTTTTTCCCTAGAGTTACTCATCCTTGAGATCCAGAAGATACCAGTGCAGTTAGAAAGACTATTCTCCTTCACTGTGGGAGGCTCTCTCTTTCTTTCTTTCTTTCTTTCTTATGTTGTTGACAAAAGTATGTGGCTTTCTAGACACCCACCCACTCATAAATAACTCAGTTGTTATTTCCAAATGGGGCTGGTTGTTGGCATCGTGTGCTGCGGTCCCCTGTGTAATCACGCCATCTCTGTACAGTAGCTAGCCCTGTTCTGCTCCCAGTGCAGGCTGGGCCTAACTGGAATTGCATCTCTGAACCAGCTCTCTGAATACACAGCTCATCAAGCAGGGAATTAGGCTGAGTCATAGTATCAGGTTGCTGAAAGCATCTGTAGCAAAACATCACAATGAGTCTGGAAGGAGAAGCTGTTAAATTAAAAAGAACAAAATACGGAACCTCTTCAGGGCTCAGCAGCATGAACGGGACTCTGGTGTAGAGCTTGCAAAGCCCTAGAGCATATGCACACAAAAGCCAGATCAGTGCACAGAAGTATATTCCTCTTGCAAACCAGCTGGATTTCCTGCATTCTTAGAGATGAGAATTTAAATGCTACACACTACAGAGGCCAGGACTTTCAGAAGTGATTGTTACTGTTAATTTATTATTAGTGATTTTGGGTGCTCCACTGAAAGAACCTTATAAGACCCTCATTTTCACAAAACGCAGAGCTCCTGCCCTCTGAAAATCAGGCCCCTTCAAGGCATCTCATGAATGGCACCCCAAAATGGAGGCACCCACAACAACTAGTCCCTTTTTGAAAATCTTGGTCAGGAAATACTCCATGTGAGATTCAGCCCTAGCCTTAAGCCTGCCCCATTTACCATATCCCCACACACCTAGAAACAGAATGGAGACTACGCCCTTTTCTGCTGGAGTGCCACACCAACTTTAACCTTCCCACTGTACTCCTACATATGGGTTTGCAATAATACTTTATACAATTAAAACAATAGTAAAAATACTATACTGTACCCTCTTGTAAAATATCTATGGTATTGCTGTAAAAAGCATTAGCTGAAGATATGTTATATCTATCTGTAAGGGGACTGTTGCCCCCTTACTAACATTCAGTGGGGGTGTTTTGGTTGGCTAGCTCCCAGTACTAAAAGGAGAGGGGGCTATGGGAAACCAGGACCCTGAGACTGACAGCCCCCAGGAACAATGGGGAGAGGCCAATGCTTCAGGTCAGCCTGAATGACAGGGCGAGCAGGCTAATCAGGGAGTCAGGAGGCCAGGGAGGTCCTGTCCTCTGTGTGAGCTGGATTTGCCTGGGTCAGACAGAGTAGGGCTGAGCTAAGGAGAAAGCAGGGGCCCAAGCTGAGCTGGGGAGCAGAGCTGTGCCAGGTCCAGAGGGGCCAGAGGCACAGTCCAGAGAGAGCAGACCCTGTCCTGGGAACAGAGCTGCAGCCCCAAAGCCAGAGACAGCCCAGAGGGAGCAGACTTGCCCTGGGAGCAGAGCTGCAGCAGCCAGAGCCAGAGGGGCCAGAGAAGCAGCCCAGGAAGCAGGTCAGTGCTGGGAGCAGAGTCACAGAAGCAGCCTGCAGAGCAGACCTGTCCTGGGAGCAGAGCTGCAGCAGCCAGAGCCAGAGGGGCCAAAGAAGCAGCACAGGGAGCTGGAGGCAGAGGAGCAGCCATGCAGAGACAGAGTGGTGGAGCTGGAGAGAGCGAGGGGGACCCTGGGCAGCGGGCCCAGCACAGGGAGATGCCTCAGCCAAGAGGCTCTGCAGGCCAGGCTTGGATTGTAACCCCAACAGGGTGTGTGTGGGGGGGGAACACTGGGAAGAAGGGTCCTACCACTTAGAGCCTGAGCGTGTGGCCACAACCAGAGCTAGTGTCCAACCCACAGCATCCCTGCAGCAAAGCCAGGGCCGGAGAAGAAGGCCTGGGACTTGCAAGGAACAGACTGTGAACTGCCCTGACGTTCCAGAGACCCTGTTTGTGATGTTCCCTGCCACAGAGCGGGGTGATGTGTTTCTTTTAACCTTTCCCATTTTTCCTTATTTTTTTAAAATTAATTGTTGATTAAATACCTTGCATTTGCTTTAACTTGTATGTAATGGTCAGTGGGTCAGAGAAGTGCCCAGTGCAGCGAGAGTACCCTGGAGTGGGGACACCCTAGCCCCTGTCCTAGGTGACCGCAGCAGGGTTGGGGGTCGAGCCCTCCAGGAATCCTGGGCCCAGCTTTGTTTGGGTTACAAGGACTCTGCCAGACAGGAGAGTGGAAGGGGAGTCCTCAAGGGCAGGGAGGCCACTGGGTAAAGGAAGTGGGAGCGAGGACTCAGATTCTTTCGCAAGCCCACTTCACCGGGGTAGTGCAGAAGCCAGGAAAGTTCCCCACAATAGCAGGACTGTTCCCCCCGCTTACATATCTATTGATTTATTTAGGAAGTTTTAACAAGTTTACAAATCTTTGCCAGGTAAGCAGAGGGAAGATGTGTCATTACAAGACTGAGCTCATTTCTTTGTTGAGAGAATCTGCAGGAATACAATAATCAGATCTCTCTGTTTAACCAGGGGGCTCCCAGAGTATATAGAATGAGCCTCTTTACATCACCCAGGCCATGTTGTTGCTGATGATTTTATTAAACTGAGAGAAACTACTGACTCCACTCAGATTTATCAAGCCAGGCATGTCTATCAACCTGAATATTAATTAAAAAATGGGACAGGTGTGCTGGGTTTTTTGAAGATTAATGTACTTTGTCTGAGTATTGCATAAGTGGTAACCAGATACCTAAGTATCTATTTGTCCTCTGTCTGGTTTGCTGGGTAGGTAATTGATCCATCAGTTGTTCCATAACAACAACACCCCAATAGTTTTGGAGCCATGTGTGAGGTGGTGCACTCACCCTGCTCTGGATGGGAAAGGGTTAATGTCCTCAGACCTACTGGGCATGCTCCAAGTGTAGCTGCAGTATAAAAGGGAGCAGAGCAGCTCAGTTTGTGGGGACAGCTGAGGTGGAAGGATGTTTGCTGCAGGGGCTGCCTGGAAAGTGCTGGAGGGAACCAGAGATGTTGAAGCCCAGGTGGAGACCCAGACACCACTGGAAGGTCTGTGAGAACCCAGGGTTGTTGGGAGCCATCTGTGCTGAAGACTCTGGGAACCCTGGAGGTGCCCAGTGCTTGACTACAAGGGATGAGATAGGAAGTAGCACAGGGAGAGGTGGCAGCTGTATGCCTGGGAACAGTCAGTGTGTTTTTGGTCTGGATCTCTGCTGACGCAGTGACAGAGACCCTTGCCACTGATAGGGCCCTGGGCTGGGACATGGTGGAGTAGGGAGGGCCTGGGTCCCCATACCCTGGCTGTCACCCATCCCTAGGTGGTGGCTCACTTGCCTGACTGGCTGCTGGGCCACTCAGCCCTGAGAGAGGGGGTAGCCATATTGACTCTGGCCATTAGGCTTTATAGCTCTGAGAGTGAGGGCTGCTTTGACTCTGACCAGTAGGCATACAGCCTTGAGGCCGAGGCCAGTTTGGTGGACTTATTAATGAGGTGCACTCACCCTGCACTAGATGGGCTACCCACACCCTGTCACATTGCCTCTAGTTTGGGACAAATTTTATTTTTCAAGTGAGAGGCTATCTGTAATAGCCTAGCCACTACCAGTAGATGAGAGATCAGCTCTTCATTGAGTGTGACTCTTCCTGCTAGGAGGTGCCAGGAGGATCACCAAAGGATCAATATCCAACAATTTGTATTCTCTTCAAATCTCCTATTTTGCCAGTGTTTATCCCCATTCTATCTCTCTATGTTTTTACCTTGACTGGTGTGGGATACCACTGAAACAGTATCTTAAAGAAATTTTCTTGTATTGTGCTACAGACTGAGGTTGCTGATTCTCTTTTGCAGATCAAAGCCCATTTCTCTGGAGTAATTTGTCTATCCAAATCCTTTTCCCATTGTGTCACATATAGACAGGGGTGAAAGTAACTCAAAGGACTTACCGGTATGCAGGGCGGCTGGGGTCTTAGGCAAGGTGGTGGGGGGAGATGGCTCTGGGCCCCCTGAAGGGGAGGGGCTGTGGCCAGACTCCCCCAGCCAGCCCTTCAGCGTTGCCCAGCTGGGGCTCCAGCAGGAATTTAAAGGGCCTGGCTGGTACCCTGTACTGGCCTATTTTCACCTCTGCATATGGACATATATTTTTTAGGAAAATTGTTTGCAAAAATGGATATAAACTGCTTATAATTGTTTTGCTTCATGATTGACTAGAAGCCATGTTTTCTATAAAAGCTAGTCTTCTGTAAGAAAACTACTTTTCTAGAAAGTTGAGAAACATAATGCCTAACTTGAAGATACTGGTACCTTGGGAGACAGGACCAGTTCAAGTTAGCTTCGATCTCTAAAAACATTAGAAAAATGTCTTTGGTGAACAGGTGGCCAACCATATGTATTCCACGACTCCCCCAATCTTTAAAACTCTCTGGTTCATGATGTGGGTTGAAATTCGGATTATTTGTAAGAGGTACCATTAGCGAGGGAAAATAACTCTTTGTTTCTAGTTCCATGCTGGACCCGGAGAGTAGCCTTTATTAAAGGACATATGTAAGTTGCTGGAGATCAATAAGTTTTATTGATCCATGGGAACCTAGCCAAGCTGACGCTGCCACAATTGTCTTGGTCAATATAGACAGTGTATGGTTGGGTTAGAGTGCCCCCAGTCCACCACTGTCTGGCTTGATAGTGCCATATGATATTTGGAACAGCTAGTCCACCCTCTTACTTTGTATCAATCCAAGGATCTGATTTCACTCTTGGTCTCCTTGTATTCTGTAAAAATTCTAACATTCTTTGTATTCCTGCTACAGTGTTATCTGGGAGGATTTTAGGAAGATTTTTGAAACAAGAAAGATTCTTGGCAAAACTTTCATTTTGACTATGGCCTTTCTTCACAACTAAGAAATTCCATACTTCCTCCAGCACTCCACATCTTTTTAACTTTGAAGTAGTAAGTGGTTTCACATTTAAATCATATAGCTCTTCTAGGTTTTTTCAGATTTGAATTTCCAGGTATCTTACAGACTTTGTGGTCCTTTTGTACCCAGATATTTTCTGGAAGGATTACTTCTCCTAGTCTAGCAAATTTATAGCTCGCCTTACAGATTTGTCATAATTTACTTAAAAGTCAGATGTTTTCACAAAGTCATGGTTTTCTTTAGATAGTACTTGTATCTAACCTGAACATTTCCCTAAAACTAACATTATACTATCAGCATATGTGACTGTTTATTTGTATTACTGTAGCACCTAGCAGCCCTAGTCATAGGTGCTGACTCGGTGGGTGCTCCAGGGCTGGAGCACCCATGGGAAAAAAATTAGTGGGTGCTTAGCACCCACTGGCAGCCAGCTTCCCCCGCTCCCTCCCAGCGCCCCCTGCCCATTGCAGTCAGACATTTCATGGCATGCAGGAGATGCTAGGAGGGGGAGGAGCAGGAATGGGGAACGCTCAGGGGAGAGGGTGGAACTGGGCAGGAAGAGGCAGGGTGGGGACTTGGGAGAAGGGGTGGGGTGTTGGCGGGACTTGGGGCAGAGCAGGGGGTTGAGCACTTCACGGGCCTGGAGGAAGCTGGTGCCTATGGCCCCAGTTATAGAGCAAGACCCCATTGTGCTAGATGCTGTACAAACCTAAAGAAACACCCTGCCCCAAAGAGTTGCAGTCCAAGTATAGGAAAAGAGACAAGAGATGGATACAGACAGACATGGGAGTACAAGGGAACAATATTGGTCAGCAGCATAGGCAGTGATCACAGCACACCAGCTGCCAAGCTGTTTACAAGCTATTTTCTGATGTGTTCCTGCACATTTAATTCCTGCAATAAATTCATGGTTCCTTATCCTCTGTGCCAAAGGCTCCATGCCCAATGCAAAAAGTAAAGGAGACAGTGGGCACCCCTGCCTAGTCCCTCTGTGTAATTCAAATGGGGGAGGTTTAACCCCTTTAACTTGACCAGCTGCTTTTGGGCTGGTGGAAAGAGCATTGTTCATTTAAGGAACTGGGGGCCCATGTCCATATCAGACAAAATGCCTTTTTCCAAAGCTTTCTTTGTGTCAAGTGATAGCAAAGACATGGATCTCTTTTTCTGAGCTGGTACTATGAATGATTCCAATTGCAGCACTCTAAGACTAAACAAGTGTCAGCTAATATTTGTAATGAATCCAGTTTATTCTGGGTTTATATGGACTGAAAGCATGGACTGCGATGAATTAGCTAGTATTTTTACTAAAATTTTTATATCATTTCACTTGTAAGCATAGCTGGCTGGTGAAAATCTTCTTGGAGCAGGGTGTGCTGAGCCAACCCTGCACTCACTCTGCAGCAGCCTGCAGGCTCTTGCTGCTTACAGATTCAAGTTGACTTGATGCCTGTGTCTGTGTGCTGAAAGGGCCCTGCCCCCATGATGCCCTCCTCCATTCCAGGCTCTGGTACCACTGGCCATGGGGCTTTGCCTGCCGAGTTTGGCATGCAGTAGGATTGCTGATAAAATGACAAGGCCAAGATAGACGGGAGAGGGGGCTAAGCCCCATCTAGCGCTACCTACCAGCTGCCTATGCCTACAAGAGCTGCATGAGAGAAGGTCATTTCCAACTTTGGGGGAAACAACAGTAGCTTATTTCATAGACTGTGGAAGTTCCTTTCCTAACCGAATGACATTAAATGTACCCCTTAAGGGATCGACTAACTGCACTTTTAAATACTTTAAATACCTTGAAAAATTCTACTGGGAAGCCATTAGGTCCTGGCACTTTACCACTTTTCATACTCGCTATTGGCTATAAGATTTTTGTCTATTATTTCTTTAGCTAATGTTTCTTTATCAATTTCATGTATCTTTGGGAAGCCTGCTACCTCCAGAGAGTTTGAATCACTTCAAAGCTCAGAGTACGTGTAGTACAGAGGGGCTTACGATAAGCGGCAAAAGTAGCACATTTCTCTCAGGTGTTTTTTAATTGGTGGAATGTGTTGCACTTGTGTCCCTTTAAGCTATTGGCTCAATAGCTTATCACTTTTATTTCCATTTTCATAAAACATCTGTTTTATCTACCAAAGGGCTATTTCAGTGGGGTCTGTCATCAACATAGTCAATTTTCCACTTAGACTAGTTATACTTTTTTACCTGTGGTTTTTATGAATCTCTTGTACTTCTCTCCTATTCTACTTTTATTTTTTCTGAGCTTTCTTTTTTCAAATGAGAGGCTCTGCTTATCAACTGACCCCTAAATACTGTCTTTCCTGCCTCCCATAGACGAGCTCTCTTTATATTGTTTTTAGCATTAATTTGAAAATATTTCTGTGATGGGATATACAAACCCCAAACTAGGCTGGAGGGGTTCAAGGACAGTACTACTGGGGCCATGCAGAGAATGCTTCAACTGGAGACAGGGTTGAAAAGGGAGCAACCCTGCTCAGAAGAGGAGGTGAGGTGGGAGGGAAACTCCTGACCAAAGTGCTGGAGAAGTCTCCTTGTGGGACAGGACTATACACTGAGCCCAGCTGGGGCTGATGGTTTGGGTGGCTGTTTTTGTCTTTTATATACTTTTCTCCCTCAGCTTCTGGTCCCACATAAGGTAACAGTAGGAAGTGACTCAGGGAGGGTAACTTAGAGGACCCCAAGGGAGGCCAAATGCTGTTGACCCTGCTAGGGCCCTGGGTTACGGCCTGGTAGAATGGATGGGCCCAGGCTCCCCTACCACAGCTCCAACTACTAAAAGGGGGGGGGGTGGGCGGTTCCTAACCATTAGGCCAACGGTTCTCAACCAGGGGTATATGTACCCTTGCGGGTACACAGAGGTCTTTTAGGGAGTACTTCACTCATCTAGATATTTCCTTAGTTTTACAACCAGCTATATAAAAAGCACTAGCAAAGTCAGTACAAACTAAAACTTCATATAGACTAAATGAGACAGCCAGTAATTTTTCAGTAATAGTGGGGCTGTGACACTTTTGTATTTTTATCTCTGATTTTGTAAGCAAGTAGTTTTTAAGCGAGGTGAACTTTGGGGGAATATGCAAGACTAATCTGACTCCTGAAACAGGTACAGCAGTCTGGAAAGGTTGAGAACCACTGCACGAGGCCACTCAGACCACCAAGGTCTCTATTACAATTGAACAGTGTCTTCCTGCATTGCTGCAACCTAATCTTTATCTGGGAGAAGCAAAGAATTAATTTTCCAAAAAGGTGATATTTGGGATCCAGCTATCAAACAGTGTGCTTCCAATACATGATTTGATCATATAAAAATGCCAATTTCTGCAGATCTTACCTGCTTCAATAAGGATTTAGAGATTAGCATGAAATCTCTCCTAGTATATAAATGTACAGTCTCTTTCCTCTGGGTGCAGTTCTTTCCATCAATCTGAGGGTTGAATTGTTGGTGTATAGAAAGGTGAATGTGTCACCTGTTTCCGTAACTATTCTTTTTGTCTTTTTTTCATCAGATCAGTCCCAGTAAGGAACCAGTGTACAATAAGGTGCCACTGGACTCCTTGTTGTTAAAGACTAAGATTTATTTGGGCATAAGCTTTTGTGGGTAAAAAACCCACTTCTTCAGATGCAACTCCATGCATCTGAAGAAGTGGGTTTTTTCCCCCCGCAAAAGCTTATGCCCAAATAAATCTTAGTCTTTAAGGTGCCACCAGATTCCTTGTTTTTATGGCTACAGACTAACACGGCTACCTTCTGATACAGTGTACAATAGAAATTTCCTCCTAGAATAATTCCCCCTCTCCAAAGTGTTTGCCATATTTTATTTTCCTTGATTTTTTTTCCTCCCCCACCCCTACTTGGCTGGGAGCATACACTGAGATCACTGCTGTTATTAACCAAGCAGTTGTGCCCTTTAACAAGAGAAACTGTCCTTCCTTATCCTTAAATTGATTGTTAGTCTTAAAAGGTACAATGATATGCCCTCTCCTCTTTTTTTTTATTTGGCTGAAGCAAAAGATGTCTGCCGAAACCAATTGCCTTTGTCCCTCCTGAAAGCGTTTCAGGAAGGAAAATAGTCCAGAGGGGGGGAGGGGAAGGAGTTGAGTTTTTTGGCCAGGGCTTTTTTCCTTTGACCATTCAAAGACATTACTTTAAAGGGAAGAGCCATTGAGAATAAACTACTTGGCTTACTGAAAAGCTTGAAAGTTGTGTGGTTCTTTGGCTGTTTGGCATGGACCCTTGTGTGGCCAGTGTCTTTCACAATTGCATGCTTGAATATGGCTTGATTTTCTTTTTATAAACATCTGCAGCTATTTCCTGTATTAGTTCCCTCCCTTCTCCTGTATCCCCTTAATTTAAATCCAAAACCAAAATAGTGCATAAATCAGTCCCCAAATGACTGGGCATTACTTAGCCCTAAACCCCTGTACTCTCCCCATAAACACTTTGACTACTTACTTCAGTTGCATTGCAAGAGATGTTCTTCACCAATGGGACCTCAGCCCTGGCCCTTAGGGATATATTGCCATCTGATTACTTGAGTTACATGGAGAGGATTTACATAGAACTACAGGCCCCTCCCCCTTCTTCCCTTATCTATTTTCTCCAACCTCCATCATTGGAACTCTCCCATTCTTTCCCTCATTATTCTTTATCTTAAAAAAAAAAAAAAAAAAATACAGAACACAGCTATCAGAATTATGCCCACTCCAATTAAACCAAACTTCAGACTATTTTCTTTATAACCTAACATAGTTATGTTAGACTTTAAGGCCCGAAGGGACCATCATGATCATCTAGTCTGCTGATGATGACATTCATAGTCCGATTTCTTGGCCTGTTACAAGGATTAGGTGGAGGGAATAGCACCCTATGGACTCTGTCCACTTTCACCTCTTCCAGAGAGCTCTGCAGTTGAAGTTTGTACATCCCAGATTGGATTTGCTCCTTCAGCATTTTTTTTAAGCAACCCATTTATTGTAATGTTTCTGCTCACTCCCTTTTCTATATTATCTAATTTAACTTGCATCTCTCTGCTCCAGCAGTGCCATGCACCTTGGCCTCTTTCTCTTACGTGTTTCTCTATGGCCGGTTTCTAGAGTATTGACTCAGACTTCCAGATTATTGACTTCCTCCTCTTCTGCTGGAGTTTTGGACATGAGATAGTTTCTCTGTGTCTTAAACTCAGAGGCCAGCTCCCTTAGATCCACCCTGGTGGCCAGCTGCAGTATTGCCAACTCCATGTGATCAAAAACGAGTCTGTCCGCCCTCCATCATGATTTCCATAAAAATCACAAGATCTTCTAAAATAAACTTGTGGCGTTTAATTGCTTCTGGTTTTGATGCTTTGGGGGGAAATCTGTCTGCCCCAAAATGAGAGATTTCAGGGTGGAAAATCCAGCTTTAAATATACATGAGAAAATATGTCCTTTTGCCGGCTGCTCAGAGGGGATTTCCCTGACCCTTGACCACCCCAGCATGGGACAGCTGCCATTCTACCCCACGCCATTTCCCACTCCTGTCTCTTTCCCCTTCACCCCCCTCAGGCTTCCTCTTGTGCTGCTTCAGTCGCCCTCCTGCCCTTCACATTACCCCATTCCCATGGTCTCCTCCTGCCCCCATGTTCTCCTGCTGGAGTTGCCACTGGTTGGTTTTTGTACTGTCTTGCTGGTGGCCAGTGAAAAGACTTAATATGCCAGGTTTTTTCACTTGGGGCTAACATTCCTTGTAGCCTGCACATATATGCAGCTGCACAGCTGTCTTGTAACTACCACATGTCCTGGGAGCACAGCGAGCACTTGGGTCCTGCTCAGAAGGCTGGGCCCTCAACTGGCCAAAACCCCTGTGGCTTCTCTCTGCACCAGGGACCTTGTTAGACCTTTGTCTGCTAGACTAATGAGTCCATTATCCAATATTTGTTCCCTGTGTAGGTACTTAGACTGCAATCATGCCACCCCTCAATCTTTTTGGTTAGCTAGATTCAAGGAGCTCAATAGCTATAAGGCAGGCCTTTGAATCCTTTAACTATTCTCGTGGCTCTTCTTTGAACCCCCTCCAATTTATCAACATCCTTCAATTGTGGATACCAGTCTGGGACATGGTGTTCCAGAAGTAGTCACCCCAATGACAAATTGTCACATTTTGGGGTTTCAGACCAGTGAGAAGTGGTGTCACCACGCTTCCTGTAACCTCAGGTGCCTTTTAAACACGCTGCTTTGGTGGTTCCCTGTCTGGATGCTCCCATCCAGCCTACAAGTATGCACTGAATCTGTCTGTTAAGCATCCCTGTGTTAAGCATAAGTAAAAGGGACTTGGCCACTGTTGTAGACAGCTCAGTAGAGACTTTTGTTCAATGTGTACCTGCAGTCAAGAAAGCTAACCTTAGACTATTGAGTAGCCTGGTGCTTAGCGCAACCTCCTTGGAGTAGAAGACCTGGGTTCAACCCTAGCCCATATCAGGGATTCAAAACTAGGTAGTAGACCAGGACACAGACAGATGCCAGCCAAGTTCCTGTCCTGGCTCCTCCAGTTGTCTTTTGTGGTAAGGATGCTCTGAGAATGCTTACTGGATCAGGTTCTGCAAGTTAGATAGGCAGAGGAATACCTCAGCTGAGGTTCCTGCCAGGGTTTAGTTGGGAGCTAGGATTTAGTGGCTTTCTGCAGGTCCACTGTCAAGCTGTCTGGAGTGTCTCAAGCATGTGAGTACCAACCTCAAGGCAGACTGCTACAAATCAGGGCACAAACCTCAAACTGGTTATGAGTTATACTTACGTTTCACCAATCAGGCATCAAGTGTGAACTCCTCAAACACTACAACAGCCTTAACATGGAGTCACCGACAGTCCTCTTGGGTACTCCTGTCTATCTTGCCACCTAGACAAGCTTACCTTTGTGATAGATGGTCCCTTACACCAAAAATCACAACAATATTCAGGTTCTTCCCAATCCCAAAGGACCAGTCACTTACCCCAGGTCAGTTGCACCTCAGATTGCACACTAAAGACAATGCTCTCAGCCAGTCCTATAATAAATTAATTAAAGATGTATTTGTGATGGGCTGGACCCTCAGGGGTGTCACCTGGTGTGCTGGGATGCCACTGAGTCAGACTATTCTGCTAGCCTGGGCCCCCTTTTACCTGGTATTGCTGGGATAGGCTTCCCAGCCAAGCACACAGGCAGGGCCACACCCAGCTGCACAAAGAGACAGAGATCTGCTTGCCACAGCACCCAGATGTCCAACCCTTTCCACTTGGAGTACAAACCCAAAACTATATGAAATTTGCCTCTTCCCTCAGCGTGGAGGAGGGTGTACACAACTTCTCACCCCCTCAGTTAGAAATCACATAAACTGGGTTATACTATAAACCACAAATAAATGTATTAACTATAACAGGTGTATTTTAAGTAGTTAAGGAGGTAGTAGACAGAACAAGGCAGATTACTAAGAAGACAAAACAGAGCATGCAAACTAAGCTTAATACACTAAAGAAACTGGTTACATGTAAGTTCTCACCCTAAATGTGGTTCTAATCATCATCACAGGCCTGACACCCAGTTTTTTCCACCAGTTCAGTCTTAATTGTTTCCAGCAGCCCTCTTGGGT
The DNA here is from genome assembly GCF_965140295.1 of Lepidochelys olivacea. Classification (NCBI taxonomy): domain Eukaryota; kingdom Metazoa; phylum Chordata; order Testudines; family Cheloniidae; genus Lepidochelys; species Lepidochelys olivacea. The sequence goes on along the minus strand of NC_140412.1, from coordinate 268,190,906 downwards.
AGGGTAACAGGGGAGAACTGACGACCTGGATTACCTCACTCCCCACCCTTAAATAGGATTTGCATAAAGTGGGAGTCCTTTGTTTCCTAGTTTGACACCCCCCCTGCCCCGCCCTGCCACTTCTTGTGGAAAAGTACAGAATTCAAGATGGGTTCCAGTATCAGGTGACATGGTCACCTGCCTCTGTAGGGCCCCTGTAGGAATTCTTCACAGGCTGACCCACAGGTTCACAGGAAGACTAAGCTCTTTTACAGTCCATTGTCTCTTGCTCAGGGGCCATCAGCACTATCAGGCTTTTTCATAGTTGTACCTTAAGTGTTAGCAGTGGGCGTCACCCAAAGTAGCATAGTTGAAATACAGATATATAGTCAATATTCCTAATTTCAGATACAGAAGTGATACATGGATACAAATAGGATAATCATATTCAGTAAATTATAACTCTTGTAAAGTATCATTGGAAAGGTTATCATGCATAAAGCATATCTTAGTTATGTCATATTCCTATCACAAGCATATTTTCATAAAGAATATAAGTTCCAAAAGGTGGTAGAAGCTTCTATAATAAACAATCTCTGCCGGTCCTTTAGGGCTAACCCAGGCTAAGCAGCTGGGGATCTCTTGCTTAGGCTTAGAAATCTTGCCCTCCCACAGTCCAAGCAGCAGAGAGATCCAGTTTCTTCTCAGAGATTTTTACTCCCTTTTTCCCAGAGCTGAAGCTGATGGGATGAATTCACGAGCAGGTCTCCCCTTTGGAGACAGAGGGAGGAAAGCAGTTAACAAAGTCTTTGTTCTTTGATATTTCACAATGGCTCATTTGGTTTCAATGGGCCTTCCTGGTGGGCAGGACCTACCACCTTCTGTAGGAAGTCAGCATTTTACATTAGTCAATGTTCTTTCCTGTTTGGTGAGTTACACAGTTACCAAAGTTTACAATGCAAACATGCCATATAACCTTATTACATGGGGTACAGATGTTATAAGTGAGATTAATACATGCAGCATCCTACAAGCATTTCATAAAGTCTAAACATATTTTCATAAACTTAACATCTTTTTTAACAATACTAACACACAGGCAAGCCGGGCTGGTTTCCAGGTACGTATTGGTCAGCATTCATTAGTTGAGGCCTAGGGACCTTGGCATGAGCTGGCACCTGGTCTGCCAGTATCACACCCACCAGGAGGAATTTAAGTCCCTATGGGTTAACCCCAACTCAGCTGCCACCTTTCAGGATCTCAGTCGTTCCTAAATGTTGGACTTAGGTGCCTAAAGTAGCAGTTATATGCCTAAGACCCTTTGGGGGTCTACCCTATATCTCACAAAGGATACTGCAGGATTAAAGGGGGTTCAGAGAATTATGGTGAAAATGACCAACAGCCTGGACAATCTCTTACGTGAAGAGAGATTGGAAAGACTGGGATCATTTACTTTAGAAAGGGGGTGAATAAGAAGTGACATGATAAAAGTATGTAAAATAACAAATAGTTTAGAGAAGGTAGATCGGGAGCTTCTGTTCACCCCATCTCATAGCACATAAGGAAGGGGACATTCAGTGAAATTAAAAGGAAATACATTATCACATGTATATTTTTAGTCTGTGGAACTCATTGCCATGGGAAGTAACTGAGGTCAAAAATATTCAATTGGACATTTATATGGCTCAGGAATATCCAGAATTAACATTTTGGAAGGAACATGCCAACTACCTGAGAGGGAGCTTCTACAGGGGTACCATCACAGAATTTTTCAAACTTTGTGTGTGTGTGTTTGCCCTTATCCATCTGCCTCTTATCCATGTCTGTCAGCACATCCCTCTTCTGCATCACAGTATCTGTCCTCCTCCTCTTTTCCCCAGCCCACCGGCTTCATTTGCTCCATTTCCAAATCCTTATTAACCTCACTTATCTATGGTTCCCACCAGCTCTACCTCACCCTCTGCATCCCAATCTCCCGCCTCCTACCATCAGCATAAATCCAGATCCCACCATCACATCTTCCTCTGACTGATGACATTTGCCCCAACACTGGCCCTCCAAGCATCCCCACTCTATCCCCTTTCCACACGTAACCCCGCCACCACCTCCACCCCTCTCATGCTGTCATCCCTAACCTGACACCTGTTACCATCTTTTCTCCCTCCATCACTCCTCCCCTTCTCTTCCTGTCTCTGGAATACCCACTGCATCTCTACAAAGATCTCAGCCATCTATGACGTCTTCATATCTCACTCCCTACAGCTCCTGGCTCTCTGACACCTGGGTTCCTTTGTCTGATGCTGCCTCTGCAGCTTCCCTCTCTTATGGAGGCCTCTCCTGCTCTCACATCCACTGCCCTGTATCACGCTGTAATGGGGATGCTGCGTTTCTCTTCTCCCATTTCCTTCTACATTTTTGTTCCATATTTGTACATCGCCAAACACAATGGGGTCTTGGTCTATGACTAGGGTTCCTATGTGCCATGGTAATATAAATAATTAATAATGTTAAAAAATAAACCTCACATTTCAGGGCTTAAGCCAATCAAAATATCAGAGATCATGAGGCGGTCTAATGTGGGGTAGATGATTATCCTGTATCTGCTGATGGCAGGGTTCTTGCCCCTTCCACTGAAGCATCTGGTACTGGCCACTATCAGAGACAGGATGCTGGACTAAATTGACCTGGGGTCTGACTACTTATGGAAATTCCTATGTTCCAGTGTAAAACCTGTTTTAAGTGAGATCAGAATCAGTTACACGGGAGGGACAAGCACTGTGCGTTGCTATCTTCACATGCACTTCTTCCAGATTCCTGTCCATCACCAGTCTCTGCTCTGATGGTCCTTGTCCTGTCCTTGGTCATACTGGGGAAGGAAGAGAAATACAAAGTTGAAACAAACTCAATCCCCGATTCTGCTGGTGCAGGGCTCAGCTTGCACAAAGCTCCTTGCAGAAGGAGGGCCTAAGGGAGCTCCCGCAAGAGTACTTTTCTTCCTCCTCTCTCAGCACACAGCCAGTTGTCATTTCCAGTTATGTTCTCTGTCTAATTTAGACTGGAAGCTCCTTGGGGCACAGAGACATCACTCTGTCATTTATCTTCCAGCGTGACCTCAGCTGCGCACCAATCATGCTACAGAAATAGCAAATCATAACAAAAGTGATTAGCAATCATTTCTGAGATGTACATTTAACACTGTCAAGGAGAAGCAGATGTTTTCAAGGGACGGTTATGTAGAGCTGAAAACGTGATGGGAAATCCCCTTTCTGCCCCATTTAGTAGTTTGAGGAGAATAATTTTATTGAAAGTCAAATCCCTTAATCTCCAGATATAAATCAATAGAATGGCAGAATTGCTAAGGACAGAGAATATCATATAGGCATGTACTGTATGTCTCTTTCCTTATTTAATCAAACATGGGCCCTCCAGCTGTTACCGTATTTATGAAAAGGTAACTCAAGGCTACACAAACTCCCCAGCACAGACCGCATCATAACAAACAGACCTAGTTTAAAGGCAGGGCTCATGGGACTGACTGTAGAGGGACCCTGTGGGCCTGATCCTTGATTCGCAAATTAAAGTTGAGGGTGTTGAAAACTGGGCAGGATTGGACTCTTAGGTTTTAACTACTTCAGAGCTCACAAGTGCCTTGTATGTTAATAGTTGGATCCACACTTTGAAGTAGAAGACAGTTGACCTGTTGGAGGCAGTTCCATACCCACACACTGAATCGATGGCTTCCTGCTGTAGAATGGTTCTGCTAGGGGTGGCCTGTTAGAGAGATGTGCTATGCGAACAGCTGCTCTTGTGGTGCTTTCCAGGAATCTTTGGCCCATCAGATGACCCAGGTGATGGTGAGTGACCCAAGACCGCATACTTCCTGGCTCAAAGAGGGATTGTTGAATCTGCTGGGCCCTGGAAAGACAGCACCATGCGACTATCAAAGTGGGAAGAAAAGTAAGGGAACCATCTACAGAGAATAAACAAAGGAAAATGAAGAAATAGTTCTGGGTTCTTGCACAGGGGAGTCGCATAAGAAACAAAAGAGAGGGTCTGTTTTTAGCATTTTCCCCTATAAAGCAAGGAGCAGAGCCCTCTCCTTAAGCTAAAGCATCAGGGAGCTTTGATTTAAAGTAGGGCCCTCCAGAAGTGACACTAAACATAGACAGAGAGAAAAGGAAAAAGGGCCACTAATGTTTCTGGGGAGGATGGATGTGCCAGACTAGGGTTGTCGCTGCAATGTCCTGAGTATAACTCCTCCCAATGTATAACCTTGAACTGCCACCAAAGACAATCCATGCAAGGTTTTACCCGCTCATGCTGGGTCAGGCATTTGTGAGTTTCGAGAGTGCTGCATGCACAGTGGGATTCGTGCTGTGCAGATGAGAACAATACAGCGCATAGTTATATATTTTCCTGCTGAATCTCCGTGCCCTCTAACCAGGGATAACCCTATTATGTTCTCTAGATGTATGCTGAGGTATGGAACCCTCTGCTCAATCCTGCTCCTTTTACAGTCAATAATAAAACTCCAGTAGGCTTCAATGGGAGCAAGATGGGACCCAATGGAATTAGGAAACCCAGCTCTGAGTTTACAGAGGAGCATTGTGCACAATGGGGTTAGGAAGCCCAGGTCAGAGTGTACATGTAGGCATGGCACACAGCTAGAATAGGAAGTCCTAAAGAGGGAATAAAGAGAGGACCAGTCTGCAGGTGGCTGTCATTACCTCACACTCAATTTTCATGAAAAGAAAGTGATTGGAACTCTATATCCTGGGTTTGGACAGTGGGGCTATGTATCAAAGAAACAGGTGTAATTCATATTAGGGGGAGCCAAAGTACAGCCCTGGAGCTAAAGGCAGCCTACCACATTCTATAAAGAGGGCCTTCAGCTGTCTTCACCTTTAATGTAGAAAGGTGGATCTTGGAAATTAGAAGTTCCAGCATGCAGTTCAGTATGGATGTTTACATTATGGTGGACTATTAGATGCTGGGACACGTTGTCTCTATTGGTCACACTGAAAATATTAAAGATGCGTAGTAACTGCCAGCCTTTTCTCTCCAGGATTATGGTGAGTTGCCAATGCCACCACTTGGGCAAAGTTTGGGCTCAGTGCAGCACAAATGGCCTTATTCTTGTTTGGCAAGCAATGGGTTAAAAGGTTGGCCTTGAAGGACTCTTACTTTCCCCTTTTTTAAACTCCAGTTTGGAACTTGGCAAAACAAAATGAACTGCCCCTGGAGCCAAATCCAGGGCTGGCCTGATGGTCAGAGACACTCATTCCCCAAACCAGTGCCACTGTAACCCACTGTTCAGTCTCTGTTACATGTCACCCTTTAGTGGCTAGTCCACAGTGGGTCAGAGTCTACACAGGAACATAGGAATTGCCACAATGGATTAGATGAAGGTCCTTCTGATCCAGCAGATCATCAGACAATGGCCAATGCCAGATGCTTTAGAGGGGAAGGTGTAAGGTCCCTACAATAGTGAGCTGTGAGATACCTTCCCCCACACATTAGAGCTCATCCGGTCGTTTAATAGTTAGTGATTGGCTTAAACCAGGAGTGGGGAACATTTTTTCTATCAGGGGCCACTGACCCACAGAAAAAATAAGTTGCAGGCCACACACAGGCCCATGGGGGAGCATGGAGGCTGGGGGCTTTCCTCCTCACAGGGCGAGCCGGCGCTTGCAGCTCCAGCCCTGCAGGGGGGTGGGGGTGCAGAGGCTCGGGGCTTCCCCTAGGCTCTGAGGTGGGACCAGAAATGTGGGGTTCAGGGTGCAGGAGGGGCTCCAAGCTGGGGCAAGGGCTGGTGTGTGGGAGGGGGTGAGGGCTCTGGCTGGGGGAGCAGGCTCTGGGGTGGGGCTGGAGATGAGGGGTTTGGGGTGCAGGAGGGGCTCTGGGCTGGGGCCAGGGGGGTTGGAGTGCAGGAATGGACTCAGGGCTGGGGTAGGGGGTTGGGGTGCAGGAGGAGGTGTGGGGTGCAGAGTCTGGGAGGGAGTTTGAGTATGAAAGGGAGCTCAGGTCTGGGGCAGTGGGTTGGGGTGGGGGTGCAGGCTCCAGGAGGAAGTTTGGGTGTGGGAGGAGGCTCAGGGCTGGGGCAGCAGGTTGGGGGGCAGGTGGGGGTGTGGAGTCCGGGAGGGAATTAGGGTACGGAAGGGGGTTCCAACCTGGGGCAGGGGGTTCGGGGTGTGGGCTCTGGCTTGGCAGTGCTTACCTCAGGCAGCTCCTGGTCAGTGGCGCACCAGGGCTAAGGCAGGCTCCCTGCCTGTCCTGGCTCTGCGCTGCTCCCAGAAGTGCCCACCATATCCGGCCACTAGGTGAAGGGGCCGGGGGACTGTGTGTGATGCCTTGGTTCCCAGCCAATGGGAGGTGCGGAGTAGGTGGCTGGGGTAGCACACAGAGCTTCCCTAATCACCCCTGCACCTAGGGGCCACAGGGACATGCCAACCAGATTTTTAATGTTTTGGCAACTCTCCCCCTGCAGTGGGGCAAGCTGGCGCTCACTGCTTCAGCCCCGTAGGGGGGGCGTCAAGGCTCGAGACTTCCGGCCTGAGGCGGGGAGACTTGCCACGGGCCAGATGAAATGAAACAGGGCACCGGATCTGGCCTGCGGGCTGGAGGTTCCCCACCCCTGGCTTAAACCTTGAAACATGAAGTTTAATATCCCTTCCAAAATTTTGTTATAATTAATTCTGGTTGTGATGGGTTCAGTCACAGAGACCCCCTTGGGACTGTCACCTGATGGGCTGAGACTACTTCTGAGCCCGTTTTCTCTGCCAGTTTGGACCTTCAGAACCCTGTCTTGTTGAGCCAGATATGCTAATCTGCTGCAACACAGTCTGACCCTCGCCCCCAAAGCTGCAGACTTAACTGAAAATGGCTTAGCAAGTGCTCCTGTCTCTTGCACCCAGACACCCAGCTCCCAATGGGATCCAAACCCCCAATGAATCCATTTTACTCTGTATAAAGCTTATACAGAGTAAACTCATAAATTGTCTGCCCTCTATAACACTGATTGATAGAGAGAGATGCACAGCTGCTTTCTCCCCCAGGTATTAATTACTTACTCTGGGTTAATTAATAAGCAGAAGTGATTTTATTAAATATAAAAAGTAGGATTTAAGTGGTTCCAAGTAATAACAGACGGAACAAAGTAAGTTACCAAGCAAAAACACACAAGTCTAAGAAACTGAATACAGGTAAATCTCATCCTGAGAGATGTTCCAATAAGCTTCTTTCACAGACTAGACTCCTTCTTAGTCTGGGCCCAATCCTTTCCCCAGTACAGTTTTTGTTAGTTCCAGCTTAGGTGATAATTAGGCGATTTCTCATGATTGGAACCTCCTTTGTTCTGTTCCACCCCCTTCTATAGCTTTGGCACAAGACAGGACTGTTTTGGCTCTCTGGGTCCCCACCCCTCCTTCTAAATGGAAAAGCATTAAGTTTAAGATGGATTCCAGTACCAGTTGACATGATCACATGTCCTGTGAGACCCGAAGTCTTCATTCTTCCTGACCTGACTCACAGGAAGGCTTGCAGGTAAACAGAGCCATTTACAACCAGTTGTCCTAGTTGATGGGAGCCATCAAGATTCCAAACCACCATTAATGGCCCACACTTTGCATAATTACAATAGGACCTCAGAGTTATATTTCATATTTCTAGTTTCACATACAATAATGATACATTTATACAAATAGGATGACCACACTCAGTAGATTATAAAATTTGTAATGATACCTTACAAGAGATTTTTACATGAAGCATATTCGTTAAATTATATTCACACTCATTAGCATATTTTCATAAAATCATATGGAGTGCAATGTCACAATGGTAACTCTGGCTATTCTCTGTATCCATATATATGTCCAATCCCTTTTTGAATCTTGCTATGTTTTTGGCCTCAACAACTTTCTGTGGCAATGAGTTCCACAGTCTAACTATATGTAGGGTGAAAAAAGTATTTCCTTTTCTCAGTTTTGGATTTGCCATCTTTTAATTTAATTGACTGCCCTCTTGTTCTTGTCTTACTTAGCTCAAGTGGATGGAGGCTCATGGTTCTAGCACTGAAAGGCCAGGCAATGACTCATGATGACAGGCTTTCATTAAGCCATCCTGATGGTAACAGATGACCTCCTCCCCTCCTCAAAATTGGGGCCAGCCATTTTAGCGAGACGTGTCCTCTTCCCTGTCCTTTAATACCAGCCTGATGATGAGGCCCGCCCACCACAATCCTCTTCCCTTACAGACCTTTTGTCAGTCATCTATACTTCCTGAGAGATTACCCATTCCCACTTTCTACTGATGAAACCCCTGCCCACAATGTCACCAAGCACCCTAGCCCACTTCTTCTCTCCCCTTCCACCCCCATATATCTAAGCCCCCCAGATCTCTCCCTGCCCTCATATTGCCACCTCTGATGTACAAAAAAACCCAGGAGATTAAGGATGAGCCTGAGCCTATAAAACTGGACAACTGGAGTGTGTACTGAGCACCCTTACAGATTTCCTGGCACAGCTACCTCAAGAAGAGACAATGCTGGGAAAACCTAGGCAAGGGGTAGCCCTACCCTGCCTGTATATCCCCATGGCTCCTGGTTTTGCTCCTCATGCCATGGGACCCTAAGAGCTTGTCTATACCAGAAGGTTTTATCATTTTAACTAGCCTAGCATGATGATGCACCTTGTGTGGATGCTGTTGTACCGGCATAAAAGTGCCTATACTGGTATAGTTTGTTTGGAAAGGGGAATAAGCTATACCGCTATAAGGCACCTTTACACCAGTACAACTGCATCCACGCTCGGGCTTATACCCGTGTAACTCTTATCAGTAAAAAAAACCACCCCCTCCCTGCCCTAGCTATACCAGCCTCACTTCTGTATTGCAGCTAGGGTGACCAGACAGCAAATGTGAAAAATCAGGACGGGGGTGGGGGGTAATAGGAGCCTATGTAAGAAAAAGACCCTAAAATCGGGACATCTGGTCACCCTAATTGCAGCCCAGCCTCTCCAGCCAGATCACCCCATTCTCCCCAGACCTCTCCCCTTAGCCAACGCCCTCTAGACTCCTGAGACCCCTCCCCCTTGAAATCTCTCTCCAGGGCCTAGCTCTATGGCCTTCCTGACAAGGTCCGCTCCCCACCGCCCACATGCTACTCTTCACCCCAGCTTGCTGCCCTGTTGTCCCAGCGCCGCCTCAGCTCCTCCCGCGGCCGGCCCCACCCTCCGCCTCCCGCGCTCGCCAGGATTGGCTGAGCGCGAGCTCGCTGCGCAGGGATTGGCTGAGCGCAGAGGCCCGCCCTTTGTGTCAGCGGGCTAGGTTATTCAGCGTGAAGTCGGCGGCAGCCTACTTGCGGGTGCTTTAGTACTACGCGCTCCCTCCCCCTCCCGGCCGGGCCCGCAGGGAGAGTGACACTCATCAGGCGGCTCCAGCAGCTCGCAACCGCCATCCCTGTCGGTAAGAGCCTCCGTGGGGCTCCGACGGCGCGAGCGGGGAGGGTCCCCGGGGCAGGGTGTGTGTGGGGGGGGACCCTAGGAGCGGAGGCGTGGGCCCGGCGGCCCGCCGGGGAGGGGAAGGGCTCTTGGGGGGGTCCGGTGGGGGTGTGAGGGGGACGGGAGAGCAGGGCCCTAGAGGAGCTGCTGGGGCGCCGGGAGGGGGGGAAGCTCTTGGGGCAGGGCCCTGGGGGTGGGGTCTTGGGAGCGAGGGGGGCAGCGGTGAGGGCGGGGCGGGTTCCTGGGGGAGGGCAGCGGTGCGGGTGGGGCCCTGGGAGTGAGGGGGGCAGCGGTGAGGGTGGGGCGGGTTCCTGGGGGGGCAGCGGTGCGGGTGGGGCCCTGGGAGTGAGGGGGGCAGCGGTGAGGGCGGGGGGGGTTCCGGGTGGGGCGGGGCGGGGCAGGGCTCTGCGTGGGGGGAGGGGGCAGCTGTGAGTCTGGCAGAGGGACCCTGAGGTGGGGTGCCCAGCGGGAGTTGGTTGCAGAATTGGCGTGGCTGTGAGGGTTGATTATTTCTTCCATGAGCCTCTGGGGTGTAGGAAGGGAGACGTTCCCAGCTGAGTCTATGGAAGGGGTGAAGTGGTTACCCCCCACCGTCTCGGGATGGGGTATGACACCCCTCTTTCTTTCCCTGCTCAGGAGCCTGAGTCATTTCCTAGCTCTATCCCTTAGGCAACTTTCTCTTTGCTGGCAGTGGCTGTCGTATCAATGTCTGTTAGGGGTTTCTTGGGGGGCTACACTGACCTAATCAGACCCTTTGCCCCACTTCCCAGCATGAGCTGACCCCTAGTGATATGGGGCTCTGGCCTCCGGTCAGCCCTGGGATGGTCTGGTAGAGAGAGGGACAGAGTTGGGACCACAAACCTTTGCTTGCTATAGGATTAGTGGGTTTTCTACTGGGGGAAGGGCACACTTGAATAAGTACACTCAAAATTTCCCCAGCCAGAACTTCCCAAAATCTCACTTCAGAGCTCTGAATCTCATCCCTTCCCTCCCTCAACCAGAACACCCAAACTTCCCCTTAATCTCCCTCCCTCCCAACCCCCAATAATTCATTTTTCTTCAAATTAAGGGATATGGGGCATTTTATGCCTTTTATGGGAATGGGAGTTGAATTATAAATCACAAGCTGGTGAGGTGGCAGAATCCTGTTCAGTGCAACAAACTGGAACATTATGGGGGTTAATTTAATTTGTGGTAATTAACAATATTTTGTAGTAAGGGTGTGATGGGCTGCAATAATTGGCACGTATAAAAGTGACAGGAAATTCAAAGCGGGGGTGGGAGGAGGAGCATCCTGCAGCATCTGTCTTGAGCAAGAGAGGTGGGGGATTTGTGTCTGGGTCATCCCAGAGGAAGTGGGAGCTTCTGGCAAAGGTTTTGTTGCATTGGAGGGAAGAGGCTATGTTCCTAGTGATAGCTTTGCTGTTCCTGCAGTTTTATTTGAAACAGCATTTTCGTGAACTCCTCTCCCCTCTCTCCCCCGCCCCTGCTCAAACTCACAGAAACACATATGTGTTTGGTCAAATACAGTATTGCATGTTTCAGAGTAGCAGCCATGTTGTTCTGTATTCGCAAAAAGAAAAGGAGTACTTGTGGCACCTTAGAGACTAACAAATTTGTTAGCCAGTATTGCATGTCAGGGCTTCTTATCTGGTCCTCTTGAAGCTTTTTGTAATGTGGTTCCCCTCTGCTTCCTTGCTACAATTCTGGCTGGCTGGTCTCCTTCCCTACTTTACAAGGATGGTTGTGGCATTGCATCAGGGGATATTTGTGCTGTAATTCAGTAACACAGCAAGGATAAGCATTTGCAGAGCTGCTGCTTGCTTGCAGCTTGATGAGATGGGTGTGGTAAGCTGAGTGGATACAGCAGACGCTAGGCCTATACGGTAACACTGCCCAGTCATCAGCATAGAGATTCAAACGCCAAGCTATTTATATAAATTAGGCCTAGTTTCAAGCTGAGCACATTGATTTAGAAGGAACAGTTGTCATATTTTCAGTATTAAATGAGTGTTTGCTATTACACTATATAGTACTGTCACTGGTAAGTTTAGAAACAAGTGCCATGGAGATGTTGGATATGAAAAGTCCACTCTGAATAAACGTATTCCTCGTTAAGTGTATCTTGATCCTGACCGTATGCTTTGTTGTTGTAATGTTCAGTCTCTTTCTGTCAAATCCATGCCCTGATTAAGCCTATTAAAGCTGAATTAATATTTTAGCCCAACTTTCCTGATAAACCTTCTTTAGCTTTTAAACCCCATCACCATTGTAATAGTCTTCATTTCACTTTATCTTTGGTGGGGTGCCCAGCGGAAGTTGGTTGGAGAATTGGAGTGCCTGAGAGGGTTGATTATTTCTTCCATGATCCTCTGGGTGCAGGAAGGGAGACGTTCCCAGCTGAGTCTATGGAAGGGGTGAAGTGGTTCCCCCCCATTTCTGTTTATGGGTGTCTAAGCTCCTATTACAGGGTGGGCAAACTTTTTGGCCCAAGGGCCACATTTGGGTGCGGAAACTGCATGCAGGGCCATGAATGTAGGGCTGGGGCAGGGAGTGCGGGGTGTGGAAGGGAGTGCGGGGTGCAGGAAGGGGCTCTGGGCAGGGGGTTGGGGTGCAGGAGGCAGTGTGGCATGTGGGAGAGAGCTCAGGGCAGGGGGTTGCGGTGAAGGAGGGGTGCGACGGGGCCCAAGGTGGGGTTGCAGTGCAGGAGGGGAGTGGGGTGCGATGGGACTCAGGGCAGGGGGTTGGGTGTGGGAGGGCACTCAGTAATAAATAATAATAAACGCCAATTATTGCAGCCCATCAGGGTTGGGGTGCAGGAGAGGTGTGGCAGTGGGTTAGACTCATAGAATATCAGGGTTGGAAGGGACCTCAGGAGGTCATCTAGTCCAACCCCCTGCTCAAAGCAGGACCAATCCCCAATTAAATCATCCCAGCCAGGGCTTTGTCAAGCCTGACCTTAAAAACTTCTAAGGAAGGAGATTCTACCACCTCCCTAGGTAACGCATTCCAGTGTTTCACCACCCTCCTAGTGAAAAATTTTTCCTAATATCCAACTCTAAACCTCCCCCACTGCAACTTGAGACCATTACTCCTTGTCCTGTCCTCTTCTACCACTGAGAATAGTCTAGACCATCCTCTTTGGAACCACCTCTCAGGTAGTTGAAAGCAGCTATCAAATCCCCCCTCATTCTTCTCTTCTGCAGACTAAACAATCCCAGTTCCCTCAGCCTCTCCTCATAAGTCATGTGTTCCAGACCCCTAATAATTTTTGTTGCCCTTCGCTGGACTCTCTCCAATTTATCCACATCCTTCTTGTAGTGTGGGGCCCAAAACTGGACACAGTACTCCAGATGAGGCCTCACCAATGTCGAATAGAGGGGAACGATCACGTCCCTCGATCTGCTGGCTATGCCCCTACTTATACATCCCAAAATGCCATTGGCCTTCTTGGCAATAAGGGCACACTACTGACTCATATCCAGCTTCTGGTCCACTGTCACCCCTAGGTCCTTTTCCGCAGAACTGCTGCCTAGCCATTCGGTCCCTAATCTGTAGCGGTGCATTGGGTTCTTCTGTCCGAAGTGCAGGACCCTGCACTTATCCTTATTGAACCTCATCAGATTTCTTTTGGCCCAATCCTCCAATTTGTCTAGGTCCCTCTCTATCCTATCCCTGCCCTCCAGCGTATCTACCACTCCTCCTAGTTTAGTATCATCTGCAAATTTGCTGAGAGTGCAATCCACACCATCCTCCAGATCATTTGTGAAGATATTGAACAAAACCGGCCCCAGGACCGACCCCTGGTGCACTCCACTTGACACCGGCTGCCAACTAGACATGGAGCCATTGATCACTACCCGTTGAGCCTGACAATCTAGCCAACTTTCTGCCCACCTTATAGTGTATTCATCCAGCCCATACTTCTTTAACTTGCTGACAAGAATACTGTGGGAGACCGTGTCAAAAGCTTTGCTAAAGTCAAGAAACAATACATCCACTGCTTTCCCTTCATCCACAGAACCAGTAATCTCATCATAGAAGGCGATTAGATTAGTCAGGCATGACCTTCTCTTGGTGAATCCATGCTGACTGTTCCTGATCACTTTCCTCTCATGTAAGTGCTTCAGGATTGATTCTTTGAGGACCTGCTCCATGATTTTTCCGGGGACTGAGGTGAGGCTGACTGGCCTGTAGTTCCCAGGATCCTCCTTCTTCCCTTTTTTAAAGATGGGCACTACATTAGCCTTTTTCCAGTCATCCGGGACTTCCCCCGTTCGCCATGAGTTTTCAAAGATAATGGCCAATGGCTCTGCAATCACAGCCACCAATTCCTTTAGCACTCTCGGATGCAACGCATGCGGCCCCATGGACTTGTGCACGCCCAGCTTTTCTATATAGTCCCTAACCACCTCTTTCTCCACAGAGGGCTGGCCACTTACTCCCCATGCTGTGTTGCCCAGCGTAGCAGTCTGGGAGCTGACCTTCTTCGTGAAGACAGAGGCAAAAAAAGCATTGAGTACATTAGCTTTTTCCACATCCTCTGTCACTAGGTTGCCTCCCTCATTCAGTAAGGGGCCCACACTTTCCTTGGCTTTCTTCTTGTTGCCAATATACCTGAAGAAACCCTTCTTGTTACTCTTAACATCTCTTGCTAGCTGCAACTCCAGGTGTGATTTGGCCCTCCTGATTTCATTCCTACATGCCCGAGCAATATTTTTATACTCTTCCCTGGTCATTTGTCCAATCTTCCACTTCTTGTAAGCTTCTTTTTTATGTTTAAGATCCGCAAGGATTTCACCGTTAAGTCAAGCTGGTCGCTTGCCATATTTACTATTCTTTTGACATATCGGGATGGTTTGTCCCTGTAACTTCAATAGGGATTCCTTGAAATACAGCCAGCTCTCCTGGACTCCTTTCCCATTCATGTTATTCCCCCAGGGGATCCTACCCATCCGTTCCCTGAGGGAGTCGAAGTCTGCTTTCCTGAAGTCCAGGGTCCGTATTCTGCTGCTTACCTTTCTTCCCTGTGTCAGGATCCTGAACTCGACCAACTTATGGTCACTGCCTCCCAGATTCCCATCCACTTTTGCTTCCCTTACTAATTCTTCACAGTTTGTGAGCAGCAGGTCAAGAAAAGCTCCACTCCTAGTTGGCTCCTCCAGCACTTGCACCAGGAAATTGTCCCCTACATTTTCCAAAAACTTCCTGGGTTATCTGTGCACCGCTGTAGTGCTCTCCCAGTGATTGAAGTCGCCCATGAGAACCAGGGCGTGCGATCTAGTAGCTTCTGCGAGTTGTCGGAAGAAAGCCTCATCTACCTCATTCCCCTGGTCCGGTGATCTATAGCAGACTCCCACCACTACATCACTCTTGTTGCTCACACTTCTAAACTTAATCCAGAGACACTCAGGTTTTTCTGCGGTTTCATACCGGAGCTCTGAGCAGTCATGCTGCTCCCTTATATTCAGTGCTACTCCCCCACCTTTTCTGCCCTGCCTGTCCTTCCTGAACAGTTTATAACCATCCATGACAGTACTCCAGTTATGCGAGTTATCCCACCAAGTCTCTGTTATTCCAATCACGTCATAATTCCTTGACATCACCAGGACCTCCAGTTCTCCCTGCTTGTTTCCAAGGCTTTGTGCATTTGTATATAGGCACTTGAGAGAACCTGCTGATCGCCCTCATTCTCAGTATGAGGTAGGAGCCCTCCCCTCACAGACATTTGTGCCTGTGCTTCCTCCCGGTATCCCGCTTGCCCACTTACCTCAGGGCTTTGGTCTCCTTCCCCCGGTGGAAGCCCTTCTCACTAGGTTAGCCAGCTGGGTTGGGGTGCAGGAGGGGGTATGGAGTGTGGCAGGGGGCTCAGGGCAGGGGGTTGGGGTGCAGGAGAGGTTCACGGTGCCGGCTCCGGCCTGGCGCCACTTACCTGGAGCGGCTCTGGGGTGGCAGCAGCGCCACTCTTGGAAATGGCCAGCACCATGTCCCGGGGTTAGGGGAGGAAGCAGAGGGCTCTGTGTGCTGCCCTTGCCTGCAGGCACTGCCCCCTGCAGTTCCCATTGGCAGGGAATGGGGAGCCGCGGCCAATGGGAGCTTTGGGTGTGGAACCCACAGGTGGGGACAACATGCGGAGTCCTCTGCCTCACCCCCTGGGCCACAGGGACATGGTGCTGGCCACTTCCGGGAGCGGTGCGGGGCCTGTGGTGCCATGGGGGTGGCAATCCTGCAGGCCAGATTCAAAGCCCTGAGGGGTTGGATCTGACCCGAGGGGCCGAAGTTTGCACACCCCTGTCCTATTAGGAGAACACCTTGGTCATCTTTTCCAGGAAGAGCAAGTTCACTTTGTTGTACTTTTCTTCGTGAGAAATTTTTAAACATGGAATCCTCCTGGATACCTGTATTGCACATTCTGGACAATTATATTCTTCCTGTGAAAAGGAGGCTAATACTGAACACAGTGTCTAAAGATCTAAGCAGTGTGTTTTCAGTGAGATACTGTTTAAATATTCAGTGTTGAAAACCACTTGTTTTTCCTTTAAGACTTAACTTTGGGGGGGATTAGTGACCTCTCTCTCCCTCCTTCCCTCACACCTTGTTCTTGCAGTGACCAGCAGGTAACCTTGTCTGATGCAGCCTTAGGGTATGTCTACACTGCAGTTAAACACCTATGGCTGGTCTGTGCCAGCTGATTCAGGCTGGAGGGCTGTAAAATCGAGGTGTAGGTGTTCGGGTTTAGGCTGGAGCCCTGGCTCTAGGACCCCCCCCTCCGCTGCCGCCCCCGCCCATGGAGTACCAGAGCTTGGGCTCCAGCCTGAATGTCTCCACCGCCATTTTACAGCTTGAGCTCAACATGGACCAGCTGTGGGTTTTTAATTGCTGTGTAGACACATTCTTAGTGTCCCTTTTTGTTTTCAAACTGCAGCTGAGTACTGTGCTGATGGCTTGAAGGATTTTACAACTGTTAAATTCCTTTCCTGTTGATTATGGCTTGAATGTTCTACTTACTGTATGCTGGGGTAACATTTTGGTATATTACCATCTTATTCCGATTTACTTTGCAGAGTAGTTTTCTCTTGCTTGCAAAATCCAGATCCCTTTCAATTATAATTTATTATTGCTCATTGCAAAGTCTCAAATTTTAGTAATGCTGCCAGTCATAATACCAGTGGCTACTTGGTCAATCAGAATGTAGGGTTCCAATCACTTTTTTGTGGTAAAATTACTTGAATTGTTTTAGAAAATATAAATGAGAACTTTCTGACCATTCTGGAGGGTCTCAATTACCCACATGTCTAGAGACACAATGAAGGATCCCTGGCTCTGTGGTCCACTCAGATCAGGGCAGATGGGTTTTTCAGTTTAAATCAGCTTCATTAAACTTGATATTATTGCTATTATAATACATTGCGCCTTTGTTTTCCTTGGAAATAATCCTTGTGATAAATGATGAGCCCAAAGGCAGGATAGTTTTGAATCTGACTTATTACCTCAAAAGCAGAAGGAAATTTGATATTATCACTTAAATCTCTTGTTTAATATGTATCTACTAAAGTGACTTCAGTGGAAATACCAAATTCAAAGAAGTTTCAGTGACTGGAAGCTATAATGGCCCAGACAGATGAAGGTCAGGATAGTCAATGCTCACCCTGACAACAGTCTTCCCATTGGTGTGGCTTTCCTCCCCTCTAACTGCATTAGAGAAGGATTCAGTCACTTTGGTCTTCAAGGAAAAATAGAAAGAATTTTTAAGTTTACATATTTATATGATGCTGATTAAGCTACTCTTTGAAGCTTTAAAATCTGACTTTACCTGATTAATTCCTTAACACTAATACAACAAGGAGTCCTTCTGGGACCTTAGAGACTAACAAATTTATTGGGCATTAGCTTTCATGGGCTAGAACCCACTTCATCAGTTGCATGGGTTCTAGCCCACAAAAGCTGATGCCCAAATAAATTTGTTAGTCTCTAAGGTGCCACAAGGACTCCTCGTTGTTTTTGCTGACACAGACTAACACGGCTACCACTCTGAAACCTGTCTTAATGGTAATAGTAATTGGTTCAGATCATTGACCTGCCACATGCAGACTGGTGCAGAGTTTGATTCCAAGGAGTGCCGAACACCACAACTCCTCCTTGGGATTTGCAGATGCTCACCATCTCAGGATGTGCCCCTTATTGCATGGAAGTCCAGTGTGCTACCTGAAGACCTATTTTAATGGACTATATCATTTGGTTGTTGGAAACAGGAAACTGTATGACTTCATAGAGACTAACCAATTTATTTGAGCATAAGCTTTCATGAGCTACAGCTTACTGCATCCGATGAAGTGAGCTGTAGCTCACGAAAGCTTATGCTCATTTAAATTGGTTAGTCTCTAAGGTGCCACAAGTACTCCTTTTCTTTTTGCGAATACAGACTAACATGGCTGTTACTCTGAAACCTGTATGACTTCAGTGTGTGTTTTGTTGTCGATAAATGCATCTTTGTGGCTATTTCATCTCTGCCGGTGCAAATGTTCATTGTGGACATACGATTGGTAAAGGAGAGAGGCCAGTAGGTGGGACTATCATGGCTTACTTTCCTATAGTTCTAAACTGTCAAATGAAATTTTGCAATTAGTTTTGGTTTATATGCATGTTAAATGCATTCCATATATGTAACCATTTTATAAGAGAGCCAAATAGTTCAGTTTTAACATTGTTTTGAAGAAAACAACCATTTGCCCTCTGGTTTTAGGGACACCATTAGGTCAATTTAAGCGTTGGTTTTGTTAATGAAGGTTTTATTTAAAAAAAAAAAAAAGCCAGACTGATCAGCTGAAAAATTTTATGAAATTAAAACCAAGCACACTTCAGTGGAAATACTTTATTTTTAAAGGAACAATGTTATTTTAATTGAGCAAGCTGAATGCAGCCGCAAAAAGTTAACAGCGTACATTTTAAAAATGTCAGTTGATAATCTGAGAGACTGCCAGTAACTCAAATATAGACGCATTCTTTAAAAATATGAATCTTAATCTGTATCCTTTCTTAAAATGGTTTCAGGCTGGCAAATTCTCAGTTTAAACAGATGAGTTATATATTCTTTCTGGGGTTTGTAAGAAAAGTGCTGATACAGCCTTAATTTTATTGAACAAAGTTATAATTATATTTGAGGTTCCAACCCCTGTGATATCCTAGTGGTTACCTCCATCTCCAGAAGTAGATGGACCTGAGCCACAAAATCAGATCTGGGTTTCTGTGAGATTTAAGTCCAGAGTTTTAATTTAGGCTCATTAGTACTAGTAAGAAAAAGTGACTGTTGACTGTCACTCTGTTGTGCTATTCTTGAGCTCGTTTCATATGCAATAAATCCTTTACCAGTAACCTTGGCTGGTAAATGCAGTTCTAGCACTGAACCCTCCGTATTTACATACATGTTGTTGTACAGGTTTCCATATTCTGATGGAATATGCCAGACTTATGACTAAGGGAAACCACTGGTCAGACAGTGAATAGAATCATAGAATATCCGGGTTGGAAGGGACCTCAGGAGGTCATCTAGTCCAACCCCCTGCTCAAAGCAGGACCAATCCCCAATTAAATCATCCCAGCCAGGGCTTTGTAAATCTGTCAGGATACATTTAATCATGTATAATTAAAATGAAAGTAGTGGTTACTTATGGTATGTTTGTGCATTAGTTTGGCTTTTATGGTCTTATTGGAAAGACCATTAAAATTTATTGTGCTACTTCAAGCTTAGAGTGGAACAAAGTCTAATTTTTTTCCTTTGACAACTGGGATTGTCACACATCCTACTCTTGAGAATCGCATGTGTAGATGGGAATATTTTAATTTGTTTTACTTATCAAAAGATCATGTGTATTAATGTTCTGGGGTTTACTCCCTCCTGGGTGCCTGTGCTAGTGGTCTTGAGCTGACATTCTTGTTTGAAGTATAATTTAATTAACCTTCAGCAATAGATGATGAAAGTGCAGGGTACTTGGACTGTGTGGGTGAGATGGCAGCACAGCATCATGGTGGTGATGTTAGCTCAAGACCCAGCAAAAATTGCATTTGAAATAGGAAGGCCTCAGAGGAAGAGAAGAGTAATGTCTTGCCACCTGGTGGCTGTGGGCATTGACAACAGGATTTTAAAGGGTGCATGTGCTCACCAATAGCTATGTTGAATGGAGGACAGTCAGTTTGAGTAGTTTTTATAGGTAGTTTATTGTAATAGACAAAGCCTGAAGGCTGTGTTCCCATTGTTCAAAATATCTTCAGTCTTCCACAGTTTAGAAGCCTGTGCCATGCCCTGATACATAGTGGTGTCCATGTACAAAAGAATTCCTCAGTGGGAAGAAAAGGTCAGTGAAATCAATTCCTGGATGTTCTGCAAATATTAATTCTGCAGCAGTGTGAATAATGTATTTTGGCCAACAATAGCACAGTAAACTGCTTATGGAGAAACAACGAGGAGTACCCCCCCCCCCCCGACGTTCTGGTTAAACTTGGATTTATGCTGGAAATGGCCCACCTTGATTATCATACACATTGTAGGGAGAGTGGTCACTTTGGATAAGCTATTACCAGCAGGAGAGTGAGTTTGTGTGTGTGTGTTTTGGGGGGTGGGGGTGGGGGGTGAGAAAACCTGGATTTGTGCTGGAAATGGCTCACCTTGATTATCATACTCATTGTAAGGAGAGTGATCACTTTGGATAAGCTATTACCAGCAGGAGAGCGGGGTGGGAGGCGGTATTGTTTCATGGTCTCTGTGTATATAATGTCTTCTGCAGTTTCCACAGTATGCATCCGATGAAGTGAGCTGTAGCTCACGAAAGCTTATGCTCAAATAAATTGATTAGTCTCTAAGGTGCCTTTTCTTTTTACATGATATCCAGTGGGTTAATCCACTAGCTAGACTAAAGACGAATGAGGGTTCCACAAGTAAAGCTCAGTAACTCCTTCTTTTGTTCTACAACCTCCTCTCCCCATGCTATATTCTGATCAATAGGTCAGGTCCATCTTTTGTATCATGCTCCCTCTAGTTGGGTTACTGAAAAGTTCAATTCCCTATTGTGCTACATGACTGGAAAGGAGAAGGCTTTCCTCTTCCCTCTCCCTGAGTCCTAAGCCTATTCTAAACCCCTAAGTTTCTTCTTTGAGTCTCATTCCCATTGAATAGTCCTAGTATCTGGCACTGATGTTAGCGGAGCTTTCCTAAGGAACAGCAGAGTAAAAATGACATTCTTTATCAATTTTATTGCTGTCCATAGGGTTCTTACTAGTAGTAGTAAAACTTGACTAGCCTTGTTAGTACCACTTAGCTGCTGATTGGAAGAATGACTAGTCTGAGCATCAGCAGAGGCACTGAAGCTATCTGCATAGTTTGAAAGATGGCACATGCTTCATTAGCTCACGTTTTACTGGTGGGGAAATTCTGCACCTCTGCACAATGCAGAATTAATGTTCCATGCAGAATTTTATTTTTTCATGCAGAATTTGTGATTTCCACCAAAAGGAAGCATTTTGGTGGAAATCACAAATTTCAGCCCTGCACGCAGTGGGGCTGACAGCCAGAGCAGAATTTTGCTGAATTTTAAAATACTGTGTGCAGAAATTTTAATTTTTTGACTCTGTTTCCCTAGGAGTAACATTTGGAAGGTTGTTTGCAACCATGTGGACTAAATATTTTGGGTTTTTTTTTTTTTAAAATGGAAATATAAATTCTGCGGAAATGGCTGGTGTCATTGAATAGTCCTAGTATCTGCCACCTTCTCTCACCTGGGCAAATAAGTGATTTTTTTTTTCAAGCCCACTGTGTTTGTACTGCTGTGCATGCAGGGTTCTGTGTGGGTACAAATAAGGTTAAGTACTAGGCGTAGTTCTCTGCACTGGGTGGCATGTGTCAAGCCTCATGTATGCTTATTCTTATACTTGCAAGTACACGGGGTACAAAAGGAGTAGAGCTTGCTTAGAAAACGGGAATGTCCTAGTATGGTCTTAAGTATAATTCTGATCATGCTAATGAGGAGATTAAGTCCATATCCTCCCCCTCCCCCACCTCCTTTAAGCTTTCTGCTGCTGTGCAAGAGTGCTTGCTGGCCAGGCAGCAGTGTGGAATCTGGCTTACCTGCCATTCTTGAACTGTTCATCCCTTTTCACCTTGTGACTATATCATGTGTGGAACATGCAGTGCCTGTACTGTGCAGGATCAAGACCGGGATCAAGTGTCTGTATCCCCTATATCTTGTCATGATTATCTCCACATACAACTGGTAGTCCTAGTTCATTAGGTTGGTGTCCCATATAGACAGGCACTTATTTCAGTCATTATTTAAAAAAAAAAAAATAGAATGATCACAGTAGACAACTTCTATGGCAGGTTGCTTGCAGCCAGTCTTAACGTCAGTTTTTAAAACTAGCTTTGTGTGGATAAAAGAAAAGGAGTACTTGTGGCACCTTAGAGACTAACAAATTTATTTGAGCATAAGCTCATGGAAGCTTATGCTCAAATAGATTGGTTAGTCTCTAAGGTGCCACAAGTACTCCTTTTCTTTGTGTGGCTAGAGCATCCTTAGCAAAGCTGTCAGGAATCCACTTGAGCATGCAGTAGGCTGATCTTGCTAGTCAGCCAAGTGCCAATACTTTGAATATTTCATCACTAGCAAATACTGACATTTTAATTTGAATGCCCCCATGCATCCTTCAGACTGCACGTGGTGAAATGGCATCTGTTTCCCTCTGTCACATCACTGCTGGCACTGACTCAACGGGCAGGGCTAAAATGGCCTGAGGGGGCTGGATCACATGTAGCTGTAGTCCTACAGGAAGATGCCTAGCTTTCAACTGAAACTGAGGCTGACTGAACTACATGCAGCCAGACAGGCTAATTATGTTTTGGCAAGGACTAATTGGAACTGAAATTTAAGCTCATAGCTGTTATTTTGCAGCTTTCTTAGTCCAAAAGCTACCCCTTTTCATAAATTGATTAAGATACATGATGTATGTTGTTGTCTAAGTTGCCTTTTTTTTTTTTTTTTTTTTTTTTTTTTGAAAAGCAGATTTATTTCTGAATATGATTAGGTCATATATTTCCAACATTTTTGTCTGGGAGTGAGTCACTGTTTCTTTTGTGAAATTGCATTAGCGCTACCTTATCCTGGAAAGTAGCTTTCAGCTGAAGTTAGGGTGTTGACACTTACTTTAAACTGGAATCTTTTATCAGATGAATTTCAAAGCATGTTTACAAACACTTGAATTATGACTCCTGAAGTGCTAAAATACCAGATATCAGTCCATTCCTATTGGTGGAAATCCTCCAGTCCTGGGGATGTATTTTCTGAGCATGTTTAGCTTTTGCTTTTTTCTCTGCTGAATTTTGAACTTTAAATTGAGGGGGTTAGAGCATCTGTATGTAGCTTAATTGATGTTTATGAAATACTTTAAATCCTCTGGAAGAAGACATCATGTGCATGTATCCTCCGTTTCCCCATCTATTTGTACTTTTCACTTGTTGTGCCATGTCTGCTATGAGATTGTAAGCCCTTCAGTATAGGTAACATGGCTCTGTGCATCTTCTTCAAGGAGAATAACGCATTTAAATGCTATAAATAAATAATAGAAGTGCAAAGCATTAACACTTGAAAAAATTACCAGAAGTTCTAGCTGAAGGACTAATGTTACTAACCAAGGATGAAGTGGCAGAATTCCAGTGAGATTGAAAGGCAGTGCCTCAGTGAAAAGACCAATCCCCCAGGAGATGGTGTCCCTGAAGTCCCTAGATCAGGGGTGGGCAAACTTTTTGGCCCAGGGGCCACATCTGGGTGGGGAAATTGCATGCAGGGCCATGAATGTAGGACTGGGGCAGGGGGTTGGGGTGTGGGCAGGGGTGCGGTGTGCAGGAAGGAGCTCAGGGCAAAGGGTTAGGTCGTGGGGTGTACGAGGGGGCTCAGGGCAGGGGGTTGGGGTGCAGGAGGGAGTGCGGAGTGGGGGGGGGCTCAGGGCAGGGGTACAGGGAGGAGTGTGGGAGGAGTCTGGGGGCTTAGGGCAGGGGGTTGGAGTGCAGCAGGAGGTTGGGGTGTGGCAGGGGGCTTAGGGCAGGGGGTTGGGGTGCAGGAGGGGTAAGGGGAGCATGAGGGGGCTCAGGGCAGGGGGTTGGGGTGCAGAGTGCGGCAGAGGGATCAGGCCAGGGGGTTGGGATGCAGGAGGGGTTCAGGGTGCCAGCTCCGGCCTGGCACTACTTACCTTGAGTGGCTCTGGGGTGGCAGCAGTGTGCAGCTCCCTGCCTGCCTTGGCCCTGCACTACTTCCAGAAGCGGCTGGTACCACGTCCCTGTGGCCCCTGGAGTGGGGGTAGGGAGAGGGCTCAGCACGCTGCCCTCCCCTGTGGGTACCTCCCCCGAAGCTCCCATTGGCCGTGGTTTCCCATTCCCGGAAATAGGAGCTGCGGGGGGCTGTACCTGTAGGCAAGGGTAGCATGCGAGCCTTCTGCTGTGTGCCGCCCCCCAGGCCACAGGGATGTGGTGCTGGCTGCTTCCAGGAATGTGGGGCCTGAGGCACCAGTGGGTGGCTATCTGCCTGTGGGCCATAGTTTGCCCACCTGTGCCCTACATAGTGCTATCTTTCTTCAACCTCTTGCTATTAGGAGTCTACTTTGAATCCCTGCTCCACACACACACTCCTGGCTTCTGGAAGGAAGAATTTTTTTAGCCATGTTTGTAGCAGAAAAATCTTGTGAAATGTTACCATTGTTAACACCATCTCTGCTCCACTGGTGTTAGCACTGTTGGGAGCACTACAGTAGCTGGGCAGCTGTCAGTTTATGGCATTTAAAATGCTGGTAACGAACCCTGCTCTTAGCAGGTATGTTTATTATGGTATTTAAAACTCCTGTAGCTAGTAGTCTGTCTATACTAGGTCTCCTAATGTGATGAACACTGGTGGAACTGAAATTGTTCTATGAACTGATAAAATTTAGCAAAAGTTCCCTAGTGCAGTCAGGGCTTTTATGTCTGCCTCTCTGATCCCTTCCCAGAACATCTTGTGTGTATGTAGGAATCGCGAATACACTACCCACCCCATAACCTTCTGTCTGCTTTGTAGACTGTGAACTCCAATATTCTCTTGTCCCCTTCCCACCTCCCCCCAGTCTTTTTTGGGTGATCCTTCTCAGATAATTGCTTCAGTATTTGTTGGTATTAGGGAAATTAAAGTAAAACCGTTATAAATTATAATCAAAGTGGATGAGGCACACCTTTTGGACCAACTTCTGTTGGTGAAAGAGACCATCTTTCGAGCTATACAGAGCTCTTCTTCAGGTTCTCTTTGTAGCTCGAAAGCTTGTTTCTCTCACCAACAGAAGTTGGTCCAGTAAAATATATTACCTCTCCTATCTTGTGTCTCTAATATCCTGGGACCAACATGGCTATAACAACACTGCAAACAGTTGTTTCTTGTCTGTTTCACTTCTGCCTAGAGCTTTCTGATTAGCAACGGTGAAAGCAACCATAGTCTTGTCTTCACTTTGCTGTAGTTTAGGAAAGCTGCCAGTAGCAGCAGAGGCCCTGAAGCTCTGTCTCTGCAGACTTGGGAAGACAGACAAGAAGACGATCACATTTTGAAAGTTATCTCTTCAGTCAAACCATCTAGAAATTTCAATTTTTAAAAGGAAAGTTTAATTTGGTTAGAAATGGACTTAGGCTCTCTTACTCACCAGGGGCACAAGTGGATTTTTTCAAGTTGAAATTATATATCCAGCAGCAGATCAAATAGGTTGTTTGATCTTCATGGGAACACCTCTTGTAAAAGTGGGTACAATTTTAAGGATGGTATCTGGTAACTATTGATGCATGGCTCTAAAATTATTACTTTGATTGTAACTTACTCTTCATAATGTTTTCCTTGATATTGCTTTAAAAAAACCTTCTCTGATAAATCTCTGAAATGGGAATTTGGGATGTTAAAAGGAGCAGTAAGCAAAAAGGATGGGTTTTATGCTTCTTAGGAAACATTTGATAACAGCAGCAATTGGTGCTTTTGAGCTGAGCATTCATGTTCCTGCTGAGGTGGGCAGAAAGCAGCTTGAGAAACTTAAATCAGTTTCATAGTACTCACAGCATTACTCTAAGATGTTTCCAGCCATTCAACATGATCAGGAAATAGAGATTTCTGTATCATTGGTTAAAAACACATGCAGAATTTTTAATTTAAAGGCATTATAATAAAATTCCATGCATCATTACAGCACAATGTTTGTTGCTGATATATTCATTCACCAGATGAAACAATGTATGACATTGCAGTATGATGCAGGTAACCTAAGCTGCTTTCTAAACTTGAAAAATGAATAATTAATGAAAGTGTAAGGAGAGTGATCACTTTAGATAAGCTATTACCAGCAGGAGAGTGGGGTGGGGGGAGAGAAAACCTTTTGTAGTGGTAAACACCCATTTTTTCATGCTTTGTGTGTATAAAAAGATCTTCTGTACTTTCCACAGTATGCATCCGATGAAGTGAGCTGTAGCTCACGAAAGCTTATACTCAAATAAATTGGTTAGTCTCTGAGGTGCCACAAGTACTCCTTTTCTTTTTGTGAAAGTATACTCTGACTTTTGGATACCTTCAGATATTTCATCTGATACGATTATTTGTTCAGAATATGATCTTCTCTGTGCTGAGAATTAAAACAAAACCTATAATTTTTGCATTAAACCTATATCTTTTTATTCCTGTATTCATTTTGTCCAATAGTCTTTCTTAGGATACCAGCATTTTGGAAATGTCCTGCCTGATAGATTGTAATACTTTGATTCTGCTTGTGCTTTGAGGGATGAATTGCTGGAGTTTTACTCATCCTTTGGGTAAAGTGCATTTTTTTTAGCCATGAGGATTCATCACAGTACACAGGACAGTAGGATCAAGTGTCACACTGGAGATTACATGTTTGTCCTGTGGTAACCCTCTTAGTAGCTTGCATTGGTGAATGGCTGGATTTGTAAACTTGTATATCTGCGTTAACAGTGTTTGGTTTAACTCTGGCTTATTTGCTTTCCCTCCAACCTAATTTCAGATTTGTGAATTCACTGTTCAGGTTTGAATCTACAGCTCATCTGAAGATCAGAATGCTTGTGTGCTTAGCACGTATTCTTAGGTTTGGTGATTTGTTCTGAACAAATTTTCTGATGTGAAAAATGTGTGTGGAACCTGCAGGATGCTGAGAAACCAAATACATGTGTCCAGTAACCTGCAGATCAGCTTCTGGGTTTAGGTGTTTCAGCAGACATTAGCTGTGTTGGTGTGGCAATTAAAATATACTGTAGTCTTGCATTATGTCATCACTTATCAGACACAAAATTGAATTTGGCAATAGGAAAAATGTGTATAGATTTTGCAAATACTGTAGAATGTTATGAGTTAACTATTCATGTGTGATCTCTTTTATGGTGAGTACTTCTGTATGGTTCCTGCTGCTACTATGTCCAAATAGTAAAGCAAAATGATTATGGTCTCCCTTGAGGTGGGAGAGGGGTACCATAACTTAACTTTTTTTGCATTTTCAAGTTTGGTAATTTTGTCATACTCTGAATTCATTTGGTTATTTATTACTAATTGAAGAGATTACATAGGAATTTCCCCAATAGGCACATTATTCTGTGGCTGTCTGTTACAGGGATTCTTGAGTCTGCCATTGCATCTTATCTTGTATACTGCTGGAGACTGGATAATGTAAAAGATAAACTGCTGCTCTGGGCCGGTCTGGCAATTCTTATATTCCCTGTCTACTAATTTGCTCTCTCTTCTGAATTATGAAGTTTACTAGGATCACTTGCTGTGAAGGTACATTTAACAATTGATTATAAATTGCATTGAACATGAAAACAATTATTGCTTATTACAGGTATAACCATACTTGTTAACTGTGATATTACCCCGGGCCCAATCTGATGGACAGACAGCTGTGTCCCCTCAATTCCCCAGTCTGGGGTGCCTCTTACACTGCTTCGCTGTGAGAGCAACCACTCCTAGTCTGCTCACACATGGCTGTCAGCATGTAAATCACTCCCAATTATAGTGTATGAGTGCTATAGTCAGCCACTTATGCGCTACATTGCAGGGTGACACCCCCAAACTCCCAGTCCCAGACTTTCCCTCAGGAATGTGCATCTTATACTGCCTAGCACCCTCATGGACAATACAAGCTCATACGACGGCCGTCATTTCATTGATAGAAAATCATATGTACAAATCTTATTGTCTCAAATGGAGTTTCCCAAACACGTCAGTCCAAACACACTGATTTAGATAAAACAATAAAACAAGTTTATTAACAACAGAAAGATAGATTTTGAGTAATGAGGCATAAAAGTCAGAATTGGTTACAAAGAAATGAAAAGTAAAACACAAACGAACATCTAACTTAACAAGCTAAATGAATTCAAAGCAAAGGTTTCTCTCACCATGTGCTTACAGCAGTCTGGCTGGATTCCTTTCAGTCAGGACCCCACCCCAGTTCAGTATTACTTACCTGAAAGACAAGGATTGTTGATGCTGTGAGCAGAGAGAAAGGGAGGAGTATTTTGGGGCATCTGTTGCTCTTTTCTTATAGTTCTCCTTTTCCTTTGACGATCATCTCCAGCTAGGGTTCAGGAGACAGGAAATCTGTGGGGATGAGAATCTTAAGGTGTTTCTTCACCAAAATGTAAATTTCTCACTTGCACCCTTTTTCCTGCCAAAGAATGGCCGTTTACCCAGGTGATAGTTTTGTTGACCAGGTGATTTGGTTTTGGTGACGCCTGGTTGAGGCATCGGTTTGCCTTTTGTCTCAGAGGAACTGGTTTGTGTCTGCTTTTGCAGACTTGGAATATGTCTCAGTCATATCATACAGTAAAACCTTATAACTTTATATACAATGTTGCCTCACATTTTACCAGGACAATAACGATCAGCAAATTATGAGTTTTCAAATGATATTTTGTACAAAATCCATCATAGCCTTATAAAAAGGGTGACTGCAGGGTTACAGACTCACATGAACATTGTATTGGAGTTCATGCAGGGCACTTCACAAGTTAAACAAAGACTGGTTTAAATAATCTGTTTGAACTTGAACTTGACATGAAAGGTGTGAGGACTACACAGCAGGGATTCAAATAAGGGAGTGGCTTTGAGCAATGGACGAGAAGTAGTTAAGTCATTAAGGATGATGTTCTGTTCACATTTGGTACTCTGTTTTAAACATTAACTTTTTATTTCTCTAAAACTGTTTCTTTAAATAAGAGAAAATGACTGCATTACTCCTTCAGGATAATGTATCTGTCAAGTTTGAAGCTCTAAAGGTTCTGGTAACTAATAAATCTGTGGGTCTTACCTCTATGGTTGGCTGTCACTTTTTTTGTTTGGGGAGGTGGAATATTTGACCAGCTAGTTTATTTTAATTTTAAAGCATTTTTCAATAGATAATGCCAGCACAAAGTCTCCACTCCTCTCGTACTTTATTTTTAAAAGGTCTACTTGTGCTCGTAGTAGTCTGAAAAGTCCTGGACTCTGGACAAAAGTAGAGGCTTCCCCTATCATGTCACAGTAGAGATTTTGAAGAACCTGGCATTCCAAAAGCAAAACTGTAAGCGTCTCTCATAGTTCTATTCCAGTAGCCACTGTCAACTAGCACTGGAAAGCCATTTGGTAGCAACTACAGCACAAGTGTCAAACTCCTTTTGTGGAGAGACCCGTATTTCATTCTTAATTACGGTCCATTGCACTGGAGTATAAATTTAGGACTGTATACTGCCCTTAGGCTATGTCTACACTGAGCACTTTACAATGGCGTGGTTGTGCCTCTGCGGCCGTGCTGTTATAAGGTAAACAGTGTAGCTGCTCTTTGTCACCAGGAGAGAGCTCTCCTGGCGACAAAATAAAAGCACCCCCGACGAGGGGCGGTAACTTTGTTGACGGGAGTGAAATCTTTTGTTGTTCAGGGGTGTGGTTTTTTCCCCACACCCTTGAGCGACAAAAGTTTTGATGAAGAAAGTGCAGTATAATGAAACCTTTAATCTACAGCTGATCTACTCATGTCACTGTGGTGTTTGCACAAAATTTTAGGGTGAAATATGGCTTTTATTTTGTCTTGCAATTAATTTTAAGGTACTGAACAAATGACGTTGCCTAACTTTCACATTCCGTGTCAGTCAGAGAAAATATTATCCTGCTGGTGCACCTGCTATTTTTGCCCTTAGTTTCTCTTTCTTCCCCCTTTTCTCCCCCTTTTTATAGTGTTCATATCTCTCCTCCTTTCTTCCCTGTGCTTCCAACCTTCATTTTTCTGCTAAAATGGTGAGCTGTGAAATAATGCTGATGTCTTAGTATCATATTTAGGCTTTAGCTTTAACAACCTAGTGAGGTGAATGGGGGAATTCACATCTCAGTCGTCATCATTTCAGGCTATGTGCAGACTCAGGAAGATAATGTCGCACTGGTAACTTTGAAAATGTGAACCAAGTATAATCTTTGCAACAGTGAGGGCAAAATATAATCTCATTTTAAATTAAGGGTTAGATCCTGTAGAATCTGAATGTGCTATGCAAGTCCAAGTCTCACAAATACATCAGTCTGGATGTTTGACAACCCTGAACTAAAGCATAAATTCGGCTCTAGTTTATCCTTAATTGTAATCAGCTGTAGTATAAAAATTGACTTTATTGTCTTAGTTATTTGTAGGTGAAATAAGGGTGCTGCTCCAAGATCTAGATTTTAAAGTCTGGAGTTGCGTAACTGAATTTATAGCCGCCTTCCCTCCGCCCCCCAAAATGTTCCTGCTGTGAGACCGTTAAGTCCATCTCTTTGTCTTCCAGGGTTCTTTAATCCTTTTCTTTGTCAGTTTTCTATGATTAAAGAAGCTGCATTTGGGGAGTGGGAGGAATAAGTTTGTAGCTTTTGAGGGAAATGTTCTTGCTGTAGCTGATTTGCTCTCCCATCTATCTTAATGAAAGCACTGCTCACCATCTTGCGCTCCTCTGTGCTGAGAGGATGCGCACTGATTAGCTTTCTGTAACACCATTTCACAGATGGCATGGTTTACTTAGATCAGATTAGTTCTGTTTATACTGTAGCCCACAGACAAGATGCTGTCATGTGGAACTGGGAGACACTTACTATGTAAATAGTACTTGGCTTTAATACGACTTGAGTTTTATGAGAACTTTTAACTACTTTCCCTCCCCTGTGTCCCAAAGGCTCTTTCATTTGAGAAACTAGCTGTTTAATTTTGATGGATCTTACACTCTGCCTTTTTTTGTCTCTGAAGTCTGAGACCTATTTGCTATTGCTAATATATAATTTGTGTATAATTTGCCTTATTTTTGTAGACAAATATACTGACTGCACCAGTTTTTTAATATCTTGAATCAGACTTTAATGGCAACTTCATTCTATCTAATCTCATTCTGAGGTACTGATGTAATCGAATTAAATGGTTGAGAATGGACTGAATAGAAAATTAACATTTAAAAGTTTCAAAATATATAATTTTTAAGAAAAAAATGAGAACTGTCAAAAGCCAAGCAGAGTTTGACCTTGCAAAGGAATTTAAAACCAATAGTAAAAGGTTCTTTAGCCATATATAAAAAAAGAAAAGGAGAAAAGAAGCAGGACTGCTAAGCACTGAGAAAGGGGCGTGGAGATTAAAGATAATCTAGGTATGGCCCAATGCCTAAACAAATACTTTGCCTCAGATTTTAATAAGAGTAATGAGGAGGTTGGGAACAGTGGCAGAGTGACTAATGGGAACAAGGATGTGGCAGTCTGAGGTGGAAGTCAAACACAAACAGTTTAGTGGGACCAAATCGCGGGACCCAGATAATCTCCATCCAAAATATTAAAGGAATTATCAAATGAAATCACAAGCCAAATAGCAAGAATTTTTAATGACTCTCTAAACTCACGGGTTACACCTCATGACTGGAGAATTGCAAATATAGTATCTATATTTAAGAAAGCGGTGGGTAGTAAGAGAGAGTTATCCAGAAAACTACAGACCCTTTAGTTGGACCTCAGTTGTATGCAAGGTTTTAAAACAAAATTTTGAAAGAGAATAGTTAGGGACATAGAGGTAAATGGTAATTGGGATAAAATACAACATGGTTTTACAAAAGGTAGATGGGTCTTGCACAATCTGATCTTTCTTTGAGAAGATAACCAATTTTCTAGACAAAGGAAATGTAGTAGATTTGAACTGCCTGAATTTCAGTAAAGCATTTGATACAGTTCCACATGGGATATTGTTAGTTAAATTGGAGAAGATCGGGGTTAATACAAGAATCAAAAGAAGGGTAAGGAACTGGTTAAAGAGGAGCCTACAATGGGTCATGCTGAAAGGTGAACTGTCAGACCGGAGGAGGTTACTCAAGGATCGGTTTTGGGACCAGTTTTACTTGTTTTCATTCATGACTTTAGCACAAAAAGTGGGAGTTTGCTAATAAAATTTGCAGATGACACAAAGTTGGGAGGTATTGACCAATATGGAGGAGGACAGGAATATCACACACACGGATTTGGACAACCTTAAAAACTAGAGTAATAGAAATGGGATGAAATTTAATTATTCAAAGTGCAAGTTCATGCATTTAAGGATTAACAAGAATTTTTGCTGTAAATTGGGGACGTATCAGTTGGAAGCGACAGAAGAGGAGAAAGACCTGGGTGTATTGGTTGATCACAGGGTGGCTATGAACTGCCAATGTGATGCGGCTGTGAAAAAGGCTAATGTGGTCCTAGAATGCATCAGGTGAGGTATTTCTGGTAGAGATAGGGAAGTATTGTTACCGTTCTATAAGGCACTGGTGAGACTTCATCTGAATATTGTGTGCAGTCCTGGTCTCCCATGTTTAAGAAAGATGAATTCAAATGGGAAGAGATGGAGAGAAGGGTTATTAGAATGGTACTAGAGAGAGGGGTTACAGTGGATGAGAAGCTGCATATGGGTCATAGAATATCAGGGTTGGAAGGGACCCCAGAAGGTCATCTAGTCCAACCCCCTGCTCGAAGCAGGACCAATTCCCAGTTAAATCATCCTAGCCAGGGCTTTGTCAAGCCTGACCTTAAAAACCTCTAAGGAAGGAGATTCCACCACCTCCCTAGGTAACGCATTCCAGTGTTTCACCACCCTCTTAGTGAAAAAGTTTTTCCTAATATCCAGTCTAAACCTCCCCCACTGTAACTTGAGACCATTACTCCTCGTTCTGTCATCTGCTACCACTGAGAACAGTCTAGAGCCATCCTCTTTGGAACCCCCTTTCAGGTAGTTGAAAGCAGCTATCAAATCCCCCCTCATTCTTCTCTTCTGCAGACTAAACAATCCCAGCTCCCTCAGCCTCTCCTCATAAGTCATGTGTTCTAGACCCCTAATCATTTTTGTTGCCCTTCGCTGGACTCTCTCCAGTTTATCCACATCCTTCTTGTAGTGTGGGGTCCAAAACTGGACACAGTACTCCAGATGAGGCCTCACCAATGTCGAATAGAGGGGAATGATCACGTCCCTCGATCTGCTGGCTATGCCCCTACTTATACATCCCAAAATGCCATTGGCCTTCTTGGCAACAAGGGCACACTGCTGACTCATATCCAGCTTCTGGTCCACTGTCACCCCTAGGTCCTTTTCCGCAGAACTGCTGCCTAGCCATTTGGTCCCTAGTCTGTAGCGGTGCATTGGATTCTTCCATCCTAAGTGCAGGACCCTGCACTTATCCTTATTGAACCTCATCAGATTTCTTTTGGCCCAATCCTCCAATTTGTCTAGGTCCTTCTGTATCCTATCCCTCCCCTCCAGCGTATCTACCACTCCTCCCAGTTTAGTATCATCCGCAAATTTGCTGAGAGTGCAATCCATACCATCCTCCAGATCATTTATGAAGATATTGAACAAAACCGGCCCCAGGACCGACCCTTGGGGCACTCCACTTGATACCGGCTGCCAACTAGACATGGAGCCATTGATCACTACCCGTTGAGCCCGACATTCTAGCCAGCTTTCTACCCACCTTATAGTGCATTCATCCAGCCCATACTTCTTTAACTTGCTGACAAGAATACTGTGGGAGACCGTGTCAAAAGCTTTGCTAAAGTCAAGAAACAGTACATCCACTGCTTTCCCTTCATCCACAGAACCAGTAATCTCATCATAGAAGGCGATTAGATTAGTCAGGCATGACCTTCCCTTGGTGAATCCATGCTGACTGTTCCTGATCACTTTCCTCTCATGCAAGTGCTTCAGGATTGATTCTTTGAGGACCTGCTCCATGATTTTCCCAGGGACTGAGGTGAGGCTGACTGGCCTGTAGTTCCCTGGATCCTCCTTCTTCCCTTTTTTAAAGGAAGGGTCAATAGTGTGCCATTGTTGCCAAGAAGGCCGATGGCATTTTGGGATATATAAGTAGGGGCATAGCCAGCAGATCGAGGGACGTGATCGTTCCCCTCTATTCGACATTGGTGAGGCCTCATCTGGAGTACTGTGTCCAGTTTTGGGCCCCACACTACAAGAAGGATGTGGATAAATTGGAGAGAGTCCAGCGAAGGGCAACAAAAATGGTTAGGGGTCTGGAACACATGACTTATGAGGAGAGGCTGAGGGAACTGGGATTGTTTAGTCTGCAGAAGAGAAGAATGAGGGGGGATTTGATAGCTGCTTTCAACTACCTGAAAGGGGGTTCCAAAGAGGATGGCTCTAGACTGTTCTCAGTGGTAGCAGATGACAGAACGAGGAGTAATGGTCTCAAGTTGCAGTTGGGGAGGTTTAGGCTGGATATTAGGAAAAACTTTTTCTCTCGGAGGGTGGTGAAACACTGGAATGCGTTACCTAGGGCGGTGGTAGAATCTCCTTCCTTAGAAGTTTTTAAGGTCAGGCTTGACAAAGCCCTGGCTGGGATGATTTAACTGGGGATTGGTCCTGCTTTGAGCAGGGGGTTGGACTAGATGACCTCCTGAGGTCCCTTCCAACCCTGATAGTCTATGATTCTAATGACCAGAGTAATGGGGAACCTACCTTACCAGACAAGATTTAAGGAGCTTGGCTTGTTTAGCCTAACAAAAACAAGGGTTGAAGGGATATATGATTATCCCTTTGATGTGTTTATGGATAGTAAACACAGGGGAGGGAGGGACAGACGGAGGGAAGTTATTTCAATTAAATTAATTTGAAATCTTTCAATTAAGATTTGAGGACTTTCACGAACTCATCTAGAAGTTATGGTCCTCTTACAGGAGTGCTGGGAGAGGTTCTGTGGCTTGTGATATGCAGATGGTGAGACTAGATGATCATAATGGTCTCATAATGGCTTAGTCTGTGGGTCTATGAGTAAGATTAAACAATTGTAAAAATGATCATCTTTTCATTATCCAAGTTGAATTGAAATGCAGTAGAACAAACTATTTGGAAAATGGAAACAAATTGCAAAAATATTTTTTTCTATTTCGTGTAGAAATTTCCCTTGGGCAGATTTTTGGACTAGGTCTGCCATTTCAGACGAAATTTGTCAATTTATCTTGACTTCATGAACTGAACAAATCAACTGTGCTTCCCCAAAACGAAAGTCTTATTCCTGATTAGCTGATACCTTTCCTTAATCTTTTAAAAATTGATGACTCAACCAAAAATACAAACACCATATAATGTTAAATTCTGCTGGCCTACAAACTATAAAATAAGAATTCTTCTGATCATAAAATCTCTTCAGATCCATAAGCATGCTACATAATATCATGGTTATGCATCCTTTTCTTCTCTATCTTTCCCGAAACCAGTATATTTAATGTGTACATACAGACTAAAATTCAGTATAGTTTTATAAACTAGAAATAACCTAAGGACAAGGTAAAAGAAGATTCTAATTGTTCAAACAATAAGCTTTAGGGTAGAGTGTAAGTCTGTGGAAGGATATTAGATAACTATAATATGTGAAATCTTCCCAGATGCAAATGAATTACTTGACTCCTTTGCATAATTTACAAAGGGAAGCCATATATCCAGCTATCCTCCCAGTCCTGTTTGGGATTTTATGTCAATTTTTCCTTAAGTTCCAAAACCTTAAGAGTAACCAAGAAAGAGTTGCCCTTGCTTTTTTAAATTAAGGACAAGAAGTTAAATATACTATCTAGCATCTAGAATTTAGGTCTGGAAAAGAAGAGTACAAACTGAATTTGGGATTAACAGTAATGATAGCAAAATAAAGGAGCTGAGGGGAGGAGTAAAAGTCAGAGTCAGGTATCAGCTGGTGCTCTGTATAACTGGCCTAACTGAATATGAAACAAGGAGACTGGATTGTCTTACCAGCTTTTAAACAGAAGCAGAGTCTTGTGCAGGGTGGTATACTTGTAGAAAGCCTCTGTGCACTGATTTTTCAAGTATATAGGGGTCAATGGTAAACTGTTAGCAGTTGCTTTTGTGCTACAGTCTGGTTATGTCTTAGACTATCTTGTGGGTTATTCCATGTGTCACTTAGATGCCCAATATGGCTTGTTTTCAATAGTCTTTTCAGCCATGATGCAAGTGGCATGACTTACTGTAACAAAAAATCCCTTTCATTCACAGAAGGCAAACAGCCAGTATACAAGGGAGCACTAATTTTTAGTGTCTGATCTCGTTTTCTGATATTGTCAAGGAAATGAGTCAAAGGACTACCTTTATGTGGCTAACGAAATGATGAGATGGGTTTCGTTGACACAAACTGTATACCTTCACTGCAGAGTTAACCTGGGTTCTTATTTGTTGCTTTTAGCACCCCTCCCATCCACACAAAAAAACCTCTGACCACAGTTTAGTAGCAGTTTCAGTCTGAGCTAGTGGGCCCATTTGGGGCTGTAGGCTAAAGCGTGAGTGAGGCTTTTATTCAGGCTGGTAATTTTCCAACTTGTAGCGAGGGTGCTGGCTAAAGCACTCAAGTGCTTTAGTTGTACAGTGCCTTCCCACAGTTCTTCCAGTGTGCCTAAGAGAGAGACATTCTCCTGCAATTCACTGGGAGAGAATTAGAGTAGGTCAATTTACTGCAGCACAGAGAACCATGAGATGTGTCCCCGGAAGTCTAGAAAAACATAGTTATCAGCATCAGTCAGGACACAGTAACTCAGGTATGGTTTTGCAGTGGCTTCCTAGGACTAGTCCAAGCCAGGTGCTCAGACTCGGGTGCTGATCACCTAAGTTAACTGTACAGTGAAGACATACCCAAAGTTTAAAAACCAAGTGTTTCAAACGTACATTTAAGCTGGGATCTAATTACATGCAGAGACTATAAACTTTGCTCCATTACTAATATTTTTTACTTTTAAAAAATAGTCAAAATGTTAGAGTTTCTCAAACATTTGAAAGCTGAGCCCCCCCCCCCATTTCAAGAAAATGAAACCAATCATGCCCTCTTCAGCCCTGCTATGTGTTGCTAGTTGCTTACCCATCTTAACAGGTTTCAGAGTAGCAGTTGTGTTAGTCAGTATCCGGAAAAAGAAAAGGAGGACTTGTGGCACCTTAGAGACTAACAAATTTATTTGAGCATAAGCTTTCGTGAGCTACAGCTCACTTCATCAGATGCATGTAGTGGAAAATACAGTGGGGAGATTTTATATACACAGAGAACATGAAACAATGGGTGTTACCATACACACTGTAACAAGAGTGATCAGGTAAGGTGAGTTATTACCAGCAGGAGAGCTGTTCCTCAGATGTTCTTGTCAACTGCTGGAAACGGCCCATCTTGATTATCACTACAAAAGGTTTTTCCCCCTCACCCCACTCTCTCATGAAAGCTTATGCTCAAATAAATTTTAGTCTCTAAGGTGCCACAAGAACGTCTTTTCTTTTTACCAATCTTCAATTACACATCTTCTGGACCCCGTCCCCAGGAAGTGTGCCCCACGCTTTAGGAAATGCTAACTTAATTCATGACTTGTCAGACTGAAGACCTTGGCTATGAAGTGTTCTCTCCTTGTTCCTTCTAATGCAAATTCTTTAAACAAGTTTATGCTGAGTTTTAATGAGCGGTAGTTCCTCAAGGGTAAAAGTCTTGTTAAAGTAGAACTTGCTAGCTCATTGTGCCATAGAGATGGTCATCAGTTGGACCAAGCAGAAGGCTGCCAAATCAAAGTAGAAGTGTAAAAGCAAAAGCTAACCTAGTGTTAAGCTCTAGATTGATAAAATGCATCAATCTATTTAAAACAGAATGCGGGGGCGGGGAGGGGAAATTACAGGCAGTATTCATGTGAGTGTGAGGAAATGTGCCTTAATCCCATTTTTAAAAGTGACGTAGGCACTTAAAACCTAAATCTCATTGACAGTCAGTGGGATTTGAGTGCTTTTGAAAATTTTACCCTGGATAATTAAAGTTCTTTTCATTGTTACATTTCTGTGATTCTTTGGTTGGCTAAATCTAGTTCTTAACTCAGATAGTCAGCAGTAAAACACCACTTTAACTGTGATTTGTGTTTTGAATGCATGCAGAATCTGAGTCCACCACCTTTCTGCTTAGTGGAACTTGAATTAAGATCTACTCTTGTCTGTCTTTTTTGTAAAATCATATCTTTATGCAACCCACATGCTTCACTAGATGGAGCTAAGAATTATGGTGTTCATCAGAGTAGCCAAGTATCCATCCTAACCATCCTTTGTTTACTGTTTCCTTCATTTCTACTCACTTCCCCTTTGCTGTCTCACCTTCTCCGTCCCTTCTCCCTGCTTCATCTTACCCAATTTCTCCCCTCTTATACCGCTATCCTCTGACATAGATCTTTCACCCACACTATGGGAAGCTCTTCTTGCAATATAGGTATCCTCTTATTCATTGCCTCTTGCACTCTTGTCCCTCTGCATGAGGTTAGGATCAGGAGGTTTAGGAGCTGCTGCTCTTACTACTGCAAACTGAAGCAATATTGTGGAGTCTGGGAGTTTTTGTGTGGTCAAAAAACATGGTGCTGGAATAAGAAATCTGTCCACTTGACATGATTTTCAGTAGGTGTTTGTAGTGTTTAGTGGAGTTATAAAAGAGGCAGAAATGTGGAGATTGAGTACTTTTTGGGTGGTAAAGCTAATTCTTCTGAGAATTCTTTTTAGTGCTTAGCGTGTAAAATGGAGCTTGCTTTCTGAGGTATAGCAGCTCATAACAAAAAGCTTTTTTGATAAGGTTGACTGTTCGGAATGATCTCATCCCAGTGACCAATTGGAGTAATGTGCAATGCTCCAACTATTTGCTGAAACAAAAGTATGTTGAGCTGGCTGACCACAGAGTAGTCTATTTGATCAATGTAATGTTTCAGAGTTGAGATATATATGTAGATTGAAATGCCCCCATTGTAAGGCAGCAGGTAAATGGTACAGAAAGTACCTGCTCACTCCAGTTGGAGCTTTCGGAAACAAGTAGGGTAATAGTTTTTCTATGAATTTAGGGCTTGTGTGATACCTTTCTAATGGTTTTGTTAGAATGTCACTGACTGATGTATATGGATTGTAGAAAAGAGGTAGAATAAACAGAATAGGGCTCCCTAACATCATAAGTTAACTTACCTCCATTAGTGGAGACAATTTCCCATGTTTTTCAAACTGGGCTATTACATTTAGCTAAAAAGCATGGAATGGCAAGTCACTTAGCCACTCAGCCTCAGTTTCCCTATATGTAACATAGAGAGAGCATTTATCTCATAAGGATGTTGTATTGTGAGGCGTCTTTTATACAGGGAGGTCAGACTAGCTGATTCCTTCTGGCCTTAACATTTATGAAAATTAATGTTTATAAAGTACTCTAATATCCTAGTCCTAAACATGATTACAGTAACTACCACATCATGATCATCTTCAATGTACAGTGAGTTCAACATGCAGGAAAAGAGCTAACAAAATGTTAAATAGCAATATTTGCACTTCTGTGAGTTTTCAGTCAGGACCTCCATCCTGTTGAAATGAAACCTTTGATAAATGACTTTCCCACTGCTTGTTGGACAGTAACAGCTGCAACTACTCCTGATTGAAATTCTATTGCCTAGTCTCCTAGTAGTTCTGAATAGATTGTACCACTGAACAAAATTCTATTTACTACTTAACTAGAGTTTCCTGGGTGGCAATAAAATGCTGTGTGCTTTCCACCCAGGTTTCCTTAAAACATTAAGGTGAATTGAAATGCTTTTTAAAAATAAGTACACAACTTTCAAAGTGTCTGTGGTTAGAAAAATTACCCAATTAAATGTAACTCCTTCTTACTCAGCTCTTGTCCTTGTGTGTGGTGATAGATGCATTTGTCTGCTTTACAGGCCCCCCCAAAAATAATTTTTTTTTTTACTCAGTTCTAGCTATGGAATGTTATTGGTAATGATGCACAACTCAGAAAGAAACCAGCTTTACTTCCTGACCCCAAGATCAATTTGTGATTATTGAAATGGTCAACTTGTAAATTTGGCAAATATGACATGAAATAATTCAGACAATAAATATGGGACACTGATGCTATTTTAATTTCTTCAGAGCCTGACATATGGTCTGGCTGTGCATCATGAACAAGATATACAAGTAGCTTTAAAGTTAGATGCTTTAAAGGGAAGCTAAAAAGGTTGAATCTGGGGAGGAAGGGATGACCAAAACAGTATTTTTAAGGCATAAAATGGTTACATTTAGTGCTATTTTTAACTTGCAACTGCTAATGCCCCTATCTTCACAGGTTTCAGAGGAGCAGCTGTGTTGGTCTGTATCCACAAAAAGAAAAGGAGGACTTGTGGCACCTTAGAGATTAACAAATTTATTTGAGCATAAGCTTGAAGTGAGCTGTAGCTCACGAAAGGTGAGGCTCAAATAAATTTGTTAGTCTCTAAGGTGCCATAAGTCCTCCTTTTCTTTTTCCTATCTTCACAGTGAGAGAGCAGATTCTATTACTCGGAGAATCTCCTTGATAAGCACAGAGCAAGTGTTTGGGAGAACAATTGTATTTAAATTGCAGAGAGTACTGACTGCAGCTCACACTCAAGGACATGAAGGGCAGGCATCCTGTCTTCTCTGACTGGAGCGTGCCTACCTGTGGACCAAATGGAAGGCACTGATAAACTGAAGTTGCCATCTTTTTATCCAGCAAAATTAAGTAGGTTATTCTTGAAAGGATTATCTTTCAGGACACTGATTCATCAGAGAAATTAGGGAAAATCACAATCTGTGTCTTCTCCAGTGACAAGATTGGGCTCTGTTAGATGGCTATTTGCAAAGATGCAACAAAAGAACTACAGCTAAAATCAGTTATTTTCAAAGCTATTCTGACAAAATTGACATCCATGCTGCCAAATGGAAAATAAAGGTTGTTTTTATTTTGCTGTTTGCCATAGGGTGAGCGTATGGGGGACAGAGGCCTTCTAACATGGTATCTCATTCTAAACTCATAGGCAGTGTTACTGCTCAATCTATCTGTTACAAATACAATATAGTTAACTGTATCATGGTGTAAAGAGTCTGCTTGCATCCAGCTATCTTGGTCCAATTTACTATGTTGTGCCTGTTAGTAATGTGGTCCAGTCATCATTTGGTGGGTTATAACATCCTGTGCTGAAATGAACCAATCGTGCAATGAGAAATTCTTGCTCTTTTCCCTCTATACTTCAATCTTTTAACATCCTACCGTAACTAGCTTTTTTTTAATGGCAGCTCTTGCTGCAAGCCTCTCCTCTTATTTTTTTCTGGACTAGTTTCTATCAGACCGTTTCTTAAGTCAGGGGTGGGGAAACTTTTTTCTATCAGGGGGCCATTGACCCACAACAAAAATCAGTTGCAGGTCACACACAGCCCCGTGCGGGGGAAGAGGGGGTGCAGAGGCTCAGGGCTTCCCCCTGCAATGGGGTGAGCTAGTGCTTGTGGCTCCAGCCCCACATGGGGACACCGAAGCTCGGGTGGGGCTGGGGATGAGGAGTTTAGGGTGTGGGGGAGCTCCAGGCTGGGGTCAAGGGATTTGGAATGCGGGAGGGGGGCAGGGGATGTCAGTGCAGGGTCTGAGAGGGAGTTAGGGTGTGGGAGGGGGTTCTGACCTGAGGCAGGGGGTTCAGGGCGCAGGCTCCAGCCAGGTGGCGCTTACCTGAGGCGGCTCCTGGTTGGTGGCGCAGTGCGGCTAAGTCAGGCTTCCTGCCTGTCCTAGCTCCGCACTGTTCCCTGAAGCGGCCACCATGTCTGGCCCCTAGGCGAAGGGGCCATCTGTGCACTGTGTGCTGCCCATGCCCGCAGGTGCCGCCCCCGCAGCTCCCATTGGTCATGGTTTCTGGCTAGTAGAAGTTGCGAAGCTGGTGTTTTGGGGCGGGGGGAGCACGCAGAGGTTTCCTGATCGCCCCTCTGCCTAGGGGCTACAGGGACATGGCAGCCACTTCCGAGAGCTGCTGGAGGTGGGGGTTTGGGGCTTCTGGCCTGCAGCGTGGAGACTTGCTGCAGGCTGGATTAAATTAAGCAGCGGCCTGGATCTGGTCCACAGGCTGGAGGTTCCCCACCCCACCTTAAATCAGTAATGCTGTCTCTAGAAATGGCCAAATTTTGATTCTTCAGAGATGGTAAAGGCTTCCATAATGACCTTGGTCAACTGTGGTGCTAATCAAATGAGATGTGGTTTGAGCAGGAACACCTGAGTTCTGATTGCTCAGTACCCTGGCAATGAAACACTTAATCTCTGCCTCAGTTTCTCAATCTCTTGAAGTAGGGGAAAATACTTATTTGCCTCTTTCAGGGATTGTCTTGATTGTTGTTAAAGCATATGTAAGGCTAGGAATGTGTAGGGAGAGGCAGGAATTGCTTTATCAGCAGCAACCTGCAAGGGTCAATCTTTACAGCACCTCAAAGTGCTAAGCATTTTATTTTTAGAATAGATATGGTCCCTGCCCCAGACAGTTAACAGTCTGTTTTTTAGATGAGACTCTACTGGTGATAGTAATGAACAATAGGGAGGAAATGGAGTGGGGAAGGAGTAAAACAGCAGCAAGAGCATGCAACTAGGCATGTACTGATCATGACTCAAATTCTATCTTTTTAAATACCCACAAGTGAGTCAATAGGTATCACAGAATTACATTTTTTTAAGGAGAGATTTGAATGAGCAGAGGGTAGTAGCTTTGTGGACCAGGATAAGGGAGAGTGTTCAGGGTTAGGGCACAGCATAGAAAAATGCATCCGATGAAGTGAGCTGTAGCTCATGAAAGCTTATGCTCAAATAAATTGGTTAGTCTCTAAGGTGCCACAAGTACTCCTTTTCTTTTAGCATAGAAAAAGGCACTGAGACAGTTGTGGGAAAAGCAGACAAGAAGGGCTTATTTATGCCTTGAAAACATACTTGCCTTCAGCTTCTATAACTACAAATGTTATTGATCATAAGGCTATCTAGCTACAGTATTCTGACCTTTTTTAATCTCCCCTTCCTCCCACTTCCCCAATATGGAATTTTTCTCATGCTGTAGTCCTTCACAGCAGACTAATTTTTTTTATTCCAGTCTTCACTAATGTTCTCAAATATTGTGTATAATTGAACATTCAGGTGTTTGTCTTCCCAAGCCTTTGAATTTTATTTGCCTGATACTTTTAAGTTCTCTAAATCTTTCTGTAGTCTTCCCTTATACCTTGCTATGTGTATTGCAACTGAGTTGGATGATCTTCAGAAGATGTAGACTTCTAACATTACTGTGTGTAGCAATTACAAATGTACATTGCATTGAGGTAAAGTATTTGAACAGCAGCCCCTCAGTATACTTGCAAAAAGGCAGCCATGTTCTAGTAATCTCCAAGAATTGTTCA
The DNA here is from genome assembly GCF_965140295.1 of Lepidochelys olivacea. Taxonomy (NCBI): domain Eukaryota; kingdom Metazoa; phylum Chordata; order Testudines; family Cheloniidae; genus Lepidochelys; species Lepidochelys olivacea. The sequence goes on along the minus strand of NC_140412.1, from coordinate 268,147,683 downwards.
TTACAATTTCAGTAATGCGTTTTTTTGTTGTTGTTGTGATTGCTGTGAACTTTAATAAACTCTGCTTTGATACATGGTTTCCAGACTAGGTACTGATATTGTTCTGCATTATGTGAGCTGACTTCTAAGTCTACACTGCTGACTTAAGTTGTGGCTGTTGAAATAGTTTTTTCAGAAATGAAATAGATGACAAAGACAAAACATTCTGCATCTTGCAATTTTGATTTTAGCTAAACAGAGGAGCATGATTTCACTTATGCCTTAAAAATGCAGTAGGTATCTGTGATTCATTTTGCTAGGTAAGTCTCTAAAATGGCATTTACTTCTCTAGTTTAGTGCTGACTCTGAGCTTTTTATCCATTGGTTAAGTGTAAGTCCTCATGCCAGCCTTTTTGTTGTCCTTCCTTATGGAGGTGGGGATGTTGGTAACAGTCATGCTAGGAAATGGAGATGTTGAACGTGTTAAAATTTTATCTTCATGCACAGGAAATTATAAACTTCCTGATTTCTTTTCTTTTCCTGTGGTAATGGCATTGGTGGTTGGCAGCATGTAATCTGCAGTTGGGAATAGGAAGATTAGAATTTGCAGCCTGTCTCCTATGTTATAAGAACATGAGAACGGCCATACTGGGTCAGACCAAAGGTCCATCTAGCCCAGTATCCTGTCTTCCGACAGTGGCTAATGCCAGGTGCCCCAGAGGGAATGAACAGAACAGGTAATCATCAAGTGATCCATCCCCTGTTGCCCATTCCCAGCTTCTGGCAAGCACAGGTTAGGGACACCATCCCTGCCCAGCCTGGCTAATAGCCATTGATGGATTTACCCTGCATGAATTTATCTAGTTCTTTTTTTGAACCCTGTTATAGTCTTGGCTTCACAGCATCGTCTGGCAAGGAGTTCCACAGGTTGATGGTGCGTTGTGTAAAAAAAACAACTTCCTTTTGTTTGTTTTAAACCTGCTACCTATTAATTTCATTTGATGACCTCTAGTTCTTGTGTTATGAGAAGGAGTAAATAACATTTCCTTATTTATTCTCCACACCAGTCATGATTTTATAGACCTCTGTCATATCCCCTTAGTTGTCTCTTCCAAGGTGAAAAGTCCCAGTCTTATTACTCTCTCCCCATACAGAAGCCATTCCATACCCCTAATAATTTTTGTTACCCTTTTCTGAACCTTTTCCAATTCTAATATATCTTTTTTGATATGGGACAACCACATTTGCACACAGTATTCAAGATATGGGTGTACGCATGGATTTATATAGAGGCAATAGGATATTTTCTGTCATCTTACCCCTATCCCTTTCTTAATGATTCCCAGCATTCTGTTTGCTTTTTTGACTGCCACTGCACATTGCGTGGATGTTTTCAGAGAACTATCCACAATGACTCCAAGATCTCTTTCTTGAGTGGTAACAGCTAATTTAGAGCCCATCATTTTATATGTATAGTTGGGATTATGTTTTCCAATGTGCATTACTTTGTGTTTATCAACATTGAATTTCATCTGCCATTTTGTTGACCAGTCACCTGGTTTTGAGAGATCCTTTTGTAGATCTTCACAGTCTGCCTGGGATTTAACTATTTTGAGTAGTTTTGTGTCATCTGCAAATTTGGCCACCTCACTGTTTAACCCTTTTTCCAGATAATTTATGAATATGTTGAATAGGACTAGTCCTAGTACAGACCACTGGGGGACACCACTATTTACCTCTCTATTCTGAAAACTGACAGTTTATTCCTACCCTTTGTTTCCTATTTTTTAACCAGTTACCAATTCATGAGAGAACCTTCCCTCTTATCCCATTACTCCATACTTTGCTTAAGAGAGGAAAAGGCTACATACAAGGAATAAGTTCATAAGGATCATAAGCTAAGTAGCTGAATTCATGTTCCATGGTCATTTATCACTAGTGACACTCACATGAGAGATTTCAGAGTAACAGCCGTGTTAGTCTGTATTCGCAAAAAGAAAAGGAGTACTTGTGGCACCGTAGAGACTAACCAATTTATTTGAGCATAAGCTTTAGTGAGCTACATCCGATGAAGTGAGCTGTAGCTCACGAAAGCTTATGCTCAAATAAATTGGTTAGTCTCTAAGGTGCCACAAGTACTCCTTTTCTTTTCACATGAGAGAGCACCTCTGTGATTTCTGTCACCATTGCTTTTGACATTGAGCACTGTTTTTATTTGGACTAAGACAGGGAATTTGCTCCTGTTAAACTACTGTTCTTGATAGAAGATGAGCTACTGCTTTCCCTCTTTCATTTATCTTGGGAAGTAACTTGCATGAGGCTCCTGGCCCCCTTTGTGGACTTCCATTGACCTGTGACAAGTGAGAAGCATTAGGTGTTTCTAGAAGATTTTTATCTGGCTTTTTGGATAGTGATATTATCTTACACTAGCACTTTTAAGAGCTGAACAGTAACTCTGTCTAATTACTGTAATAGAGAAACAAAAGCACTGGAAACTGCTGCCCATGAAACTTAAGTGTGCAAGGGTAATGCAGAGCCATCCTCCACTAGTTCAGGCTCCTCTTTGAGGGAGGGTAGAATTTCATGAAAAGCTGCAGCTATGGTTTTATCTGCAGATTCCAAAGGAAGGAAGCAGGTGCCCATGGTAATCCCTAGTATCTATGTAGCTTTGATTCATTTTCGCTGCACTTTGTAGTCACTACATTAACACACACATCCAGTTACAAATGCTGAATTACACTTTCGGCATATCTCAGGCTAAACATAAAAGCAGGTAGTGGTTTTCCAGAAAGCTGCAGACTTACTTCATGGATAGTGTTGTAATTTTAAAGAGATCATTGAATCCAATCTGATAAGCAAGCACACAATTTCTGAATAATAGAAAGTATTGGTGATTTCCAAGGAAACTTCATGTGGTTAGTTAAGGGCTCATTGTGGGCCTTTGGATCAATGTGGTCAGTACTTTTTTCTTCTTCTGATTTCTGTTACCAATCTTCGTTCTTAAGGGGAAACAGAAATCCTTGTTGCTGATCTTGTTGCTTCTGACGGATGGGGACCTCTGCTGGCCCTCTTGGAGGGGGAAAAGAGGTCCCATGCTGTTGCTCCATTCTCTCTGGAAGCATGTCCACAGCCATTCCAAGTGGAGATAGGGCAACAACATGAGTATAGAGCCACAGTGGAGGCTCTGTATTGTGGTGAATGCAGGGCTTTCCACTTCCATAGTCCAGCCCTGCTGCTCTTTTTCTACAGATGGTTCTGGTTTGTAATGCCCCTTATTTAGGACTTGTGTACCCTTCAAAAATAACTAAGGGAAATGGTTACAATAGACTGTCCCTAAAATGGTAGTCTTTAGTGTAAACTAAACTTACCTGTGTTCCCTTCTAGAGTGATAGCCTTGGCTGAGATGACTGCATGTTGGAGGGACATGGCTAAAATCCAATCAATCCCACTTATATGGCAAGATGAAACAGGGTTCACTTAGACAAGTCATGGGGCATCCATGTTGTAGCTGGAGTCCTTAACAGTTTAGTGCAGGTCTGCCTTCAGTGTCTGGTTGACTAAAGAATGTACTGCTTTGTGGGATAATTTTAAGGGCTGCCTAATGTTCAGGTTATTCAGTCTGTCAAAATGACATCAGAATTCAGTCTGAATTAGTGATTTTGTGGGTAGAAGTAAAAATGCAAGTAAAACCGATCAATTGGAGCCTTTAACCTCTAGGTTGCTGGCTTGAATCTAAACCAGGTTTGTGATGCTTGGGTGCTGCTATCTGCTGGATAGCAACTGGTGACTGTCCTTACTCTGAGGGATGGTTCCTTCAGGCCAGGGTTGATGCAGTTTTCCATGTCGGTGTGAGGAAGCGTGCTTTAATGCCACTGGTGCTTTGCCAGTTTGGTGTTTAACTAGGATCTTTCACACAAACTAAATATACTCAAACTTAGAGAGACCCTGATGTTCAGTTGCCTTTTTATTCTGAAACTCTTGGCATATAGTCTGGTAGCCTGATTTCAGAAGTGCTGGCACCTGCAACTCCTGCTGACATCAGCAGCAAATTTGAAAATTGGGCTGTAGATATACAACCCTTCCCACTGTCATCCCCCTCATTTATACTAACAGGACCTAATCCTCCTTGTTTTTAGGCAGCCTGGGAATGATGATATTAGAAGAGGATTATGACCCCTGCAAGAGACTTGCACATAAATGAATAGATATTAACTAGCAATTCAGGCACTAGAAATTATGAAAGTTGGCAAGCATCAACTTCGAAAACATAAGTAGATTTTGTTTAAATCTCATGAATTTTCATGCTGACTTAGAAATATAGTGAAATGAATCTCTAGCAGTTCAGAGTTCTCTTTACTCAGTAGTTTTGCTTTAAAACTCTCACCATGGTAACATGTCACCGCAAAGGCAGTCTTCTCCAAGTTCCAGCTGAACTGGAAATCCTGACCGCTTTCTTTAACATACCAGTGTAAGTAGATCAGAATATTGCATCCTTTGTTAAAACTAATCTGGTTTAATTTTGTAATGGAGCTGCTGAATGAAAGTTTTATGTATGTTGTAACTTGGTGTTTGTAGCAAAAGTGAATACCATACTTCTTGACACCAGGGAAGGGCAAAAGTACTTCAGAATGAGCTCATAGTCCTTTCTGTATAAATCTTAAATTATTATTATTATTTTTTAAAACAGGTCTATCTCTAGGGGAGTAGGGTCCATATCCACCTTCCTCAGATTATTTCTTGTTGAGGGTAATTTGCAAAGTTCCATGGACCATTAGGATTCTGTATAGCCACAGTTTGTAACTTGGAAACAGAAAGTAGCATTAAACCCTATGTTATGATAGCATCTGGAAGAGGCTCACCATGTCAGGGACCCATTGTGCTAGGTGCTGTACAAACATATAGAAAACTATATTCCCTGTCTCAAAGCACTGACAGTCTAAAAGAGAAGACGTAACAGTTACCTGAGACAAACAAGCAAGTTCAGGTGTGGGAGACAGGTTAACAAATAGGATGTGTGCATTTCTTAGCCAATCAAGAGCAGCATGTGCAATTTGCCAACGGCCTAGCCATTATCAGTTTACTGTGTATTAGAGAGGTGAGCTTTGGGGTGTGGGTGTGGGACTTAAAGCCACTTCCATATCCTCCTACATGGATTTTTACTAGAAGCTTTTCTCACTTGCAAGGGGCAACATTAGGAGACAATGAATATGCTTGTAGGAGAAGAGGAGAATCTGGCAATTGAGGCTGGCCTTACTAGTGGAGTGAAGAAGGAGCTGACCTTGCAATAAGACTAAGTGTCAGTCAGCGTGAAGCTAAACTAAGTTTCCTTTGAAAGTAAGGATGAGAAGTTTGTGTTTGTGGTGGGAGAAGAGGAGTCGGTAGATGGAGTGATATAGGAACGACACAGTTCTAAGTCAGGAAGATTAACTTAGCATAATGTTGAATGCATTTCAGGGGGGTGAGGTTGGACTCATAGAAGTTGGAGAGGTGATTATATTAGTTAAGGCGTGGGATGATCCAGGCTTGCACCATAGATTAGTCCATTTGGGCAGAGGAAAGTTTGGATTTGGAGATTCTGTGCTGGAAGAAGAATGGATGTATGAGTCAAGAGAGGACCAAGTCAAAGAGAGGAAGCAAAGATTAAGGGCTTGAGTAACAGTGATGATAGCGGTGTTCTTCATTGTGAAGTGGGGAGGAAGGTTTCAGGAGCTCCAATTTGGCTATTAAGTTTTAGTTGATCAGTGGCTCTCAGGACATGCTAGAAAGGCATGCAGAGATTTTAATTTGGCTGAAAGGAAGAGATACAAAATAGACGTAGATTAAGGACATAAGAACAGCCATACTGGGTCATAGAATCATAGAATATCAGGGTTGGAAGGGACCTCAGGAGGTCATCTAGTCCAACCCCCTGCTCAAAGCAGGACCAATCCCCAATTAAATCATCCCAGCCAGGGCTTTGTCAAGCCTGACCTTAAAAACTTCTAAGGAAGGAGATTCTACCACCTCCCTAGGTAACGCATTCCAGTGTTTCACCACCCTCCTAGTGAAAAAGTTTTTCCTAATATCCAGTCTAAACGTCCCCCACTGCAACTTGAGACCATTACTCCTTGTCCTGTCCTCTTCTACCACTGACAATAGTCTAGAACCATCCTCTTTGGAACCACCTCTCAGGTAGTTGAAAGCAGCTATCAAATCCCCCCTCATTCTTCTCTTCTGCAGACTAAACAATCCCAGTTCCCTCAGCCTCTCCTCATAAGTCATGTGTTCCAGACCCCTAATAATTTTTGTTGCCCTTCGCTGGACTCTCTCCAATTTATCCACATCCTTCTTGTAGTGTGGGGCCCAAAACTGGACACAGTACTCCAGATGAGGCCTCACCAATGTCGAATAGAGGGGGACGATCATGTCCCTCGATCTGCTGGCTATGCCCCTACTTATACATCCCAAAATGCCATTGGCCTTCTTGGCAGCAAGGGCACGCTGCTGACTCATATCCAGCTTCTGGTCCACTGTCACCCAAACGTCCTTTTCTGCAGAACTGCTGCCTAGCCATTCGGTCCCTAGTCTGTAGCGGTGCATTGGGTTCTTCTGTCCGAAGTGCAGGACCCTGCACTTATCCTTATTGAACCTCATCAGATTTCTTTTGGCCCAATCCTCCAATTTGTCTAGGTCCCTCTGTATCCTATCCCTCCCCTCCAGCGTATCTACCACTCCTCCTAGTTTAGTATCATCCGCAAATTTGCTGAGAGTGCAATCCACACCATCGTCCAGATCATTTATGAAGATATTGAACAAAACCAGCCCCAGGACCGACCCCTGGTGCACTCCACTTGACACCGGCTGCCGACTAGACATGGAGCCATTGATCACTACCCATTGAGCCTGACAATCTAGCCAACTTTCTACCCACCTTATAGTGCATTCATCTACAGAACCAGTAATCTCATCATAGAAGGCGATTAGATTAGTCAGGCATGACCTTCCCTTGGTGAATCCATGCTGACTGTTCCTGATCACTTTCCTCTCATGTAAGTGCTTCAGGATTGATTCTTTGAGGACCTGCTCCATGATTTTTCCGGGGACTGAGGTGAGGCTGACTGGCCTGTAGTCAGACCAATGGTCCATCTATCCCAGTATCCTGTCTCTGACAGTGGTCAATGGCAGGTGCTTCAGAGGGAATGAACAGAATGGGTAGTTGTCCACTCTCAGCTTCTGGCAAACAGGCTAGGGACACTCAGAGCATGGGTTTGCATCCCTGACCATCTTGGCTAATGGTCATTGATGGACATATCCTCCAGAAATTTATCCAATTCTTTTTTGAACCCTGTAATAGTTTTGACCTTCATAACATCCCCTAGCAGTGAGTTCCACAGGTTTACTGCGATGTGTGAAGAAGTATTTCCTTTTGTTCATTTTAAACTTCCTGCCAGTTAATTTCAGATGGTGACCCCTAGTTCTTGTGTTACGTGAAGGAGTAAATAACATCTCCTTATTCACTTTCTCCACACCAGTCAAGATTTTATTAGACCTCTATCATATCCCCTCTTAGTCGTCTCTTTTCCAAGTTGAAAATTTCCAGTCTTTTTAATCTCTCATCATAGGGAAGCTGTTCCATACTCCTTCTCATTTTTGTTGCCCTTCTCTGTACCTTTTCCAATTCTAATATATCTAGGCCCCTACATGAATCGTGGGATGATTGTCAAATAATTGCTGCTGAGTTGCGGACAAGACATGGAAAATTGTGGAAAAGTAATAGTGGACATTTTATTAATTGTGGTAATTTGGAAAAATCAGAGAAGACCTGTTTAAGAAAAATTTGTTGGAAGAATATAAACACTCAGTTATTATGTTATGCCTGCTAATTTTTTTGATAACCAGACATTCTGCTGCAACTATATTACAATCATTAATGCATGGGGTAGACAGCGGGATCCCTGGCTGCCTGCTGGGCTGACAGTGGGAGCTCGCCACTGTCAGCTCAGATAAATGGGGTTCTACTGTACTAATAGGGAAAAAAGTGTGTTGCAAACCTCAAAATGTATGCAAAATTGTGGACTCTGCAAAGTAAGCTAATTAAAATCAAAATTGAGGTGGAAGCCTGATATTGTGGGATCAGCAATATTGCAAATTAAGTGGGGCCTTAAAAATATATATTTTTTGAGATGGGGCAACCAGATCTGTACACAGTATTCAAGATGTGGGCATATTGTGGGTTTATATAGAGGCATTATGATATTTTCTGTCTTGAAAAGTGAAGTTTGGAATAGCCTTCCAAGGGAAGCAGTGGGGGCAAAAGATCTATCTGGCTTTAAGATTAAACTTGATAAGTTTATGGAGGAGATGGTGTGATGGGATAACATGGTTTTGGTAATTAAATATTCATGGTAAATAGGCCCAATGGCCTTTGATGGGATATTAGATGGGGTGGGATCTGAGTTACCCAGGAAAGAATTTTCTGTAGTATCTTGCTGGTGAATTTGCCCATATGCTCAGGGTTTAGCTGATCGCCATATTTGGGGTCGGGAAGGAATTTTCCTCCAGGGCAGATTGGAAGAGGCCCTGCTTAGTTTAAGAGCCTTTGGTGAGTTACCTTGTCAAAGGCTTTCTGGATGTCCAAGTATACTATATCCCCTGTATCACCTTTGTCCACATGTTTGTTGACCCTCTCAAAGAATTCTAATAGATTGGTGAGGCAAGATTTCCCTTTACAAAAGCCATGTTGATTCTTCTCCAACACATCATGTTCATCTATGTGTCTGATAATTCTGTTGTTGACTATAGTTTTAACTGGTTTGCCTGGTATTGAAGTTAGGCTTACTGGCCTGTAATTGCTGGGATTGCCTCTGGAGCCTTAAAAAAAAAAAAAAAAAAATTTGGCTTCACATTAGTAATCCTCCAGGCGTTTGCTAGTTACTCTTCAAATTCTTTTTTGGCCTGCCTAATTATGCTTTTACACTTGATTTGCCAGAGTTTATGCTCCTTTCTATTTTCCTCAGTAGGATTTAACTTCCAATTTTTAAAAGATGCCTTTTTGCCTCTAACTACTTCTTTTTACTTTGTCTTTTAGCCATGGTGGCACTCCTTTGGTCCTCTTACAGTGTTTTTAAATTTTGGGTATACATTTAATTTGAGCCTCTTCTGGTGTTTTTTTTAAACGTTTCCATGCAGCTTGCAGGCATTTTCCTTTGGGACTGTACCTTCTAATTTTCGTTTAATGAGGTTTTTTTAGCCTCATTTTTGAGTAGTTCTCCTTTCTGAAGTTAAATATTACTTGTGGTGGGGTTCTTTGGTTCCCCACCACAGGGATGTTAAATTTAATTATATTATGGTTGCTGTTACCAACCGGTTCAGCTGTATTCACCTCTTGGACCAGATCCTGTGCTCCATTTAGGACTAAATCAAGAATTACCTCTCCTCTTGTGGGTTCCAGGACTAGCTACTCCAAGAAGCTGTCATTTATGGTGTCAAGAGGCTTCATCTCTGCATCCCATCCTGAGGTGACATGAACCCAGTCATAAGGTAGAGAACATAAGGAACATAAGAACAGCCATACTGGGTCAGATCAAAGGTCCATCTAGCCCAGTATCCTGTCTCTGACAGTGGCCAATGCCAGGTGTGCTCCGGAGGGAAGGAACAGAACAGGTAATCATCAAGTGATCCATGCCCTGTCGCCCATTCCCAGCTTCGGGCAAACAGGCTAGGGACACCATCCTGCCCATCCTGGCTAACAGTCATTGATGGACCTATCCTCCATGAACTTATCTAGTTCTTTTTTGCACCCTGTTATAGTATTGGCCTTCACAACATCCTCTGGCAAAGAGTTCCGTAGACTGAGGGAGAGAGACGTGAGTCTCTGCTCAAGAGAGATGAGAGCTGGAAGCCAGAAACCTTTAATTGGGGAGGGATAGTTGAATTCCCCCATTTTTATTGAGTTTTCTATTTTTATAGCCTCTCTAATCTTTCTGAGCATTTCATAATCACCATCACCTCCTTGTCAGGTGGCTGGTAGTATATCTCTATTGCTATATACTTACTATTCAAGCATGGACTTTCTAGCCATAGATTTTTCTGTGGTACAGTTTGGTTCATTTAAGATTTGTACTATATTTGACCCTATGCTTTCTTTCTCATATAGTGCTACTCCCCCACAAGCATGACCTATTCTGTCATTCCGATATTTTGTAGGTGGTATTGTGTCCCATTGAAAAAACGAGGAGTCCTTGTGGCACCTTAGAAACTAACACATTTATTTGGGCATAAGCTTTCGTGGGCTAGAACCCACTTCATCAGATGCATTGATTATTATCAGTCCACCAAGATACTGATTTTGTTCATTGGTGACCTAAATATGGTAGTTAATGTCTTGTTTGTGGATAGGATCATTCAGAGAGAGGGTATAGAGGAAGAATAGTGTGTCAAAAATGGATCCCCGAGAAAGTAGTACCGTTCCCAGGAAATTGGTATATATATTTTGACACTATTTATATCGTAAGATTTAATTTCCTCTTTGGTGTGAAATCTTTTAATATTTCTAAATGTTCCTTGATACCTGTCTGGTGACTATAGTGAAGAAAAGCTTCTTGATGTTCATAACATGACTGAATGATGAGAGCTTTCTCGTTTGGGTCCAGTTACTAATGATTACTTAATGGTAACCAAAATGGTCATTTGTTCAGTTTAGCTATAAATGAATAAACTGAAGCAGCTAGCTATTAAAAATTACAATCCTGGATTTGGCTCAGACTGTGCAGTGTGTGCTGTATTGCGAAACAATTGGATCAAATACAACTGAGATTACAGTAACCTGGGCTGTGTGATTGGGCATTAATTTCTTAATCAGCGCTGTATCCACTGAATTATCTTCCTCTGGTATTTTTGCTGTTGGCTAGCCACAGAGAAGGCAGTCTGGTCAGTAAAATAATTTGTGTTTATCTCTGAGTTCTTGGTGTCCAGTAAGTAGTATGGTATCTGGGACACCAACAGGCTGGCTGACCTGCCTCTATACTAATATTTGATTACAGGGGTAAGAAGGCTTTCTGTTAGCAAAAAGAAAAGGAGTACTTGTGGCACCTTAGAGACTAACAAATTTATCTGAGCATAAGCTTTTGTGAGCTACAGCTCACTTCATCGGATGCATCTGATCTGTTAGCACTACTTTTGAAATCTCAGTATTACTTCTGTATTCTATGTTGGTGTCCGTTCAGTGTTGGTTAGTTATGTTGGACCTACTGTCTTACTATTATATGCAGTGTAGTTGTAGCCGTGTCTCTCATATATCCTAGGACCAACAAGGTGGGTGAGGTAGTATCTTTTATTGGACCAACTTCTATCCTGAAGAAGAGCTCTGTGTGGCTCGAAAGCTTGTCTCTCTCACCAATGGAAGTTGGTCCAGTAAAAGATATTACCTCACCTACCTTGTGACTCTACTTTCTCACTGTTAGTTGAAGATGGCATCTGTTCTCCTTCTTCCAAAAAAAGTTACTTTTATTACTCAGGATAACTAACCTTATCTCCTTCCAAAGGCCTCCTTGATCCTCTTTCAGGTAACCACTGAACCAAGTGTTGCTTAACAGGTTGCTATTACTTGGCACATGCAGCTAATATTAGTGGTAAGCTCCTCAGATACTGGTACCAAACGCCTACATCCAGAACTAACTTCCATTTTGAGCAGGAATCTTCTTCAGGATGCAGGAAGCTTTTCTTGGGAGAACTTTTCTTCCTCCATTATATAAAAACTTGATTTATGTAGTCATGAGTCTCCTTGCAATTTTATGGACTTCATTTTCCCTAGATGGAATCAAATTCTCTGCAATCCATGGCTGCAAAAGGGCATTGGTATTGGATGCTGCTGCTTTACCAGCACGTTTGAGGGACAGCTTTTCTATTCAGATCGTTCCTTACTGAAACTTGGTTGCTTCAAACATCTCTCTGGTACACCTGATTATCTTGAGAAGGTGGCACTCTTGAGCCCTGCTGGTTAAAAGGCCCTTGGCTATTGGTGCCTTTCCCTACGTTTCACCTAAGGTGGGAAATTGAAAAGGGAGAGTTAAGTGTAGATGAGGCTTATTTAAAGGTCATAAGTTATGTGAGGCAAATAAGGAAAGGAAATCCTGTCCTGGAGACCTTCCACTGCTGCACAAATCTCCGTGTAATGAAAATGCTTGAAGGTAGCACTCCAGTTTCTCAATAGATGTGGAACCCAGAATTTCTGGCTTGACCCCTAAACCTGTTACAAGCAGTCCTCCCATCCCTGCATAGTGCTAATGCAAAAGCTACAGATAGAACTGGTGTTCTCTTCAGAGTCTAATCCATATTTCCCCCATCCCTCCTTGGCTTGAATACATGGTTTAAAAATAAGCTGGTTTAGGAGACTTTGCAGAAAATTTCATTTAGTTCTTCCAGAAGAGTGGATTTTTGGGTGGCTGTCCTGAACCATCTTTACCAAAATATTTCTGCAGCTTCTGGAAAATCTGCGCAAATAAAAAAGGAGGAAGCTTTAAAGTAAGGAGCATCTGTCAAAATAGAGCTGACCGCCTGCAACAGATCAGGAAAGCAGAGGCTGGGTAAAGAAAAGAAGAATACCTGTTTCAAAAGGTCACTACCAAAGTGTTTCTTTCTTCCACTAATCCCTTCTATGGACGGGGTGGGCTTCATGTCGGAAAACATTTGGCACTATGAAAATATTGTGCTTGGGCAGCTGCTTGGCTATTTGATGCTGCCTGGTTTTGTGAACCAAGTTCACCTCTCTCTGTCCATTGGTGTGTGTCAAACAGCTTGGTTAGAGCACCTCAGCAAAAAGGCCATTATCGTGCATAAGCAGGAAGCATGGACATTTCCAAAGAATATTGTCTAGCTTTTCCACACGTTGAAAATCGGTCCGCTTAAGAGGTTCTTAATTCCATGGTCTGACTTCTGGACTGAGTTGGAATAGTGTGACTTCAGTTGATGACTGCTGCTAGTACAGATTCCCACTGTACCCCAGAAGATTTTGACTTCTGAGCAAAAAAATGTTCTGCATGGCGAAAGAGAAGGACTAGGCTTTCTTTACGATAATTGCCAGGTAAGGCTGACTTTTGTCCCTGAACACTTCTCTAGAAGGTTGCTCAGGTTTGGAATTTAATGCAAGACTTCTTTTAGCTTTTGAAAACTTTTTATATTTCTGTAACGTTTTTGTGAGGGATTGTGAATCTCAAACCCAGGTCTACAGATCCCCAGGTAGTCCTCAGACCTCTGCCACCTCCTATCAACTCACTGGTACCATCAGGGAGTATGGGCTGGTGGCCATAGACACCTCCCACAAAGCTTCTGATTGGCAGAGTTGTCTGGCCCCTCTGGCTCAAACTCACTACTTAAGCCAGAAGGGGTGGTGGTGGTTGGGACATAGGACATTGTCTAAGCAACTAGGCTGGCTGCTATCTTGGACCCTGCCTTCTCGCCTGACTCCTGAGTCCTGCATTGTTCCTGATTCCTGCCTTCCTGTCCTGTTCTTGGTTCTTGCCCTCCTGTCTTGTTCCTGATCCCTGCTTTACACTCCTGGCTACTGACTCTGGCTCTGACCCTTGGTTTGACTCCTGACTCAGTCATCCGCTCTGACCTCTGGTTCCAGTACCTGATTCTTGCTCTGACCATTTTCTCTGACCAGTAGGTCTGACTGCCTTCATCCCACTCTACAATACATTTAAACTTAAAGTCTAAACTTGACTGAGTTACTTCTTCCAATGGAGAGGAAAGAAAAGCTATAGCCAAACACTCTAGAAGTGACATCTTCTAGATTTGAGATCTTCTAATGTACTGTCAGCTTCATCCAGGTCTTCTCATGCAGGAGTGGAAACAGTAAATTGAATTTGCACAAGAATGCATCATACATTTGGAGGTAGTCCCTGTGCAGAAAACATAATCACTGTATTTCTAGCATAAACACTTGATTTAAGCGCTTGTTGAGTTCAAGAATGAGGAAGGGGCCCTGGTAAGGAATAGTGGCTTTTGAAGTGGAAGCAGTTTCTCTTGTCTGCCAAGTTGCTGTTGCAGACGACATGTAGCTACTACTACTTTCGGTGAAGGCCTTTCACCTATGGTGAAGAAATATGGTGGGTAGCATTAAGGTGAAGGCAGTGGGTTTCATGACCATTCTGTATGGCTTGATGGGTCAGGGTTTACAAAAGTCTGGACTAACACCATAATTAGAACCCTACCAAATTCTAAGCCATGAAAAATGCGTCATGGACTGTGAAATCTGGTCTCCTCCCATGAAATCTGGTCTGCTTTTACAGATTTCATGGGGGGAGACCAGTGTTTCTCAAACTGGGGGTCCTGACCCAAAAGGGAGTTGCAGGGAGGTCATAAGGCTATTTTGGGGTGTGTGTGTCACAGTATTGCCACCCATACTTCTGTGCTGCCTTCAGAGCTGAGCGGCTGGAGAGCAGCAGCTGTTGGCTGGGTGCCCAGCTCTGAAGGCAGCGCCCTGCCAGCAGCAGTGCAGAAGGATGGTGTTGCCACCCTTACAATATCACTCTTACTTCTGCGCTGCTGCCTGCATAGCTGGGCGGCTGGAGAGTGGCGACTGCTGACTGAGGGTCCAGCTCTGCAGACAGCAGCGCAGAAGTAAGGGTGGCAATACCATACCCTGCCATCCTTACTTCTGCGCTGCTGCTGGCGACGGCGCTGCCTTCCTTCAGAGCTGGGCTCCTGGCCAGCAGCCCAGCTCTGAAGGAAGGCAGCGCCGTCGCCAGCAGCTGCGCAGAAGTAAGGGTAGCAGTACCACAACTCTCCCTACAATAACCTTGTGACCCCCCCCAACTGTTTGTGTCAAGACCCCTGCTATTATAGCACCATGAAATTTCAGATTTAAATAGCTGAAATAATGAAATTTATGATTTTTAAAATCGTATGACTGTGAAATTAATGAAAATGAACTGTAGATTTGGTAAGGCCCTACCCATTGGACTAGATGGTTTACAAACATTAAAAGACACTAAACTCATGGGGATAGGTGTCATCTAATTTAAATGACTAGTTATGATCTTTCGTGGGGTGGGGTGTAGGGAATCCTTATTTTCACCCTGCCTCACCTGGTTTTCTGCGGTGGTGGGATGTTTCTTTAGTAGGTGGCATGAACAACGGTAGCACTACTACCTGAGCATACCATAGTTTTTTCCTAACCAGACTACAAAGGCAGCTGCTGTCAAGGAAAAACGAACCCTGGTGTGAGAAGTGAGGGAAGCAATTGTCATCCTGAGCACTAAGGATCTGAAAAATATCTTGCAACACCCTTTGATATAGAGATGAATTGTTAACACATAATTGTTTGAAATATGGATATAGTTTTGTGACTGTAATACATTAAGAATAAATATATCTTGGTTTACCAAATCTACCCTATGTGTGTCACCAGGTACAGTATTATTATAGCTTTGCATTAGTGGAGATGGTGTTCATTCTCATTTGGTCTGTTTTACATTAATGCAGTTTTTAGTGTTTTTATTTTAACATTATGTTTGAATTACACCACTAATTACTGTTACCACAGATATAGTACATTTCCATTAACGTAAACCCCCATCTAGCAAGACTAAGACTGTAAATTCCCTCCGGTAGGGATCCACTAAATTCTAGCTAAGTTCCTTTCCTACCCTCATCGGCACAGTATCTGAGAGCCTTCTGGTAGTGCTTTAAATGACATGACTAGTGTGTCGTTTGGTTCGTTTTTCTCACTCTCCCCAAAGGGAGAATTGTGTGTGCAGTGTAGTATCTTATTTGTTATACAGTAGATATTGTTTGCAGCAACACCTTGTAAGACCAACCACTGCTTACGAGCAACATTTCCCCTGGGAACACTTTCTCTACTGTGAATTGTGTAAGAGAAGGGGGGAGAGCTATAGCTCAGTGGTTTGAGCATTGGCCTGCTAAACCCAGGGTTGAGAGTTCAATCCTTGAGGGGGTCATTTAGGGATCTGGGGCAAAAATTGGGGGTTGGTCCTGCTTTAAGCAGGGGGTTGGACTAGATGACCTCCTGAAGTCCCTTCCAGCCCTGAAATTCTATGATTCTATTCTGTTCTAATTATTGACACTCCCCATAACAGCAACAGCTGCTTTGGAGCAACATAGCAAAAGGGCACTGCTTTGTTGCTACTAATGAGCGTCTACTGTAGTGTTTTAAAATTCTTCTTATATGTACATGTTGCTATGTGTTTATACTAGGGAAGTCAAGGTCAAAAGTGTGTCATAAGATCATACTGTTTGACTGGAAAGCACCTAGCAAGTTTCGGATGCTGTAAATGGTGTGCCTGCCCTGGAGAAACCTCTTCTGGGCTAGTGTGGCTCTGTCTTGGTCATCCTCAGTTTCCCTTCACAGAGGCTTTCTTCCTCAATATTATGCTGTTTTATTATCCTATACTGTCTGAATAAAAATAAAGGCTTCAGAGTCCAAATTGCACCTCTACCTGACTGGAGTTGTTGTCTTTTTATTCCCTGGGAGTCTTCTGTCTGCTCTAGCTCATGGTTCTCCTCCAAGCTGGAGTGTTGATTCAGTCTTCCTTTCCCCTCATGAGAATGGCCATACTGTGTCAGACCAAAGATCCATCTAGCCCAGTATCCTGTCTCTGATAGTGGCCAATGCCAGATATTTCAGAGGGAATTAATAGAACAGGGAAATTTTGAGCGGTCCATTCCCTGTCATCCAGCTTCAGGCAGTTGGAGGTTTAGGGACACCCAGAGTGTAGGATTTCATCCCTGGCCATCTTGGCCTATAGTCATTGAGGGATGTATTATACATGAATTTATCTAGTTCTTTTTTGAACCTGTTACAATTTTGGCCTTCACAACATCTCCTGGCAGAGAGTTCCACAGGTTGACTGTGTGTTGTGTGAAGACTTACTTCCTAATGTATGTTTTAAACCTGCTGCCTATTAATTTAATTGGGTAACCCCTAGTCCTTGTGTTATGTGAAGAGGTAAATAACTCTTCCCTATTCACTTTCTCCACCCCATTCATGATTTTATAGACCTTTGTCATATCCCCCCTCACTTAGTCATCTCTTGTCTAAGCTGAAAAATTCTCATATGAAACTGTTCCATACCCCAATCATTTGTGTTGCTCTTCTTTGCACCTTTTCCAATTCTAATTTATATTTTTTGAGATGAGGATACCAAAACTGCATGCTGTATTCAACATGTGGGGTTACCAGGGACTTATATACTTCAGGCTAAGAAGGGTTGTGTTTCCCAAATTTAAAAAAAAAATAAGTTTTTGTGCCTAGTCAGGCTAACCTGCTGGAGAGAGATCACCCCCATTTGTCAGCTAGATGTCTCTAATCTCTCTCCCCTGTTCAACTTCCTCTTTCTGTTTAAATAAGGAAGTCCAAGGTGGAGCAGGCAATCTCCTTGATTATCCCAGGCTGTGAGCTCCTGGCTGACTTTTAAAGGGCTAGTACAGTCCTTCACAGACCCTATATATAAAGTGATACTAGGACATGTCTTCAATTGTTGTAAAATGGTGCAGCTTTATTAAAATCCATGAAGTTGTGCTGAAGATCTGGCCCACTATGTGCAGGGGTGCTGTGAGAACCACAAGTTGGAATTTATTGGTTCAGTTAATGTCTTAACTTTGATGTGAAATAATTGTAGCTTTTGAAAGAACATTCCATATATTTTCCTAAACGGATTCAGATTGGTTTCCCTTAGACATGGGCAAGACTGATAAAAGCGAAACAGCTATCTAAAGCACCACAACAAATTCTACTGTCCATGAAGTTGGAATTATGGAAAATGTCCTTCAGCTTTGGGGTGGAATGACATAAGTTGTGATGCCTTTTTATTCCTACCTCTTGTCTGAACAGAAATAAACAATTGTTCATGTTTAGTTGTCTCAATTGAGGGATTACTAACATAAAAATAAGAGAACTGCCATGTGAAAGATCTTAGAATCCTTTGGGTAATAGCTTTACTAATTAGTGACTGAGATAAACCATGCCACCAATATTTCAGTGCCCTTTAGCGCTCGCTGGCGTTTCATCAATTGATCATCTGATCCCATTCCTGCCCTTTGTGATGGGAGATGGAGTGCGGGTATTCCTTAGTTATGCCAAAAATACAATTCTGAAAGAGATCCAAAGCGTCTCATATACCTGGTTGCACAACCCTTTGGGACAATGCGGATGTACAGGACTTTGAGCCCTGCATGTGAGCATGTGGAAAAGATGCTATACAGAGGTATGAAATAATGCAGAGTGGTGCTCAAACTGCTTAAAACTTCCCCAAAATGTTCATAGTGTAGATTGTCACGTGGACACCTCCCTCCTCATTAACGATCCTACATATCTGTGGCAACTTGAAAAATTGTTTACATAGAAAAATAATGCTGGGAAAAGACTTAGTAAGACAGAAAATATCACATAATGTGTCTCTATAAATCCACGGTACGCCCACATCTTGAATACTGCATGCAGATGTGGTTGCCCCATCTCAAAAAGATCTATTGGACTTGGAAAAGGCCAGAAAAGGGCAACAAAAATAATTAGGGGTGTGGAGCTGTCATGGAGTGTGGGGGTGTCAGGGCCCTGCACCCTCCTCTTCCTGTGATTCCCCATGACTCTCAGCCAGCCAGTAGAACGAAAGGTTTATTAGATGACAGGAACACAGTTCCAAACAGAGCTTGTAGGTACAAACAGGACCCCTCAGTCAGGTCCCTCTGGGGGGCAGGGAGCTTAGACCCCAGACTTGGGGCTCCCTCTGTTTCCCCAGACCGCTCCAAACTGAGACCCCCTCTAGCAGTCTCACCTAGCCTCCCCCTGGCTCCTCCTCTAGCCTTAGTCCAGTTTTCTGGGCAAAGGTGTCACCTGGCCCCAACCTCCTTCCTGGCTCAGGTATCATCCCTCAAGTGAAGTCACCCCCTGCTA
This sequence comes from Lepidochelys olivacea, assembly GCF_965140295.1. Lineage (NCBI taxonomy): Eukaryota > Metazoa > Chordata > Testudines > Cheloniidae > Lepidochelys > Lepidochelys olivacea. The sequence goes on along the minus strand of NC_140412.1, from coordinate 268,128,812 downwards.
TCCCATCCCCAATGCAGACAGTCCCAGTAAAACTCCCCTGCGACATCCCCAGGTCAGTCCTCCCCACTCCCCGCTCTGTCACAGGAGCAGATGCCGTATGAGAAGAGATTAATAAGACTGGGACTTTTCAGCTTGGAAAAGAGGAGTGAGGGGGAGGGATATGATAGAGATCTATAAAATCATGACTAGTGTGGAGAAAGTAAATAAGGAAGTGTTATTTACTCCTTCCCATAACACAAGAAGTAGGGGCCACCAAATTAATAGGCAGCAAGTTTAAAACAAACAAAAGGAAGTATTTTTTCACACAATGTGCAGTCAAACTGTGGAACTCCTTGCCAGAGGATGTTGTGAAGGCCAAAACTATAACAGGATTCAAAAAAGAACTAGATAAATTCATGGAGGATAGGTCCATCAATGACTATTAGCCAAGATGGGCAGGGATGGTCGTCTTAGCGACTGTTTGCCAGAAGCTGGGAATGTGCGACAGGGGATGGATCACTTGATGATAACCTATTGTGTTCATTCCCTCTGGGGCCCTTGGCATTGGCCACTGTTGGAAGACCGGATACTGGGCTAGAGGGACCCTTGGTCTGACCCAGGCTGGCCGTTCTTATGTTCTTATCTAGTGTGTTTTTAGCTCTCTTTAATGTGTTAAGGGAGGCATGCTTTTCTAAGTGTTGATCACACTCTGTTTACTTTTGTTCTATATCTTCTTTCTTTACATTTGTTTGTTTGCTTCAGCACCATTTGGCCAGACAGCTCTCTCTGGACCCCTAGTTATCAGCCACAGTTTGAGAGCCTCTGGCCTAGAACAAAATAGCTTTAATGTTTTATATTTTTTTTCCCGTGGAGGGATTTGGGCTTTTGGGGCAGTTGAGATCAAAGGAACATAATATGATGGATGATTTGAGTTATATTGAGGACTATCATTCTGTGCAGTTTTCATAGCAAGAAGTTACGGCAAATGTATCTTTGTCAAAGAAAATGGATGAAATTCTGGTTTCATTGAAGTCAGTGGGAAAGCTCCCATTGACTTTAATGGGGCCAAGATATAATCCAGTGATTTTAGTCAATCTAATTTATCAAATCATAACTGTAATATTGCCAGTCCCAAGTGCTCAAAAATAATCAGGCTCCCCAAAATCACGGAACTTCAAAACATCATTTTGTGCTTTTTATTTACATGCCTACTTTTGAATTTTAGAGTACACTTGGATCACATATTCAAGCTCTTCTCTGCAATCATGAGGGCTAGAAACATACTGTTTTTTCAAATGAAAGTGGAGAGACTAACTTACTTGCACAATTCCAGGACCTACGATTCTAAGAAATTTTTTTCTGAGAATCGTGATAAAATTGTGAGTTGCAACACTATTTTGTGTGTGATTTATGTGTCAGGGTTCCTGTCAGCTGCTACATTGCTGTGAATCCTCTGTTCTTTCCTCAAGTTCCAGGTGCCTGTCTTGCAGGACTCCTTCCCTCTGAAGAATGAATGTTAATACTCTGCATGTACTGGCTAGTAGAGTGTACAAGCCATGAGGGTGATATTTTTCTTGATGCTTCTCCTCCCAGAGTACGTCACCACTCAGTTCTCTTATGGTTGCACCAGTGCTGCTGCTTGTGTGCCTTTGTACTAACTTGATTTCTGATAGCTTACGTTCTGATCTTTCATTGCTCTGGTTCAGTTTTATTCTGCACTTAGTCACGAGGTAGCCGTTGTTGGTGAATGGCTGGTATAGGTCATAAGCACCAGGAGTGCCATGTTAGCAACATTTGTTGTTTGACTCTGATGCTGTGTTCTCATGCCATGAAGCATAACCCAGAAGACACAAAATTCCAGTATCAGTTTACCTTTAGTGATGTCTCTTGCAGCTATATTGTATTTCATTTGTTCAGTTTCAATTTAATTTACATTTTGTGTATATGTATTAATTGACAAAATAACGAAACAGCTGATACAGGACTTGGTCAAGAATTAAAGGAGGGTAATATAATTAATGCCAATCAACATGGGTTTATGGAAAATAGATTTTGTCAAACTAACGTAATCTCTTCAGAGATCTAGCTTGGTTGATAAAGGTAATAGTGTTGAGATAATAGACTTCTGTGAGGCATTTGACTTGGTTCTGTATGGCGTTTTGATTAAGAAACTAGAATGATACAAAATCAACATGGCACATGTTAAATGATTAAAAACGGGTTAACTGACAAGTCTCCAAATGTAACTGTAAACAGGGAATTTTCACTGAGCGGCTGTGTTTCTAGAGGGGTCCTGCAAAGATTGGTTCTTGGCACTCTGCTGTTAATCATTTTAATCAGTGACCTGCTAGAAAACATAATCATTAGTGACCAAGTTTGTAGATGACACAAAGATAGAGGAAAGTGGTTAATGAAGAAGACAGGTCACTGGCACAGAGTTATCTGGATCATTTAGGCAAAAGCAAACAATATGTTTCAGTGCAGCCAAATGTTAAGTCATACATGTAGGAACTAAGAATACAGGACATGCATATTGGCTGAGAGGGACTCTACCTTGCGAAGCAGTGACTCTCTGAAAGTACTTGGGGTTATGGGGATAATCAGCTGAACATAAGATGATGGTGCAAAGTTGCACGGAAAAGGGTAACGTGATCGTTGGATGTATAAACATGGGAATATTGAGTAGGTGTAAGAAGGTTATATGGCCTCTGTATTTGGCACTGGTTCAGATGCTACTGAAATATCCTTCCCAGAAGGATGTTGATAAATTGGCAAGGGTTCAGAGGGAAGCCACGAGAATGATTAAAGAACTGGAAAACCTGCTTTATAGTGATACTTGGGGAGTTCGATCTATTTAGGTTAACAAAGAAGTTTTAAGGGCTGATTTGATCAGTCTGTAAGTATTTACATGGGGAACAGGGATTTGATGATAGAGGACTCTTCAGTTTACCAGACAAAGGCATACCAAGATTCCAGTAGGTGAAGCCAGACAAATTCAGACTAGAAATGAGGTGCAGATTTTTAACAGTGAGGATAATTAACCACTGGAATAATTTACCAAGGATTGTGGTGGATTCTCCATCACTGCATAATTTTAAATCAACGTTGCATGTTTTTCTAACAAAGATGCTCTAGTTCAAACAGGAGGTCAGACTAGATGACTAGATGCAGGAGGTCAGACTAGATGACCTCAATGGTTCCTTCTGGCTTTTTTCAAGAATGACTTGAACAGTGCTATCTAGCCTTTTATTAGAGGCTGCTGTACAACTTGCTTCCTAGACTGTTACAGTTAGGGTTCAGGGCTGGGTTAGTAACCTAACGTCTGCTTTAGTTTGTGTTGTCATTGAGGCATAAGCCAAGCGAGAGGGTCCCAGGCCACAGAAATGGGAAAACAGCAAAGTAAAATTTCCAGTGGACTAGTTTGTACAAAGCCATGGACTAAAATTTGGGCTGGCCAGCCCTGATAAAGATCAGTCTCTGTGACACCCAAGTAGTTGATTATAACCTTGGCTTCCTTTTTAATTGTGTATTCATTTATTTTACAGATCAGCAGTTTGTGGAGATTAAGGACACACAAAGGGAACATCTGCTTTTAAGGTATGGAATCATCTCTCATTAAAGATATATTCCATATTTGAAATCCACAAAATTTTGAAGCAGAATCATTGGTGCATACATACTGAAACATCAGTTGGAAAATCGTAGCCATAATATGGTGTGTGGAGACTGCTTAGGCTCCCGCTGGAGTTTAGCCGCAAAGCTGGGCAGGCAGGTCCAGCTGCTTCAGCTGACTGGGGATGAAATGGGGAGTGTAGTCTGGTAGAATCTGTAAGTCCTAATGCTAGGCATTGTGTGTGGGACCCTCCCATGGAAGTCTCTGCAGAATGAATATGCGCTGAAAGCATTTTAACAACATGAAATCCTTCCCTCTTCCTTGGAAGATCTTCAGTTTTCCTTGTTTTGCTCAGGTTCTCAGACTTGAGGCTTCTTTATTGTTTCTGGCACTTGCATCTGCTCAGTTTTAGGTAGCAGAGTCTAAATGTGGTCCAAAGGATGTAATTTCTGGCAGGCTGGACCTCTTTCCTTTTCTTGTTTCTTCTATCAGTTTTTTCCTCCTTTACCGCAGCCTGTCTGGTCTCGTGTTGTGTCATCTGTTTGTTCTGCTGATGCAGAGTTTGAGTGACCCAATTGTACACGATTCTTTTGTGGGGAAGAGGTGAGTCTGACTTAGCTTGACAGCATGTTTGGATGAAGTAATTAACAAACCTTGAGTTTGTCACTACCCTAGGCTCAAATGCCACACTTGTTCTTGAATAACAGAAGGTGCTGTGTAGCCAAACTGCTTCATTGTGGTGCACTGGCTCATGTAGCCAAGGGATGATTAAGGAGGTAAGCATATCTGTTCCATAAGACCCTGTGTGCTTGCATATACTAGCAAATAATTAAGAATAAATAGAATTCTGTAACCATTGACTATTTGCGTTGAGAAGAGCCTAGGCTATAATGTAGGAGTATACATGTGACAATGGCTAATTAAATTGCTAAGTACCTTCATATTGTAAAATGTTACCCTTTTTTTTTTTTCAAGCCTCTGCTGTTCCTCAGACTTAGAGGTGTTTGACTAACGCAGTATGTTTCTTCCTGTCTCCACCCAAATTGTGATACAGATACACCAAACAAATCCAGGAAACGTACAAAATTAGTATGAGACGTTGCCATCAAAGTCCATACTTACCTACTGTTAACACCCAATGATACCTGAGATACTTCAGTATATAGAATTAGAACAGGAAATAATTCTGTTAGGTACTAAATGGTAGATGTTGGATTTTTAATGGCAAACCACTGTATTGGAATGACTAGTTAAAACTGCCCACCCCCTGGAAATTCAGTTATCTCAACTGCATCTTTAAATTGTCCCCACTTCTGTCAGTGTGGAATAAGCTTTATCTTGAATACCTCTTTCTTGGAGGATCTTAACCAGCTACTAGTGTAGAGGTTGAAAAGGTTTGTCTGATTTAATTCACAGTCAAACTTAGGCCTGGTCTGCCCCAGGGGGGCGTAGGAGGGGTCGACCTAAGATACCCAACTTCAGCTACGAGACTAGCGTAGCTGAAGTCGACATATCTTAGGTCAACTTACCTCGCATCCTCATGGCATGGGGTCAACTGCTGTTGTTCTCCCTTCGACTCCCCTTCCGCCTCTCGCCTCGGTGGAGTACAGGAGTCAACGGCAGAGCAATTGGGTATCGATTTATTGCGTCTACACTAGATACGATAAATTGATCCCCGATAGATTGATCACTACCTGCGGATCTGGCGGGTAGTGTAGACATACCCTAAGTAAAGCTTTCCAGCATCCACTCATAACCTGATTTATAAAAGCCAGCTTTAGTGATAGGTTTCAGAGTAGCAGCCGTGTTAGCCCCCAACTAAAACCATCACCTTCCGCCCCCAACTAAAACCTTCCCAACGCATCATCAAGGATCTACAACCTATCCTGAAGGATGACCCATCATTCTCTCAAATCTTGGGAGACTGGCCAGTCCTTGCTTACAGACAGCCCCGCAACCTGAAGCAAATACTCACCAGCAACCATACACCACACCACAGAACCACTAACCCAGGAACCTATCCTTGCAACAAAGCCCATTGCCAACTGTGTCCACATATCTATTCAGGGGACACCATCATAGGGCCTAATCACATCAGCCACACTATCAGAGGCTCGTTCACCTGCACATCTACCAATGTGGTATATGCCATCATGTGCCGGCAATGCCCCTCTGCTATGTACATTGGTCAAACTGGACAGTCTCTACGTAAAAGAATAAATGGACACAAATCAGATGTCAAAAATTATAACATTCATAAACCAGTCGGAGAACACTTCAATCTCTCTGGTCACTCGATCTCTGAGCTAAAAGTCGTAATATTACAACAAAAAGACTTCAACAACAGACTCCAACGAGAGACTGCTGAATTGGAATTAATTTGCAAACTGGATACAATTAACTTAGGCTTGAATAGAGACTGGGAGTGGCTAAGTCATTATGCAAGGTAGCCTATTTCCCCTTGTTTTTTCCTGCCCTCCCCCCCACCCAAGACGTTCTTGTTAAACCCTGGATTTGTGCTGGAACCACCTTGATTATCATACACATTGTAAGGAGAGTGGTCACTTTAGATAAGCTATTACCAGCAGGAGAGCGGGGTGGGAGGAGGTATTTTTTCATGCTTTGTGTGTATATAAAAAGATCTTCTACATTTTCCACAGTATGCATCCGATGAAGTGAGCTGTAGCTCATGAAAGCTTATGCTCAAATAAATTGGTTAGTCTCTAAGGTGCCACAAGTACTCCTTTTCTTTTTCCTTCAGAAGAGCAGCTGAGCTTGGGGCAGCAGGTAGGGTTGAGGGGTTTGGGGAGGAAGTGCCTTATTATGCAATTTTAATATTGGAGGCTGGTCAGTTTTGTCTTAGTACATCATTTCACATTGTCATTCCCAGTAAAAACAGGCTTTAAAGTAAGAGTCCAAGACATTATTTAGAGAGCTAATAAAATTTGAGAGGATGACAAGTTCAAACACATTCTCCCTACTTGCTCCTTTTATGGCTTTGCAAACATATAAAGCACACTGATCTTTTGGCCATCTTCTGTGCTTCCTCTAGGGGTGTGAAATATTGATGTTTCTCAGTGATATGGTGGTATGGCAGACATCTTAAGTAATAAAGAACACTTTTGATTAGAAATGGACTAGTTTATTTTCATTGCCCAACCTGGGAGGAAATGCAAGAAGTAAACAATTGGCACTAATGGTGAAAAGTAACCTGGATTTCTAAAACCTTCGTCTAATAGTCTAACTTGGTGGAAGTAACGTGGAAATTTATGCTTTTTTGGAAATGATTAAAAAGTTAACAGTGGACTAAGATTGCTTGCTTGTCTGGTACATGATACAGTACATATTTATTCAAAATACTGTGCCAAATAATCTGATAGAAGAGGGGTCGGCAACCTGCGGCACGCATGCCAAAGGCAGCACGCAAGCCGATTTTTAATGGCACTGCTGCCAGCCAGGGTCCTGGCCGCCTGCCCTGCTCAGCCTGCTGCCTGCCTGAGAGAATGGAACCCACGGCCGGCAGCGGGCTGAGCGGGCCCGGCGGCTGGGACCCCAGCTGGCAGGAGCCGGCGGAACCCCAGACTGGCAGTGGGTGAGCTGGTCTAGGGTTCTGTCCAGCACCTGGCTCAGCCCGCTGACGGTCTGGGGTTCTGGCCACCGGCCCCTTGCCAGCTGGAGTCCCGGCTATCTGCCCTTCTCAGCCTGCTGCCAGCCTGGGATACCAGCCGCTGGCGCTGCTCACCTCACTGCTGGTCTGGGGTTCCAGCCGCCCGGCCCCCTGCCAGCCGGGGTCCGGGCCTCTAGCCCTGCTCAGCCAGCCCAGGGCTCTGCTCCTTGCCTGGGCCCAGCGCTCTGCAGCCCTTTTCAAAAATTACACTACAATTAGCTTAAAAACTTGAAAACTTAAAAGCTTTGTATATTACAGTAATCGTTAAAAAATGCATAATGTTAATAAATACATAGGTTTGATGAAACAAAGTAGTTGTATTTATGTGACTGTGCTTAATTTGTGTTTTTGATGATTTACCTTCTAAAAAAAACTCGCATGTCTCGCACCCCCAGGGGGTGTGTGCACCCCAGGTTAAGAACCACTGCACTAAACTGATAAGATCTGCATTTTAATTTAATTGGAGCTTCTTAAACGTTTTAAAAACCTTGTTTACTTTACATACAATGGTTTAGTTATATAATATAGACTTAGAGAGAGAGACCTTCTAAAAACGTTAAAATGTATTACCGGTACGCAAAACCTTAAATTAGAGTGAATAAATGAAGACTGGGCACACAACTTCTGAAAGGTTGCCGACCCCAGTGATAGAGTATGGGAAGGAATGGTTCATCTCCCTTCCTAAAGTAGGGTGGAAGTCCTTTATTTTAAGAAAAATGACTTAACCAATTAGCATTGTACTGGATAAAATAGTATGTCCAGTCCCTTATCCTTTTCCTTTCAGCTGGAAACTGCTTGTGTCTATGAGCACACAATACCTTGGCTGCCCATTGAGATTCAGTAATTCCCTAGCTATTGCAGTTTTAAGTTCCACAAGGAAGTGAATCATTCTCTCAAAATGCCCACCTGATAACACCGCAAAGGGATCCAAACCTACTTTTGCACCCCTTTCTCTTCAGAAACCTCAACCTTTGTTTTCCAAGTGGTGCCTCATGTTTGGTCCTAATTAAATTTATTTGTTGTTGAGAGAACGGAAATGTAAATACAATGGTGGTTGAAGTGCAGCAGTTACTCCCTTCCTCCTCTCCACTGACTTCCTGCCTGCATTTAGGAAGGTGGAAACTGATCATAGAATCATAAAATATCAGGGTTGGAAGGGACCTCAGGAGGTCATCTAGTCCAACCCCCTGCTCAAAGCAGGGCCAATCCCCAATTTTTGCCCCAGATCCCGAAATGGCCCCCTCAAGGATTGAACTCTTAACCCTGGGTTTAGCAGGCCAATGCCCAAACCACGGAGCTATCCCTCCCCCCTTTAGCATTAGCTGGCTTTGGAAGAAAAAAATCAGACTAGCTAAATTAAGAAGCCATACAGGTTACAAGCACAAGGGAACTACTAGTCTGAAGAACTGTTTTTCTGAACTAAAACTGTGTCATCTCTTGACCTTCAGGCTAGTCCCATGCTCCAACCTGACCACAACCAGTGACTGGCAACGCCTGGGAATGATTCCCAGGCCTTTGACAAAATGCTGCAGACAAATATCTGTACTACTTCGAGTGCTTGCTCATATCCATTCCATGTTAGGTGTGTGTGCTCACCACATGCCGGAAGTTTTTCTCTCACCAGTATTCTTAGGGGACTGGCTCTGGTGCCCCCTACATGGTAGAGTATAAGGGGCGCCGCCAGCTCCCCCCACCCTCAGTTCCTTTTTGCCACCAGTGATGGTGCTGGAACATCTGCTGCTTCAGCTAGCGTTGTTTCATTTTCTATTCTTATGAATTCTGAAAACCTGCAATATAGTGGTATATAGTTAGTAGTTTCTTAGTTATGCTGAGTAGTAGTTCTCAACTTTTCGTTAGTCCCAAATGGGACTCAGCCAGGGGATGGGGCATGCCCCGGTCCCCAGGCTTTAAGCCCTGCGATCACTGCAAATGGCCTATGCCCATCAGTGAGCCACATACCAGCTGCCTAAGGTGCTTAGGCAAAGAGCACATAAGTGACAAGTGCCGTATCTGTAAGTCCTTCAAACCTAGGATGAAGAAGGAGCGCGATATCCGTCTGAAAGCACTCCTAATGGAGTCAGCACTCACTCTGGCACCAGGGCAGTGGTCCGAGTACTGCAGTCTCCATGCACAGTGCTCCGCCAGCACTATCCATGAGTCGGCACTGGTCCTCCTCCACGGCTCCAGGGAAGAAGCCAAAAAGGGCTGGGAGGGGAAGCTCTCCTACCTTCTGTAAGAGAAAGGAGAGGGCTAGGGGTCAGCCGCTACCCGTGCCGGGCAGCTCAACACCCTCTTCGGGAAGTCGGGCCCCAGTTCACGTCTAGCAGTGCAGCCCATCCCATGCTTCACCTGCGTCCCCAGATAGCGGTGCAGTCTATAGCCAGCTTCAGATGCTGTTGACGCCCGAAGCCCTTCAAGAGGCTCGAGATCCTGATGCCTCCCACACTGGCTGTACTGGTACCCCGGTCTTGGGGAAAACTTGCTTTGGGACCTATGCATGTGTCCCCGCCTCAGCGGTACCAATCCCCATCGAGAGGGACGTCCTGCCAGCGTTTGCCCGCCCGAAGCAGTCACACCTCAGGACTGGAGAGGCAGGCTCAGCGGAGCCCTCTTTGGTCCCCGCAGCGGGGGCACTGGTTGAGGTACTTGAGGTGTACCTCACCGGTAGATTGGCGCAGACCCTATGGCACCGGCCCCGATCATCTCCAAGGGCCTGGTACTGATCCCAGGACTGATCGGGCTCCAGAGATTGCCGATGGCTGGGACGTTGTTGCCTGTCTCCAAGAAGGAGGTCGCCCTACTCAGGATGATCATCCCAGCAACTGGCCTGTAGTAGCTCTTGGTCCCATTCGATGTCCCAGTACTGGTTGAGTAGCGTGAGGCGTGGATCGCTGGGTATCCAATGCAGATCCACCGAATACCATCAGTCCCCGAGATCCCGACCAAGACACTCATCTTGCTCGAACAGGTCGGCTTTGGGACGCAGCGACCGGCTCTGGTTGGACAAGAGCCACCGCTCAGCCTGATCCTGGTCGCCTGGTACCGGCCACTTGGCTGGTAGTTCCAGCTCGGAGCAAGGTTCCCTGACTGTGGGACAAGCACTGGCAGTGCTGACTACATTATCGGCACTGAAACCCATCCCATGGCCCCAGGCTCAGTGGCCGGCACCATGGTATCTGTGGAACCCTTCTGGGTTCACCCTTCCCAGGCTGCTCGATCAGTATTGGGAGCCTCAGAGAGGCCAGTGGCCTCAGTTATCCCATCCCCCTCCGGTGCCCAAGGCTTTGCGGGGTAAGACCCCGCAGGTCCAGGAGGACTCAACGAGAGCGAGCTGCTGGACTGCCAATGGATGTGCAGGTTCCTGCGGCACCGGCAGCCTCGTCTGACAAGGACGATATCATGCCCAGTTTCTCAAGATGACGCCAAAGTGCACCAGAAACTTTTGAAGAGGGTCGCTTCTAACCTGGGGCTTCAGGCAGAGGAATTGGAAGAGCCCTTGGCCTCTGTTTGTCCTTTGCTCCTTGGCTCCTGCCACAGTGGCTCTACCCTTTCATGAATGGGTTTCTAAAATCACTAATCCCTTGTGACAGACCCCCTCTTCTCTGCCCCCTATCTGTAAAAGGGCCGAACACAAGTACTTCGTGCCAACCAAAGAACATGAGTACTTATACTCCCACCCAGCTCCTAATTCCCTTGTGGTAGAGGTGGTTACCACAAGGAGAGGCAGGGACAACCTGGTGCCACCCCCAAAAAATAAAGACTCAAGGAGGCTGGATCTCTTTGGACATAAGGTTTATTTGTCTTTCATCCTTCAGCTGAGAGTGGCCAACCACCAAGCCCTCCTTGGCTGATTTGTCTTTAATACGTCGCAAGCCATGGCCAAGTTCGAAGGGTTGCTCCCCGAAGCTTCCAAGAAGGAGTTCCGAGTCATCCTTTATCAGGGCACGACTGCGGCCAGGGTGGCCCTCCAGGCAGCATCAGATGCTGCTGATCGCACCATGGCTTCTGCTATCTCCATGGGACAAGCCTCTTGGCTGCTCCTATCTGGGTTGTCCACTGAGACCCAGCAGTAATTGCAGGACCTGCCCTTCGATGGCGGGGCTGTATTTGCGAAGCAAACAGACAGCAAGTTGCGTGGCCTCAAGGACTCCCGCACCACCCTGAAAACCCTGGGTCTTTACGTCCCAGCCCTGGCACGTAAGCGGTTCAAACCGCAGTAGCCTCAGGGCCAGGGAAGCCAGCCTTGGTAGGACCAGCCCCATAAACTAGCCAAGGGTAACAAGTGCTCCCGAGCCACCCGCCTCCACCCTCTGCTCAGTTGGGCTCGACCCGTAATAAGCAGGGTGCCAAACAATCTTTTTGAGGGTGCGCCCGAGGGCAAACTACCAGACTGTTCCCCGCATACATCTTTCCCAGTGTTCTCTGACCGCCTTTCCCTTTTCCTCCCAGCACGGACCGCTATAACTTCGGACCACTAGGTCCTCAGCACAGTGGAATGGGGTTATATCCCTCCAGTTCCTTTCTACTTCCCTTTCCTACCCACCTTTCCCATTCCTCTTCAGGGACCCCTCTCATGAGAGTCTACTCATGCAGGAGGTAAAGGTGTTACTAGAGCCGGGTGCAGTGGAAGAAGTTCCTCTCGAGAACAGGAACAAAGGGTTCTATTCCTTGTACCTTTTAATCCCAAAGGCCAAGGGCGGTCTACGGACCTCCGAGACTTCAAGTACCTACAGAAACTAAAGGTCCGCATGGTCTCTCTGGCTTCTGTTATCCACTCCCTGGATCCGGGAGACTGGAAGGACTTGTAGGACTCATACTTCCACACAGAGATCTTTCAAGGACACAGACGCTTTCTCCAGTTTATGGTGCAGCCCCACCACTGCCAGTTTACAGTCCTCTCGTTCGGCCTGGCGACAGCACGGAAAATATTTACCAAGTGCATGTCAGTGATAGTGGCTTACCTCAGGTGCCGGGGTATCCAAATCTACTCATACCTTGATGACTGGCTTATCAAGGGTGGCTCTAGGTCACAAGTCTGAAGGGATGTCATGGTGCTTCAAGCTATGTGCCGCTCTCTGGACCTACTGGTGAATGACAAAAAGTCAGTGTTGGTGCCAGTGGAGAGAGTAGAGTTCATCGGAGTGGTCCTCGACTCTACCTGTGCCAGAGCATTTCTGCCACTGGAAAGGTTCCACACGATGGTGAACTTCATCACGGAAGTCTTGCGTTCGCTCTGACTACAGCCAGGGTCTGTCTGCCTTCTGGGCCACATGGCAGCATGCACTTACGTGGTCTGCCATGCCAGGCTTCAGATGTGACCTCTGCAGTAATGGCTAGCAACAGTCTATTCCTAGTCCCGAGACCCCCTAGAGAATATTGTTACCATTCCCCAGGTGATACTTACCTTGCTGAGATAATGACAGGTTTCAGAATAACAGCCGTGTTAGTCTGTATCCGCAAAAAGAAAAGGAATACTTGTGGCACCTCAGACTAAAATTTATTTGAGCATAAGCTTTCGTGAGCTACAGCTCACTTCATTGGTGTAGCTCACGAAAGCTTATGCTCAAATAAATTTTAGTCTGAGGTGCCACAAGTATTCCTTTTCTTCTTGCTGAGATAGTGGACCAACCACAGGACAGTCCTAGAAAGGGTTCTGTTCGACAACCCTCTTCACTCCATTGAGTTGGTGTCGGACACCTTGGAGCTCAGCTGGGGAGCACATTTCTGCAACCTCCAGACACAGGGGATGTAGTCCCCAGGCGAGGCGCAATTGCACATAAACATCAAAGAGCTCCGAGTAATCTGGCTGGTGTGTGGAGTTGTATTGTCCCACCTGTCGGGCAAGGTGGTACGAGTCCTGATGGACAACATAGCCTCGATGTTCTACATCAACAGGCAAGGGGGAGCGCGCTCGTTGGCTCTCTGTCAGAAGGCTTTCCGTCTGTGGGACTTCTGAATCAGCCACGAAATCTACCTGGAAGCTTGTCACCTTCGCGGTGTCCGGAATATGCTGGAAGATCAGCTCAGCAGGGTTTTCTCCTCTTACCATGAGTGGTCACTCCAGTCAGAGGTAGTCTGCATGACCTTCCTAAGGTGGGGAACTCCCCAAATGGACCTGTTTGCTACCAGACAGAACAGGAAATGCCACTGGCTTTGTTCTCGACAGGCTCTGAGCAAGAGCTCCCTCTCCGATGCCTGCCTTCCTGTCATGGTCAGGGAGCCTGATGTACACGTTCCCTCTGATTCCATTCATCAGCAGGGCCCTGGCAAAGATTGAGACACCAGGCGCAGGTTATCATGATCGCCCTGAAGTGGCCTCGCCAGCATTGGTTCGGCACACTCATGAACCTGTCAGCGGCCCCTCCCCAACTGATCAGACCTACTGTTGCAGGACCACGGTTAGCTCTTACACCCCAGCCTCGGGTCCCTCCACTTCTCGGCATGGATGCTGTGTGGCTGAACCCGGAGGAGCGGACCTGTTCAGAAGGAGTCCAACAGGTCCTCCTGGAAAGTAGGAAGCCCTCAACTAGACTGACTTACCTGGCCAAGTGGACGAGGTTTTCCCACTAGGCGCCCGAACAGGAAGTCCCTCCATACAGGCTGTCCTGGACTACTTGCTCCATTTGAGGAACCAGGGCCTGGCACACGCTTCCATTAGAGTGCATCTTGTGGCCATCTCTGCTTTTCACCAAGTGATCCAAGGACTCCCATGACATGACAGTTGGATTCTTGAAAGGGCTGTCAAGGCTGATTCCTCACTCTGGCACTTTGAGTGCAGAAGCCGGGGGCCCGCAAGGATTCTAAAAATTAATACTGGCCACTGCAGGCTTGTATTAAACTCCCAAGGTTACAGCTTATTTCTGACCTTGGATGGGTAGATGCTGCCTCCACCCAAGTGCAAAAAACCCTTTGAGAACCCAGGAAGGCGCACTTGGGAATTTCTTCCCATGGGGTACCCTCAATCCCTTTCTCCCCCCCCTTGCCTCCTCCCGGGGAAGAGCTGAGGAAGAAAACAAAGGAAATCAGCTGTTGCCACCAGCTAATTAAGCAACATACGCACAAACCTCTCACGACACAAAAATCCAGTCTTGTTCTTAAAAAAAAGGTAAATTTTATTAAAAACAAAAAGAAAAGACATTTGGAATGTAGGGTTTTTGCTAGATTTTTAAAAAATTACAAGGATTAAGCATCAAGATAGTTCTCTTGAGGTTCAGTTTAAAGGTTACAAGCAAAGCAAAAGCACCTGGGGTTAGCGCAGAGGAGTCCACAAGCCATAAAGAAATAAGAGAGAGAAACCTAATTGCGTCTTCCTAGACATTTCCTGATCTAATTACATATCTGGGGTTTCAAATGAGTAGTTTCTAGGTATTATTTGGTGATTTTTTCATACCTGGCCCAAAGCTTTTTACAGCATAGTTCCAGCCCTGTCTCTGCTCTCCGGGAGAACAACACAGACAGACAAAGGGGGAAGTTCTTTCCCAATATTAAAAAGTTCTACCCTTCTCATTGGCTCTTTTGGTCAAGTGTCCACTCCCTTCCTTGTACCTATGGACGCTTTACAAGTAAAGCGAGTAGAGAGCAGCTACTAACAGGGGTTTTATAGCTAGCTGGCTGGCTGGGTGCCCATAAAAGGGAGCTCCCCTCCCGCCTTCATTTATCACAGGGCTGGAGAGACTCTTCCCACAGGCGTGGGCTCCCATCCTTCAATGGGATCTTAACTTGGTCCTCTCTAGGCTCACTGGCCCGCCCTTTGAACTGCTGGGTTCCTGCTCCCTTTCTCATCTGTCATGGAAGGTTGCGTTCCTGGTGGTGGTGACGTCAGCGAGACGGGTCTCTGAAATTAAAGCCTTGACCTCAGAACCGCTGTACAGTCTTTGACAAAGACAAGGTTCAGCTGCTGCCCGACCCAGCCTTCCTGCCGAAGGTGGTGTCCTCCTTCAATATGAACCAGGACTGTTTCCTCCCAGTGTTCTGTCCCAAACCACACAAGACTAGTGAAGAGAGGCGTCTTCATACCCTGGACATCCGGAGGGCCTTCGCTTTTACTTAGAATGTACCGAGCCTTTCCGTAAAGTGACTCAACTCTTCATCTCTACAGCAGATAGGATGAAGGGTCATCCAGTGTCCTCGCAGAGGATTTCCATTTGGATCACCTCATGCATAAGGACCTGTTATGACCAGGTGGGATTCCGCCGCTGGTGGTTGTCTGAGCCCACTCGACGAGAGCATCTTCGGCGGCCTTCCTGGTGCACATCCCTATCCAGGACATCTGTAGAGCCATAATGTGATCCTCTGTCCACATGTTTACCGCTCATTATGCCATCCCTCAGCAGGCCAAGGATGACGCTGGGTTCGGCAGAGCTGTGTTGCAATCTATACGTCCATGAACTTGTACCCACCTCCAGGGGTATTGCTTTGGAGTCACCTAATATGGAATGGACATGAGCAAGAAGAAAAGACAGTTACATTTTCCGTAACTGGTGTTCTTCAAGATGTGTTGCTCATGTCCATACCATGACCTGCTCACCTTCCCCACTGTTGGAGTTTCCGACAGGAAGGAACTGAGGGTTGGGGGAGCCGGCCGTGCCCCTTATACCGCACCATGTGGGCACCACTTCAGGGGGTGCCAGAGCCGGTCCCCAACGGATACTGCTGAGGGAAAAACTTCTGGCACCAGTGCATGTGGTAAGTGCCCACTCCTCATATGGAATGGACATGAGCAACACATCTCGAAGAACACCAGTTACGGAAAAGGTCACTGTCTTTTTCCACTTGCACTCCCTTGAAACCTGCATGCAGCCTCTTGATGTGGTGCTCTATGCAAATTCTTTTCATGTTAGTTATTCATTCTTCTCATGAGTGTGTCTGCTGATTTTTAGTATATTTCCCTGAGACAAGCTTACAACAAATTTTTATACAGAATTAGATGAGTAGTTGGGTGTATCTAATATTATTCCTATTGGATGGTAACAGTGTCTAATATTGGGCTTGTTCCAAGCAGGCAGGAATTTACTTGTAAAAGATTTTACCTCTAAAGCAACCAAAAATAGGTCGTTGGCAGGTGGGATTAAATTTGGGCCTCTGGAGCTAAATGCATGAGCTAAAATCCAAATGGCCCTTAGCTAAGGGTTTAGAGCAGACTCATTGCTTTCTTTCCAAGTGGTCTCCATGCCCTTAGATGGGACAGAGCACCATGCCCAGGAGGTGTGTGGGTTACGCCTATACTAGACTGGAATGAGTTAACCCCTCCTGACAGGGCAAGACAGTGCAAAATTTAATGCAGGCCTGTGCTGCCAGAGCTCTGTTCTGATTCCAGATTTCTAGGTGCAGCATGGGAACTGTTCTGGAAGATTCTGTTACTTCAAAGTATTCAGTGTTTTCTCTCCCCCACCTCTGATATGCCTTTCAACTAGCCCTACCTTTGACTGACCCAGTGGGTGGGGTAGCAGCAAGTGGCTGCCGAGGTAGTTCAAGAGGCTGCCGTGAGTTTAGTGTGGCACTAGTGCTTTGAGGGAGCAGTAGTGTTTTCTGGAGGCTATTTCTTTACTTCTTGCATGGCCCACCACTTTCTGTCATAACTGGCTAGTGGTTCTGCACCTAACGTTGCTGCTCCCTTTTCAGAACTGATGAGGTCTACCAAGGCTTTGTGGCATTTGGCCAGCCACATGGCAGGATTTAGCTCAAGCAAAAATCCTCAGGATCCTCTTTAAGAATAAATGTCATGTGACCACTTCAAGTGTATTCTCCTGCTAGAGACAGAATTAAATCAGCACACTGCTGGCGAGTAGATGCAGTAGTTTGTTATATTTAGATGTCTTTACTTACTGGTCTGAGAGATTAAACTAGAAGTCCCAGGCTAGAACAGAAGACCTCGACTATTTTACAGCTGGCATGTTTTCTTTCAGTTTACTTAGTGTTCAGTTTAGTGCTTTCTCAAGCTGAAAGTGCGTTCAGAATGCCCTTTTCTGATGCAAGGAACAGAAGAGCCGGGTTATGAAAGGAGGCATTACCTCAATCTCTAACAGAGTTGCCTGTGTCAGTGACAGGTTTCAGAGTAACAGCCGTGTTAGTCTGTATTCGCAAAAAGAAAAGGAGTACTTGTGGCACCTTAGAGACTAACCAATTTATTTGAGCATAAGCTTTCGTGAGCTACAGCTCACTTCCTCGGATGCACTGTGTCAGTGAGTACGGCACAGATGCTTGCTTGTGTGACCTCAGGTGTGGGTCTGGATATGACATAGACTCTGGAATACACAGCAGTGGAGGCTGAGGTAAATCTTAATGTGTGAGCGAGCCCCTTGCTGGGGGAGAAATTTGATCTGCTTTGTTTTGCAGTCCTAATTTTACATGTTGATATTGGAAAGGGAACACATGGGTAAGTTTTCTTTCCAACCTATAGGTGCTGATGTGAGAAGAGGATTTTCATACTGTGGGAGTTTTAGGTGATAGCTTTATAATCCTTGATAGTTTCAGGATGCCCCAATGGACTCTTATTTCTACTTCATCTGACTCTGAAGCTAAACCATTGCTCACACTTCCTGTCTGTGCTGAAGCAGTAATGTTGTGGAAGGGTGGTGCCCCCTTTTTTTGGTCACAAAGAGAATGTTTTATTCCTAGCTTTCTTGGGAAGACATTGTTCAGAGCAGTTGTGACTGGAGAGAGACTTGTTCTACTCACAGCCTCCAGAGGTGCCTAACAGCTCCTGAAATGTTTCAAGCTGCATGGTTTTAAGCACTTCTTACAAGAACAAATAGACGGGTCCAGCTGTCTCTTTGCATTTTTAAATTAGGATATTTGTGCCTAAATGTAAATAGTTTTCTCTGACAAGCAATGCAAGCAGCAGTGGCCATCAGCATGGGGTGTTTCTAGTAGTTAATTTTTATTTAATTATTCATCTGGCATCAAGTTGAAAGACATAAATTAAACATTAATTTACTTGCAATATATGGTGCAAACAGGCTGCCTTTTTGTGCCGTCCAACTCACCTGTGATTACACATTGATAGTCCAAAATCAGAGAAGCTTCTGTAGAAATGTTACTTGGGCCATGCTCTGAAGATCAGAAAACTGTCCTGACCCAAGCTCTAGAAGGAACAAGTTTTACAGATGCAAATCCTCTGGAAATATCCTGCCTCCAGTCCAAAAGTACCTGATAGGCACTTGGCAGCTATGTCTTCGCTGTCTCAAAACTGCATAGGAAGAGAAGTGGTCTTTATGCTAGCCAGGCCGGAAATCACATAGGGCTCCTTACATTGGAGCCAGCATATTGAATAAGCACTTGGAAGCAGATGAAGTTATTGCATTTTGCCAAGCAGTTGTGTAATATGCTTGCTCTAAATCACTTTGCTTAGCAGAAAGGTCACTACATTCTGCACTAGCTGATGCTTTAATATTGTCTTCACGTGATACATGTAAATATATCAGAGGGATAAATACCAGAGAGGGAGAGGAATTATTTAAACTCAATACCAATGTGGACACAAGAACAAATGGATATAAACTGGCCACTAGGAAATTTAGATTAGAAATTAGACGAAGGTTTCTAACCATCAGAGGAGTGAAGTTTTGGAATAGCCTTCCGAGGGAAGTAGTGGGGGCAAAAGATCTATCTTGCTTTAAGATTAAACTCGATAAGTTTATGGAGGAGATGGTATGATGGGATAATATGGTTTTGGTAATTAAATATTCATGGTAAATAGGCCCAATGGCCTTTGATGGGTTTTTAGATGGGGTAAGATCCAAGTTACCCGGGAAAGAATTTTCTGTAGTATCTGGCTGATGAATCTTGCCCATATGCTCAGGGTTTAGCTGATCGCCATATTTGGGGTCGGGAAGGAATTTTCCTCCAGGGCAGATTGGAAGGCCCTGGAGGTTTTTCGCCTTCCTCTGTAGCATGGGGCACGGGTCACTTGCTGGAGGATTCTCTGCTCCTTGAGGTCTTCAAACTACAATTTGAGGACTTCAATAGCACAGATATAGGTGTGAGGTCTTTTTTAGGAGTGGTGGGTGAAATTCTGTGGCCTGCATTGTGCAGGAGGTCAGACTAGATGATCATAATGGTCCCTTCTGACCTAAATATCTATGAATCTATGAATCTATGTAGACTGGTGATTCTCAACCTTCCCCTTGGCCCCACATTTAGCCATATGAGAGGGACAGAGTGGTCATGAACCCCTGGCATCTAGTCGACACCAAGGTCAAGAACCTTGATGTAGGCCACAGTCAAGGCAGGACTTGTTGAATGTGATGGCTGCTGCTACTTGTGCCTCTAGCTGTGTGTCCGTCTCAAACTATCCTTCATGCCCTAATCTACAGGTTTTTTGTAATGTCTGTCTGTTTTGGCTAGTGGTGTGCTTTTTACTAAGTTATATTGATGCAATCCCCCAAAGTTATATTGATGCGGTTATATTGTATAAAGGTGTATAACAAGGCAATCTGCCCCTTTAAGGAACAGGAGGGCAGAAGAGCAGGCAGCCCTGTTCTGGAGAGGAGACCAAAAGGCAGGTTCTGGGCATCATCTGACTCATCTGGACAAGATCTAGGGATTGGATCCGATTCCCTACTAGGGGATATAAAGGAAGGCCCAGCTCCATAATGGAGACTGAGACCAGGGGAGGGCTGGAAGTATACTCTCCTATGGCTGTAACAGAAGGTTGCTAGTGTAAGGGCAAGCCCTGTGGACCGTCATGTCTCTCCCACCCACACCAGCTGAGAAAGGTCCAGACCATTAAGTTAGTGGAGGCCAGAGAGGCCCCCATAATCTGTATTAAGTAAACAGAACCCTGAGGTAAGGACTACAAACTGAACTTGGCGTGGCTAATTGTTTGTCACTGGCTGGTGATTGGGTCCCCCAACCTGCATGGTGCTTTATGCTGATACATTTAAAACAATACAACTTTTGTGTATAGACAAAAGCCTTGACTGCCTCTACCCAGTTGCCAAACATCCAGCCTTTCCCACTGACCGTTTCTGTGGTTTATCATTACAAATACCTGCAGCACGATGAAATCTGACAATGTGGGTGCAACATAAAATGAAATTTTTCAAAACATGGGCAACCATGCTGATTTTATTTTTTTACTTAAGTCTATGAAAATCGTCATTTAAAAATATTAAATGAAGATGCTGCAGAATTTCTTGTCTGGAATACTGTATTGCTGCAAAATTCAGGGGGCCTGTCTGAAGAGAGACAGTCCAGGTTCCAGTAGATCCCATAGATCCTTAACTACAGCCATCTCAGTCTACATACTGAACAGGAGAGGCTACAAAACAGACCATCTGGGGGTTGGCAGCAGAGTCTTTGGGGTAATATCCACCACTTCCTTATTATACCTCTTTAAAATGAAAGATCAGAGCCACAGAATAACAATCCTGCTAGATCACTGCAGACAGATTTGAATTTTTTCTGCACCCTGAAAAAGGTTTTAACTTTAAAAAAAACAAGATTAAATGTCATAAATTCCTTAATTTATAAGAAGCTGTATTACCAGCCCCTGTTCAAAAAGAGTTGTTGGGTCTCTCCCCCCTGCCCCCCAATCATGATTTGCTTAAAAATCCATGAGACGTGTTTCTTTCTATTTGTTTTTTAATTTGAGACTGTAGTGTTTATATATCCAAGTTTTCTCCACAACCAAGGAAGCTAGAAACTTACTATATTTATAAAAATGAAAGCTGAGCTTCTGAAGTAATCTATTGACTCAAGGAGCTGGGGCTTTAGGAGAAGCACCAAATATTGCAAGACTTGTGATAAAGTGGGAGGAGTTGAGAACATTAGCATAATATCAGCTGAGCAAAAATGTTGCCAGAAAAAGACTAAGGTAAGTTTTGTAACTAAACTTTCCCCTTTCCAAAGTACCCATGCACCCTGTAGTAGTCTTCTCTGGGTTGAGGCATAAAGATAAGCATGGGGGTTTAGGGTTGCTGATGAAAGCAGAAACTTTAACTGGAAGTGCAGTAATATATTAAGATGTGGCTCATTTACAGACATGGCTTTTGACTAATGCATTATTCTCTGGCTTTGTTTTTAGTTCAATGGAAGCTGCTTTCCTTTTTGATACATGTACTATTAAAGGAAAGCAGCTGACAGGAACAGCTGCTTGCCTTGCCTGTTTGGTCTGTGTGACTTAGCAGTTGATATGTAGCATAGAAAGAGTGCTTTATTTTCAGCTAGAGGCTTTAGAAACAAGCACCCCCTTTTCCTTGCCCTCCTCCCCTCTGTCTCCTGCCCTTGCCAGGTTAAAACCCGAGACTCCCACACCCCCCATCATAAAAAGGTCATTAATGATATAAATTCCTTAAAAAAAAAAGGAGTACTTGAGGCACCTTAGAGACTAACCAATTTATTTGAGCATAAGCTTTCGTGAGCTCGAAAGCTTATGCTCAAATAAATTGGTTAGTCTCTAAGGTGCCACAAGTACTCCTTTTCTTTTTGCGAATACAGACTAACACGGCTGTTACTCTGAAATAAATTCCATATTAATGCTGCCTTTTTGCAGTGTGTAATATCCAGACAACTTCCCGTGAAATGAGAATTTGAAAGCCAGTCTTCAGTTCTGACTTCTTTGCTGATCTTCTTTGAAGAGCTGGAATAGAAGAGTTTGTGAATCAGGTGTTCAACAGCTAAAACATAAAGGGCTTTGCAGAGATGGGCCTTTTACCTAAAGAAAAGAGAGACATTTATGACTTTGGCGATTACATACCAGTCATTTTTTCCCCCCAGGCACCACATTTCAAAGCTCTTAGGCATATGTGCAGCTAGATACTTACTCTGTAAGGGGCTTTCTTTATCTATGAACTCATTTTTCGTGTGACTTCTTTTTTCTTTTTTTTGAGGGCCAGCCAAGACCATTAATCCCCACCTTTACATTTCCTAATCCTGGCAAGGGTTTATTCTTGTACTTCTGATGAAGCTGCTTTGGCAGGGTCCATCGTGCTGCAACTCAAGGAAAGTTTACTAATGTAAACTTTTATCAGCTGACAGACTACATCTGCATAACATAGCAGTTTCCTACTTGGGCAGTTTTATTCACTTCTCACTAAATTGTTAGTAAGAGTGACACAGTTGCCCAAAGGAAGGAAATTCATTCTGAAGGCTGGTATTTTCAAATGTTGTCACAATGTATCTTGGGGCAATTAGCATCTGTAAAGAGCTTAGAAAGCACAAAAAATTCAAATATACATGCTGCTTGTTGAGCATTGGGGTGCACTGATATAATATTCCCATAGTATTTCCTAGGAGTGAAGGGCGGAGTGTCAGCAGGGAAAATCAGCTATGGCTCTCTTTCCCATCCCTGTCTTTTCTTCTCTAACTCTTTCACTCATAGCCTATATCAGGCTGACAATACAAAAATCTCACTGCTTCTCATTTGTCCACACAGGTCATGAGTGAAGTATGGCTCTTCTGTGGACTGATTTTTTCGCCCACACACTCCCAGTTCATGTTGGCTGTCCAGAGTGCCAGGGAAGTTTCCTTGCACTTGGTTGTATCAGTCAGGCCATAAGCAAATAGCACAGACTCAAAAGAGCACAGTAACCTCATCTCCTGTTGAAATCAATGGGAACTGCAGATGCTCAGACCTTTAAAATTTAGGATGTTAATGTTTTGTGGTCTTCTCCCTCTTTTGCAGAGGCAGATGGGCGAGAGAATTTAGACCTTTAGGATGAATAGTTTCACTCAGGTACCTACTACCCACCAATCCCAGTTTCCCTTCTCGCTTTTTACCTTAGCTCTAAAGTAGTTTTCCAATACACCCACTGGCTGCAATGTCTTGAACACTATTCAGGGTCAGTCAGGGTTAATTTCTTTTTGTATGTGGGCCTTCCAAAGTTTAGTCCTAGAAGACATGCCAGCCCATCTCTCTGGGGCACAAGCAGAAAGGAAACATAAATTAATTGAAAACTAATAAAATATCAACTATAACATCTTTGACACTGCCAAAAATATGGGTGTTAACTTGTAAGCTCTTCTTTGTGCTAAGGTCAACAGATCTGCTATGTTGCATCCAATGAAGTGAGCTGTAGCTCACAAAAGCTTATGCTTTAATAAATTTGTTAGTCTCCAAGGTGCCACAAGTACTCCTTTTCTTTTTTAGATCTGTTATGATGAGTATTTCAGTGGCCTGTTTGCAGTGGGGGTGCACAATTAGACCTGTCAGTCACTGGGGAATTACCTCACTGCCATCTTCTGAAGTTTTCTAATTTTCTCTACCTCCCCAATGGCCAGCAGTCCCCCTGCCCCAAGCCCTCCCTGCTCCAGAGCTCTTCTGAGGAAAATTTCAAAATTTTCAGACTAAAAATTGGGCTCAATATTTTATCTAATTCCTAGTTGTGTTCCAGGGCTGCACTGGATTTTGGAGGAGTTTGTTCCCTCAGCTCTGCTTCCTGTTTGGTGGTGGTTGCAGCAACTGCTGCCCCTACAGGCTTCAGGGACCAAGCTAGGCTGGTAACAGCCAGAGGCAAAATGAAAGGTCAGTCTCCTGCTGGAGTGTCTTGTTGGGTGCTTGCCAACAAGCATAGAATGCATTTTCCCTCACAGCCCAGTCTGGGCAGGTTTGCCTTGGTCCCCTTTCTGTGGGCAGGAGAGGTGGCAGGCAGGAATCTTAAAGAGCTGGCTCCGGGGCAGAAAGGCCTCCTATCTCCATGATGGCAATGAAGCTGAGAGTTGTGGATGGAAGGAATTGGACACAGCACAGTTACTGCCAACACCAGAGAGTGTGGTAAAGGGCCTTTGAGCTCTGGTCTTTTTTGCTGGTTGCCACCTGTATAACAGTCCCTGCCCTCTAGGATCCTTACTTATATCCCAGGCTGAGACTTATTTGATCCATGTGGATCTTATGCAATAATAGAAAGGAGAAGAGCTTCTGGGAAAAGCATCCATGAGCCCCAGGCCAGTACCTTTCTTGAGAGACCTATATGGGGTACGGAAGACTAACAAGTGCAGTCTCTTTGAGGACAGAGAGATCCCTAATCATAGGAAATATTTTCAGAGCAGTCTGAGCTCAATTTTTCTCCTCCCTTTGAAGAGGATTATGGAAGTAGATTCCTAAAAGGGAAATATATGAATACATAAAATCAGCACTGTCTGCTCATCTTCAGAGTGCAGAAGGGCAGATCAATGCAGAAAACACCAAGCCAGGAGACATGTAGAGCCCTGCAAATCCATGGATATCCACTTTATAGCTGCGGATCATTTTTGCGGATCAGATGTGGATACAAATTTTGTATGTGTACAGGGCTATAGATATAGGCTGATTCCTCTAGGTGTGCATACATTAAACCCCCATGAAGGGTATTCTTCCTCTCTTAAGGGAGGAAGGCTAGTAGTCTAGGTTAGAGAATCAAATAGTAAAATAAAATTTTCTCTCTGAAGAGTGTACTGAATACTGTAAAACTATGCTTAGATCTGTAGCTGCCCTAAACAAGCTTTAGCTATATAACCCTAGGGTGGAGTGTGTGTGTGTGTGTGTGTGAGAGAGAGAGGGGGTTTTCTTGCCACATATAAAAGATTGGGAAAGTATCAAGACTGGTGTCCCCAACTACTGCTGAGGGTCACCATGCCCTAATGTCCAGGTTGTTTCCAGGTTCAGTTGTTGGTTCCCAGGCCTCCCCTCCACCTCCTCCCCTCAGCAGATGGCAGTGGAGTGATGAGGGACAGCAGCCCAGGTGTGGAAGAACTGGCAGGCAGCAATGGCGGTCCACCAGTTCTGTCTTTCTACCACACTGTCCCCCTAGCCTTCATTTTTTTCTAATAACACCAGAAGGTTCTTCAGCATCTACAAGTCAAAACTTACTCTTGTATCACTATCAAAGAATAATTTGTCTATTTTTGCTGGTCAGGGATTCAGCATTTCTAACTGGGGGAGATTTTTACCTAAAATAATGAGAAGGCCACTCCAGAGGCCCTTCACAGGCAAGTATTGTTTCACCCTATAGCTGACTTATAGCTTTGATCAAATGAGGTCACTAAATATTGTCCAGAGGGGGTATGCTATGGAGTTGTAAAAGAATTTCAGGAACAGCTTTGTCCTACTCCCAGTCTCGGAACGAAATCATCCATCATCTACTTCAGATCAGAACAGTACAATCTGCTTCCCTTCCTATTGTTAACCTGGAAGGATTGGGGACAAGCAAAGCAGGGCCCTGTCTGAAATATCTAAAAAGCTCCTAGAGGAGGCTTGCCTTAAAAGCGTTCCCATTTTACCCTCTTTAGACAGTTCTTATGTTTTGCAGATGGATGGCATTATTTTTCTTTTTCCAGCTTCACTCATTGCTGTTTGATCTTGTGTGCTTCCAGGAGAGAGTCTCTTAGAACCATGGGAGCAATAATATTAGCTTTAGGAAAGAAGGAAATTCATGTCTCTCTTCCCATTCAGGTTTCAGAGTAACAGCTGTGTTAGTCTGTATTTGCAAAAAGAAAAGGAGTACTTGTGGCACCTTAGAGACTAACCAATTTATTTGAACATAAGCTTTCATGAGCTATAGCTCACTCTCTCTAGGGTGCCACAAGTACTCCTTTTCTTCCTAGTCAGTTTTTCTGATCAAAGTTCTGTACAAAGAGAAAGATGAAGCAAACACACAATTCTACACTTAGTGGAGTGTCTTGGATTCAGGACAAACACAGACAAATGGTGCCAGAGAAGCCTGGTCTGAGGATGAATATTATGAGGTACAAGATCTCATCTCAGAAGAATGTTAACTGAAGATGGGTGTCATTGATTTACAGGGTCTGTGCAATCCCCTAGCTTTGGAACTGTCTCTTGGAAAAACCCCTTTGCTGTGCCGAGCCCCCAAAGGGTCCCACTCTTCCTTCAGGGTAGACCACGAGGCCTCACGGTCTCCTAAGACTGAACCTCTGTGGCTTCAGCACTCCAGCTTCATACCGTGAGTTCTCCTCAGTGAGTCCACAGGGGAGAGACTCCTGATTAGAGACATATATACTCTTCAGGGGCTAACGCACCTCACCCAGTATTTGCAGTGATACTCAAGCACCGTTTTCAAAACAGTGGGGTTTATTAGCCAACTGGAAGATAATGTTGGAAGTTCGGAGGTTAGCATAGAGAAATAAAGGTTAAAACATAGTCCATTCTGGTCTGTCCAGAGCAGTTCACCAGCCAAGCTGTAGTGAACTCCATTTTCAGGCTCTCTCCCCTGACTTCTTCCTTAGTCTTTTTTCAGGTGAGCGAGATCCCAACCTCTTCCATATGCCAGCTCTTATTCTCAACCCTCTGTCCTTTGTTGTTGAGCTGAGATCCCTGCTCAGCTTCCCTTCTGAGTGTACCAGTCCATGAATCATTGGTACTTGCATTGCGTCTCTAAACTCCTTGTTCATCTGTTTTTTTTCCCCCCAGGACAGTTCCTTATTGGCTCCATTCATTCCCACCAGACAGGGAGGTGACATGAGTACCTTTGTCTTAGTTTGCTCTGAGAGCAAACTTAATGCCCCTGTTGGATAGCAATGCAAAGTATCGGGGAAACTGCGGCACACATAGGATTCATAAAAATATTACAAAAAATTCCCTCTTTATCCATGATAGCCATAATGGAAACCAAATGGTGTAACAAACATACATCCAGTTCTCGATGGAGCCTGTTGAGATTTCTGCTCCCTCTCAGGCATGCTGCAGTGACCTAGAATTCATATGAATACATATCCAGCAGCAGTTTTGGTCATTCCCTCTCCATCTCGCCCATCTCATCCTTTGGCAGAGATCTAATTCCACTTGTATATTCTCAGGTCCTATGCCTGGTGAATGCAGGCAATTAGATTTTTTTTAAGGGGGTCTTCCAGATTAAGTTCAGGGAAAGGGTACCAGAAAGAGAGTACAGCATCTGCCAGCTAGAGTACAATGATACATTGAGGTCTCTGAAAACTGCTCCTTCAATTGATAACAGACCTGTTCTGGTCATGACTGTCAGTAGGGTTTTTGTAATAACTGGGAAGAACATGATCAGCCCTACCTGAGACACCGAGAGAGAGAGAGATTCTCATGTGCTGGGTGGAGCAAAATTTCCTATCTTATTATCGACCTCTTTGTAGCTGCAAACAGTAGAGAAAATGCCCTACAACCTCTGCAGCCGTTGTTGTCAGATGATTTAATAGATGACGACCCATCAGATTATCAGAATAAATCCTACAGAGAGAAGGTGGATTCATGTATTGAAGCCTTGGGCCCAACAAGCAGAAGCGAGCCCTGAACTCTCGAAGGATGCACCAAGTTGGCAGTGAGACTTTAAATGTGGCTGTGACAAAAGCAGCCTCCTTGTCAGGACCTGGGCTGTGAGGTGGTGACTGACATTTTTCAAGACTGGGCAAAGTCCCTGCTTTGTATTCCCACCTTTTTCATTGTTCCCCAGGACAATACTAAAGATAAGGATGTGAATGGCAGCAATACTGTTTAGGCTATTCTGGCTGAAGAGGCTATGGCTCTGAGGCCTGATTAACCAAGCATCAGATCTTCAGATGTCTCTCTTTTACAGAGAAGGTCTGTTGCAAGACCAGTCTTCCATCCAGGACCAGATAAGTATTCATTTTAAACCTGTATGAAGTAATCATTGCTCTCATGAACCCTGACAAAAAAACTCAACAAATAGAGCTTATTCTACTGGCTGGTGCAAAGACCATAGTTCAACTAGCATGTTAAATCAGTGAAACATAGCCTTTAGTTCCTCCATGAGGGCTTTATTTTGGAGATATAAGTGTGTCTTAGTAGAAAAGTGAGGTCCCTGTAGTATGTTTTTCAGCTTGTTCAAGAAAAGGAAGTTTTATATAAATTCCAACATTCTTTCTTTAGGGCATCAATCTTATTCCAGCTCCACAGGTCATAGAGTAAGACCCTGTAACCTCATTCTGCTCCTTAGAATACTATCCTGATTGGAGCTCTTCAGAAGGTATGGTTATACGTACTATCAATGACAGTAATCCTCCCACAGATGTGTGATGTCTCCGATTTAGTTATTTTATCTGAAGATGGAAGCTTTCTCTAATAAGAGTCAGTAGGTAGTATTCACAACTGTCATAGCATTCATTCCATGAATAAATTCAAGAAATTATCCTCTCCTGTTTAAGCATCAAAGTCCAATTCTTAGGAGCACTGACTGTGTCAGGGCAGTGTGTCAAGTCTCCAGTACTGAGATCTGCTAGATGGCCATCGCCAAATTCTGCATGTTGATTATCCAGTCTTAGCCAATGCTATTTCCTTTCTTTTGACAGAAGTCTTCTCCCACGTCCAGGGTTTGATGGAGGAGATATATAGTCTACTTTGTTTTAGGCGTCCACACTTAAAAGATGGATCCTGCCTCCCACCTTCTGCAAAGGATCTGTTAAATTGAAATGACTGGAATTCATTTCTATTGCTTCAAATTAAATTTGAAGGCAAATGGTGTATTTAATATAATTACAAAAGTATTGAGCTTTGTTCAGCCAGATCTCTCTCTTCTCAGATGGTTTTTCCTATCTAGACCAATTGGCCTTGGAGTGGTGGTTTCCATATTACACGGACAGTTTTTCTTGAATGCATAAGAATATCAGAATGGCCATACTGGGTCACAATATAAGAACGGCCATACTGGGTCAGACCAAAGGTCCATCTAGCCCAGTATCCTGTCTTTCAACAGTGGCCAATGCCAGGTGTCCCAGTGATAATGAACAGAACACGTAATCATCAAGTGATCCATTCCCTGTCACCCACTCCCAGCTTCTGGCAAACAGAAGCAAAAGACACTATCCCTGCCCATTCTGGCTAATAGCCCTTGGTGGACCTATCCTCCATGAATTTATTTAGTTCTTTTCTGAACCCTGTTACAGTCTTTACAGTCACGTCATCCTCTCGCAAGGAGTTCCACAGGTTGACTATGTGTTGTGTGAAAAAATATTTCCTTTTGTTTATTTTAAACCTGCTGCGTATTAATTTCATTTGATGACCCCTAGTTCTTGTGTCATGAGAAGGAGTAAATAACACTTATTTATTCTCCACACCAGTCATGATTTTATAGACCTCTATCATATCCCCCCTTAGTCATCTCTTTTCCAAGCTGAAAAGTCCCAGTCTTCTTAATCTCTCCTCATACAGAAGCCATTCCATACCTCTAATCATTTTTGTTGCCCTTTTCTGAACCTTTTCCAATTCTAATATATCTTTTTTTGATATGGGGCGACCACATCTGCATGCAGTATTCAAGATGTGGGCGTACTATGGATTTATATAGAGGCAATACGATATTTTCTGTGTCATTATCTATCCCTTTCCTGATGATTCCCAACGTTGTTAGCTTTTTTGTCTGCCACTGCACACTGAGTGGATGTTTTCAGAGAACTATCCACAATGACTCCAAGATCTTTTTATTGAGTGGTAACAGCTAATTTAAACCCTATCATTTTATATGTATAGTTGGGAATATGTTTTCAAATATGCATTACTTTGCATTTATCAACATTGAATTTCATCTACCATTTTGTTGCGAAATCCCCCAGTTTTGTGAGATCCTTTTGTAGCTCTTAGTTAAGTCCAAAGCAGACTACAATCTTGAGTAGTTTTGTATCATCTACAAATTTTGCCACTTCACTGTTTTACCCTTTTGCGAGATCATTTATGAATACATTGAATAGGACTGGTCCCAGTACAGACCCCTGGGGACACCACTATTGACCTCCCTGCATTGTGAAAACTCACCATTTATTCCTACCTTTTGTTTCTTATCTTTTAACTAATCCATGAGAAGACCTTCCTTCTTATCCCATGGCTACTTACTTTGCTTAAGAGTCTTTGGTGAGGGACCTTGTCGAAGGCTTTCTGAAAATCTAAGTATGCTATATCCACTAGATCCCCCTTGTCCACATGCTTGTAGGACCCCCCACCCCGAGAATTCTAGTAGATTGGTGAGGCATGATTTCCCTTTACAAAAAACATGTTGACTCTTTCCCAGCAAATTATGTTCATCTATGTGTCTGACAATTTTGTTCTTTACTATACTTTCAACCAATTTGTCCGGTACTGAAGTGAGGCTTACCGGCCAGTAATTGCTGGGATCACCCCTGGAACTCTCTTTAAAAACTAGTGTCACGTTAGCTATCATCCAGTCACTTGGTACATAAGATGATTTAAATGATAGGTTACAGACTACAGTTAGTAGTCCTGCAATTTCACATTTGAGTTCCTTCAGAACTCTTGGGTGACTACCATCTGGTTGTGGTGACTTATTGCTGTTTAGTTTATCAATTTGTTCCAAAGCCACTTCTAATGACACTTTAATCTGGATCAGTTCCTCAGATTTGTTACCTAAAAAGAATGGCTCAGATTTAGGAATCTCCCTCACATCTTCAACCGTGAAGACCAATGCAAAGAATTCATTCAATTTCTTCACAGTGGCTTTATCGTCCTTGATGCTCAGTTAGCATCTCAATCGTCCAGTGGCCACCAGTTGTTTAATAGGCTTCCTGCCTCTGATGTACTTAAAAATATGTTGCTATTAATTTTTGAATCTTTGGTTAGCTATTCTTCAAATTCTTTTTTGGCCTTTCTAATGATATTTTTACAGTTCATTTGCCAGAGTTTATGCTCCTTTCTATTTTCCTTACTAGGATTTAACTTCCACTAATTCTTTTGCTTTGTTGTTTAGCCAGAGTGGCACTTTTTTGGTTCTCTTACTATGTTTTTAAATTTGGGGTATACATTTAAGTTGAGCCTCTATTATGGTGTCTTTAAAAAGTTTCCATGCAGCTTGCAGGGATTTCACTTTTGGCACTGCACCTTTTAATTTCTGTTTAACTTCCTCATTTTTCTGTGGTCCCCCTTTCTGAAATTAAATGCTATAGCGTTGGGCCGAGGTACCGAGAGCATTCTGCTTCTCCTTCTATCCTGACAAAAACAGTGGCTCCTGCCACTTTTCTCCCTGTAGCATTCTAAGACACGAGGAGCAGCACCTGGATTCCTCAGTTTCTCCTGCCTCCTTCTGAAAAAGCTGTAGCAACACTTGGACTGCTTGACTGGCTGACCCCCTTTTCTTTAAGATGCAGTGGGTTCCTGTGCTGCTCTGCTCTCTAGCCACTTTCTATCCAGTCTGCCTTCTCACCTGATCCATACTCCCACTCATCTGTGGCTGAGTAAGACTTTCAAGCTTAGTTTGTGGCCTTTAGAGTGCGGTGGTTCTCCTGTTAGTATCTTCTTACTCATCAGATCTACTTCTTCTGTCAAGTCAGATTGGCTGACTTCAATGGCAAAAAAAATTTACACTTTTTTTTGCCCTGCTTAACCAACACAGATAATGGAGGACCTAGATTCTATTATGAATCAACAGTTTGAGTTTGTAAAAATTTAGTAAATTTAATCATTTACACTTGTGCAAATGCTTTGACAGCAATGGGATTACACCGGTGTCACTGAAAGCAGAGTCTGAATACAATAGGGTTTAATTTGGCCCACAGAATTTTTAGTTTACAAGCAAAAAATTTTTTTCAACTGCAAATGGAGCACATTTGATCTGAAAGCCATTGAGATACAAACATGGAACCCTGCAAAGTCACTTCTCAGAAGAGGTGGTAACATCAGTGCATCCTTAGTAACTTTCATTCAGATTCATTTAATCTGCTTCATTGCTTCGGCTCCTTGATAGAGGAAAGAAATTCAGATAAGGGTAAATGACCAAACTGAAAAGATGAAGGTCTTCAATAAAGCCCTAATAGGAAATGGAAGTGGTGACTTACCAGCAGAGCCCTGCAAATCTGTGGATGTCCATGGACAATGTTTGCAGATTGGATGCGGAACCAAATTTTGTATCTGTGCAGGGCTCTACCATTCAGACATCTGTAAGGAGGAAATGGTTCTGAGCAGTAATGCTATGAGGAAACAATAGAGTTTCCAGTTGTATTCTGTTTGCTTTGAAAGTCCCTTGACAAGATTAATTACAACTTCATTAAATTGAAAACGCGTTTATAAAATGAGAAGCTAGAGGATTAGATTTAAAATCTGATGTGTGGCACTAATTAGAGGTAGAAGTGAACTGAGATTTGCACTAAGGCAGTCAGACTACTGCATGCTACTAGTGTTGAATGTAGTGTTCTATCATATGTAGTTCCTTTAAAAAAAAAAAACTAGGGGATTCCTGGCTTTCTCACTTTTTGAATTACTATTCTCTGCTTATGGATGCTCATTCATCAGATCAGATGGGCCACTGTACATACAGCTCTCTCTATGTGCCGTATGAAGTGCTGCCAAGTGGTATAATGCATACAGCACGTATAGTGTGGAGAGTGCATTTTACTTCCTGTGGTTTTGTAAAATGAGGATATTGAGGAGTTGGACTAAGCATATCTGCATTGCCACATGCTTCTGCAGGTTCTCCAGTTTCCTTCACTGAGGGAGCATTAGGATTCCTTTGCATGCTGCACCCTTGCTTCTTTCAAGAATGTAAAGTATCCTCCACATGACAACTCATAGCTGGAAATGGGTGGATCTTTCATCCAAATCATGCAAGTTTTAGCTTCTTTCTTATAGCAATGGTGGTTCTGTCAGTGCTGACTTGCTTAAAACTCGTAGGATTGCACTAGTAGCTGATGCGAAAGAAACATGCTGAGGTTGTTTCTCACTTCCTGGATAAACTGAACAGATTTAAACCACCTTGATTTATCATGATTAAAATTAAATATTTTTATTGGCAATTTGAATATTTGTTTAGTTTTTCTAAGGATCTCAGGGACACACAGCACAAAAAGAAAAGGAGTACTTGTGGCACCTTAGAGACTAACCAATTTATTTGAGCATAAGCTTTCGTGAGCTACAGCCACAAGTACTCCTTTTCTTTTTGCGAATACAGACTAGCACGGCTGCTACTCTGAAACAGCACAAACTCTCACTGCAGAAGACCTTGTGGGCAGACCTTTGGTTTCGTTGTGGGAGTTTAGGTAAAGAGCCCAAACTTCTTCAGAAAGAGATTTCTTCCTGAAGGATGCTGGATGTGAGAAAGGAGGCTTTATGCAACTTCTCTATATTGATATTTATACAACCTAAGTGACAAGGATGTTCCTGTATTGGCTGAAGGTGATTCAAGTCCTTAGCTGTGATCATGGAAGGCTTGATCCTGTGTGACATGACTTCTGACTTAGATCTGGGTCCGGCTCAGTGCAGAATGCCCTAAACGCCCATTTGAAGTCAGCGGTGAGGTATTATGCCTCGTATGTCAGATTTTCTTGCTTTAATTCCATTCAGAGTGCTTTGTGCAGTATCTAATTATCTAGTAATTCAGTATTATCACTGATGTGAACAAAATCTTTTATGTTGTTAGATGCCAAAACATGTGTTCAGGTGAAATGGCCTCATGTTTTTAAGGATGTTGTCAAAGTTAGTAGGACTAGAGTAATATACTTCAGTTGACCCCTTTTGAAGGGCTTGTCTGTAAACATGAGTGTTCATACAAAATTATACATGCACTCTAACAGCTGCTAACCTGAAACTGTCTTGTTAAGAGTCTTAACCACAGGGAGTCCTGCATTTTGGGAAACACATTCCTGTATTCTTTACGTAAGTCTGTAGTATAGGACAAGGCAACCACTATAGGCTGTAAGTAGTATATTTAGGAATCTTTTCAGGAAAAATTGATATGGTTTTAGAGTGCTGCAGAGAAATAGGGATGACTTACTGTTTCCTTATACTTGAGCAGGCAACAGTAACTTCTCCTGCTGTGGCCCATTCTAAGAAAAGCTGACTTACGACAGGAGAAATGGGAACTATGGCAGAACTGGTTCTGTTCTTACAACCACAAGTTTCACTCTCTGTGAGTAGTTAAGTGCTAATTTTAGAGGAGAGTGGGGCGCTGAAAGAAAACAAATGGTTGTACCACGTCAGTGTCTCAAAACTGAGCCTAGAGTAAAGGACAGTAATTGCAGTAACTTAAAAGGCCTGGTCTGTGCTACAAAGTTAGGCTGACATAGACCATCTTGTGTCGATCTGATTGTGCACATGTCTATACTTAAATTTTGCCTCCCATTGTTGTAAGCTCTCCATTTTGCCAACATAGTAACACCACCTTCCTGAGTGCTGTTTAGCCCTTGTCAAAGTACTGAGGTTGATGAAGCGCAAATGCAGATGGTTACCTACGTTGACCCTACCAGTCCTCCAGCAGCTGTTCCAGAATGCCTGAGAGCGATTCCTCTGGTCACAGTTGTGAACTCTTCTGCCTAGGGGTCAGAGAGACCAGAAGCCGCACTCCTCCACCTCCATTCCTTTTCCAGATTGTCCATCTTTGTGGCATCCCTCCATTGTTCTGTGCAACTGGCTGGCTGAGCATGTTAGTTAAATGCTCGAAACACACTCTGGTCTTGCATACTCAGAGGTTATTGGAACTTCTGGGCCTATGGGGAGTAGAGGCTTCTGCAAGCACAGCTATGGACCAGCTGTAGAAACGTGGACATCTATGAGCAGATTGCATGAGGATGCAGGAGAAGGGGTAAGACGGATAAGTAACAATGCTGCGTGAAAGCATAGGCACTGAGGCAGACATATCAGAAAGCCAGGGAGGCCAACAGTTGATCTGGTGCCAAGCTGCAGACCTGCCACCTTTGCGAAGAGCTGCATGCCATATATGGCAGAGACCACCACCCTGCACACCATCGTGGATATCTCCAAGGAGCTTGAGTCACAGGTGCCTGGTGTGAACAGCGAGGATGTGGAAGAGGAGGGTGAGACCTGTAACTGGGGGATCCAACGATGCCATCAGCCAGGACCTGTTTGAGACTCCATCACAGTCCAGTCAGTCCTTGCAGTCGACCAGAGGCGAGCCTGATGGAGGTGAAGGAGTCTTGGGTAAGTGTCAATTTATTTGCTCTTACAGTGATGATGTCCTCAACTTAGCATGATACAGCTATTGACTTTTCATTAATTTACTTGTACTAGAAGAGGTAGTGATGTAACAAAGAGAGGTAGAGTATCTGCTTTTCATGCTCCTCTAGAGTTAGGAGGGGGAGTGGGGACACGTGGAGAAGTTCGTACATAGGGATGTCCCTTGAATCCTCCTGAGAGATCTTGATGAAAACGCCATGGAGGTACTCTGCAATCCTCTCCTGAAGGTTTCTAGGGATGGCAGCCTTATTTCTTCCTCCTGTGGTAGGACGCTATCTCATGTCAGTTGGCGATAACTTCGGCAGGCATTATGGCTAACAGCATATGGGCCCAGGTGGCTTAGGGATGCCAGCAGCAGCTGTGCTCTGTGCCTTGGTTACTCAGGAGTGAGAGATCTGCTGCAATCACCACTGTCTGTGGAAAATGGTGCCAGGATTTAGTGCCGTTACTCTGTACTCATAGCTTCATGCAGCCGAGTAATTCCCTCCTCATTTCCCTCACCCATGGTGGGCCACACTCCAAAGCAGAAGAGTTAGTAAACATGTCTTTTTTAACACTTTAGGGGAAGTAAGGGAAGGGGAGAGTTCTTAATCTTGGCTTTCTGTTGTGAGTATACTGACAATGGTACCTCTGTGTGTTTTATCTGTAGCAGCTGCCACTGGGGCCTTGAGAAGTTCCCCCTCCATGCCACAGAAACCTTGAGCCAGATAAGGAAAGAAGAAAGAAGAGTCAAGGAAAGAAGAGGTCTCGACATACGTTCAGTGAGCAATGCTGGTAGCAATCCAGCATTGCAAGTTTCCACGGTGTGATCTCCCCTCAGCTCTCCGCTATCAGTGCAGCTCTTATTCTGGTGTCCCTGCGCTGGAGGACTGGGGTGAGCTCAGCACACAGATCCAGGAATGTGGCCTTGCACATCTGAAAGTTCTGCAGCCACTGCTAGTCTTCCCAATCCTGCATTATGCTGTGAAACCAGCAGTCAGTGCTTGTTTCTCGGGCCCAGCAGTGGTGCTCCACCGTTTTGCAGCTGCTCTGTGAATGCCACTGACAACCTTGAATTGGTTCTCACTGTGTCCCACAGCAATCTGCCCTTCAGGAAACCATCACATTCCCTGTGGCTCTGCAATACTGGAGGATCATGTGTCCTGTGCTTGCAGCTCGTGACAATAGTGCAGAGGTGTGCAGGCTCTGTGCTTCTGTCAGAAATCGTGGACAGTGACAAGCCCCTCATGGGGGTGTGGGATTTTCAAAATAGGAGCAAAAATGATAGGGTAGGGATGGCATTATGGGGTTGAGAAAGTAGCATGATGGGAACTTAACTCTGCAGTCCCAGTCATCCCTGCGTAACTCGTTTCTGTCCCATTATGCAAACTTCCCAAAAGACAGTGTACTGAATGGTGGCAAGTTGCACACTGGAATTACCTACCCATAATGCACCGCACTGGGCATCAAAACAAGCCCTCCTGGTGAGTATATGCAGTGGCTATGCAAGGAGCCAAGTGTGCATACAGACAAGCGATATACTAACTGCAGCAGCTTTATGCCTAAATAATACACATTATGGAAAATCTGTAATATAGACATGCCCAAAGAAGATTAACAAAAGAAATGTTTGACCTTGGGAAGAACTAGTCAATTGAATCCCTTGATGGACAGGAGAGAGTAAAATAGAGTTCATGCTTGGGGAGGTCTGCAGGGTGTAAATACTAGCAAATCCAAGTACCATCACTAGCTTCCCAAGTCATACCTTCTCCCATTCTTCTCTAGTCTAGGGGTAAAGTTCATTTGCTACAAATCATGAGAACAGCGAATCCTTTCTAAAGCTGCTGTATTTCAAAGCAGTGATCTGAATGGTTGTGAAAAGCTCATTTCCAGTGTCTGTCATAGCTGGAGACAGTGTGGATCCCTTCAAGGATCAGACTTCAGCAAGCAGTCTGCTGTCTGCAATACATGGCTGACAGAGGGTGGTGTTTGTAATATATAGTCTGTTTCCCTAAGAAGAGTATCTCCTTTGCCAAAATCTGTAGGAGGCAAGTTTCTGTGCAGAGAAAATGTATATATTCAACATAAGATGTAAATAGTCTGCCTACTATATAGTGCACATAAAAATGCCTTCTGAAAACCCTTGCTTTGTCTCCACATGTCTTTTCATCTTCTTGTTTGTGAATGGGGAAGGGGATTGAGTCTTGATCTGACTGTGATGTTATAATTTAAATAAAGGTTTCAGAGTAGCAGCCGTGTTAGTCTGTATTCTCAAAAAAGAAAAGGAGTACTTGTGGCACCTTAGAGACTAACAAATTTATTTGAGCATAAGCTTTCGTACAGCTCACTTCATCGGATGCATACAGAGAGTTTGGAGAGGAATGGTACACAAGAATCCATTGTAGTGACAATCTTCCTTCAGCTGCTCTGCTCCCCTAGCTCGGTGACTTGCAGAATAAAACGAGCTGGGGTGTGATGAACTGAAAGATGTTTTTTTTTTTTTTTTAAATGAAACATGGTGCAGGCCTCTGTTTGATTATGAGGGGTTACTTGCTATGAAGTTATGTTAAAGGAAGCTGTAAATGGGGAAAACCCATGGGAAACGAAACTATGGCAAAGATAAGAGCCTCAGGTACACACCTTCAAAGCAGCTAAGATAATGGCTGTGTCATCAGTGGGGGATAAACTATCTCAGTCCATCTAGGCTAGAATGGTTTACTTTGCCCAAGGCTTAGTCTGGGATCAAAGGAGATGTAAAACCCCAAAGACCCTAAGGGGTTGAGCTGGGAGAGGCTACCAAGGGTGACTCAGTGAAAAGCTGACAGGTTGGCAAGGGGTTACACAGACAGAAGGAATGTGCAGCATACAGGACAGTATATTCTATTTTCTATTCTACATAGATTCTTATACCACACTCATCACTGTAGTATCTGGGCGCCTTCCAGTCATGTGATAAGCAGTGTGACTACACATCAGTCACATGTTTGTACTCTCATCCTCTCCCCAGGGGGAGAAGTGTGTGCAGTGGAGTGTCATGTTTTGGTAGGGTTTTATGGTTTTTTTTAAAAAATGTGTGTTGCTATGTCTTTGCCCTCTCACAAAGTCAAAGAAATGTGCCATGCACTTGGAGCAGGAGGTGTTGAGATTTGTGATGGTCTTTAGTTCCTGGGGGAGTT
Organism: Lepidochelys olivacea; assembly: GCF_965140295.1. Lineage (NCBI taxonomy): Eukaryota > Metazoa > Chordata > Testudines > Cheloniidae > Lepidochelys > Lepidochelys olivacea. Next base: position 268,090,572 of record NC_140412.1, on the reverse strand, counting down.
CATTCCACAGTCTGTCAGGCTTGAGAAAGCGCTGTCTCCTGTACTACAGATGAGACATACCCTTTTTATAAAGAGTTCGCTGTGCCAGAGTATAACTGTCGACTAGTATCTTCATCCTGGAGCTTTAGGCAATCTTTTAGATATCCTGGGCCCAGGCCATGAAGTGCCTTGAAGATAAAGACTGAGACCTTGATTAGAAATTCTATGGGAAACAACTGACAGAGTCTAAGACAGATTTGATGTGGTCATGGTAGCCTGGGTTGCTGAGGAGATGCGCTGCAATGTTCTGTACTAGTTGGAGTTTCCACAGTGTTTGAAGGCTTCATGCCCGGGTATATCACATTGCTGTAGTCCTTCCCAGAAGTGACAAAAGCGTGAATAACTGAGGCTAGGTCATCATCTGTCAGGATGGAATGAAGTCTCCTAGCAAACTGAAAATGATAGAAAGTATTACTCACAGATGCTGCAGTCCATTTCTCCCTGCCTGAGACAGAGCTAGCTGGTTTGAGGGGCGCTTACAAATGTATAAGGAACACCTATACATGTAAGTGTTCTGTTGTTTTTAGTTGTTGCTCTAACCTGCTTTGTACCTTTAAGGAATCCTGCCTTAAGTGGGAGAAAGGAGCACGTAATGGTAAGGGTTGGAGAAAAGCTGAGCATGAATGAGTGCTGTTTGTGCTACTGCTGTGCTCCTAGGGTGAGGGCGATGGTGTCACCTGTCACTCTGAAGCCATCTCCTGAGTTAACTGAGGAAGCAAATTTTAAGATTCTTTCTTGGCTGGAAAGTAGGCTTAGATCCTCAGAACCACTTGAAGTTTGCACATTGCCATGGTATAGTTTTGTGCTTGCACATCAGTCTGCCAGTTTGCTAGGCCTTCAGAGACTCCATTAGAGATAAATTTTATATTAAGTTCCAATAACATGACAAGTCTTCCAGTTAGTTGTTCTGATGTTGCATAACTACCACATACCTTATTAAATTAAACATCAGGATATTTATTTCCCATAAGTGTTCAAGAAAGTCAGTTTCTGTAATGTCTCACTTACTGTTTAGGTTTGAAGGTGCTAAATCCTCCATCCTATTTTATGGAGATGAGGTTGACCCAATCCATCCATTGTTTTGCAAATGAGGATCATGCAATCTTTTTGGATGTAATATCTCTAGAACTTGGGCTAGTTGGGACCATCCCAGATGGTGCCCTAAGCCTTATAAACAGTTTCTTCTCTAAGCACCACCTATGCTGCAGCTTCTGCCTCTGATTAAATGCTGTTCTATTGTGGTGGCTCAGTAGTGTAAATAGTTTATTGTCCTAGTGAGTGTGTGATTAGGCTGGCTTTGAAGGAAAACAAAAGAAAATACTTCCATGGAACAATGGTTGTTTAACTGTTTCTGAAATGTTTGGATTGGACATAAACTGAGGCTCTCCTTACAATCCAAGAGATAAGGAGGCACATTGGTTTGCAGGCCATCTGGCATTGGCTTTAGATGCTTACTCAGCCTTTATTATACAAGGGCAGATGAATGTTAGTAGGGCCTATATTTCAAGTCAGTAATAGTTTCCATCTGAGTAGGAGGATGGCCATGATTTACTATTCTGGGCAGTTCTAAACTCTGCTGCTGAGAGGAAGCTCTGCTAACAAATAATTCAAGACTTTGAGACTAATACAAATAAATAAAAAGGATGCCGATGTCTTAACTGGCTGCATGAAAACTGCAAGCTGATGGAAATATTTTAATACTGTGATAAACAGTTGATTGCAATGTGTGCTCAGAGGACTCTATGGTCACGAACACATGGAAGTGTGTAAAAACAGGGGGCTGAGACCTTTTTGGGACTTGTCTAAAAATAATTGTTCAAATTGATTGTTCACAAAATGAAATTACAAGTCTTGGGACTTATGGTATTGGCATTGACCTGGAATGGAATATAGTATTACTGGAATGAAAAGTCTGTGACGCCTATGAGGTATACTTTGTGAACGGTCATGGTTACAAACAAATGCCAGGAATCAGGTTTCCATCTGTAAATAGTGTGCATTTCTAGCCCCAGTTCTGTCATTCACAGATTGTAAGGCCAGAAGGGGCCATTGTGATCATCTAGTCCAGTGAGTTTCACACATTTTTTTTTTTTTTCATTTGTGGACCCTAAAAAGTTTCAAACGGAAGTATGGACCCTTTTGGAAAACTTAGGCATAGTCTGTGGACCCCCCCATGGGTCCGCAGGCCATAGGTTGAAAACAACTGATCTAATCTGAGCACTTGCATAACATAAGTCATAGAGCTTCCATGAAATAATTGCTGTTTGAACTAGAGCCTATGTGTTAGAAAAACATCCAATCATGATTTAAAAATTGCCAGTGATGAAGAATCTTCCACAGCCCTTGGTATATTGTTCCACTGCTTAATTACTCTGTTTAGCTGCGCCTTATTTCTAGTCTGAATTTGTCTAGCTTCAGCTTCCAACCATTGTATTTTATATCTATTGTCTGCTAGATTAAAGAGCCCGTTGTCAAATTTTTGTTCCCCATATAGATACCTATAGACTCTGAACCCTTAATCTTCTCTTTAAATAGATTGAGCTCCTTTCTGTCTACCAAAAAAGAAATATTGGGGTGGTGAGGGTCCGCTGCTCAATTAAGGAGGTGAGCTGGTAATGGAAGATAGGAAGGCAGAGCTGCTCAATGCCTACTTTGTCTTATCACAAAAGGTATGTGACTGAATGACTGGTAAAGTTATCATAGACAATAAAGGGGAAGGGATGCAGATCCGGATAAGAACGTATCCGAGATACTCTGACTAATTTGAGTTCAAGTCAGCAGGGCCTGATGCTATTCACCCCAGGGTGCTGAAGGAATTAGCTGAAGAAATCTTGGAGCCATTCATGGAGGACAGGAGAGATGCTGGAAGACTGGAGAAGGGTTAACATAGTGTCCATCTTTAAAAAGGGGAAAAAGGAGAAGCTGCGGAACTAGAGACCAGTCAGCCTGACTTCGATACCTGGGAAGCTACTAGAGCAATGTCTAAAACATTCAGTTTGCAAGTACCTGGAGGATGAGGGGTGATCACCAGTAGCCAGCATGGATTTACCAAGAACAAATCATGCCAAACCAGCTTGATTTCCTTCTTTGACAGGGTAACTGGTTTGGTGGAGAGGGGGAGTGCGGTGAACATAACATACGTGGACTTCAGCAAGGCTTTTGCCACAGCCCCACATGACATTCTGATAAGTATGCGAATACAGACTAACACGGCTGCAACTCTGAAACAAAGAATAGGCATTAATGGAATGATGTCAGACTGGAAGGAGGACCCAAGTGGGGTTCCACAGGGATCTGTTCTGTGTCTGGTGTGGTTTAACATCTTTATTAATGACCTGAATGTAGGAATATAGAGCATACTGATCACATTTGCAGATAAGACCCAGCCTTGGGGGGAGGGATGGGTGTTTGCCAACTTTTTGGAGGATAGAGCTACAATTCAAAGTGATCTTGATAAATTGGAGAATTGGACTACAGACACAATGAAATTCAACAAAAACAAATGTAAGGTGCTACATTTGGGGAAGAAAAATCAAATGCACAAATACAGAATGGGGGCTAACTTGCTTCGCAGCAGCACTGCTGAGAAGGATCTGGGAATTCTGGTGGATCAAAACCTCAACATGAGTCAACAATTTGATGCTGTTGCAAAAAAAAGCAAATGCAATTTTAGATTGCAATAAGTGGCATAGCATGCAGGTCATGGGAGGTGATCGGACTGCTCTACTCGGTGCTGGTTAGGCCTCAGCTGGAGTACTGTGTCCAATTTTGGTCACCAATGTATAGAAAGGATGTAGAGAAACTAGAAAGGATCCAGAGGGGAGCGACAAAGATGATCAAAGAGATGAAACGAACAAAGGCTGAAGGGACTGGGTATGTTTAGTTTGGAAAAGAGGAGATTAAGGGAGGACATGATAGTAGTCTTCAAATATTTGAAAGGCTGCCATAAAAAAGGTGGAGAAAAGCTGTTCTGTCTTGCCGCAGAGGGCAGGACAAGAGGCAGTGGGTTCAAACTACAGCATAGCGATTTAGATGAAATTTTGGGAAGAACTTCCTAACTGTAAGTACAGTAGGACAATGGAACAGACTGGAAACTCCTTCACTGGAGGTTTTCAAAAAGAGGCTGGATAGCCATCTCTCTTGGACGGTTAGAGACAACAAATTCTGTATCGTGGCAGGGCATTAGATTAGATGAGCCTTGCGGTCCCTTCTAATCCTGTGTTTCTATGATTCTACCATCACAAAGCAGGTTTTCTAATCCTTTAATCATTCTTGTGGCTCTTCTCTGAACTCTCTCCAATTTATTAGCATCCTTCTTGAACTGTGGTTACTAGAAGTGGATGCAATATTCCAATAATGGTCACCCCAGTGCCAAATATAGAGATAATATAACCTCTCTACTGCTCCTTGAGATTACCGTGTATATGCACCCAAGGGTCTCATTAGCCTTTTTGGACGACACCATTGTACTGGGAGCCCATGTTCAACTTACTATCCATCATGACCCTTAAATTTTTTTTAGAGTCACTGCTACCCAGGATAGAGTCCCCCATCCTGTGAATCTGGCCTGTGTTCTTTGTTCCTAGATGTATACATTTACATTTGGCCATATTAAAACACAGATTGTTCCCTTGCGACTAGCTTATCAAATGATCCAGATCACTGATGGTAACCTGGCCTCTTTATTATTTACCACTCCAACAGTTTTTGTCATCTGCAAACTTTCAGTGATTTTGTTTTCTTCCAGATCATTGATAAAAATGTGAAATAGGGCCAAGAACCAATCTCTGCAGGGCCCAACTGGAAACATACCTGCTGGAAAATAATTCCCTGTTGACAGTTACATTTTGAGACCTGTCATTTAGTCAGTTTTTAATCCATTTAATGAGAGTTCCATGTTGATTTTGTATCATTCTAGTTTCTTAATCAAAATATTCTGTAGTCATTTGACTTGGTACCACACAAGTCTAAATATATTACTTCAATAGTATTACTTTTATCAACCAAACTTGTAATCTCATTGAAAAGAAGTTATCAAGTTAATTTGACAGGATTTCTATAAACCCACGTTAATTTGCATTAATTACAGTACTCCCCCTTTAATTCTTTATCGAGTCCCATGTCAGCCAGTCCATTATCTTGCCAGTGATCGATATCTGGCTGACAGGTCTTTAGTTACCTCAGTCATCCTCTTTATTCTTTTTAAATATTGCCACAATATTAGATTTCTTCCCATCTTCTGGAATTCTCCCAGTGTTCCAAGAGTTAAGAACCAACATTTAATGGTCCAGCAAGCTCTTTGGCCAGCTCTCTTAAAACTCTAGGATGCAGGTTATCTGGACCTGTTGATTTAACAATGTCCAACTTTAGCAGGTGCTCTTTGATATCCTCCTCTTAGAAAGGAAAGTGTTTCATCAGCATGATATGTCTGCATCAGATTTTTCCCCAACCACAGAACAGAAATATTTATTAAACACTTGGCTTTTCTGCATTATTGACCGTTTTTCCATTTCCATCTAGGAGTGGACCAATATCATTGTTTTGATTTTTGTTTTGTTTTGTTCGTAATATACTTTTAAACACTCCTTATGGTCCTTAACTCTGCTGCAAGGTATTGGACTTTATAACTGCTTTCTGACTACTCAGTTTTGTGACATGATTTTTGTAATGACTATCCCATAAATTGCTACTTAAAGATTATAGTGTCAGAACACCAGTGTGTCACATCAGCTTTCAAATGAAAGGATTAAAGTGTTTGTTTATAGCTCTAACTTTTCCTGAGATAGTGGAACTAACCTCAAGAGTCTGCTGAAGTAGAAATAAGGCAAGGTGGTGGCTGAAATTACATCACTTTAAGGTCTGCTATCTTGTTACCTATCAGGGCTTGGACCTATACCAGGGTAAACTTTTAATAAGTGACATAATATGCTTAGGATCTTAAGTTCCATTAGGTGTTTCTGAAAACTTGACCACAAATACTTAAATGCCATAAGCCTTTAAACATGGGACCTGGACCAAATCTTGTTCCTCAATTTTTTTCACTGTCTATTGTGATAGTAGGCAAGGGACTGGGAGCTAAAAGAAAACACAAATCTGAAGTTGAAAGGCTTTAAGCTTTATAAAAAAAATAGCTGTTAAAGCTTTGTACGCTTCAAGGAGCAGTTGTGATCTTTTAACAGCCCAGTGCTGGAAAAGGGGTACTATTATATAAAGGTGTATATTTTGGCTAAACTCTTCAAACTTTCCAGTTCCTGCTTGAACGTAAGTGGGTAAATAGCAGTCTCTTGAAAACATGGGAATATACTGAAGTATCTGTAACACTGCACTCCACTGGCTGGAGTCAGGATTTCTGTGTGTCAGAAGCCATATACTGCTAACAGTTAACAGACTTTCCACAGCTGAAGTAGTAGGGGGGGGCCTCTGTTTTGGTGCAGAAGGATCTGGGTTATGCTGTTGCCATAAAACTATGGTGAGCAGCATAGTGACAATTCTTAAGTCCTATGTGGCCACAGAGTGTTTACAATACTGACTGATATAAGTACCATTTTAGTCAGCCATAATGGGTCTTGTCTGTCATAATGCATAATGACCTCATATTGTTTAGACATATGAACTTTATGATAAATTTTATATGTTGAGTGAATGTGGTGGTTGAACTCTACCTTTGTTGTTACACCTGTACTCATTTTTCCTTCCTTCCACATTTGTCTTATATATGCTTTTTTTAAAAAAAAACAATAGCTTACTGGATTTTTAAAAAGGGGATAACTAAATCTTTAAAGGAGCATTAACTTTTTGCACAGATTATCCATGCTTCTAAATGTGGAGCAAATCTAACTGAAGCTAATCTGGATTCAATACTTAACAGTAAATTGTTTAAAAAGTTGAAGTAAACTGAATTGAGTGTATTAGGGGGTTTGAAATGTCCCCATTTAGATACCCCTGTGGTATATGTTTTTATTTCTGTCCAGGCTTGAAGACGTTCTTTGGATGGACAGGGCATATGAATGGAACTTTCAATACTTCTGTAGAATAGAACAGTCTAAAAATTAGTCTGAAAAAAACCAGCATATGAAGATAGACTGTTGAACGATAAAGCTCAACTTTTTCCCCCTTGCCTCTCATTGGTGCATTGCTCTTTAAACTCTTTTAAAATCCAGGAATCCACCCCACAAAGAGGTGTTTGTTTGCTGTGTACCTAAAGAGCTTCTGCAGTAATCCGGGTGGGTTGATTAATATAAATTGTCTGCTGACTCTCACAGAGAACAACATTGAACACTGATCTACATAAGAGGAAAGGATTGGACAATCAATTATCTTATTGAGTCATTAAACTAGGAGTATTGAGATGTTTAGCACTTAATTTATTAGAGCTTTACCTTCCAACATAAATGCTGGGAAGGCGAAAGTTTACTGTCACTAGCCAGGTCTGCTGAGGACAGAAACATGCTGCAGAACCTCTGTGGAAGGGATGAAAAGCAACACTGAGATTTAAGGTACACACCAGAGATTATGTAAAACGTAATCTCCATAGGGGAGGCTGAGTGGCGTCTGCCCAAGAACTAGATTGCCTTGTGTCAGTTGGTTTTGTGCAGCTGAGGATACTGAATTAACTCTTGGCTCTGGAGGAGACACGAGAACAGAATGTAAGGTTAGGCTAATTCTTAGTTGCTAGCCATCTAGTAGCTTTTGTTTTATGCTCTGATTGCAAACACTATATGAAATTTAATGTGGATCATACAGTTAAAACACTTGACTCAGGAGAACTGTGTTGTCTTTAATTTTGTTTTCCAGGCATCTGGGAATTACAACACTGTGAAGGCAGGTAAACACAGTTGCCAGCATCAATCTCCTAGTAGCATTAGATCTCTTACTAAAAATATGATCTTTCTCATTCTTCAGGTTACAGAGGTGCTAAAGCATGGCTGACTTGGATCACAATCTCAGTCTTGCAGATGCTCTGACAGAACCACCAGCAGAAATTGAGGAGGAAGTGAAACGAGACTTCATTGCCACCCTGGAAGCAGAGAAATTTGATGACGTGGTTGGAGAAACAGTGGGTAAAACCGACTATATCCCCCTACTGGATGATGATGATGCAAAGGCTGAGAGCCAGGAACCAAAAAGCAAGCCCCACACAGACGGTGGTCAGGTAGAAAGTAAGTGTCTATAAGCACCAGACCAAATGGTTGCACCGTACATAAATATTACAGTAAGCAAACAGTGGGCTCCACGGTTTTAGGCCTTTTAAAACTTTTTGTACACCATTTTAAACTAGGCAATATCTAATGATTACACGTTGGGATTGGGAGTGAAAAGGTCTGGATTCTAATCCTTACTCTGCCTCTGTCTTGGTGTTTGATCTTGGAAAAAATCATTACCCTCTGCCTTAATTTCTCAGCCTGTAAAATGGGGGTACTTAACAATCCTAACTCCCAGGAACTGGTATTGTGGGGTTTAATGCTTGTAAAGTGCTTTGGCCTCCTCAGATGGAAGGTGCTACACAAGTACTAAATGTTACTACATATGCTAAATATTTTTACCCCAAATCCCATAACTGTACAAAGGCGGGGGGGGGGGCCCGCAATATTATTCTCATTTTCTGTATGGAGAAACTGAGTCACAGAAGGTAAGTCACTCGGCAGTCCTGCCCATAATGTCAGTGGTTAAATGAGGAATAGAATCCACGTTGTCTGACGGTCTTGTGCTCTAACCACTAGGCCATACTGCCTTTCTAGCACTTCAAATTGTGCTTTGCAGACCTTTGGGTGAGGGGAGGAGAAGTTTAGTCTGTTGCTGCAGGAGCACTCTTCACTGACTGTGTTGACAAACAGGCTTGGCATCATTCACTAATGACTTTGAAAATTTACCAGCCCAAATGAAAAGCAGACATAATCTGGTGATTATGGGGGGGAAAATATCTGCTTGTTCCAGATTAATGAGTGAATAGACTTTGTTTTTCTGGCTGAGTTAGAGGAAGGGACTGGGATTCAGGAGCCTTGAATTCTGCTCCTTTACTTGGCCACTGACTCAGCACATAATTTTGGGCTAGTTCCTTAACTTCCCTGTACCTGATTCTGCAATTCTAAAATGGTGCTAAAACCCACCTATGTGAAGCACTTTGTCATCCTCTCATGAAATATGATGTGTAAATAAAAGCAAAATACTCTCTGCCTCTAGCGAGGTAACGTCAACATTGTGGAAGAAGATTTACACTAATCTTGGTACTTATATAGGTGGGCAAAGGGGGTGAATATAAAAGGACTAAAATGGTCATCAGTCAGAACGAGGGATGGTCCTAAAGTCCCCCTCTGGTGTGGCATTGGACTGCATGTAGGAATTTGATCCACATCATACATTTTATTTTACATTATCTGAAAGTTAGGTACTTCACAATAAAGAACCAAAAAAAGTGCCTGCTCTGAAAAGCTTAGTCTAATATTAGATATGATGTGATGAGTGGGGATAAACGGGGAGGGTGGGATGAGGAAGGATGAAGGCTGTGGCAAAACATCATGTGATTACTCCAATTAGTCATGTACTCCTCTTGGTTTAATTAACAGATTTTTGTAATAGTAGATATTGACTTGTGCATTGTGGGGAAAAAAGTGGGGGTGGGAAAGAACTTTTTCACATTTAGCTTCAAAGATTTAGTTTTAAAGAGGTTTTTCTGCTGGAATCTCTTGAAGTTGGTGTACAGCTACAGCATCCTCTGCCAGAAAGATTCTCCATTAATGTTAAAATAAAAAATTGAAAATTATAATATCACAACAGAAATGTGTGTTGCTTTAAAATGCAAGCTTCTCTTTGAGGATGTGATCTCTTAGGTGTCCATCCCTTGGAGGTTCAGCATGAGAGCTCTTAGTGCTCTATATACAACTTTAGCCACTGAGGCAATTGGCAGTCATCTTACTGGTTTAATTGGCAGTTAAAACCTACATAAGCCACCCAGTAAGAAGACTTGTGGACCTGTAAGTGGGAATTGAGCTCGAGTCTCTCTGAACCCCTGTATGCTAACGTGAGCTGCCGGTAGGTCTGTCCCTTTATATGAGGATTTTGTACTATGCACTTTTGGCTTTCTAGAAGGAGATGACATTTTAAATTTTGGCCCAGGATGTGCAATCAATCCTTTTAGTGACTGAATTGAGTCTGTTTTTATCTTATTCTAAAACTAACAAGCCAGTTAATATTAGGTATATTCCAGAGGGTTAATACTAATGTTAGCTTCTAAACATGAAGAATTGGATGTTCAAATTGCCTTGGAGTAACTGGCAATGGAAATCATAAGCATTGTAGAATCCCTATCTTTGATGTTGTTTTGATCTCTCCAAAGTAATTGGAGAGCCTGATTACCATGGGTGCATAAACTAAAGCTTTTTTTATCTTTTTGTCTCTTTGTATATGCTTGGCTGTTAAGGTTTGTCAACCTCTGCAATCTCAAATGGTGTCAGTTTACTAGAAGCCATTCTTGGCTCTTGATCTCATTATGTGCTACTTTCAGATGGTTGTCTATTTTTTTTTCTTGAAGAGGTGATGGGAGATCAATTTCCTTGTGAAAAAGACCATGGTTTCTCATCAAAGCCACATGTTATGGCTGTTAAACAAATCTTGATTTAAAAAATGCTTCTGACAATATATAAGGTAGGATTGAATATGTGCTACCTGCCACTGAGTAAATCCTGTAGAATAAATCAGATTTAAACTCTGTGTGCTCTATGAAATGGCCTAGCTGGGAGTGAAACATAAGGCTCTGTTTTAATGTTTGATTGTAATATGAAGCTTTTGAGCACAGAAATTGCTGCATAACATTTAGCAAGAGTTTCACATTCAAAACTCCAGATTGTGACTCCAAAACTGCTTTATCCTTTCCTAAAAGAGGAAATGAACTTTCATGGATCAGACTTTTCAGCTCTCACTTGTTAATTTATTCATGTTAAAATGCCAGGATGTGTTTCGACAGCAGGATCTTTGCTACTGAGATTGACTTTCTTCAGTCAGAAACGAGTTTAGTCATATGTCCTGTCAGGATTCAGCTATTCCATCTCTGCTAAAGTGTTTTTTTTTGTTTTGTTTTTAAATCCATGAGCCAGATTAGATGAGCTTAACAAACAGTCAGATGGGCCCCAGCATGGACTTGTGTGAACCATCTGAATACTGAGAGATGGGTAAGGGAAGAGAAGGGGTAATGAGAATAGCAGTATAGTCAGATGGGAATTTGTCTCAAAGTGAGACTAAATGTTAATTTTAGAAAACCCTCAAGTGGTGCTTTCCGCATTGGGATATCAATTCCTAGGAAGTTTTAGAGTATACCTAGCAAGTTGCTGGATATAATTTGGCAAATTCCAGGTAATCCTCTTACTACATTGTGGTCTTTACATAATGCTGGAGGATTGCTTTGGGTGTGTACAAAGCCTTCTGTATGTTTTTGCAGCTGGCTGCTGTGTGTACCTGTTTAATCTCCATCTTCTGGCAGAACTCTCAAACCTTCAGGGCTTTCAGTTGTGATGTAACCCTGAAGGCTGTAGGAGTGAAAATGACATTGAATTGAAGTCTAGATAGCCTGTGAAGACAGTTTTTTAAGCCCTGCATTGTTCTGATTCACCTAAAGTGAGAGAGATATTATCCTGTTTGGAAAATATTTAAATCCTGTTTTTTCAAATGATAGCCTTTGGGTGGGAGTGGGTGTCAGCTGAGAAGTAAATGTCAGGCTTTAAAACCCCACTGCAGACTGGTATGCTGTCTGCTACTTGCTTCCAAGTACACCATGCTGCTTCAAAACTTGATACTATTGCTACTTTCAGGAGTGGGGCAAGAAAGCTATGCTCCGTTTTACTCTTTTGGGTGTGTATACATTGCAAAAATCATCCCTTTTTCCATCCCAGTCGCAAGCTTGTCTGTCATCCTCGATTCTATGTTCAAGCCCCCAAATGGCCACCAGAGGGCATTGATAGTACTAGACTATGGTAGAGTGGACACAAATTGCTGCATATCTGAACAGACGTCCCCTCCCTAATAAGAAAACAAAGCACATATCTGGGGCCTGCAAGCTTGAGATCAAACCACAAAATTTCCCTTTCCTTTCCTTCTCTCTTTCTCCACAGTAGCTGTAGGTGCCTTCATTGCAGAAGGCTGCAGGCTTCCTGTAAGTTTTTACATTGCTTTTGCAAAGAAAAATCAAAACCCTGACATTTGAGTTTAAGGACAGCAAATGTTTCATAAGTGCATCCTAAAAGCTGTATATTTAATTGAACTGGGAATTTCCTGAGTCTCAAAATGGGAATCAGAAAAAATCAGTCAGTCAATGATGTAGACATCTGGATTGTATCTATACTGCTAATATTCTCCATATATACATAATTGATTTTTTTCTAGAGGGCTGGTAAAACCTCTAGCATTAGTAAGAATTGTTACTTCATTGTCTGTAATAATGAAATGTATCCCACAGGATTAAAATGAAAAGCTTTTCATCTGTTTCAGTATTCCAGGCAGCAATTCTTATGTTGCTGTCAGGATCTTGGCAATGAAATTAAATACAGCTGAAAGTACTGCAGGTAATACCTTGATTCTTTAAATGTTCCTACACTGCCTTTTTCCTTTGTACTTTTCATAGTATATATTTTGGGTAATAAAGAAGCATCCAAAACTTTGACTGAAGGGCTGTATTGGCAACTTGACAGGAGGTTGAGGGCAGCACTTAATTTGCATGAAGGACAGCTGATTTTAGCTGCCCCTCTACATCGGCAAAGCTGCAGAAACTGTAGGTGTAGCACACAGTGCTCAGTCTTGATCCAGGCATACGGCCTGCTGCTGGTGATCTCTGTGATGCGTATTAAAGATGAAGATTGTTGCAAACTATGCTGTAGAACTCCACAGGTCCTGTATTAGATAGACAGCTAATAAATGTGCTTTTTCTTAGGAGAGAGAAGAAAAAGTGCCTTAAATATTGGCTTAGAAATCTAGACATGATACTCCAGTTTCTCTAGCATGTTATAAAATGAAGGCGGTAGAGGGCTTATTTCCGACTTGGAGACGTTAATATTAATGCTGCTACAGTGCACAAAGCAAAACGAGGAAGTTCTAGCACAATTGTTATATTGGCTAGCATCACGCGGTTGTTTTAAACGTCATTTAGTAGAGCACAATGTGGGAGACCCCAAATAGTTTTCTGTATTTAATCCTGTTGTGATTGTTTTCTTAGTAGGTAGAGAGACAAAGTGGGTGAAATAATACTTTTACTGGACCAACTTCTGATATTACCCACCTGATGTGGTCAGAGCAGCTATCCAAGAGTCATAGAATCGTAGGACTGGAAGTGACCCTTGAGAGGTATCTAGTTCAGTCCCCTGCACTCATGGCAGGACTAAGTATTATCTAGAAACCGCCTTAGCAGCAACATTTTGAATGAACTTGAGGGGGCAAGGTTGTAGCAGTTAAGACCTGAGATGAGAGTTTTCATGGTGTTGAGAGTTGACAGTGTAGGTTAAAGCCAATTATAGGGGACACTAGTTCTCTGAGGTTTAGGATCCAATTAAATGTATTGCAGAAAATGCATTTTTAAAAATTATACTTTTTTGTGGTTCAGTTTTTGATAAACTATAGCAATTCAGTGGGATCTAAGTGGGAGTATTCTATTATTAAAACTTGACTACATCCATTTTGCTGTGAAAATTCACAGGTACAAGGCATATCATGTATAATCTAAATGTTTGGCACTTTCATTGCTATTGTCATATGACCAAGGGCAAAAATTCACATGCATATTTGCATGTACCTGATGCTAGCAGCACTGCGCCTATACTTGTGTTTTTATTAAAGTCATGTGATAGTTAACGATTTTAAGCCCTTGATCCTGGAGGCATGTGATTAAATGAGTGTCTTGGTTTTCATTTAAAATAAAAAAAGTTAGTCCTCCTGGTTGCATATGAAAATGTGACCCAAGTGTATCCAAAACAGTCACACCAGAAGGCAAATAAAAATCCTCAAATTAATAATTTTCTTAAATCTCATAATCTTTTAAACCAATATAATAATTTGGAGGGCCTATTTTTTTTTTTTTAAATTGAAGTGGTCAGTACTGGAGATGCACAAGTAAAGGTAGCCTCTATTTAGTTTTAAGTCCGCTGTTCTGATGTGGATTCTAGCTAAGTGACTATGCACAACTCTGTTTATGTACATGTTTGGGTTGTATTATTCTCAGTTGTGCTTTGTGTCACGGTTTCTATTCATTATCTGGCATAACCAACCAATCTGCACATCTAATTGTTCTAAGAGTAATAAAATATATTAATGGGCTTATCTGAAAGTCTTTCTTTCGACCCTCTTGCCTTCTCACCCAAGTAAACTGCTTGTGTGATGGTGAATTAAAATGTGTTCAAAACAGTGTTGCTGTGCTTACATATAGAATCATAGAATATCAGGGTTGGAAGGGACCTCAGGAGGTCATCTAGTCCAACCCCCTGCTCAAAAGCAGGACCCATCCCCAATTAAATCATCCCAGCCAAGGCTTTGTCAAGCCTGACATTAAAAACTTCTAAGGAAGGAGATTCCACCACCTCCCTAGGCAACGCATTCCAGTGTTTCACCACCCTCCTAGTGAAAAAGTTTTTCTTAATATCCAACCTAAACGTCCCCCACTGCAACTTGAGACCATTACTCCTTGTCCTGTCCTCTTCCACCACTGAGAATAGTCTAGAACCATCCTCTCTGGAACTACCTCTCAGGTAGTTGAAAGCAGCTATCAAATCCCCCCTCATTCTTCTCTTCTGCAGACTAAACAATCCCAGTTCCCTCAGCCTCTCCTCATAAGTCATGTGATCCAGACCCCTAATCATTTTTGTTGCCCTTCACTGGACTCTCTCCAATTTATCCATATCCTTCTTGTAGTGTGGGGCCCAAAACTGGACACAGTACTCCAGGTGAGGCCTCACCAATGTCGAATAGAGGGGGACGATCACGTCCCTCGATCTGCTCGCTATGCCCCTACTTATACATCCCAAAATGCCATTGGCCTTCTTGGCAACAAGGGCACACTGTTGACTCATATCCAGCTTCTCGTCCACTGTCACCCCTAGGTCCTTTTCTGCAGAACTGCTGCCGAGCCATTCGGTCCCTAGTCTGTAGCTGTACATTGGGTTCTTCCGTCCTAAGTGCAGGACTCTGCACTTATCCTTATTGAACCTCATCAGATTTCTTTTGGCCCAATCCTCCAATTTGTCTAGGTCCCTCTATATCCTATCCCTGCCCTCCAGCGTATCTACCACTCCTCCCAGTTTAGTATCATCCGCAAATTTGCTGAGAGTGCAATCCACACCATCCTCCAGATCATTTATGAAGATATTGAACAAAACCAGCCCCAGGACCGACCCTTGGGGCACTCCACTTGACACCGGCTGCCAACTAGACATGGAGCCATTGATCACTACCCGTTGAGCCCGACAATCTAGCCAACTTTCTACCCACCTTATAGTGCATTCATCCAGCCCATACTTCTTTAACTTGCTGACAAGAATACTGTGGGAGACCGTGTGGTGTACCATGCCAAGCCATTAATGTGGAGATTGTTTAATATATTGGCCCTGTCCATTTTGCTTGAGATTATCTGGTTTAGTGGGCGCTTTCTTAAATTTGTTTACATAAAGGCAATCCTTTGCACTGGCCAGATGCAAGTAGTATCTTGTGATTCTGACAAGGATTATGGAGTTCGGATGTCTTGATGTGTTTGACTCTTAAATAGTTCAGATTATGATGATAGTGGGGTTGGTCTTAAAAAAGATTATTGGGAATTTGTATACCGCACTTCATATAGCTGAAATAGAAGTATATATTCAGCTCCAAGGCCTTTTTACCAAAACACACCTGGTAATAACAGTACATTTATACCAGTGATGAGCTGCCCAAATCTTAACAATGGGTTCCCTCCTCACCCCACGAGGGGGTCTTTGCCCACCCCTGCCCCCGGGACTCCTGCCCCATCCAACCCCCCCCCCCCGTCCCCTGACTGCCCCCAGAACCGGGCAGGAGGGTCTCATGGGCCACCGTAGTGGGTGCCTACCCCGCCCCTAAGAGCCAGAGGCACCTGCTGGGGGGCGAGGTGGGGAGTCCCAGAGGTGCTTACCTGGGGCAGCTCCCAGGAAGCATCCAGCAGGTCCCTCTGGCTCCAGGGCTGGAGTACCCCCAGGGAAAATTTGGTGGATGTAGAGCACCCACCGGCAGCTCCCCACCCTGCGCCTGGCCCCAGATCACATCACCTCACCTCACCTCACCTCCGCTCCGCCTCCTCTGGTGAATGCGCTGCCCTGCTCTGCTTCTCCGCCCCCTCCCCCGGCTTCCCGCGAATCAGCTGTTTGGCGGGAAGCCTGGGAAGGCTGAGAAGCAGGCAGTGGCTTCCTGCTCAGGCCGAGGGTGGCGGAGATAAGCTGGGGCAGGGAGCGGTTCCCCTGCTATCAGCCCAGCAAATAGTGCTTTACCACACTGTAAAAGCTTTTATGTGGTAATCTTTTGATACCCTCCCAGCTCTGGTCACATTTGGCTAGCTGTTTGATTCATAGATCTATCTCTTCACTTGCATCTGGGCTCCACATGCAGAGGTTTCTTCCCCATCTGAATTAACTGAATACAGAATCTTTGTGTAAAGCTGTTCTTTTTAAAGGGATATGCCTAACATGAAATCTAGTCATTTTAAAATGTTAGTTAAAAGCTTTTTTGTGTACTACAGTTGTTCTTTAGTCCCTCTGCGGCCACTTGTAGTTTTACAATTTCATTTTTCTATTTTTAGAATATTTTTGCTATTGCAGTGTAGAAAACTGACACAGTTTCAGCAGGTGATCTCAGTGATGGTCAGTGATGCTTACTTTCAGAACACTAGGGGAGTGAAATGATCATGGCTTTCTAGTCCCACTCACTTAACTGGCCTACTATTTTCTGAATTGCTGACACAAGGTTAGGGATTGAGGAGGAGGATTTTGCCTAAAGTTTGAGTGGGTGAAAAGGAGGGACTCTGCTTGGATAACTTGAAGCTGTTGCAAAGGAATGTAGGAATATGCCTGTATTGATCCTGTTGAGTGCTGCATGCTATGCAACCTGTTGTCACTTAACATGGACATCACTTAAAGATAGCTGTGTTAGCTATACTAATTTGTCAGCAAGCACAGCTGAGTCAGAATGAGCATTGAGGTACAATGCAGCTGTTCTAGTCCCTACCCTTTGCAGGATTAGATAGAAAGTCAGACTCTAGTTTTTAACCCTTAATTTACAAAGCACTCGTTAATGAATGGTGTCTTAACTTTTTCTCCCTGGAAAGTCTTGTTTTTCATTTAAAATAAAAATGTTATTCCTCCTGGTTGCAGATAAAAATTGGTGCCCCAGTGCATAACATAAAGCTAACAACCAGAGATGCTGAGGTTCTGTTAAAAGAAGCATGTTCTTTACCATTAACTAGAATAAAATAAATCTTGCTGCTCTGTATGATTCCTGCAGTTGCTTGTCTTTACTATGCTTTTTACAACTGAAAACAGGGATCAGTTCCTAGAAGCTGAGCAGCAGCTTTTGGAAGAAAAGATAGGGTATTCCAATAGTTCCTTTATTGCACAGGGCTTGTTGCCAGCAGGATACAGTATTGCCATTTTACTAAATGGCCTTATGTCTGCTTGAAGTGGTGGTCTGAAGATGTCCAATAATGCTGGCAACCTGGCTCACAACATTAATTTCAACAGAATCCAGCTGTTAAAGATCACTGTGTATTTTGGAGAATGACAGGCTTTTATATTAAATTGTAGCCTTTCTTCTGCATACTGCTCCAGAAAGCATGAAGTGGATATAGTTACTGACCCTAAGCAGTTCTGTGTTCATGGGATTGTGGGATCAATATTGAATTGTATAAACCTATTTGGATGGTTAGAGAACTCCGTGGGTAATAGAGCAATATATGCATTTTCTAGTAATTAGAGTACAAAGGGTACTAATGCTTTCATAATGCTTCTCATCCATAGATCTCAAATTCTTTTTCAAAGATAACTAAGCCTCACTTTTCCCATGTTACAGTTGGGGAAACTGAGCCACATGGGAATTGTATAACTTTTCCAAAGTCACACAGAGAGTGAGTGGCCAATCTGGGGTTAACCCCAGATCTCCTGATTCCCAGTCCTCTGACCTAGCCACTGGATCTCGCAGTACTCAACTGCCTTCTGAGTTTAGGCAGGGTATAAATCCTAGTACTCCCAAGGAAATTCTTTTAAGCAATCTTGAAGGAGGAAGGACTCTGATCTTGAAACCGTGAATATCATTAGACAAGTTGAAGGCTGAACACCTTTCATTATACTGCCTTTAAGCTCCCCTATTTACAGGACTGATTTTATTTTTAATGAAAACAGCTTTTTGTTGTTCACTTTAGTTATTAGTTTTGTTAAATACTGATGATGCGTGACATATTTTAGGAGATGAGAGCTGGGTTTTAGCAATGTGTCTCTTGTTGACTTTTGTAGGAGTTATCCAGCTAAGTGCTCATGTAATAGACAAAAATAAATAAACTTGAATGCATATGCTTTATAATGTGTCTCAATTGAAATTTTCTTAGGTAAATATCCTGAACCATATTTATTGATTTCAGCTTTGACTAGCTGAAATAAGAATGTCAGTTTCCATCATTATTCTAGGATTAGTCCATAACTGTAAAATGTTAGTTTCATGTCAGCCAGGGAGACAAAAGAGTCTCTCTCCCTAGTCTTGTCTTTGTCATGCAGGGTAACAGTTCTGGACCCACACTAAACCTCCCAACTCTTTCTTTTAATGAAGCTGAGTTGGACATGGTTAAGGAATGGAGTCACTTAGATTGTATCCCAAAAGCATTTTGGAAGCTCCACAAATTATAAGGCTAAGATAACAGTGGTTTGTCCAAAAGGGTAAAGGCAACAATTTCAAGTACTAGGACTCCTATGTCTGTCTCCTCAGGGCTCAAATATTCTCTGGAAGGAAAATGGATGTCACCCTCAAAAGGGCACTCAGGATGAGCAAAAGCACTTCTTATCTCGGTTATATGTTACGTTTGTATTGAGACCTCTTGTATAATGGTCTCTCACTCCAGAGCTTGCTTCAAAAAGTCAGATGCAAGCTTCTCTTTCTGGAACAGATTATGCTCAGGGTTTTTGTGTGATACAGCCTTTGCTGTAATGACCGTATCCATATGCAATATAGCAATGAGTAGTACAGTAAGGAGGGCCTATCTTTGTTAGATGAATAAAATTTCAAAGGCACACTTTATTGAAAAAAGAAAGAGAGTACTTGTGGCACCTTAGAGACTAACCAATTTATTTGAGCATAAGCGGATACAGACTAACACGGCTGCTACTCTGACACTTTATTGAATATCCTTTAAGGGAATTCTGCTGTGGGGTTGCCTTTTGGAAGCCAGTTTAGTCCAAGGTTCATCCCCAAGATGATTTGGATAATCGCAATTGTGGTGTGAGTTGTTGCAGAAGACCCAGGTTATAATTCTGTGGGTCACTTTCATGGGACTAAGCAACAGACTGTGTGCCTGGAATACGGCACTCTCTTAGGAAGTATTGATGGTACTGGTGAGTGGTTAATTTGGCTTTTCTGACTCAATGAGGTGTGTGGCTTGTTCCCCCTACCCTGATACAAGGGAGGTGGGAGTGGCAGTCAGAGAGAAGATCTGGGGTGTGGATTGAGCAGTATTGAGGGGAAAAAAAACATCTTGGCGAAAAGTTTTGAGATGAACCTTATATAGGTTAGGAGTAACATCTCCCCACCGGTTGATATTCTCTGTGGTTATTGCAGGTACTTCAGCTGTTGGACCAGCAGTGCTAGAAAATGGTGACCATGGAATAGATGATGACAGTACAGGTAAGAGAGTAATGTCTGAGTTAAACACAAAGCTTTGGAAGACTTACCTATTTCCTCTGGTGCAGTCAGAACCTACTAGATGAACTTTGTTCTGGCAAAGTGTTCTTTTCTATGAGCTTTTCAGTATTTATTTGGTACTTGCTGAAGAGCTGCTCACTGCCCAGTGAACCTTGATTTTTCTAAAAAGTTTTAGCTTAGTTTAAACGCATCTTCTATTCCAGAATTGCTCATATGTAGGAAAGCCCCTTTTAGAAGGCTTCATGTACTGTAGCCACAGTTAACCTAAGGAAGATGTATTTGAGATACTGATATATTAAAATGACTTTCCAATGAAGCCCTAACATTACCTGGACTAAGTCTACCCTATTTTGAGTATGAACTTCCCATGTTGTTCTCCCCAGTTTCAAAGTGCAGTGTGATCATCAGCTGCCAGGAGAAGTTCACTGTGGTCTGGTTGTTCATCTTCTCTTCTCAGTTTTTCCCCCGACATTCTTAGACTCTCACTTTGGCAGCGTGCTATCAAAGTTGAAGTTTTGAAGTCCTCCTAAATCCATCTCTTAACAGCAGAACATAATAACTTGGTATTTCAAGACACATGCCATGACTAAATGGGCAAATCTCTACACAAATATCCTGTGACAGGATCTGAATGAGTGATTAAACTTCACGTCTGTCAGGGACATGCATTATTTGTCCTATTTTTGCTCATTGCATTTAGCTTGTTGTTGTACCTTGGATATCACTATCACCATAAATATTAAGGTAGGTCCTTTGGGGAAAATACCCGGCTGTAACAAGTATTCCAGTAATAGGTAACTTTTCTTTTGTAGTGAAGGGGGGAGAAATGGTTGATCAACCAAAGCTCTTACATTGTAGTAATTTTTGCTCTACCAAGTATACAGTTGTTCAGAGGTGATTGTCATTGTTGGCGTTGACCGGAGGTATTTGCTGGTCTCCTGAATCACTAGCTCCAAATAGAGGCTAAAAATGTTATTTTGACAGTGATCCCAGCCTATGGCTGGAGAGGCTGCACTAGAGACCCAAATTGGAACCTCCTGGGGTAGCATGTTACACTTATGTTGGTCTTCAGGTCCAGGCTCAAGAAAAACAAGCTTCCTGAGGCTATGAAGGGGCAGAAAACTCTTGTTGTGGTCAGTACTTGTGCTTTTAGAGAATTATTTAATTTTTAGTGCATATGTGGTTAAATTGGATGCATTTATTGGGAGGATGAGGATTTACAAATACAGCATTAGTCTCTGTGCTTAACCTGCTTTTGTAAATGCTTGTCAGAATAAAGCTGTAGATTTTTTACAGGAAAGAATAAAATTAAGGTGACCCCTGAGCCTCTCTCAATCCACTTCAGTTGCTCTTTTCAGTGTTATATATATGCTGGAAGAAGTGGAATCCAGACTTATCCCATTATGACATTGTAAGTATGTGTAACTGACTGTACTGGTGCACCATGGTCCTCTTTTGAATGAATGATTCTGGAGTTTAGTAATAGTCGTCTTTAAAGAGTAGTCTTCAGTAAACCATAACAAATTAATTTTAACCTCTCAGATGCTAAATGCTAACAACACAAGCAAAGACCTTTGTAGGGGACTGCAGCCTGTTTGTTATCAATAGGTTCTGTTTTGAGGTCTAAGTTTGTGAGGTTTGGAGTTCAGAATTTTTTCTTGTTAGAGGTTGTCTAAAGGCAACATCAGAGTGATAGGAATAGCAATATGGAAGCTTAAGTAGTCATTTAAACATCAACTAACATAGGGTTTTCAGAGTAATGGGAAATGTGTATAATACAACTGTAGTCTTTTCAAAATGTCTCACAACACTGATCTTCAATAGTTAGTTAAATAATAGAGGGAGAATGATATTAAGAGGCACAGACAAGGGAGAGACTTTTTCAAATGAGATTTGAAGGGAGATGAACAGTTGATGAGCTGGGAAAATCCAGAAAGACTGTTCCAGAGAGCAGGAGCTGCAGAGAAGGTTCCATAACTTCAGAATTTTGGTGACAAACAGGTGATACAGAAGTAGAGTGAGATCATGGAGAGCTTTGCAAAACAGAGCCACATAGTTATGCTTTTTTTCTCCTTCTGCAGTGGAATGTATTTGGAGCCTGATTCAATGGGACATTGACTTGATGACTTTCATTACATATAACATTCTCTGCAGTTATCTGGAGTATACAGTGGTTAGGATTAATCAGGTCTGAAAAAAGCCCCCCCCCCCCCCCCCCCGGCTTTTCCCAGTTTAGCACTCCCTTTATTATATTAAGGGCATGTCTACATGGGGACTCTAGGAAAGTTGAGGTGAATCAACTAAAAGTGTGAAGTGAATGTTCGTAACTCAAAATGCTTTAACTCCTCTCTGTGGGTGCGCTCGCTCACTGGTAAAGTGGCCTTAGGGTACGTCTTAACTACGATCGGGAGGTGTGCTTGCAGCACATGTAGGCATACCTGAGCTAGCTCACTAGAAATAGCAGTGAAGCTGCTATGGCACAAGCTAGCTGCTCAAGTATGTACCCAGTGTCCTGGGTGGGCTTGTGCTTGGGCATCTAGCCCATGCTGCTATGGCTTCAGCTTCTCTGCTATTTTTAGTGAGCTAACTCAATCAAAACTAGCTCTGGTAGTCTTACACAAGCTGCATTCACGCCTCCTAATTGCAGTGTAGATATACCTCCACGAAGGATTAAATTACAGTGAACTAAAGCCAATTTACTCTGAACGAGAAAGCATCCATATGGGGATTACCACACTTTAATTTATGCACATTCAGTTCATGGCTTTCGTTGATTTGCCTGAACCTTCCTGAGTGTCCCCATGTAGAGAAGCCCCAAAAGTCTGGATACCCCAACACAAAAGGGAATTTTACAGTGTGATGCCAAACCCCGCAAGGCTGGTTTCTGTTGTTGTTTTCCCTGGCTGGAATATCCAGACTATAGTAGAGTTGTGGGGTATCCTTGGAGGAAACATTGAGTGCAGGATGTCAGAATGTAAGTGAAAGATTTGTGTGGTTAATTTTCCTATATTTACTTTCTAATTAAGGGCCCAATTCTGCAAGTGCTGAGCATTTTCAACACTTGCTGATTTAAGTAGGAGCTAGGGGTACTCAGCACCTCGCATAATGTTTAGTACCTGGCAGTATTGGATCTTGCATGTCTAGTGGTTTTTCCTCTCCTTAAAACCAATTCACAGAAATATATCTTGCTGGGTACAGTTTTTAATGCAAATCCTCCTTTTTAGAGACATTGTGAACTGCCATTCTCTCAACAGCACTTTGCCACTAATCTAGATTTACCACAGCTAATTTCTGCATGTAGCACAGTTGTCTGCTCTTGCATGAAGTGAGACTTTTTCAGACTTTTTTGTAAAAATGAAGTTTCCTTTTTCTGAATTGGTCTCTGGAAAGGTCTGCTATCAGCACTAAATGAAATATTGCTTGATGTGCAGTTTGCTGCATTAATGTTCATGTTTACTAATGATTTACGCTTTTTTGCCCTTCCCCCTCCCTTTCCCTTCTCCTATTTCTTTCCCTCCTTTTCTATTTTCTCCTCCTAGAAGCCTAGACTGTCTTCTAACACTGGGGCTGCTACTGACACAAGACCAGTGTCCTTTTCTACCTGCCATTACAGTTCTAAAACCTTCGGCATTTTACAGAGCTCTTGCTTTACATCCCTGGACTTTACGTGTAGAAGAAACGTGTAGCTCTACCGTCCCACTTCTGCTGTCAGCTGATCAGCCCTCCTCTTCCTCCTCCTCCTCCCTCTCTCTGCAGTGCTTGTTGAAACCTTCCTTTCTTTGTGTAAGCACAAACATGCATGACAGATTTTTTTAACTGCACAATTTTAGCAATTTGTCAAGATTACTTTTTAACTTGCCTTTACAATTCCATTTTTATTTAATCCATCTTTTAAAAATATTAAAAATTCACTGGGGTTTTAATTCTTAACGAAGGGTTTGACAGTAAATCCAAGCTGTGCTTTCATAGGGGATGGGTCCACCATGACTGCAGCTCTCCTCCTCTTTTCACCATCACTGAACACATCCTTAGGGTAATCCTGAGTTTCACCTGCCTTTGTCCTTGCTGCTTAGAAACCTTTGTGAATAAGGATTTAAATTTAATGATGCCATTTTCTTTGCTAGAAAGAGGTGGCTCTTTATGGGATCTACTATAGAGACTTTAAATATAATTCCCAAATTTGCATCTACTTAGACCTAAGGAGCTTTCTTTTTTATTTATTTAAAGAAAATTCTTTTATCCAACTGGCATCCACTAATCATTGGTTAACCCCCCCCCCACCAAAAAAAAGCAATTGTTTTCGCACCCTGAGTCTCAGTAAAGCAAATCACATTGATACTGCACTGACTACTTCAAAATTGGAAGCAAAAGAAGAGTTCCGTTTTAATTACAACTTTTATGTGTGGTGAGTACTTTTGAGGGAAAGGCATGGGGCTCAGATGCAAATTATTTTTATCTGCCCTCAAGAAGTATAAAGAATGAATCTGAGCAATAAAACAGATGTCAAGAACTACATTTAACTTGTCAAATGTCTAACAAAATAATTATCTGACAAGGCTCCAACCATACTGAAAGAAACAGTGCCTCTTTGAACTCCCGCAGATCTGTCTCTATGTTCAGCATGTCATTTGCAATTCCTGCTGCTATTCCAGCATAGATATAATTCAAGTCTTTCATGTGAAAAGTTTTGCTACTACAGTAGAATTGGCATTGAGGTGTAGATTTTTCCTTAATAATAGAGACTTCATAATAAATACTGCCCTCTTGTGCAGTCCTTATATGCACATGCTTGATCTGCTGCTAACAAATATATGTATAGACAAAATATAAAAATAGTGTACCAAAGGCATACACTTCTAGAGCACATTAACTGCTATAACACATAGGTGGATTTTGATGCAGTACCGAGACTGAATTTTTCTAGACCAGGGAATGCTTTTTGAATGGGCTCTGCTATAAAGTAAATCTTAGTTTTGGCCCTAGTTTTATGCAGTGTTCATAAGGACATCTCACACATTTAATATTTTCAGTTTGAGACATCAGTCCACTAGAGAGACTGTCACTAAGTTCAGGAAAGCAGTTTCACACTCAATTTGCTCGTGGAAAAATTAATAGCCTAACATGTAGCACTGTACAAACTGTACAAACAGAATTCCTTTCAAAATGCAGCCAGTGCTGGGGTTGAACACAGTATTTTAGCCAAGCACAGTGCTGTGTGTAACAATTCTGGACACGTGAAGCAGTATCAGGAGTCTAAATATGATTATCCAGATCTTCACGAGGCCACGACAATGGCGCCAATATTCTGATGTCGGTGAAAAGCATCACAGAACCTTTAATGGTCAGGTGGCTTGCAGTGACACCGTAACCATATCGGAGCATTTGTACAATGAGTCACTGGAAGGGCATTACCTAGGATTGCCAGTTTTGGCTGGAGGTATTCCTGGAGTTTTGTTACATGACAGTCTTTAATTAAAGATTAATCTTTAATTCCTGGGGACTCCAGGACAATCCTGGAGGGATGGCAACCCTTGCATTACCTGTTGAGTTGCCAGTGCTGCTCATTGCAGTACTCTGGGTTTTTTCTTGAAGGTCTCTAATGAAAGTAGTGACCCATCTTGGTTTAGCTTTAGAACTCTCTCTGTCTCCACCGACGCTGGTATGTGTCCAGAATTGTTACTTTGCATTACACATGTGTCTCCTTTATACCTTCTTTTCCCCCTATACCTGCATCTTGGCAGGGGGTTAGACAAGATGACCCTTGTGGTCCCGTCTAACCCTATGGTTCTATGCTTCTATGTAATCAGTCTGTTTAATGACATATATCAGAATTTGAGAAGCTTTTCACTCTCCAATTAATGTGAACTTACTGCCTTTACTTATTCAAAGCCTCATTAATTTGAAGCTGACAATTCACAATGCCAATTTACTGAGAGCTCTGAACAGTAACAGTTACAGTGTTAGCATTACTATAGGAAATTTACATCTCTTTATTTCCTGATAAGAGACTGTGGCCTATGAAAAAAATTTAAAATGCGGAAGTGAAAAATTTTGGTATTCCTATCTGGTCTCTGTTTTTATGCATTGCTGAGCTACCACATGATTTGCAAAGACTGGTGATCCTTTTAGAGGCCAGGACTGGAATACCAGGTCATGACTGAAGTGCATTAATAAAACTCTTTTGGTCCTCTGTACTAGAATAAGAGTGGCACTTGGGATTCAAGGTACATTGGCAATCAGGCCATACCAAGATCCCATTCTAGCTTTATGCATTTTTATGTAGCAAACTATCTTTAGTGGTGGTCTGTCACATGGTGTTATAGGGCCATTGGGAAATGTTTTTGTAATAGCCACAATATTTCTGCTTGGTTGGCTGAAAAACCAATGATGCTTTGATGATCTTTCTCCATCCTCGATATATCATTCTCTTAAAAGGATGTTATGGGATTCACTACCAGAGATTTGGGGACTTCTGGACAAAGACCAGTGACTGAGTAAAGAGGGGGCATCCCAGGGAAATATTTTTAGTGGAACCTGTCATTATGAAGCCTGGAGGAATTTTTGCTTAGTGACGCAAGTCATTCTTCCCCTCCAGAGGAGGTGGGCAATGCTGTCTGTGTCCCAAGCTCTAGGTACCTGCAACTGAAAATTAAACTCCCCAAGTGGTTTTATTATGCTGGATATACATCTCTTTTTAATAAATTGTTTGGGTGGAAATATTTAGCATTGTGGCAGTTAGTCTGGTAAAGTTGCCTTACAGAAAAACTGTGCCAAAGAAGTTCAGAAAACTAGCAGTTCCATTTTTAGCAAAATCAGCCTTAACATTTGTCACCACTACCCAGCCGTAACAGTGTGTCAGACAGAACAAAGCAAAAGTTGATAATGAAAACTGAGGCTCCCCTGTGAATCTAGTCACTATCAACTACTGAGTTGCATAATTCATCACACTTTATCACAGGACCAAAACTTATTTAATTATTTTTTTCGCCATTTTTTGTATTTTCTTTTAATCATGTTTTTTGTTTGAGATATGTATTGCAAATTTCCAAAAACTTATTTTGAGTTTTTCACTGTTGAAGTGTCCTTTAGTAAATTTCCGTCTAACAGACAGATCAAGGTTGTCATGCATGTCTAATGCTGTGACTTTCTGGAGTGAAATGTAACACACGTTTCTCAGGGGGTGGGGAAGGGAGAATCGATTTTTCCTTGTGGTTTCCAGTTATGCCTTTTTGTATGTCATAAGAAAGAAAAATGTACACTGCATCTTGTTAAAGACTTAGTGCAGTAACTGTGTATGTCAAAGTACTCTTCTCAAATTTTCAGGAAGCTACCAGGCTTGTGAATTGCTTTATTTAAACTGCATATGCACTCCAGGCTTTATTGCCCAGTTGCACGAGATAATGTAAAACCTTTTTCAGAATATTTTATAACTTAATTTATGCCTCTAAATTTGTATATTTTGTTGGATTCCAATAGTTTGTATATTGTGATGCTGTATATCACTTTGCTGAATAAACCACCTAATAAACACCTTGCACTAACAGCTCAATAACTGCACCTTGGTGGGAATCTTCTTGGTGTTCTATGAGAGACAAACTTTTGTTTAAAGTCAATATCTAAAGTCATCCAGACTGACCTTGATTCTTATTCCTAAGTATTGCTTAGGGTTTGTTATAAAATTACAATATTTTCTAATTGTGTGTCTGTAAATGCCAAAAGAGAAGTTCCTGTAGGAGGAAAATGGTCTGAAGGTTGGAATAACTTGCTGTCTAAATAGCTATTGGAAGAGACTTCTCTCCTCATCAGAGAACCATTTTAAGTGTAGTTTGTTCAGTAAAAGGAGCCTTAATAACTTGGGTGAACTACATGATTCAGGTACTACTTAAAAATTAATACAAATAATAAAATCATGTGTCTTCCACAACACACACGGATCAAACTTTCAAATCCAGAGAACTGCACTAGGTGTCCAATTCCATGTTGGGGCACTCAAATTAGTATTAAGACACCCAAATACTGCTCATAAGCACCTGCATATGAAAGTTAGGCAGTGCATGGAAGTGACACGTAACAACTAAAGCACATGTCCTGAAAGAAAAACACCTTAATTTTTGAGGGATCAGCAGGGAAGAAAAATATTATTTATGCAAAGTATATTCCATACCATTCCAGTGGAGGAGAAAATAAATCAAACCACATTTCTTCCAGCTACCATAATGAGTGTAATGGAGGCATTGGTTGCAAACTCATAGCCAAGATTGAATCTAGATATCCTATTTTCTGCCCTCCCTCAAACTTTGTATTGGGTAATCCAATTTGTTTACACATAAGAATGCTTAAAGTAGGACATGAGAAGATTTTTTTTCCTGAGAAATTCAAAGATGCGAGATTAAAGACGCTTGTTTCCTACTTCAAAAAAACAAACACCTCCCCTTCACCCCCTGCATCTTGTGCTTATTTGGCCCCTATGTTCTCAATAGTGGTGTGTTTTCAGAACTATCCAGACTTCACACTCAGAGTTGGCTCTTTCGGCCCTTAAAAGTAGGCTTACATCATGGCATATTTTCCAGAGAAGAATTATTTGAATCTTAATTCTCATGGAGTGAAGTCAGAGTGAGCAAGAAGGAATCTGGCTAAATAAGCCTGTTGTATTATTCTGGGAATTGTCATGCCAGTTTGAAACTGCTTTCCGTGATTTTGGAGGACTCTAAGAATCATCCAGAATGGGATGAAAGCTGAAAGGAGGAAGAGGTAAGAAAACCAGGAAGCATGGAGACTGATAATTTGGACTAGAGACAGGAGAGAATTTAGGTACATCATGCAACTGAAGAGCACTAGAAACTCAGGAAGTTTCAGGGTAAGTTTGTGTAAGATTAGGTTTTACATCTGTAAATTTACATCTGTAAATGCTGCTTAAACTCTTCTTCCTGTCTTCCACATTTACTGGTATGCTATGAATAGGATATTGTAATTCTTTGTTCTCATTGCCAATGAGTGCTGCGAAGGGGCTAACTGGTTATGTTGGCACTTTCATACTGCACGGATGACTCTTAAGAAGCTAGATGTAAAGCTGCCCACCTCACTTAAACAAAAGAGAGTGCATTATACCAATACAGCCATTATGGTATGCTCTTTTAAAACAAACTGTGTGTACATAAACTGATTTTGTATTAATCAAGTGAATTACCATTTCAGTATAGTATCAGAGGGGTAGCCATGTTAGTTTGGATCTGTAAAAGCAGCAGAGAGTCCTGTGGCACCTTATAGACTAACAGACGTACTGGAGCATGAGCTTCCGTGGGTGTCGGATACATGCATTTTGTGGGCATTCACCCACGGAAGCTCATGCTCCAGTACGTCTGTTAGTCTATAAGGTGCCACAGGACTCTTTGCCATTTCAGTATAAACTCTCTAGTGACTTCAGACAACATTGCAATGAGAGAGATCCTTTCCCTGGTCATCTGCTGCAAAATATTAAGATTTTTAGAAGCTAGTGTTTTCAGGAACTTTTCATCTATTGAAGAGTCCCTCAAGAAGAAGCTTTCATCCCTTATGTACTGTTTGCTGAAATCCAGTGAAATTTACACATGAATAAATACAAATTTTAAAGAGAGACTCATTTAGAGTAAAAGTACAGTATAAGTAAAGCACCCCTCCGAAAGCAATTGACTTTGGCACCTATTTTCTGAATTATCATTTTTATTAAGGTTATTTGTATTTTGAATACAAATGTTCTCTTAAAATCCCAGTTTTAGCTTGATCCTGCAGTGACCATATAAGCCTTAGTTTGATATTGGTTTGTTATAATGGAAATAACTGCTATGAAGCCCTAATGTTGTCTCTGCAGAATTGAGTAGGGGAGGAATATGCTTGTTTACGTACAAAACTCGATGATATTTAGAAAATTGCAGGAGGGACTAGCATAATGGACACTAAAATTCGTATTCCTTGTGTTCATAGATTCACAGATTTTTAAAGCTGAAAGGGATCAGATAGTCTGACCTGTGTAACACAGGCCAGAGAACCTCACCCAATAATTTTTGCATCAAGCCAATAACTTCTGTTTGATCTGTAGCATAGCTTTAAGAAAAATATTCAGTCTTGTTTTCAAGAGTTCAAGTGATGGAGAATCCATCATATCTTTAGGTAAGTTGTTCCAATGGTTAATTACCCTCATTGTTAGAAAATTGACCCTTATTTCTGAATGTGTCCAGGTCCAGCTTCCAACCATTTCCTGCAGCACTAAAGAGCCCTCTACTATCAGAATTCCCCCCCTCCCCCCACCTAGGTACTTGTAGACCATGATCAAATCACCTCTTAACCTTCTCTTGGGTAAACTAAAATAGCATTTCAAGGCTGACATTTAAATTTTCACTAGTGACACTGAGCAGCTATAAATGAATCTGTTCTTTGTGCCATCACAGTAGAAATGATTATGCTGAAGAATCTTAATTCTGAAAGAATTTTGATGCCTTGGACTCGAGACCTGGGTTCTACTCCTAGCTGTGCTACCTGAAAAGTGTGACTTTGGGCAAGTCATTTAATCTCTGCCTCCATTTCTTCCTCTGCAAAATTCTTTCCTCTGCAAATCATACTTTACTTACCTTCTGTATTTTAGAAAATTAGCATACACAAGTGGTTTTTGACATGCCGCAATATGCACTGCGTATTGGTCACAGGAATTTAGTCTCTCTTTTGAAAGCAGACAAGCAACCATTCCTGAAATTGCAGAATGTACAATTTGCTTAGATGTTAAATGTCCAGAACATTAATGTTTTAATAAAATCTCCTTCTAAGCAAAAATTCTTATAAATTAATATTTTTACATTTTAATGTAATTTGAATGTAATTTTTAAGAAAAGTACAGGATTGACAGCTGTGGAGACCAAAGTGCCCCATTATACCACAGAAAAGTACACCATGTCAAGCCTTGGCATGTGTGTCCCCGTCCCTCCCCCCCACCTTCCCCATTGGGACTAGTGCCTTTCCAATATGCCTCTTTACCTGGAAGTATCCTGTCTTGGAGTGAGAGGGTAGTGTAATCTCCATGCCTTGTACAGCTTTGAGCTTTTTAATGAGATGGTCTACAGGGAGCCAAGTAGTGCTATTTGAGAAATGCTACTATTCACCTGGTATCAGTGCTCTGGGGTATGTGATTAGAAAACCATCCCAGCAGCTGAAGCAAGGAATGGCAGTAAGGTTCTGTGAACAAATTCCTAGTTTTGGGTCTGGTGCCTAGGTAACATGATAAGCACAGTAGTAATACCTGATACGAGTCCAATTTAAAAATGCTTATTTGGATCAGTGAAATCAGAGCTATAACTTTCCCAAGTTATGACATATTGTGCCTAAACTAACTCCCCTTTCGCAACGCCAAGTGACCTATGGTAAGTGACAAATGCTCTGAAGACTTCATTTTTAAAAATGACAGACTTTCCCCTTCCTACTCTAGATACCTTTCATATACAACTGCAGCTGAATCTCCCACCAGTAACTTTCTCATGTCTGTATTCTTGTTTTTTAAATAAGGGAGGCTCATTTATAAAGGGTTGAATGCTTCTAGAGTAATTTATAGACAGTAAAGTTATGAAATTAAGCAGATATTTGAGATCTGGTTTTTAAATCAAAATAACACTTTTGTGAGAACTTAAAGAATCTGCTTCACATGGTATTAAGTGGTTTGGGTAAACTTGAGTATTATCTTTCTATCTTCATTATCTCTTTCTAGAAATGTGTGTGCAGCTTTGAGCATTCTGCTATATGGAAATGACATTAACAAATAGGCATGTTCCTTTATGGTCTCTGATTCAAATACCATTGAAGGCAAATCTTACAGATGCAAGAAAAATGTGTGCATAGATATATATCATAAATATTACATGTCCCCTCTTAAGAGTTCCTTGTGGTAACCTAGATAGTGCTTGTATCAAAACTGTCATGTCACGGTGGTAAAGAATCAGAGCCTTTATTTTAACATTAAAGGAATAACTTAATCAGAAAATTGCAAACAATATCCTCTAAAGCTTCTCTGTCTGCTTCACTATAGAGCTCCATGCTACAGATGTAAAGAAGCAGCAATTAATATCCTTATAATATGTTTGCACCACTTCTGTCCTGAACAAGGACAGAGGGTATAATTGTTTTCTTGCCTATTTTTGCCTGCCTGTCTGGCTCTGGCATCTCCACATGAGTACCTTTTTTCAACAGTGCTTTAATTTTTGTTTCACAAGCCTAAACATTCTAAATCTCTCACAAATAAAGTAGCACTTGTGGAAATGGATACGTTTGTGTTGGATTCTTTTTCATTAGTCTGGAAAATCAGAACTCTCAAAAGCTGAGACTTATGTTACTGAGTAAAGGGAACAAGAGGTCACCTATTCTACTTTATTTTGCAAGTGAACGCAATGCAAGGATGATTTGAAATATCAGTTATCATATGTCTTAAATTGTAAGATCCGTGCCTTGGGGAAGCTCACCTTATGTTTGTAAAATAGCATACCTATATGTATCCTGTATAGCAGGATATTAAATACTTATGTGATGTGGGACTTTATTATTTGGTTTTCCAGTTTAATGGCACTACCCTTCTACAAGGTAAAGAGAACTGTCTGCCTTTCTAGCATGATGTTAAGTCGGTCAACTGATATCAAAACCAAATGGCTTGGATTCTGTTGCCTATGTTTTACCATGGCACTTGCCAGTGGGGGTATATTGCTTTCTTCAAATGTATATGAGACGTTGGGTGTAGATTAAACAAATTACCTAAACTCTTGCAAGAGCAATCTTTGTAATTACATGCTCCCTGCCACACTATTGCTCGGGAATGTTTAAGCACCGATGGTGTGGTCCGCGTGGAACAGAGGTTGTAATCCCTGTGCGGCTTACAATTCTGGACACTACAGTTCAGGCATGCTGCATGCATACATTGAAAGTCCATATTTTGGATTATTTTGTTTCTGTACTGCAGTCTCATTTGTCTAGATCAGATTGGCTTTGGCTGTTGTGTAGCAAGTGGTGTGTGTGAAAAACTAGAGCGTGTCAGTCTATAGTAGCTTTTTATGAAATGAACAAAAATTCCTCCCCTGCCCCCCCCAATCCCCAACATATCTGAAGACATAAGTACATAATTGAAAATGCTAATGTTTCAGTGTTATTGCAGATTGGCAGAAACAAAGTTGTGAAACTGGGAAGGATGGGAGAAGTTGGAACTAAAAAGGATGTAGGGTTTTCAGAAAAACAGCACTCTTTTGTAGTGAATGCTACTCTTGTCTCCTAAAAGACTCATGAAGGACAGTAAGTATTGGAACTCATACAGCTACGGGGAATGTATTGAAAGCGACTGTGATGACTACAAGTGAAAGGAGGAACTCTTTTGTTTCAATAAAAAAAACTGTTGTCATGGCCATGCCTTTTTAAATGGCACCTTCCTAGCAACCATGCTGCTTTGACTTTTTGCTGCTTTAAGGGATGATTCAAAGATGCAGTGCATCCTGATTTGGATTGTTCAACAGAAATATGTCAGGAAGATAACAACTAAAAGTTCTCTTTTCTGGCAAGGCTTAGCAAGACTTGGAAAGAAGGGATGGTGATCCAAGGGAAAGTGTACTGTGATGGGGGGGCTCTATTCACCGCTATTGGAGCTGCTTCTTGGCCGCTTGGGGGATTAGCACCTTCCAGGTGCAGCACTTTCCAGGTGCTGCGCTTTCCTCTGGCGGTCTCTCCATCTCTCTCTCCGTAGCCCCTCCCTTGTTCCAGGTACTGCAGCCTTCTCTTTGTCACTTGGCCCTCTGGCCAGATCACTACGTGGGTTTCCCTTTCCAGGGGGTTAAGTCAAAGTCTCTTATTGCCAGCAGCCTCAGGCAGTCTTCCCATTCATTGCCCCAGGTTCCATTCCCTCAGTGGCTGGTAGAGGAACCCGGGAAGCTCAGGGACCCTCTTGTCAGGAGCAAAGGTCTATTCCTTCCTGAACCTTGCTCCCTCTTCCTTACCTTTTGGCTGTGCCCAGTCCTCTGGGTTTGCCAGTCTGAACTCCCTCCTTCTCCCAGGGAGTAACCATAGGCTATCTGCCTTTGTAATCCCAACCACACCTCCCTTCTTCTTGGGAGTGACTGCAGACTAGTTCTCTGTAGCCCGGCTGTTGCCAGCTTCCTGGATTTATAAACCTGGCCCAGCTCCTCCCCCAGCTGGACTCCATCACCCAATTAGGCTGTAGTGCTCATTGACTTTCCTCCAGGTGCTGCCTATAGGTTAAGTGGCCTAATTTACCCCTTCAGGCCTTGTGTGGTGTGGACACCCCATCACATGTACATACCAGTATTTTTAAGTTTCTTAATCATCAACTGATAGCAGGATGAGTTGACATATCTGTTACAATACTTGGAATTTTCTGAGCAAGTGGATGTTGCTCAAAATATTCAAGATGCAAGGTTTCCAAAGCTCCCATGAATTTAGCTTAAAATTTCTGCATTTAAAATGGAACTGATGTGACGAAGCAGTGATTAGAAGTAAGTCCTTATATTCTTCTATATTTCCTAACGAGAAATATGAGCCCCTTTCCTGTTGGTCAGGCTTGCAAAATTGTGAGCTTGGACACTATATCTACTTGTTTACCATTGCCAAAAGGTTAATGGTGACCAAATAGTCAACACCATTCATATCAACAAGGGGGAAGGAATGCAGGGCAAAATAGGGAAAGAACAGGTTTAAAGAATATTTAGATAAGGTAGATGTATTTGAGCTGGTGGGACCTGATGAATTTCATCCTAGGGTAATTAGGGAACTAGCTGAAGCAGTCTCGGAACTATTAGCAGTTACCTTTGAGAACTCCTGGAGGATGAGCGAGGTCCCAGAAGACTGGAGAAGAGCAAACATTGTTCCCCTTTTTAAAGATAGGTACTAACAGGACTCAGGGCATTATAGACCAGTCAGCCTAACTTCAATACCTGGAAAGATAGTGGAACAATTTATTAAAAGATCAGTTTGTAAGCACTTGGAAGATAATAGGGATAAAAGCAGTCCTCGGGCGCTATCCTGGGAGAGACCTTTTTCCTGACATCTTTATTCCTCGGCTGGAGGTGTTTAGCCAGCACTGACCTGTTGTTGATTACTTAATACCGTCTCAGAATATAGGTAAAATATCTGGGATGTTGTAAACCTATTGCTTATGTCTGTGTGTGCTTAAATCTAATAAACTGCAGTGTTAGACAAGAGCACGCTGACTTGCATCTAATCCTTGATCAGACAGCATTGCTGAGTTCCTGTTGATTTATTCCTAACACCGTCTGGATTGAAATAATTAAATTGCCCCTGTTGTGGGTTCTGAAAACCCTGGGTAATAGATTTTGGCCTGAAACAAACTAGGATGTCACAAGTTTCAGAGTAGCAGCTGTGTTAGTCTGTATTCGCAAAAAGAAAAGAAGTATTTGTGTTACCTTAGAGACTAACATTTATTTAAGCATGAGCTTTCGTGAGCTACAGCTCACTTCATGATGAAGTGAGCTGTAGCTCATGAAAGCTTATACTCAAATAAATTTGTTGGTCTCTAAGGTGCCACAAGTACTCCTTTTCTTTTTAGGATGTCACAAGTTATACATAAAATTTTAAGCTTATTTTATATTCTTTCTTAAAGTAACCTTTTTGTTAGACATACTTAAGCAGATAGATTAGATTAATCCTTTCCATACTTAATTACTTTTTTTTTTAACTAATTACTTGGTTTTGTTTTTACTAGTAACATGACCACGCTTCAGGGACAAGCTACTGAACAAAAACCAATCAGGAAGGAAATTTTCTCATGAATTAGGCTGTTAGGTAACCCATGTTGTGAATTTAAAGCTGAAGCTTGTTTTTTGGAGAAGCATTTCTGGAACAGTGTAGTGAGAGCACACCTGAGAGTGTAAATGAGGAAAGGGGCCAACAGCTGCCACATCAATATCCTCAGAGAGCCACCTGGGGGTGGATGGTAAGACAGCTCTTGTTTTTTATAACAGGATGTAGTGTTCTAAATTGGCATCCCTGTTTCATGTTGGCTAAGCCAGGTTCTGAAGAGAGAGCTTTCTTAATATTTCATAGTCCTACCTTCATGAGTTCCTGCCCTCCCCCAACTGACTTTTTTTTTTTGTGTGTGAGAAGGGGTGGATGCAAAGGCTGTATGGTTCTGTAGACTGAGCATGAAACCAGGAGCCTGGAAATTGAGTTCTAATGCTGGCTCTGATTATTGGCACACTCCAAAGCCTTTGGAAAGTCACTGAACCTTTCCATCTCAGTTTCTCCATTTGTAAAATTGGGATAGAGGGCTGTTTATATAACTTTGTATTTTCCTAATACTATGGGTCTTGTTTTATCCCAGCACTCTGTAATTACGGAGTAGTGTTGATTAGTCCCAAGGATAATCTTGACCTTTCTGACTTTTGCTGAGCTAATCACTGTTTTGTGGTGATGATACGTGCCTGGGTTATGGGGAGTTGAGCAAGTAGGGATGGACCATCAGGGCTTAATCAATAACTGAAGACTCACCCAAACTTTTTGGCCTGAGGGCCACATCTGGGAATAGAAATTGTATGACAGGCCATGAATGCTCAGAAAATTGGGGTGAGGGGGTGAGGGCTCTGGTTGGGAGTGCGGGCTCCAGGGTGGGGCCAGAAATGAGGAGTTCAGGGTGCGGCAGGGGCCTCCAGGCTGGGGTGGGGGAGTGGGATGCAGGAGGGGGGGTGAGGGCTCCAGCTGGGGATGTGGGCTCTGGGGTGGGGCTAGGGATGAGGAGGAAGGGATGTAGGAGGGTGCTCTGGGCTGGGACCGAGGGGTTCGGAGGGCAGGAGGGGGATCAAGGCTGGGGCAGGGGGTTGGGGTATGGGGAGAGGCTCCCGGGTGCAGGCTCCGGGCAGCCCTTACCTCAAGAGGCTCCTGGAAGCAGCGGCATGTCCCTTCTCCAGCTCCTACACAGAGGTGCTGCCAGGCGGGTCTGCTGCAAGTTGCAGCTCCCATTGGATCACCGGAGGGGGCCATGCCTCAGCTTCTGGGAGCCATGTGGCATGGCCCCTGATCCAGCTCCCCAGCTGGAGCATCAGAGGGGGGCCATGCCTCAGTTTCCAGCAGCCGTGTGGCATGGCGCCCCACACTGTGCTGGGGCTGCAGCACCGGGGTGGGGCTATGTGGCTACTTCCAGGAGCCACGTGGGACAGCCCTGGGCCGGAGCAGGGCCATGCAGCTGCTTCCAGGAGCCATGTGGGGCGGCCCCCGACTCTGCTCCCCGGCTGGAGCGCCGGAGCAGGGCAAGCCCCAGACTCCACTCCCCAGCGGGAGCTTGAGGACTGGCTTAAAATAGTTAGCTGGCCGGATCTGACCCATGTGCCATAGTTTGCCCACCCCTGGTTTAAATGATAAAACTCAGTCTCCTGGGTTGCTGACCATTATTTTTTAACTAGCTCCTTTATGAACATGAAATGTCTTTGAACAAATGATCTTTTGTCAGTAATTCAGGGAAGGTGCAGAAATTGTAGCGTTAAAAGTAATCCATGTGCTGCCATTTTGGAATCTCTGAAGTAACCTGTCCTCATACTTTTCAGAGCAGTTTGTGGCGCTAATGTCATAGAATCATAGAATATCAGGGTTGGAAGGGACCCCAGAAGGTCATCTAGTCCAACCCCCTGCTCGAAGCAGGACCAATTCCCAGTTAAATCATCCCAGCCAGGGCTTTGTCAAGCCTGACCTTAAAAACCTCTAAGGAAGGAGATTCTACCACCTCCCTAGGTAACGCATTCCAGTGTTTCACCACCCTCTTAGTGAAAAAGTTTTTCCTAATATCCAGTCTAAACCTCCCCCACTGCAACTTGAGACCATTACTCCTCGTTCCATCATCTGCTACCATTGAGAACAGTCTAGAGCCATCCTCTTTGGAACCCCCTTTCAGGTAGTTGAAAGCAGCTATCAAATCCCCCCTCATTCTTCTCTTCTGCAGACTAAACAATCCCAGTTCCCTCAGCCTCTCCTCATAAGTCATGTGTTCCAGACCCCTAATCATTTTTGTTGCCCTTCGCTGGACTCTCTCCAATTTATCCACATCCTTCTTGTAGTGTGGGGCCCAAAACTGGACACAGTACTCCAGATGAGGCCTCACCAATGTCGAATAGAGGGGAATGATCACGTCCCTCGATCTGCTCGCTATGCCCCTACTTATACATCCCAAAATGCCATTGGCCTTCTTGGCAACAAGGGCACACTGCTGACTCATATCCAGCTTCTCGTCCACTGTCACCCCTAGGTCTTTTTCCGCAGAACTGCTGCCTAGCCATTCGGTCCCTAGTCTGTAGCTGTGCATTGGGTTCTTCCGTCCTAAGTGCAGGACCCTGCACTTATCCTTATTGAACCTCATCAGATTTCTTTTGGCCCAATCCTCCAATTTGTCTAGGTCCTTCTGTATCCTATCCCTCCCCTGCAGCGTATCTACCACTCCTCCCAGTTTAGTATCATCCGCAAATTTGCTGAGAGTCCAATCCACACCATCCTCCAGATCATTTATGAAGATATTGAACAAAACCACCAATTCCACCAATGAAGTATCAGGTGACTATTCAGTTAATGGTCTAATGCTTTGAAAGTGTCATGCTGAAACACTTGTACCATGCAGCTCAGGAATACATTTCACGAATACTATGGCTTGACCAGAATTTGAGAAGAAAATGCATAGAAGTTGCTTAATAGAATCCTTAAAAGTAGTGATGGAAAAGGTCTGTTGG
This sequence comes from Lepidochelys olivacea, assembly GCF_965140295.1. Taxonomy (NCBI): domain Eukaryota; kingdom Metazoa; phylum Chordata; order Testudines; family Cheloniidae; genus Lepidochelys; species Lepidochelys olivacea. The sequence goes on along the minus strand of NC_140412.1, from coordinate 268,051,924 downwards.
GTAATTGAAACCATCCCTAGGAGGATTGCTGTCTGTCATCTGTTTTTTAAGTGCTCTTGTCCCTTCCTAGGTACAGATATCTACTGGAATGGTGCTGCTATCCCTTTTCTTGGGAGCCTGTTGAGGAAACAATCTCTCATCTGTATTCTGCACGAATGTGCATTCTGTCTCCTTCCCATTCGATGGGATACTGCGGAGTAGTATCCCTCTCTTTTTCCATGCAGTGTAATAAAAGCTCATCTTCAGAGTGGGAGCTCTTTTCACTAGAAGCATTTGGACTTGCCTTTAATGAGCAACACAGGGCCATAGCTTCAGAAATGAGTTGATGCTCTGACTCTGGGGTCGGAGATTGCTTCAGTACTTCTGGCTGTTACAAACAGCAAAAAAACCCAAAACAGCTTTCCAGAGGTAGATGGGTAGAAACGAAAATTCCTCAACATGCATCTGACTGTTAGCCTTACATAGTGTAACAATCACAGATTGAATGCAAACAGTTCCCTTGGGAGGTATCATACAGCTTTTGGCTGCAGACTCTTCTGTGGACAGTTGATGCTGTAGGCGGCTAGACAATTTGATACGAGTTAGTGAGCAGGCACAGAATCGACGTAAGAATCCAGGAAGCAGAATGCAACGTGGTTTATTCAAAAGGAGAAACTGTCTGGAAGACTATGTAGATTTGACTGGTCATGTCATTGATTGTTGAAGTCTCTTTAAATATAGCAAAATTATATTATGCTTTAGTACTGGAAAATTCTTCAAGCTAGTCTTTATTTCTTCATTGCAATAACATTTTTCTACTTTCCTAAAAAGCCACAGTTAGAATCTTCTAGGTTATTTGTGCCCTCTCCCGCACCCTGAAGGCTAGTTTAACTTTCTAATAAAGGGCAGAGTCTATGGCTACATTTACCCTTTTTCTGTACTCTTTTCCTGTTCTTTCTGTGCAGCTTCCTTTCTCTTAGTGGAAGTGGTTAATTTATTCAGAAGCTGTCATTGCTGCACAATACTTAACACTAAAATCCATTGCTGCCTAACTGCTACATTTGGGCCTGCCAGGTGAGTGTGCCATTGCCCACTTAGATGTGCTCCTGTTGCAAAGAGCAAGAAATAATGTTCTGTTTAACACCCACAGGAAATGAGGGAGGAAATCTAATACTTTGCTCGTTCAGTGACTTGCATCTGACAATCTCAAAGCTCAGCACAAAATTGGGATTTCAACTATCTTTCAGATTTGGCCATACAGGGACAGATGTGTGGAAAAGTGGTTCATTGTCTGTCACAGGGTGGGTTAGTGGCAGAACTGGGAATAGAACCCACGTCCCCTGAGCCAAACACTAAAAAATGTTTCCTCCAATCTGAAAACTGGCAGGCATGGCATTGTCGTGGCTTATGACATCACAATGTTTGCCAGCAGAAAGCAGCCTTGGGTGCCAGATCATCATCTGTGCTGGCTGTATAAACCGTTCCTGTTTTAAGAAGAGTTGGCCACAGGGAGATCAGAGGTGTCTGGGTTCTTGATACAATGCCATGGATTCTTCCTTAATTGGTACACAGCTTTTTTGTGTTTCAAATCTTTTCTTGGTGCTAATTTAAAACGTGGCTGTTGGATTAAATTTGTCAAAGAGGGAGAAAGTCCTGGTTTGTCTCTGATCAGCAATAAGTATTTAATCTGCTAAGGTATGGAGATGATAGTAACTCTGTGATAAGTCAGTCATAATTTATATGATAGGTACCAAATCACAATGTTCGCTTCCAAGTCTGAGAATATGGATTTTTTTTTAAACTGTCAGTGGACTGGACTCTGTTACCTTGATGAAGTGAATGAAAAAGGTAAAGTATGATTCTAAGTGAATACTGCATTATAACATTGCTTATCAGCCCTTGACAATTCGGTAGATCCTTATTTGTCACCATTGCTCTAAATGCATGCAGGGTTTGGGATGGATGTGGGATAGCAGTTTTTGGGGGGTGGGGAGCTACTACTTGTTTCTGTATTAGCTTCATAAAACTATTTTTTGGCACAAAATTCTCACTGGTGGGAGTGCTAGCATAGAAAGAGCTTCTAAATGATTTTAAAACAGTGGCTGCAGGTATCTTGACTACACTAGTGCTTCTACTGTTGCTACTACCAAGTGAGCTTCGCAGGTGGTGAGAACATTGGAAAACGTGTGCTAAAAATGTGTGGAGAAGGCTGCAGAGTTACTCAACTGATCTGAATAAAGGCAGCTCTTACCTCTTCTGGGGTTCACCCCTGGGGAACAGCATGTAGGTGAGCTGCCCCAAAGCATTCCAAGTGCAAATGACTACTATGAAAATGTTAAAACTGATGAGACATAGTGCACAAAGTAGAGAGGGCAAATATATTTTTTTAAAGCTCTAATCTTAGTTCTAGTAGTCTTAGATGATACTAGTAACAATAGTAGGTACGATGTTTTAGAAGTGTGATATTTTGATTATGTACATTTCAAACTAGCCTGACTGAAGTGCTAGATAAGGCTATAGTAAATAGTCTCGTAGCCCTATGTATGTGGCCTATATGTATGTGACCTAATAAGTCTCTTCCGTAGTCTCTGGGGTAGTTAACCACTGGAACATATTGCCTAGGGACGTTGTGGAATCTCCGTCATTGGAGGTTTTTAAGAACAGGTCAGACAAACACTTGTCAGGAATGGTCTAGTTATACTTAATCCTGCCTTGAGTGCAGTAGATTGACCTGCTGAGGTAGCTTCCAGTCCTACACTTCTATGATTCTATGTCTGACTTCTGTTATAAAGGATCTCCTGGACTTTGGTGGTGGTTGTTTTTTTAAACCTAAAGCTTCATGGTGGCAGATCCTTTAGGAACCAGTTTAAATGTTGAGATCAAAGGAATATTAAAGCCCTGTAAACTAAAGAATGAAAAGATGTAACTATTTGTGTTGCCCTTTTAAAAATTGTAAATACACATTTCAGCCATACAGGAAAAAAGTGAAACACACTGGGACCTTTAGGCACTATACAAATGTTATATTTGTAGAGGTTTTGACTGTGGGTTCTTAAATTTGTGATAAGCTCCAATTATAGATAGTCCAAAAATTATGTATCCATCTTTTTCAAAGAATTTGTTCTCCCTTTTGTCTTTACTTCCTGATTTACTGACAATGTCTCACTCAGCCTGGGTGCCAGAAGGACTGCAAAAGTGTGTGTGTGAGAGAGAGAGAGAGTGTGTGTGTGTGTGTGTGTGTGTGTGGAGGGGGAGTTTGGGCAGGGTGGTGGGGGGGAGAAAGAGTGGCATGCAACCAAAACATCTTGAAACTCTATTGAAATATGCGGTGCTTTATTTTATTTATTTGGTTTTTTTGCTACCACCACCATGAACAGTCCCGTCAAATATAAATAATCAAATGTGGATGGCTAGACGTGGGGGAGAGTCATTTGGAGTTGTAGGTTTTTTCTGGATGAATTCAGTGCTCTTTACAACAAACCCTACTGGAAGGTATCACTTTCTTATTTTGTCCTGTGACACACGGGGTGGACAGTAGAAACAATTTCTCCTCCTTGCCATTTAATTTAAGGATAAGGTTGGGATTTGCCCAATGTGCTTGCAAAGGGGAGTGAGCGGGATAAAACTCCCTTTTAGTATCTTATTATCTTTATCTTTAGTATCTTTATTCTGCTTCTGGTGTACTTGAAATTCTTTTTTTTTTTTTTTTGCAGTTTAGTTTTTCATCTTTCGCTAAGTGCTCTTCAAATTGTGTTTTGGCCTGCTTAATTATACTTTTACACTTAACTTGCTAGAGTTTGATTCTTCTATTTTACTCAGTAGGATCTGACTTCCAAGTTTTAAAGGAAGGTTTTTTGTCTTTAACCACCTCTTTTATTCTGTTTAGCCATGGAGGCATTTCTTTGGTCCTTTTACTGTTTTTTTTTAATTATTATTTGGGGTATACGTTTAGTTTGAGCCTCTATTATGATGTTTTTTAAAAGTTTCCATGAAGCTTGCAGGCATTTCACTCTTGTGACTGTTCCTTTTAATTTCTTTTTAACTAGCTTCCTCATTTTTGTGTAGTTCCCCTTTTGAAGTTAAATGCTACTGAAGTGGGTTTCCTTGGTGTTTTCCCCCCTACAGGGATTTTAAATTTAATTACATGATGGTTGCTATTGCTGAGCGGTTCAGCTATGTTCACCTCTTGGACCAGATGCTGTGCTCCACTTAGAGAAGCAATTCTTGATATAGTCCTAATTGTGAGTCCAGGACTAGCTACTCCAAGAAGCAGCCGTTAATGATGTCTAGAAACTGTATCTCTGCATCCCATCTAATATTAATCCCCTAAAATCAGGCAACAACTGAGGTGACATTTTCCCAGTCAAAATGGGGATAGTTGAAATCCCCCGTTATTATTGAATATTTCTGGATTCGTAGGCTCTCTAATCTCTCTGAGCATTTCTTCTTCATCATCACCATCCTGGTCAGGTGGTCAGTAGTATATTCCTACTGCTATACTCTTATTATTTAAGCATGGACTTTCTGTCGATAGACATTCTATGGTATAGTTTGATTCATTTAAGATTTTTACTGTATTTGAGACTGCTTTTTTTTAACATATGTCACTCCCCCACCTGCATGGCCTACTATCTCATTCTTATGTATTTTGTACCCTGGTGTTACTGTGTCCCATTGATTATCATGGTTCCACTAGGTTTCTGTGATGCCTATTATATCAATATCCTAATTTAATACCAGGCACTCCAGTTCATCCATTTTAGTATTTAGACGTCTAGCATTTCTATACAAGCACTTATACTATAAAAAATTGTCAATATTTATTTGTCTTCATGTGATGCAGTTGATACTTCTGTGGAGTTCTGCACCACTGCGCAATGCAGAATTTTGCCAAAATTAACATTGTGTGAGCAAAATTTCTCCCCTTCCCACAACCCTCGGCCCCCCGAAATGGACAGCAGTGTTGCTAGCCACTGCTGGACCTGGCAGAGCACAGCTTGTCCATAGAAGACACTGCCATGGGCAGGGGGAGGAGGAGGGAGCTAGAGGGTTCCCTGCAGCTGCGGTTCCCAGCATGCCCTGAGGGAAGGAGAGGGCAATGCACAGGAAACTCCATGCAAATCTGGGGCCAAGCATCAGGCTGTTTCTCCCTCTGGATCCCTGGGCTCTGCGGGAGAAGGCATGCGGGTATCTGAGCAAGGGGGGGTATCTGCGGGTGGGCTCTGGGGGGAGGGGTTGAAGGTGTCTGACCCCTGGCTGGGCTCTGCGGGGGGAAGAGTGCACAAAGTTGTCATAAGGGTTTCTTTAACTCTCTACTCCTAGGGGAATTATTGTGTGTCTGTATTGTTAGACATACTTGCTGACAGGTATTTTGAAATAAATTACCAAAATAATTGAAACTGGCGTGATTATGTAGTGTTATTTTGACAAATACAATTTGCAGAATTTTTAATTTTTTGGCACAGAATGTTCTCAGGAGTAAACTGAATGGGACTCTTTTTCATTTGACTGTTTCTCTTCAATTCTTACCTGCACTTCATCAACTTCTATTGTCTCCTCTTTACCAGGATATAGAGTATCCCCTTTAATAAATCCTCCCCATATGATGTCTCTGTTCGAACCATGGGCTTCTCCGCACCTGTCATCTTTTCCCTACCCCTCAGTTTAAAAATTGCTCTACCATCTTTTAAATTTTATATCCCAGCAATCTGGTTCTGTTTTGGTTTAGGTGGAGCCCATTCTCCTCCTCTTCCAAAACTGTCTGTGTCCCCAGTTTCTAATGAACCGATGTCCCTCCTCTGAAACACCATAGTCTTATCCATGCATTGAGACCCTGCAGTTCTGCCTGTCCAACTGACCCAGCGCGTGGAACTGGAAGCATTTCAGAGACTGCTGCCATGGAAATCCTGGACTTTAATCTCTTACTTTTCAGCCTAAATGTGGCCTCCAGGCCTCTGTCCTAACTTTCCCTATGTCCTTTGTGCCCCTGCTTCCCCCATACCACCACACACACCAGCCGTACTGTCCTGGAGCTCCTTTTCCCTGCCCTCTGCCCGCCAGCAGCTCAACAGTCCCAGAGCCCTTATTCTCTCTTTCCTAGGAGCCTGACCCTCCTGCAGCCCTGCCTCCCCCCATGACCCCCAAGTCCCTAGCTCTCTCTTGCCCCGGCAGCCTGACCCCCTGCCTTCACTCTATATCGCCCTTGTGTTGCCTTATCTTACCCTCTGTGTTGGCGAGCCTGGGAAGAGCTGCCACCACAGGTTTTGGCAGCTGATGGTAGGTGATGGCCTGGCTGCTGCCACACAGAGTGGTGGGACCTTGCTAGAATGCTGCTGCAATGCAGAGCAGGACTTGGGATTCCAGCCAGACCCTGGGCCTTTGTTCAGGACCTTAACTTCAGGTTTTAAAAAGTGGGGGACAATGGCCCTTTGGCCCTCCCCACCAACTCTAGCACCTATGTCTGTCTCAATGGCATGAACTTGTGGTATCATAAATGATGTTGATTGCAATGGGATTTTGGATAGATATTCGTGGATATCTTCAAAGAACCAGGCAGTACCAAGAGGAGGTGTAGGTAGGATTCTTAAAGTTAACACTTATGTGCTGAAAAAGCCCTTCTGCTTCATTGGGACATAAACCTAGAAATCTATACTGTGTTAAATATTTTATTTTGTTTTGCATATCAATGTTAAGTGAAATTATTATGGAAAATCCTCCTCACATCTGTTTAGCTAACCTTGCACTATTTATGCATATAGGCAGATGAGCTATTGTACTACAAAGTTGAAAATGAAGGGAAGGAACATAAAGAATTATATGGGTGTCTTCAACCCAGAGCCCCAAAATAGGTTGTGGTTTATGATTCTGGTTTAAATGGGAAAATCTGCATTTACACTTTCACCCACTGAAGTGTTAGGAAGCATAACACAAACACATTCAGCAAAATGCAGAGTCTGTTTTAAGATGTGAGAACCCATGTCCTGAAAAAATCCAATTTTACCTCTGAGTGCAGATCTAGGAATTAAGACTCTGAGGGCAAGATTAGGTCCTTAGCTGGCCAACTGTTGCATGGCTTAGTCAGGAGGAGTTTAACATCTATGTTCAGAAATATGTATGCATGCTGATTAGTGACTTCAACTGCCAGTAACACTGACCATGCCTGCTAATAGGCCAGAATAGCCTTAGGGTCGTTTAGCATTGGCTTGGTTCCGTTTTTTATTTGTACCTTTTACCGGTACCTAGAGATTATTCTCTGGTTCCATTTTAAATTAAAGTGGTCCAGTTACCATGACTCACTTTTGAGCACTAGCCCTGCTTGTTGAATGATAAACCAAGGTGCTGCAATTTTGGAGATTATTAAAATTGCCAGATCAAGGTACTCTTTGTGTTGGGGTTGATGTTACATGAACATATTGTTGCTCCACTTTGCCTCATGATCATTTGCCTGGAATCCCTACAAGTGCTATTTAATATGGAAAAATAATGGTCAACGTGAAATTTTGTGGTTGTCCTAGTGACAGGACTGTAGGGCTCCAAAGGTAACCTTCAAGTGAAGCTCTCTTCAGTAAAGCTCAATAACTAGGAGTATTATAGAAATTATACTTCCGGTATTTCACTTTAAGTAGTGCTAAAGTTATGAAATCTGTGAAACTGCAGTGCAGCACATAAATAATTCACCAGAAAATGAGTGATCTATTTAGGTTATTCCCTTGATATACCTGCTTCTTATTTTTCTCCCATTTCTGTAGTCTGTAACTAATCTTCTGTTCTTCACTGCAAACATGGTGTAGAACAGCATTCAACATTGAGGTACTTGAGGCCCTTTCCCTAATGGCCAAGGACAATCAAGTTTTCAGAGGCTGCTTTTCATTCTGTTTCCTTTTATTTGTGAGGCTTTCCAACCTCTGATGTTCCTTTTTTTTTTTTTTTTTTTTTAAATTGTGGTAGAAAATGAAATTGGTTCCATTGATGTGATTGCTGCCATGAACTGTTGTTGATTTGATTTCTCTTTGTAGCAGTCTCTTAGGATTGCAGATACTTCATAAAAAGGCTTCCAGCACTAAATCCCAATCAAATGAGATGACATAATTGGGGCCTGTGTGGATGGGAAGTTTATAGCATGTAGCTTTCTCTTTAAGCTCGATAGTTACTTTGTTCAATTTTACCTGTTCAAAATATTATTCTCTTAAAATACCAGCATGCATCCAAATACGAGATTAGTTGCCTACAAAATTGTGTTGCTTGTAATTCAGCTGCTGTATGCAGTTGGGACAAATTATGGTATGAAATTTTTGTTGTGCTTGAATGGGTTCAAGCCTCTTTTAAAAATCCCAAACTTGTGTTCTCTTTGATAACTTTAGTGTGTGGTTCCACCTTGATGTGATTAACATATAACTCTATATGATGTTGAGTTGATGTGGTAAAAGCTAATTCTTTTGTTGCACCTCTGTTGTAATGTCAGAAAGTTTGGGATAAATGATTATAGAATGCAAGTGCACTTCAGTCACTTAGCTGTGTTTCAAGGTCAAAGTTGCTTTTCAGTGCTATATTTTTTCCTAAAACAAAAACAGAACAGACTCGTCTGCCCTGGCTACAAAAATGCCCTGCAGTGCAATCACTGCAGTTCTTAATGTAGATGGACCTTCATAGTCCATGAAAGTTCTTCTGACAACCCTGGAAATGTCCAATCTAGTTACTGTCAAATAGGGAAAGGCGGGGGGCATCATCAATTCTGTTTTGTCCTGAGTGCCTGGAACCTGTCTCTGTCAAAAACATGAAGGTGAGACTGTACAGGCTGCAGGAAGGAAAAGATCTGCATAACAGATAATCTTCCTACTCTTTGGTCTCCTCTGTGCTCTCCTTGTATTTGCTCATCTGAAGCTAAGATAGTTGGACGCATATGCCACCTCTAATAGTCCCCCACTGCAGGTGAAGAGCACCAATAGCTGACCCTTTAAAAGACTCCTGTGCATCACTTTGAGTGGCTTGTCTGCTAGAATAATAATCCTTCCTTGGTTAGACCTATATCTGTAGGAAGAAGGAAATGTTGCCAAATCTTTACTTAGCAAAAATGTTTTCCCCTTGTTGAGGGATTTCAATATTCCCTGAACATTGAGTGATAACCCTTTTTTTCATAAAATTGTAAGTGATAATGATTTCAATGAGCAGAAGCAGCCTGTCATTCTCCCATCATCTCCTGAACAGAAGCTTTCCGGATAAATAGCAATGGAATCATAGTTTCCTCTGGTATTATGTAAATGGCTTCTTGCTTTGATGTCCCTCAGTTCATTAGTTTAACACTATCTGGAATTAATGACATTCTGAATGTGGTAGATATTTCTCTTGACTGCTTCTGATCCCTCATGTGAATTTACTCCCTTTGCCACAGGATTTTAAGAACTGAAACTAGGTCAGCAGCAATGTGTGTGTGAATATAGGCTGAGAAACAGACTATAATCTCAGCATTAAACTTGACTGTAATGCTGAAGGGAAGTTTGCTATTTTAAGCATTATTTCCATGATCTCTAGCTCACTCTGCAGAACATACATATGGGAGATCCTGTATATTTACACCAACAATAGTTTTTAATAAATTGTTTCTTGAATGGGGGGAGGGATAGCTCAGTGGTTTGAGCATTGGCCTGCTAAACCCAGGGTTGTTGAGTCCAATCCTTGGGGCAAAAATTGGGGATTGGTCCTGCTTTGAGCAGGGGGTTGGACTAGATGACCTCCTGAGGTCCCTTCCAACCCTGATATTCTATGAATGCAGTCTTCATGTCAATTAATCCTGAATGGCACTGGTTTGTAGAGACAATTTCATGCTTCTAGTGCAAAGTTGTGCAGGTTCCAGGGAATGTGTGAAAATGCAAGAGGAGTTTATGGAACAAAAAGAAAAAGCAGTATTTTAAATCTGTGAACATAAGAACAGCCATACTGGGTCAGACCAAAGGTCCATCTAGCCCAATATCCTTTATTCCGACAGCGGCCAATACCAGGTGCCCCAGAGGGAATGAAAAGAACAGGTAATCAAGTGATCCATCTGCTGTGCGAGCATTAATAGCCCCACTGTGGCTAGGAATGGAAATATTCATACATTGTGACTGTTTTTTTGAGGTACAGTACGGGTATATCCTTTCCATCTCACCCCCCAAACCACATTTTACTTCAAATATGTATTTTCTAGATTGCAAGCATCTCTTGTTCCCAAATGTAGATAATAAAAACGTCTGACGAAGGTGCCATTGGGGAGTATGAGGAATCCAGCACATTTACTAGCGTACCTGGTGTTATCACCACTGACAGAACATTCTTTGCCCCCTTTTCTCACAAATCAGTGAAAGAGTTGAGATCAAATCAGGCACTCCTAACTCTTGGCTTCTGCTCATTCCTCTCCACTGTGTTGTCTCTTGCAACAGTGGATTGACAAGTACTGTTTGGTCAGAGACCAGTGAATGGTTACTTTGTCTTATACTAACAGCATTGTCTGTGCACCATATGCTAGTCACTCGTTGTCCTCTAGTATGCTGGATATTTGGGGTGAATTCTGGCCCCACTGAAGTTTAGTGCAAACTCTCATTGACTTCAGTGGGGCCAGGATTTCAATCTTGGTGTTCAATAGCAAGCCTATCACCAGTAAAGAAAATGCATATTTGGAATCTAGAATATGACAACCAGCGAATTAATGTTTCACTTGACATCCTTTCTTAGCTCACTGTCTGGAGAAAGAACTGAGGTTGCTTGCTAGAAGTCTGACCGTTCTTTGCATTTGAATTTTCTGCAGTAGTGCTCATGTTGATGTATGGTTTCAGAGTAGCAGCCGTGTTAGTCTGTATTCACAAAAAGAAAAGGAGGACTTGTGGCACCTTAGAGACTAACCAATTTATTAGAGCATAAGCTTTCGTGAGCTACAGCTCACTTCCTCAGATGCATATCGTGGAAACTGCAGCAGGCTTTATATATACACAGAGAATATGAAACAATACCTATTCCCACCCCACTGTCCTGCTGGTAATAGCTTATCTAAAGTGATTTCCAGCACAAATCCAGGTTTTCTCACCCTCCACCCCCCCACACAAATTCACTCTCCTGCTGGTGATAGCCCATCCAAAGTGACAACTCTTTACACAATGTGCATGACAATCAAGCTGGGCTATTTCCTGCATAAATCCAGGTTCTCACATCCCCCCCACCCCCATACACACACAAACTCACTCTCCTGCTGGTAATAGCTCATCCAAACTGACCACTCTTCAAGTTAAAATCCAAGTTAAACCAGAACATCTGGGGGGGGGGGGGGTAGGAAAAAACAAGAGGAAACAGGCTACCTTGCATAATGACTTAGCCACTCCAAGTCTCTATTTAAGCCTAAATTAATAGTATCCAATTTGCAAATGAATTCCAATTCAGCAGTTTCTCGCTGGAGTCTGGATTTGAAGTTTTTTTGTTTTAAGATAGCGACCTTCATGTCTGTGATCGCGTGACCAGAGAGATTGAAGTGTTCTCCGACTGGTTTATGAATGTTACAATTCTTGACATCTGATTTGTGTCCATTTATTCTTTTACGTAGAGACTGTCCAGTTTGACCAATGTACATGGCAGAGGGGCATTGCTGGCACATGATGGCATATATCACATTGGTGGATGTGCAGGTGAACGAGCCTCTGATAGTGTGGCTGATGTTATTAGGCCCTGTGATGGTGTCCCCTGAATAGATATGTGGGCACAGTTGGCAACGGGCTTTGTTGCAAGGATAAGTTCCTGGGTTAGTGGTTCTGTTGTGTGGTATGTGGTTGTTGGTGAGTATTTGCTTCAGGTTGCGGGGCTGTCTGTAGGCAAGGACTGGCCTGTCTCCCAAGATTTGTGAGAGTGTTGGGTCATCCTTTAGGATAGGTTGTAGATCCTTAATAATGCGTTGGAGGGGTTTTAGTTGGGGGCTGAAGGTGACGGCTAGTGGCGTTCTGTTATTTTCTTTGTTAGGCCTGTCCTGTAGTAGGTAACTTCTGGGAACTCTTCTGGCTCTATCAATCTGTTTCTTTACTTCTGCAGGTGGGTATTGTAGTTGTAAGAAAGCTTGACAGAGATCTTGTAGGTGTTTGTCTCTGTCTGAGGGGTTGGAGCAAATGCGGTTGTATCGCAGAGCTTGGCTGTAGACGATGGATCGTGTGGTGTGGTCAGGGTGAAAGCTGGAGGCATGCAGGTAGGAATAGCGGTCAGTAGGTTTCCGGTATAGGGTGGTGTTTATGTGACCATTGTTTATTAGCACTGTAGTGTCCAGGAAGTGGATCTCTTGTGTGGACTGGACCAGGCTGAGGTTGGTGGTGGGATGGAAATTGTTGAAATCATGGTGGAATTCCTCAAGGGCTTCTTTTCCATGGGTCCAGATGATGAAGATGTCATCAATATAGCGCAAGTAGAGTAGGGGCTTTAGGGGACGAGAGCTGAGGAAGCGTTGTTCTAAATCAGCCATAAAAATGTTGGCATACTGTGGGGCCATGCGGGTACCCATAGCAGTGCCGCTGATCTGAAGGTATACATTGTCCCCAAATGTGAAGTAGTTATGGGTAAGGACAAAGTCCAGCCACCAGGTTAGCCGTGACATTATCGGGGATAGTGTTCTTGACGGCTTGTAGTCCATCTTTGTGTGGAATGTTGGTGTAGAGGGCTTCTACATCCATAGTGGCCAGGATGGTGTTATCAGGAAGATCACCGATGGATTGTAGTTTCCTCAGGAAGTCAGTGGTGTCTCGAAGGTAGCTGGGAGTGCTGGTAGCGTAGGGCCTGAGGAGGGAGTCTACATAGCCAGACAATCCTGCTGTCAGGGTGCCAATGCCTGAGATGATGGGGCGCCCAGGATTTCCAGGTTTATGGATCTTGGGTAGTAGATAGAATATCCCAGGTCGGGGTTCCAGGGGTGTGTCTGTGCGGATTTGATCTTGTGCTTTTTCAGGAAGTTTCTTGAGCAAATGCTGTAGTTGCTTTTGGTAACTCTCAGTGGGATCAGAGGGTAATGGCTTGTAGAAACTCGTGTTGGAGAGCTGCCGAGCAGCCTCTTGTTCATATTCCGACCTATTCATGACGACAACAGCACCTCCTTTGTCAGCCTTTTTGATTATGATGTCAGAGTTGTTTCTGAGGCTGTGGATGGCATTGCGTTCCGCATGGCTGAGGTTATGGGGCAAGTGATGCTGCTTTTCCACAATTTCAGCCCGTGCACGTCGGCGGAAGCACTCTATGTAGAAGTCCAGTCTGCTGTTTCGACCTTCAGGAGGAGTCCACCTAGAATCCCTCTTTCTGTAGTGTTGGTAGGGAGACCTCTGTGGATTAGTATGCTGTTCAGAGGTATTTTGGAAATATTCCTTGAGTCGGAGACGTCGAAAATAGGATTCTAGGTCACCACAGAACTGTATCATGTTCGTGGTTGATGTATGCATCTGGACCCTTCAAGACTGCTTGTGAAAGTTAAAAGGGGTAACTGGAGTGTTTCTACACTCAGCTTTGAAAAATCAGTTTCTTGGTGAATTCATGTATTTGGCCCACTTAGAAGTGGTTCAGTTTGCGCTCTCTAGTATGAATGCCAGATATGCCACATGAAACCATTTTTTCTTCTTTGAGTGATTGCTCGTGTGTATTCCACAATAGGTGTGCGTGCTCGCCACGTGCACTGGTGCCGGAAGGTTTTGCCCTAGCAGTACCCATAGAAGGGAGCGCCCTCAGCCTGGTGCAGTATAAGGGAAGCTGTGCGCTCCCCCCACCCTCAGTTCCTTCTTGCCACCAGTGAAGGTGTGTCGGAACTGCGCTGCTTCAGCTTTGCTGTAGCTCGTCCCCAGAACTGTTCGTTCGGTGTTAGTACTTTTAGTTAGTTTAGTCAGACAGTGAGCCCAGGCCAGGGCATGCCTCGTGCCCCGAAGTTTAAGTCATGCGACTCTTGTAGGCATTCTATGCCAAGAAGTGATCCGCATGCAGACTGTGCTTTTTGGGAGAAACCCGTATCAGCAAAAGGTGCAAGATTTGCAAGTTGTTAAAGCCTCAGACCAAAAGAGAAAGGGACATTAGCCTCTGGGCCATTCTGATGGAGTTGGCACTGACCCCAACTCCGGCACGCCGCTACGAACCGGTATCCGGCACTGCGGAGTCAGTATGTGGCAACCCTCCAGTGCCATCGACCAGTTGGCACTACTCCCCGTCCACGGGGCACGCCAAGAGGGCCAGGAAGACTCCCTCTTTGCAGCAACACTGAGGGAAGTCTAAGACAGAGGCTAGGCCCACGTCGGGCAGTCTTCAATCCCCCCACCGGGCCCCAGGCCTCTGACTCACAATGAGCGGAGTAGCCCGGCTCCTTCGGAACAGGCCTGTCTGGATGCCATCTACACCTGAAGCCCTCCAGGCAGCCTGGGACGTTATGTCCATGCCAGTGCCCTGATCTCCGCAGTTGCCTCTGGATCAGTACCAGGCTTGGTTGAGGGAACGTTCCCAACGCCGTTCACCACCCTGCGACCACTCCAGGTAGAGTCCATATGAATCGCCCTTGACCTAGACCAGACTGTCTGGGTGGGTTCCGTCCAGCTGGGACTCTCGGCACCGCTCATCCTCAAGGAATGAATATTGACGGGACCGCGGCAGGTGTTGCCAACGGTCCTCGTCTCGGAGAGGGTACCGCAGTTGGTCACAGCACGGTCGTCGACACCGTTCAAGCTCAGACTCCCGCTTGAAGTATCTGCCAAGGCACCGCTAGCCAACACCCAGAGCACTGCACCGGCCTCCTTGCCCCGCCCGGAGGAGGCAATTGTGGCTCTGCCCCCCTCCACCCCACAGGAGGACTTCAGGGCCCACCAAGAAGTCTTAAAGAGGGTGGCAGCAGAGGAGGTGGAAGAGCCCTCAGACTCCCTGTTTAACATGTTGTCCTCATTGGCACCTGGTAGGGTAGCCTTGCCTCCCTAAGAAGGGGTGGCTAAGATTTCAAATGCCCTGTGGCAAACATCAGTCTCGTTGGCCCCCATCTCTAAAAAGGCGGAACACAAGTACTTTGTACCCACTAAAAGGCATGAGTATGTGTATACCCACCTGGCGCCCAACTCCCTGGTGGTCGAGGTCGGTCAACCACAGGGAACGGCAAGGTCAGCCAGCCCCGACCCCAAAGAACAAAGACTCTCAGAGACTGGACTCTTTCTGAAGAAAAATTTATTCGTCTTCGAGTTTTCAGTTACAAGTGGCAAACCGTCAGGCTCTTCTGGGCCAGTACGAATTCAATCTGTGGGGCTCCCTGCCCAAGTTTGAGGACTCCCTCCAGGAGCGTGATAGGAATGAGTTCAGGGCACTAATGGAAGAAGGGACAGCGGCTACTAGGGCATCCCTGCATGCAGCCTCAGGTGCTGTGGACATGGCCACATGATCAGTATCCTCCGTGGTGTCCATGAGATGGGCGTCATGGCTCCTGCTCTCTGGGCTGTCCAGCGAGGCGCAGTCTTCCATGCAGGATCTCCCATTCAAGAAGACTCCGTTTGCAGAGGAAACAGATACAAGGCTGCATAGCGTGAAAGACACCCGCACAACCCTCCAGACTCTGGGCCTATGTCCCGGCTCCGGCAAAACCTAAGTTCAAGCCGCAGCAGACTCCTGCCCAGGCCGCCCTCCCGAAGTATGAGGCCTCCCATAAGAAGCAGTGGGACTATAAGAGATGCCCTCAGAGGCAGTCTTGGCCTGCCCCCCGGCCTGGGTCCTCCAAGGGCAAGCAGGTGGGGAAAAGGTGTTTTTGATGGGATGCTCAGGGGCACCCTGCCAGTCCTCACCAAGGATCCATCCCCAATAAAGCTACCCTTCTTCAACTGGTTGTGTGCTTTACTCCTGGAATGGTTGCGGCTAACCTTGGACTGATGGGTCCTCAACACCTTCTCCCTGGGTTACACCCTCCAGTTTACTTCCTCCCCGCCCAACCACCCCCATCCCTCTTGGGGGCCCCCTCACATGAAGCTCTGCTCGAGCAGGAGATGGGGCGGCTCCTAGAACTAGGAGTGATAGAGGTGGTGCCCAAGGAGTTCATGGACAAGGGGTATTACTCCTGTTGTTTTCTTATCCCGAAGGCCAAAGGGGGGGTTCAGGCCTATTCTGGACCTGCGAGGTCTGAACCAGTACATAGTGAAACTCAAGTTTTGCATGGTCTCCCTGGCCTCCATCATCCCCTCCCTGGATCCCGGGGACTGATACTGTGCCCTCAATCTACAGGATGCGTACTTCCACATTCACATATTCGAGGGACCCAGGCACTTCCTCTGTTTTGTAGTGGGACAGAATCATTACCAATTCACGGTCCTTCCATTAGGTCTGTCCACTGCCCTCAGGGTGTTTACAAAATGCATGTCGGTGGTAGCGGCCTACCTCAGATGGCGGAGGGTCCAGATATTTCCTTATCTGGACAATTGGCTTGTCAAGGGCATCTCCCTGTCACAGGTGAGGGATCACGTGGCGCTCCTCCTGTCCACGTGCACCGCCTGGTGATTAGAGTTTGAGACCCCTGGTCCAGATCCATCCTCTTGGGAACCCCTTTTAGATAGTTAAAAGCATCTGTCAAATCCCCCCTCATTCTTCTCTTCTGCAGGCTAAATAATCCCAGTTCCCTCAGCCTCTCCTCATAAATCATGTGCTCCAGCCCCCTAATCATTGTTGTTGCCCTCTGCTGGACTGTTTCCAATTTTTCCACATCCTTCTTGTAGTATGGGGCCCAAAACTGGACACAGTACTCCAGATGAGGCCCCACCAATGCCCAATAGAGGGGAATAATTACTTCCCTCGATCTGCCTGCAGTGCTCCTACTAATGCAGCCCAATATGCCGTTAGCCTTCTTGGCAACAAGGGCACACTGTTGACTCATATCCAGCTTCTCCACCACTGTAACCCCTAAATCTTTTTCTGCAGAACTGCTGCCTAGCCACTCGGTCCCTAGTCTGTAGCGGTGCATGGGATTCTTCCGTGCTAAGTTCAGGACTCTGCACTTGTCCTTGTTGAACCTCATCAGATTTCTTTTGGCCCAATCCTCTAATTTGTCTAGGTCCCTCTGTATCCTATCCCTACCCTCCAGCGTATCTACCACTCCTCCCAGTTTAGTGTCATCTGCAAACTTGCTGAGGGTGCAATCTACACCAACCTCCAGATCATTAATGAAGATATTGAACAAAACTGGCCCCAGGACCGACCCTTGGGGCACTTCACTTGATACCGGCTGCTAACTAGACATGGAGCTGTTGATCACTACCCATTGAGCCTGATGATCTAGCCAGCTTTCTATCCACCTTCCTCTGGTAATCTCCTCTGGTCCCCTAAGTGGTGGTGATGCTCTCATACCCCTGTGTATTTTTACAGCCTTATACCCAAGATTTAATATAAACTTAAATACACACAACTCACAGTAGCCTTGCACGATGAACTGTTTGCAGTAGAAGCACTCTTTTGTAAATTCAATGTTTCATAAGGACTCTTCATGTAAAGCCTGATCCAATGCCCATTGAAGCCAGCTGGAGTATTTCTATTGACTTAAATAGGTATTGTGCATTTTTAGGGAGCCTGTCATAGTATCTAGGCACTCACTTGTCCTCTTATTTCTCCATACTCATAACTATATGTATTTAGGCAGGTCATGTTGATCTCATTTACTGTTAGATTGTTAGTTTTTTTATATATATATATATATATACACACACATACACACACACACACACACACACACACACACACAATACAATTTTTTAATTTTCTTCTTTGGGTCGAAGCACTTTTCAATGGCTGCAAAGAACTCAGCAGCATTGTGAAGGGACCCTAAAGTAAAACAATTATAGACTACTCTAGTTATATTGTTCAAACTCTGTGAAATGCACAACAAAACAAACCCCGCAAAAACCAGAGTGTAGTGTAAAACCAGATTTTTAAATTTCAGATTTAATACACTAAGTTGATGTATAGTAACACTGGTAAGGAACCTTTTTAATTACTAATTTGCCTGTGTCCCTCTAAAAGTCAGATAATGTTGCTCTGATACAGTGGGTTTGTTGGGGTTGCAGGATGGTTCTTAAGTAGAGCTATTTCACTCTCTGAGCTCTCACTTGTGCATATGACAACAATTGTGGAAATAAACCTCTCAAGAGTCTTTAGTGTAAAAATAGGACTTGAAGTGCCTTTGTTATTTAAAAAAAAAAAAAGTAGTAAAATCTATCCATAAGCACATGGGCTCTTACGGGTCAGGCACCTTGTTCACATATGAACAGTTATGGCTCAGGAATGGCTGTTTGGTTGTTCAGTGACTCAGCTCAGAAATGGCTGTTTGGTTGTTCAGTGACTCAGAAACTGATCTGGGCCTGCACCACCTTTTTGTTGCTAGTTTTTTGCCCTCTCGCAGCTGTCCTGCACAGTGACACTTTCTCTTTTTCTCCATTTTCCAGAGAGACAGTTTTAGAATGGGGTGTGTGAGAAAACCAAGGCATAACAATCACAAAAGCATATTTAAAAATCTAGGTTGGGCTTATGGTAGAGTATGTGATCTTTGCAGAGCACTGCATGCATGTGTGGTTCAGTACGTAATTGCCAGTGATGTGTCTGATGGGCAATGTCTCAATCCGTTAGATGCATGGGGCTTTACATACAAGTGCCTGGAAAAGTTAGTACATGTGGAAGCTGAATTACAGCTTTATTTTGCAGCCCAGAGCCTACTGACAATACATCTTCTGTGTTCAAATTTGAAATGCAGATACCACATGACTTGCTTTCTGAGCGTCTAATTTTCTCCAGCAGGAAATGCGAGCTTGGGAGATAATTTTGCTCATTGAACAGCAAGGCAGTGTAATACATCTTTCCCAGGCTTTTGTTCAAGCTTGTTGATTGTAGGGAAAACATCGCTTAAGGAAGATGCTGCTTCTGAGGAATGAGGAAAAAGAAGGGTATGTATTTAGCACAAAAAGTGGCAACATTGGTCTCTTTATAGATTACATTAAAAACTTGTGCTGAAAGAACACTGAATGCAAAGTCAAGCACTCAGAAGTTAAGAAGTGCCAGATTGCTTGTTCAACCTTAATTCAGTCCGCTTGTGCGAATGCATTGTGAGACCGTTTTTAATTCCATGATCATACTATATTTTTTCACAGGCCCCCTGCTTCATTAAGTGGATGTATAGTTGTACAGTATTTCTTATTTAATATGTGGTCCCGCAGACCTCATTTAACACAGACCATACAAACCCCACACTGAATACAAAACTTTTTTTCCCCTATTTTCTATGGTGCTCTCATCACAGTATCCAAGAGCTTCACGGACATTAATGAATTCATCTTCACAAAATCCCTCTGAGATTATGTGGAGATGAGGAATTGAGGCACAGAGAGAATAAAACCAAAATTGTCGATGTGTCCACTAGCACTGGGTGCCAATTTGAAACATCCAAGGGCCTAATTTGTTTGAGTACTTAGAATTTTTGTAGAACACATGTTCAAAGCACAACTCCAGTTGACTTTAGTTGCATGTGTGAGCTTTCAGCACTTCTGCAAAGTGGCCTTGTGTCTCTCACTGGGTGAGGAAAATGAGGAACACACAATTAAAGAAAATAATGTGGAAAAAATAGTATGTGACCATGTAATTAAAGACAGGTTTCAGAGTAGCAGCCGTGTTAGTCTGTATCAGCAAAAAAAACAGGAGTACTTGTGGCACCTTAGAGACTAACAAATATATTTGGGCATAAGCTTTCGTGGGCTACAGCCCACTTCATGTAGCCCACGAAAGCTTATGCTCTAATAAATTTGTTAGTCTCTAAGGTGCCACAAGTACTCCTGTGGTTGTTTTTTTTTTTGTTTTTTTGGTAATTAAAGGTTGTTTCATAATGCATATACATTATGGGGTACAAATTAAGGTTACATGGGCAACCTTAATTCTGGCATTTCCTAACTTTTGGGTGCTTGACTTTGCAACCTTAATATTTAATGTAGTTTTAATATCATTTCCTAATTTTTTTAAAAAAGCAAATGCAAAACCAAATTCTATCTGTGGGACCATATTGACCCCCAATTTGGGTCATCAGCAGGGTTTGGACATTACATCTGCAGCATAGACCTCTACTACATGAGCTGAGTAAATGGTAGCAGCTGGGGGCTGAATATGTGGGTCAGGCCCTTGAGGGAGATCTGGCACATACTTTGCCAGTGGATTTCAACACTATTTGCTGACAGTAGAGGAATGTAGGACATTGGGTTCAATTTCAGGTTATGGAGGGGAGTGTGCTCTAGTATTTATAGTCCCTTCTGCCTCTGATTTCCCTCTCTGCTCCAATCCTTCCCTCCATTTGCGCCTATATACCCCCTAGACCCTCCCTGCTCTTGTCTTTCCTCTTTGCTCCCTCCACCCCTCCCGGCTCCTGCAACACCATCTCCCAGTGTGTACCTTCCTCACCCCTCTGTTCTAAGTCAAACTGCTTCCTTTTTCTCCTTACTTCCCGGGCATCAGCAAGGGGAGCATTGAGAACACAGAAGAGACGATTTCCCTGTTGTCTGGTCTGTTGTCCACTACCATAGTGGCCCAGAGTAGCAATTGCAGAGAAAGTCCTGCTCCGCCTGCCCTTGCGGCCCCAGGATGGAGCATGCTCAGTCACTCTGTGCAATGGCACATGTGCAGTCCAGTCATATGTAGGAGCTATGTGGGGCTGGAGCATGGTCAGTGCACACAGAATCTTTAGAGAATTTAACAGCCAAACTCTAACAAGTTTCTACTTAGCATATACAAATTGAGATTTTTCAGAGGCTTAGAGGTTGGCCAAATTTGGGTGTTCTTTCACAGTAAAAAGCGTATCTCAGACACATAGGTTCTCCTTTGCCAAATTTCAAGAACCTGCTCCAAAGCATGGAGACTGTGGAGTTCCTTAAAGAAAAGTTCTTGGAATGAACTTAACATGAGGAAGGCAATGATGTTTTTTTTCCTACTCTCATTTTCAGAAATGACTAAAGCCAGATATATACTACAAACTTACATTGGTATAAGTACATCACTCGGGGTGTGAAAACTCCATCACTGACAATTTTTCAAATCAAGAGTGGATGTTTTTCTAAAAGATCTGTTCTAGGAATTATTTTGGGGAAGTTCTATGGCCTGTGTGATACAGGAGGTCAAACTAGATGATCTTAGTGGTCCCTTCTGGCCTTTGAATCTATGAATACTGCTCTCTAGGCAGAGGAAGCAACAGTCATTCAGCTTTATTTAAACATTTAGATGGTCTAAGAATCCTAAACCTAATTTAAGTTCACACAATTACTGGAGAATTAAATCCCCCATCCCCATTTAAAAAACCCAGTAAAAACAGGTCATAACCTGTTCTCCCCCCACCCCCCCGGTTGGAAGGGCTTCTGCCCCACAGCAGATAAGAATCTGCAGGCATGAAGGTATTTCTTCCTGCTAAACTGAATCACTCCTTTTTTCCTGTCCTTCCTCCCTCCTTCCCCACATTTTCCCTAAGTTTCTAAGGTGCTACTCAAGGCTCTGGCATGGGATTCTGACTTGATTACTCAAAGCATAAGTACCTATCCCGGGAGACCTATTATTTCTTTCAGTAAGGCCTGATCTAAGGCTCAGACATTCTGCATCCAGAACCTACTTCTCATTTGATGCTTGGAGAGAACAGTGCAGGGTAGATTTATTTAATAATGATTTAAATCAGCAAGCAGGAAGCCTTGATTTAAATAATTGATTTTAATAGTTTTGCATTTGTACTTTATTTTCCTTAAGAGAGCTTGATTCTCATTGGTTGGTAACCATTAAAATGTGTTGATTTGCAACTAAATATATATAACCTTTACGTTAAACTTGGTGCTGCTTTTTGCTAACCAGGAGGATATGTTATATCTATAAACATTTATTTAAGCAATTATGAAGCTTATCTTATATTTGAGCTTCTTAATCTTTCCATTTTTAGTATATTAGAAAATGGGAATAAAACCTTTTTCTTAGTAGATTTAGTTTTTGATTGCAATTTGTCAAGCTCTATTGAGAAGGAAATTCAAATTCAATTAAAAGTGCACAAAAACTGCATTTACATTTGTTTATTAAATAAAACTACTTTAAAAGTTCTGGATACATAAGAAAAAATTTATTAAAACACGTTTTGCATATAAAACTGATGTATTAAACAAAGGAAATAGCAGTAGTAGTTAGTGAATTGAAGTGATTGTTTCTGGTCAACATGTCTTTCAAGGTTTTAGAACTTTTAATATTCAGATATCCTGGCAATATCGGATAATTCATTCTGAAATCCCAGGTCTTTGACTCTTTAATGTTGCATTTCAGTGGAAGTGTTTCTTGATTTGGGTTCCCTTTAGTATTTTGCGTGGTCATGGGAGACTATCGTTTATCACTGGTTGGATCTTAATTTAGTGACATCTAGCAGCTTTTGCAGCAATGTAGGACATAGTGGAGAGCATGTTCTTTTTATTAAACCTTTGCTGAAAAGGCTGCTGAACTGTGAGCTTTATCAGAAATTCCTTGCAGCTTCTCAAGGAAGCTTTTTTTGGTCCTTAATGTTCTCACCCATTTTATTGCCCTCAGGGGATTGTATTAGCTTCTTACTGGTAAAGCTTATTTTTTGGTTGCAGAGTCTGCAGCCAGATTTGATTGAACACTGTCACTGATAGTGTGGTCTTTCATCATCATCTGCATCTTCTGAAACTCCCCTTCATAGAATTCATGTTGCTAAAATCTGTAGAGCACCCATGAGAGAGTCCAGTGTGTACTTCCAGCGATCCATACTATCTAGATGCACAGGTTAGGTCAGGTGCCTGCTTTATTGGGGCAGCATTGCAGTCCCTATATAAACCATCTTACTCAGCTGTTCACCTAGTCACTAGTGCAAGCGTGTGGTTCCTGAAGAGGGCACAACTCTGGAGGCAATTTAGTGTAGTAAGCCTGATTACTTAGCAGTAACTGCGCTTCCCAAAATACTGGTTTTCCATAGATCAGTGCTTCTGTGGTAGCATTCCTCTGGAGTCTGTTCTGGACAGGCAAAGGGGAACTGAAGAGTATGACGAAGCAGCAGTGGTGCCTCTCTTTGGCTCCTGTAGGAGCAGAGCAGCTCACGTTAAGAGGTGGGTAACCTCACTGCAGCATAACTGCTTTTAATGTTTTGAGGGTTTTGTCTGAGCACAGAGTTCCAAGAGTCTGGATTTAAGGAAGAAATCTACTCCGAGACCTCAAGTTACTGGGAACTTCACCTAGGTTTTTTCTGATACTTTATCTATTGTACCTAACTATCTTTCATGCACCTTATGTCCCAACCCCAAGTATGCAGACTCTTTACATTGGTTTTCCTGTAAATTTCAGCACTTTATCTTAACTTAATTTACAGGTAGTAGACTAGTTTCAGAGTAGCAGCCGTGTTAGTCTGTATCCGCAAAAAGAAAAGGAGGACTTGTGGCACCTTAGAGACTAACCAATTTATTTGAGCATAAGCTTTCGTGAGCTACAGCTCACTTCCTCAGATGCATTCAGTGGAAAATACAGTGGGAAGATTTATATACACAGAGAACATGAAACAATGGGTGTTACCATAACGAGACTAGTGACAGAAATAGAAGGTTCGAATACTGTTTTCAGTTCCTCATGCCTGGGGGAATCCCCGCTTTTTACCTAGTTATTGCTTTTCTTTCCCAAACATTGGAGAGGTCTTGCCCTCTTGGCCATTTCTCATCGGTACCTCCTCTTTTCCCCCCTCCTGTCAACTTATCAACTGTCATGGAATTTTCCAATTGTAAGGATCCATCCCTTCTTTCACTTTAGTTTAAATCTTATCTTCTCTTAGGCTTGAAATTTCAGCTGCTCTGTTTCCAGACAGCTCATTATAATGAGGAGCTGAAAGCCTGTGCTGTCTTGTGGGTATAATTCATAAAATAATTTGTATTTAAAAAAAGAAATCTGAAAATGGCTGAGAACTTAAAAATTGGATGGTAACAGCTTGTGAATCCCAGTGATAATTGCATCTGGTGATATTTTGAACAGAAAGAGCGCTCAGCCATACTGGTAGCTGCTTCCATAACTTCACACTTACTCAACAGACATTCTAGGCTTCAGGTGACACACAATGATGTTCCTGGAATCTTACTATATAGATCATAGTAGTGTATTGGGGCCCTGTTTTTGGTTGGTTCCTAAGTGCCAGCTAGCCACCATACAAACAGAGTAGTAGATAATGCCTGTCTCGAAGATCTTACAAGCTAAATAGATAAGACTGCCAAAGGGTAGGGGAAGGGGATATAACACAATGTGGTGATTGTGTAGGGAGTGCTGCCGCGTACTCATACACCCCCTCCTTTCTATAGGCATTGGATAGTAATAGTAAACTGTGAATTTGTGTCAGGTGAGTGAAAATGTAATTTCGAACTGCTATTTCAGTGTGATTGGCAGGCTTAGTCTTAGACATAAAAATCTTCAAGATTAAAAGTGACAGAAGCCAATTGTGCTTTCAAATTGCTCATGGAATAATTTCTTTCTATTATAATAAATACTCCTTCCTGTTTGACATCCCTTTCAGGAGCTGGCTGTATATCCTTAAGCCATGTAGGATTGCAGCCTGGCAGCCTCAGTGCAGATTTCCTTGTGCTGCCCCACTAATGACTTCAATCTAGACCTGAAGGGACCCACATTCTCTGTAGGTGGAAGGTGGCACAGTCTCCATGGCAGTTCAGTTGGTCCTGGGCTGCTTCTGGAGCAGAGACTGACAACTCTGATTTTGCTCTATAAACACTTATCCCTCAAGGCTATTAAGTATTGACAGAAGACTGTAAACTTGACTCACCTAGGACCATTTAGTTTTGAGCTTTATTACTGAAGACGTAGGAGTTTGTATAAGAGCATGAAGTCAGGTGGAATATGTTTAATCTTTCGCCATCCAGTCCTTAATCCCTTCTTTTCCCTCCCAGTTTTGGGAATTAAGCAAATCATAAACAGGTATCTGAGGCTTGTAACATGCTGTGCTTTCAGACAAGGATCTCAAAGCACTTGACATTTTTTAACTTCATGGCATCCCAGAGAGGTAGGTCAGTATTATCCCATTTTACAGATATGGAAACCAAAGCACTTGAAAGGTTGAGGACATAATCCGGCAAGAAGCTGAGTGCCCTCAGTTCACTTTGAAGTCAGAGAGAATTGAGGATGTTCAGCACCTAACATTTTACAGGATCAGGCCTTATATTACTTGCCAAAGGTCACATGAGTCATTGTCAGATCAAGGGATAACCCAGAGTTTGACTCTCTTTAGAGACTATTAGATGACACTGCTTGCCATATGTGACCCGTTACAGAAATATGCAGTAGACTGGAAAACGAGGAAAATTACTAAGAATAATAATTTTAAGAATAGTAAAAATAGTTGGCAGCCTGTATCAAGCAGAGTGCCCCAGGGGTCAGTCCTGGGGCCAGTTTTGTTCAACATCTTCATTAATGATCTGGATGATGGGATTGATTGCACCCTCATCAAGTTCGCGGATGACACTAAGCTGGGGGGAGAGGTAGATGCACTCTAGGATAGGGATAGGATCCAGAGTGACCTAGACAAATTGGAGGATTGGGCCAAAAGAAAGCTGATGAGGTTCAGGAAAGACAAGTGTAGAGTCCTTTACTTAGGATGGAAGAATCCCATGCACCGCTACAGACTGGGGACCAACTGACTAACCGGCAGTTCTGCAAAAAAGGACCTGCAGATTACAGTGGTGGAGGAGCTGGATATGAGTCAACAGTGTGCCCTTGTTGCCAAGAAGGCTAACGGCATATTTGGCTGCATTAGTAGGAGCATTGCCAGCAGATCGAGGGAAGTGATTATTCCCCTCTATTTGGCACTGGTGAGGCCACAACTGGAGTTACTGCGTCCAGTTTTGATTCCCCCACTACAGAAAGGCTGTGGACAAATTGGAGAGAGTCCAGCGGAGGGCAACTAAAATGATTAGCGGGCTGGGGCACATGTCTTACGAGGAGATGCTGTGGGAATTGGGCTTATTTAGTCTGCAGAAAAGAAGAGTGAGGGGGGATTTGATAGCAGCCTTCAACTACCTGAATGGGGGTTCTAAAGAGGATGGAGCTAGGCTGTTCTCAGTAGTGGCAGATGACAGAACAAGAAGCAATGGTCTCAAGTTGCAGTGGGGAAGGTCTAGGTTGGATATTAGGAAAAACTATTTCACCAGGAGGATGGTGAAGCACTGGAATGGGTTACCTACGGAGGTGGTGGAATCTCCATCCTTTGAGTTTTTAAGGTCAGGCTTGACAAAGCCCTGGCTGGGATGATCTAGTTGGTGTTGGTTCTGCTTTGAGCAGGGGTTTGGACTAGATGACCTCCTGAGGTCTCTTCCAACCCTAATCTTCTACGATTCTATATACAAGCAACTATAGATATGAGCTTTTAAGGGCTTTCGTTCCTGTATTGATAAATTCAAAGTTCTTAAGGTCCCAGGGTTTAGCAAATCCACAAAGCAGCATTCTGAAGTATAGCTATGCAGTGGGGAACCACTCAGCCGCTCTTCTGGACATAAAACCAAAATGTTGACTGCTCTAAGACCTTTAAAAAAAAAAAACTGGTATAGGATCTTTTAAACTGTGTGTTTTCAGATCACCTTCCATCTAACAGCACTTTTAAATTACATTTTCACCCAAAGTTAAAAACATGCTACACCCCAGAGAGATGGAGGGAATTCCTTTGTTTCCTTTAACACTGGCAAGAACTTAATCCAAGGAGTGGATTAGTCTGACAGGAGAGTAAAGGTATTGCTCTAGCAAATAACTTGAGCCAGACAAACTTTGTATCTGTTGAAAGGACAGAACCACTGAAATGATTTTGATAAATTAGTTGGCAACTCTAGAAAACAAAGCTTTTAAGCCCCTCTTTTACCCTCAGGCTTGATTTGGTGCTGGCAGGTGCAGCTCATTCCTACACCCACTTACTTCCCTGGTCCTTCTCACATGAACAGAGAGCAACAATACCTGAAGTCCAAAGGTGCAAACAATTCAATGTTTATTGGGGTGAACTTCCAGCAAGCATGATTCCAGTTTCCTTCCTTAGTATCCTCCTTCCCAGCTCTGACACCACAGAGCCTTACACCTGTGTCCCTGTTCCCATTCCTACCCTTAGCCAAACATGATTCCAACTTCCTTACTCCCATTCCCATTTCCCCCTTTAGCAAAACATGATTCCAATTTTCTTACCCCCATTCCCTGTTCCCATCTCACACACACACATGCCCACCCCCACCCCCACCCAGTCACTTCCTCATTGACTACAGATTATATAGTAGAACTTGAGTTCTGCTTAGCTATACCTTAACCAATCATTTTCCTGAAATTTAACTAACCAATCCTAATATATTGTAACATGATTATGTAACCAATTATATCCCACCACCTTAATTAGTTTACACCCAGCAAAATTAATTATACAGCAGACAGGAACAATCACAGAACCAGACAGAGATTATACAGACAAACAGCAGCAAAGTGGGAACTATAATGACAAGACAATACAGAAGTGAGGATTTCACATCCCAGCTATTGATAAGTGAGTTCTTGCCAGACAGGATGCTATCAAACTAAGTTTCCTTTTACATTTTCTAGGCACTTCCCTTTCTCTGGAGGTGATAGGAACTATCAGGACAGGATTGTATTCCTAACAGCCAAATAGCACCTTATTTCAGTGTGACTAGTTTGGAATGTGAGGATGTGACCGTTTGCTTCCCAGTTTATGGCTGCCTCTGCTGCTTAGCCAAAGGCCTTAGCCTAAGAACAGGGCCTCAGACTGTCACAGTAAGAGAAGGCCCTTACACCAGCAGACAGTGATTTTGATTCTTTCTTTTATACCTCTATCACTAGCCAAGTGATAAGAATACACCTAAATTCTTAGAGTACAGGCCTTTGCAGACAGGCCTGAATATCTATATCCTAACACTCATTGATAGTGAAGATATTTAACCTAGAGTTAAATGCCTGATCAGTGACCTAGCAAGATTAGGCTCTCCTGCAGGGAGTGGACTTTATTATGGTAATCCTCTACTCAAAAAGCACTACTTACTGAAAGTTTGCTGTATGGTACCGTATAGCATAGTGGGTACAATTCTTTGTGAACCTTTGAGCACAGCGGGCTCTGTACGTTGGACGCCTCCATGCTTTACGTTGCCAGAAGTGCTGTTTTATGTGGATTAATTTTTCACTTGGTTTCCGTGGCCATGCTGATCTCTGCAGAACAGATAAAACAAACAAATCAGTGCTATCTGTAGCCTTAGTAAACATTCGCAATCATTGGGACATACTGCAGGCTCAGCTCAGGGAAAATGCTGCTTGTGTAGGATCCATGTTTCTGACTTCAGAAGCAGCTTGTTTGTGAGTATGTTATAGGTGGCATTTTCCAACCAGTCTGGTACTTTCAGTTGTAATTTCAGACAGTGTAATGATATCAGTAATGAAGGTACATATGGGTTTTTAACTCTTGTTAGCACACTTCATAAGTTCATAGGCTTGCTATAAATTTGATATTGACCTGCACCTCTTTTGAAGTTAGGCATGTTGTCCCTTGCTGGTAGATTCTGGTGAAGAATAACTTTTGTCAAATTGAAAAGCAGACACTTTCCTTGAGTGTGGCCTCCTGTGATTTTATCAGACACTTTATCTGATGGGTTCCATTAGATGAAGGTTTCTAACTGTCAGAGGAGTGAAGTTTTGGAATAGCCTTCCAAGGGAAGCAGTGGGGGCAAAAGATCTATCTGGCTTTAAGATTAACTCGATAAGTTTATGGAGGAGATGGTATGATGGGATAACATGGTTTTGGTAATTAAATATTCATGGTAAATAGGCCCAATGGCCTGTGATGGGATATTAGATGGGGTGGGATCTGAGTTACTCCAGGAAAGAATTTTCTGTAGTATCTGGCTGATGAATCTTGCATATGCTCAGGGTTTAGCTGATCACTATATTTGGGGTCGGGAAGGAATTTTCCTCCAGGGCAGATTGGAAGAGGCCCTGGAGGTTTTTCGCCTTCCTCTGTAGCATGGGGCATGGGTCAGTTGCTGGAGGATTCTCTGCTCCTTGAAGTCTTTAAACCATGATTTGAGGACTTCAGTAGCTCAGACATAGGTGAGAGGAGTGGTGGGTGAAATTCTGTAGCCTGCTTTGTGCAGGTGGTCAGACTAGATGATCATAATGGTCCCTTCTGACCTAAAAATGGGTGGTTTTGTTGACTCTGAAATGCTGGCTGTATGTAGGATTTATTTTTTGGGGCAGTGGAAGTGGGACAAGAGAGGACTGTGACTCAAAATGAAGAGCTGCCTCACTTTTTTCCTCAGTCTCCAGAGTTCCTTTCTAAGGCCATTTTTATTCCATGCCCGATGGAACAATACCATCACCTGTTAAATTTGTCTGGATGACCAAGGATTGTGCATTGAAATGAATCAAATGAGCTTGAGGAATCTAAACTTTTTAGCCCTCAGTTATAACTCGGTCCATTTTAATAAACAAAATATTTGCCTAGAATAGCAATGTTTTTAAAAGGGTGAACTGGAAGTCTTTTTAAAAAGTTGTCAATATTGGTAAGTAACAGAATATATGTAATATAAAATTTTGTCTCTACTCTTGGTCCACTCACATTATAAGTGCCAGTGGCAATCCTAGTTTAGCACAGCTTAAATAAAACAGCTCTGTGTAGGGGAGGCAACGTTCCCTAGTGGATAGAGCACTGGATGGAGACTTAGAAGACCTGGGTTCCATTCCTGGCTCTACCACTGACCTTGCTGGGTGACCTTGGACACAGCACTTCACCATTCTGCTTCAGCTTCTCCATTTGTAAAATGGGGGTAATGATACTTCTTTTCTAAACTGATTTGAGCTGTATTGATGCAAAGCACTATATAAGAGGTAGGTACCTACGTTATGTAAAGCAAACAAAGCTTTGTTTTCTGTTGGTTTGACTGTCCTAGCCCACAGCAGCAGTGTCTGGATCTCCACTGCCCAGTCTCCAATGTTTTTGCTGCAACAAATGCTTTATAAATGCAGATATAAATCAAAATCTATCCACAGCGTTATAGAAGTTTTGTTATATTTAGCAGCTCTAAGCATAATTCCTCTTGTCTTGCTTTCTAGCCACTGTCTTGTTTTCCTGCTTTCTCTCCATTCCCAGCATGCCTTACATTCCAGGGAAATTCCCCCTCCCTCTATTTAAAGGCACAGACGTAATCACTCTGCCACTTACAAATACATCTTAAAATAATAATTTAAAAGTTTTTCCTCGTGCTTACCTGCCAATGCCATAAAGTTCAGGTTTCTCCTCTGGTACAATAGGTACCAACAACTTATAAATGTGTGTTTTTATTCTAGCTCTAGCACTAGAAGTTTTTTCTAATGCATTTAGAGCCCACTCAAAGCCCATTGGGGTCAATGAGACTTTTGGATTCCTGTCAAATTTCCCTAATTTTTCTCAGTCTGTTTCCTTACATTGGTGTAAACATTTACATCTTCCTATTATTTCATACGATGCTCTATAGGCAGACAAAAGACAGTCATGTTCCTGTCCGGAGGAGCTTACAGCTTAAATAGGAGCTTATAGTAGATGTTAATTAAATCCCTCACTACTCTACCCTGCAAATAATTGTGAATAATGGTGTCTCTTCACATTTATAATAGCACTTTGCAAACCTTAATTATCATTCTCTGTTTTGGTAAAATATTGCTGTTAAATTGTCATTTTGCCTGCGTGTCATCTAGTCTGACACCAGTTTATCGTCAGACATTGTCTGCACTGATCCCTGCACCCCCTCCACGCACAGAGCAGTTTTGTTCCCTCCACATTCTGCCCCAGTGCACACACCCACACCTTTATCCTTTGCAGTCAGGAAGCAGTGCTATCGTAAAGCCTGGCCTGGGAAGCTTGTACAACCTCCTTGCTGAAGTGAACCATATCAAATTCAGTCATTTAGAAGTATAATAGCTAAGAGGCACCGACAGAAAACCCAGCATACTCTTGCCAAACCAGGAACTGGTTTAGGATGCTAGTATCATCTGTAGGATCCCATTGTGATAGCTAGGAGTCCTCCATCAATGATAGCCAGAAATTGGACACATTTTCTAAACACATTTTTTTTGTCTTGTTGCATGTGTATTAACATACAGAGGTGGTGTATGCACTTGTATATGTATTGTGCATTGTTATCAAAACACTTTAATAGGCGTATACATTTTAAATTCCCATTTTCTGCCCCTCAAAGGTACATCTAGGATTTGGCAATATACTTGTATTATTAACTGCATGTAATTAACTGGCACAGATATGCCAATAGGCATCTTTAGGTAACTGTGAGCCTTTAATAAAGCCTTATGCTGTTCCCCTTGAATCTCTTCTGTCTTCCGCTGAGCTCTTCAAGACTGCCAATCTGGCTTGTTAAGCCCTATCAGTCAGAACTCCCTTCCTGCTCAATGACGCTTCCTCCCATGCACTGCTTTGTCCCTCATCCTACACATTCTCTGTTGATTCCCATACATGCCTGGCAAACCCCAGACTGTTTATAAGGTTTCAGGTAAATTGTGGGTTGGAGCAGAATAGAGGGAGTCTTTATGGACAATTGTGAAACACTTGAGTTTTCTGAGATCTCATAGGAACATGGAATTGCCAGACTGGACCAGATCATTCAAATAACTGCAGGTGGTTGGACTTTCACAAAACAACCAAATATTGAAAGACTTGCAGTAAAATCACATGATGGCAACACTGGGATTCTGACTTTGGGCCTATGGAAATTGTAACTTTTGGTGTAAGTTAAACCTTGCAGGAGCCCAGTAGGCTCTATTTGACTCAGAATTTGAGTTCATTCAGGCCCCAGTGCTTTCCTCTGTCCCAGCTCTTACTGATGGGTCTCTGCTGCTTTTGTTTTTCTTTCTGAAGTGATTAAACATTTCAGTTCAGTTTATACAGCAGTAGTAACCGGAGATGCGCACACACCCTCAGGAGGGACAAGTGACCATGAAAACGACACTCAAACGCTTTCTTTTATGTTTTGCTAGATAAATATTTAGGAGTGTGCAGCTGTGCCTGGGAGGTCAGCAACATTGCCAGGCTCCTATGAACTACTCTTTCCCAGGAAAAAAAGAATCACAAATAAGGGATGTCTTTGTTAACCTGGCTCCTCTAAGTTATTTTCTGACTGGATGTAATTTTCTGGTGAAAGTACACCCTAAAGGGTAGGGTGTGCTGCTGGCAGTAATTTCTCAGCATTTAAAGGCATCTGAACACTTTGTGGTTTATACATATTCCATTCTTGATTTTATCAAGCTTCTTCAAATCCCATTCCTTCTTCCATTCCTCTTTAAAAACCTCATTAAAATTGTAGAACTGGGCACACTGATGGGTCTGATTTCACTGGAAAATCATGTGTGCTGTCAGTCTTAGCAAAAGTTCTGCCACTCAGCATAACATAAACCATATACACTGAAGTAATTCAGCCTAGTGACTTACTGGTAAGTGTCGCTGCTTTTTCTTCACATTTCAGTATCCCCAAGAGAGATCACGGGTGAAAAAATGTCCTACAAAGAGTTTCTGGATCACAGCGAGACCTGGGCGATGGATGATAGAGACCTTTGCTTTGAATCACAGTCGATATTCAGACCCATGGAGGAGACAGGTATGGCTGTATTAACCTACGCTGTTGTTAAAATAATCTTAGGGCTGCACCATAGCCAACAAAATCCTGGAATCTCACCGTCTCACTTAAGGTTGTTTTTTCTATCCTGCACTCCCATTTTTTCCTAAATGCATGGCCCATAATTCCAAAGACCTTAATACCCCAGTGAGTTATATAGACTGTCAAACTGGTGTTTTAATCTGGCACAGGACATAATCTCAAAAAATGAAACAGCAGAATAGGTCATCTGGTAATTGTATCCTTGTGCCCTAATAAGCTCTGTGGAAATGGGATGCTGCTGTGTGAGCCAATTTAAATGGAGTCATTTTTGGTCTTTTGTTAAGATTGTAGTGTCCCTGTCAGATGCTACCCATGATCTGTGAAAATGAGCTGTACTTCAACTCACCTCCATATATATATATTTTTGAAGTGCAGTGACAGAGATTGGGGCATATAGCTCACATCTGCCAGCGATCTCGGACTGACATAAACCTACTCCTTTCCTCAAACAAAGTGCTCAAAACTCATGTCTGTATTCATAATGATGACAGTCTTGGTATCTTTTTTTTAACTAATAGTCTCATGGTATCTTTTCCAACTAATTAGCTAGTGTCTGCATTATATTCACCCCATATTAACAGTGATGTTTGTCGTCAAAACATATCTGTCCTTATTGTAGACACTGTCTATATGTTTTTTAAAAAAGAAAAGCATCTAAATCTTTTGTTCAAAACTGTCAAATTTCTTCCAGCATTGGATCCCATTGCCAGAATTTAGTTCAGAGGGGATTTTTACTATTTAAACAACAGGTAAACAGATTAGAATTGGATGCACTGTGTTCTGCCTCTGCTCATGGAGACTAGAGAGCATTTCATGAACGAAGCTGAAGTGACATTTACTGTATGCTACTCATCAAGGGGTGCCAACAGATGCTATTGCTGTTCCATATTTTTGGTAAATGTTTAACTGGGAACTCTTGGAAGGGCAATATCTTATTTGTTACTTTCCTAGCAGTTGGGACAAAAATGGACCATAAAACCGAAGGCTTGTTCTTGGGATCCAATTTCTACCTTTTATAATTTTCTTCACTTGTTGAAGTTCATAAAGCTTGTCTGTCTTTCCTTCCTCATAGAATCATAGAATATCAGGGTTGGAAGGGACCTCAGGAGGTCATCTAGTCCAACCCCCTGCTTAAAGCAGGATCAATCCCCAATTAAATCATCCCAGCCAGGGCTTTGTCAAGCCTGACCTTAAAAACTTCTAAGGAAGGAGATTCCACCACCTCCCTAGGTAACGCATTCCAGTGTTTCACCACCCTCCTAGTGAAAAAGTTTTTCCTAATATCCAGTCTAAACGTCCCCCACTGCAACTTGAGACCATTACTCCTTGTCCTGTCCTCTTCTACCACTGACAATAGTCTAGAACCATCCTCTTTGGAACCACCTCTCAGGTAGTTGAAAGCAGCTATCAAATCCCCCCTCATTCTTCTCTTCTGCAGACTAAACAATCCCAGTTCCCTCAGCCTCTCCTCATAAGTCATGTGTTCCAGACCCCTCATCATTTTTGTTGCCCTTCGCTGGACATTTTCCAATATTTCCACATCCTTCTTGTAGTGTGGGGCCCAAAACTGGACACAGTACTCCAGATATCGAATAGAGGGGAACTATCACGTCCCTCGATCTGCTGGCTGTGCCCCTACTTATACATCCCAAAATGCCATTGCCCTTCTTGGCAACAACAGCACACTGTTGACTCCTATTCAGCTTCTCGTCCACTGTCGCCCCTAGGTCCTTTTCCGCAGAACTGCTGCCTAGCCATTCGGTCCCTAGTCTGTAGCGGTGCATGGGATTCTTCCGTCCTAAGTGCAGGACCCTGCACTTATCCTTGTTGAACCTCATCAGATTTCTTTTGGCCCAATCCTCTAATTTGTCTAGGTCCCTCTGTATCCTATCCCTACCCTCCAGCATATCTAGCTCTCCTCCCAGTTTAGTGTCTTCTGCAAACTTGCTGAGAGTCCAATCCACACCATCCTCCAGATCATTTATAAAGATATTGAACAAAACCAGCCCCAGGACCAACCCTTGAGGCACTCCACTTGATACCAGTTGCCATCTAGACATGGAGCCATTGATCACTACCCTTTGAGCCTGACAATTTAGCCAACTTTCTACCCACCTTATAGTGCATTCATCCAGCCCATACTTCTTTAACTTGCTGACAAGAATACTGTGGGAGACCATGTCAAAAGTTTTGCTAAAGTCAAGAAACAATACATCCATGGCTTTCCCTTCATCCACAGAACCAGTATTCTCATCATAGAAGGCGATTAGATTAGTCAGGCATGACCTTCCCTTGGTGAATCCATGCTGACTGTTCCTGATCACTTTCCTCCCGTGTAAGTGCTTCAGGATTGATTCCTTGAGGACCTGCTCCATGATTTTTCCAAGAACTGAGGTGAGGCTGACTGGCCTGTATTTCCCAGGATCCTCCTTCTTCCCTTTTTTAAAGATGGGCACTACATTAGCCTTTTTCCAGTCGTCCGGGACTTCCCCCGATCGCCATGAGTTTTCAAAGATAATGGCCAATGGCTCTGCAATCACAGCCCCAACTCCTTTAGCACTCTCGGATGCAACGCATCCGGCCCCATGGACTTGTGCACATCCAGCTTTTCTAAATAGTCCCTAACCACTTCTTTCTCCACAGAGGGCTGGCCACCTACTCCCTATGCTGTGTTGCCCAGCGCAGCAGTCTGGGAGCTGACCTTGTTCGTGAAGACAGAGGCAAAAAAAGCATTGAGTACATCCTCTGTCACTAGGTTGCCTCCCTCATTCAGTAAGGGGCCCACACTTTCCTTGGCTTTCTTCTTGTTGCCAACATACCTGAAGAAACCCTTCTTGTTACTCTTAACATCTCTTGCTAGCTGCAGCTCCAGGTGTGATTTGGCCCTCCTGATTTCATTCCTACATGCCCGAGCAATATTTTTATACTCTTCCCTGTCATTTGTCCAATCTTCCACATCTTGTAAGCTTCTTTTTTATGTTTAAGATCCACAAGGATTTCACTGTTAAGCCAAGCTGGTCTCCTGCCATATTTACTATTCTTTCGACACATCGGGATGGTTTGTCCCTGTAACCTCAATAGGGATTCTTTAAAATACAGCCAGCTCTCCTGGACTCCTTTCCCCCTCATGTTATTCCCCCAGGGGATCCTACCCATCAGTTCCCTGAGGGAGTCGAAGTGTGCTTTCCTGAAGTCCAGGGTCCGTATTTTGCTGCTTACCTTTCTTCACTGTGTCAGGATCCTGAACTCGACCAACTCATGGTCACTGCCTCCCAGATTCCCATCCACTTTTGCTTCCCCTACTAATTCTTCCCAGTTTGTGAACAGCAGGTCAAGAAAAGCTCTCCCCCTAGTTGGCTCCTCCAGCACTTGCACCAGGAAATTGTCCCCTACATTTTCCAAAAACTTCCTGGATTGTCTGTGCACCGCTGTAGTGCTCTCCCAGCAGGTATCAGGGTGATTGAAGTCGCCCATGAGAACCAGGGCGTGCGATCTAGTAGCTTCTGCAAGTTGCCGGAAGAAAGGCTTATCCACCTCATCCCCCTGGTCCGGTGGTCTATAGCAGACTCCCACCACTACATCACTCTTGTTGCTCACACTTCTAAACTTAATCCAGAGACACTCAGGTTTTTCTGCAGTTTCATACCGGAGCTCTGAGCAGTCATGCTGCTCCCTTACATTCAGTGCTACTCCCCTACCTTTTCTGCCCTGCCTGTCCTTCCTGAACAGTTTATAACCATCCATGACAGTACTCCAGTCATGTGAGTTATCCCACCAAGTCTCTGTTATTCCAATCACGTCATAATTCCTTGCCTTCACCAGGACCTCCAGTTCTCCCTGCTTGTTTCCCAGGCTTCTTGCATTTGTATGTAGGCACTTGAGAGAACCTGCTGATCGCCCCTCATTCTCAGTATGAGCCCTCCCCTCACAGACGCTCCTGCCTGTGCTTCCTCCCAGTATCCTGCTTGCCCACTTACCTCAGGGCTTTGGTCTCCTTCCCCCGGTGAACCTAGTTTAAAGCCCTCCTCACTAGGTTAGCCAGGCTGCTCGCAAAGATGCTCTTCCCTCTCTTCGTTAGGTGGAGCCCGTCTCTGCCCAGCACTCCTCCTTCATGGAACACCATCCCATGGTCAAAGAATCCAAAGCCTTCTCTCCGACACCACCTGCGTAGCCATTCGTTGACTTCCACGATTCGATGGTCCCTACCCCGGCCTTTTCCTTCCACGGGGAGGATGGACGAGAACACCACTTGCGCCTCAAACTCCTTTGTCCTTCTTCCCAGAGCCACGTAGTCCGCAGTGATCTGCTCAAGGTCATTCTTGGCAGTATCATTGGTGCCCACGTGGAGAAGCAGGAAGGGGTAGCGATCCGAGAGCTTGATGAGTCTCTGCAGTCTCGCCGTCACATTGCGAATCTTAGCTCCTGGCAAGTAGCAGACTTCTCTGTTTTCCTGGTCAGGGTGGCAGATAGATGACTCAGTCCCCCTGAGGAGAGAGTCCCTGACCACCACCACCTGCCTCCTTCTCTTGGGAGTGGTGGTCGTGGAACCCCCAACCTTAGGACAGCGCATCTCATGCCTTCCAACCAACCTCACTGCTTGCCTGCCTCCCTTTCTAAATTTACTATTATCTAAACCTCATCTATTGTTTATACAGCACCAATAACTACAATATTGAGTTATGCTCTCTCCCTCAGCACACCAAAATGTACTGGATTATATTTCTTTTGTATATATAGATGCATGATGAGATGCTCCATCAAGTCCAAACAAGGACTTGAAATTCTGATAAATGCAATGTCACCAAATAGTTAAACCCAGAACTGCACTTTAATACTTGTCTACAAGACTGACAATGAATAATTAATATGTAGAGGTGTACAAATTGCATCCAATAAACTTGTTTATCACTGGCTATGATCATAACTAGATCAAGTATCCCATTTTATATATAACAGGAAACCAGTGGAAAAAGATGCGTTTCTGGAATAAATATTCTTGCAGTTAAAATTCTTGTACAGGTGTTGTGTTTCTTTTCATCCCTGTGTGAAGGTACAATATGGATATCTTATAACTATGAGTAATCCAATTACTGAGCAAGTCACTAGTTCTAGACTGTTGGGGCAAAAGTCCGGTTTTTCCTCTTTTCACCTAATTGACCTTTTTCCCAGGTCTCATGCTATTCTAATACTGGGCGCATATCCTTTTCCTGGTGTTTAGAGCTACAGAAGCTGTGTTTTCTGTAAGTCTTGTATGCATAGTCCTTTTGCCAAAAAGGAAACTTGTTCAGTCAGATTGAAGGATGTCTCTTTATGGGTGTCCATGCAAGTTACACAAGGATTGTTCAGTTTCCAAAGAGCTATTGAGTCTGACAGCTGAGCATGATTGAATTCAGGAAGCAGTAGAAGTGTTGGAAGTCCAAGTCATAAATGTCTTGGGCTGCATAGTGAACCCCCAGCCAAGGGGCACTTTGTGACTAGTATTCAGAGCTCTGCTATGGAAATTTTTGGCTGTCCCATGCTGAAGGAGGTGTTCCTCATTAATAGAGAAATTAAAGAAGATATTTTGATAGCTGTCCTGGCAGCCAGGGCAGAAGTTCTGTGCGAAATTCTAGTTGTGGTATTTGTGATGGTGAATCCCAGCTGTGTTGAAATTTAGCTAAGATTAGGTGGAAGATATTGTTTCTGCATCTCAACCACCCTGATGAAGACAGCTGGACAATATATGAAGCTCAGCCAATCATGAAACTTCTGAGCACACTGAGCATAGAAATGTTTTTAAAAGCTTCCCCATCGTCCGTCTCAAAGAATAGGCTTGTCATGAATAGTAGACTGAGGCCATGTGTACACTGAAGCTTATGGCAAACTCAAGTTACGTCAGCTTACAGCTGCCACAGTTAGTATGTCATTTGTGTGTGTGCATGCTTGGCTCCTTGTGTTGATCGTACGCACCATGGCAGGGTATACCAGGCGTGCTTGTATAGATCCAGAGTGCCGTGCGCTATGGGTAGGTATCCCACTGTGCAACTTGCCACTGTCAGGCGCATTGCCTTTTGGGAAGTTTTGGAAATGCATGATGGGGCCAAAACAGGTTGCTCAGGGGTTATTGGGAGCTTGGGGTCAACATCCCAATTTGCAACTGTCTCAATCCATAATGTATCCCACAATTTTCATGTCCTTTTTTCAAAATCCCACCAACCTGCACAGCCCTCTGTCTGCCATCTCTGATGGGAGCATGGAGTCTGCACAGCTCTGCACTATTTTCATGAGCGTTTCAAGCACAGGTCACTTGATCTTGGAATATTTGCAGAGCCACAAAAACCATATGAGTGGGGAACATGAAAATTTCTTGGAAGACAGATGGCTGTGGGACACAACGAGAACCAATTCAAGGTTGTTGGTGGCATTCATGGTGCAACTGCAGATGATGGAATGCCACTTCTGAGCCCAAGAAACAAGCACTGACTGGTGGGATCTCATCGTAATGAAGGTTTGGGATGATGACCAGTGGCTGCAGAACTTTTGGATGCCAGAGCTCACGTTCCTGCATCTGTGTGCTGAGCTTGCCACAGCCGTGCGGCGCAGAGATACCAAAATGAGAGCTGCACTGACAGTGGAGAATTGAGTGGTGATTGCACTGTGGAAACCTGGTACCCAAGTTTGCTACCAGTCAGTTGGGAATCAATTTGGAGTCAGGAAATCCACCGCAGGGGTCGTTGTCATGCAAGTGTGCAGGGCCGTTAACCGTTTCCTGCTACCCAGGACTGTGACTCTGGGCAAAATGCGGGACATAATGGATGGATTTGCAACAGTAGGACTCCAAAACTGTGGTAGAGCGATAAATGGCACACACATCCCTGTTTTGGCACCTGACCACCTTCCACAGAGTATGTCAACAGAAAGGGCTACTTTTCTATGATTATGCAAGCATTGATGGATCACTGAGGATGATTTACCGATATCAGTGTGGGTTGGTCAGAGAAAGTGCATGACACTGACATCTCTAAGAAAACAGGACTGTTCAGAAAGCTACAAGTAGGGACTTTCTTTCCCAATTGGCGGATTACCGTTGGGAATATTGAAATGCCAATAGAGATCCTGGGGGACTCCAGCCTACCCCTTGCTCATGAAGCCATACACCACCTGTGACTGAGAGCACCCGTGTATGCACACCCTACACACTATTATAATACTCTTTGTGCAAAATATGCCTTGTGAGGTATGATTTGAAAACTAATAACTTGCTGGTCAATAATATCATGGTGAAGTGTGTGTAGCAACATTATATGTAAAGTTATGAATTCCCCCTAAATGATGGTGGCACATGTTCAAACCCACATAGCCCTGATTAGACATAATCAGTCAAGCAGTTCTGAAACAAAGAAGTGTGTGTTTACCTCAGTTTACATATAAGTTATAAACAGGGTCCTCAGACAGTCGGACCAGGAAGACAGGAGACCAGGAAAATCTGCATTTCAGCAAACCGAGATGAGAAGAAACAGCATGCTTCCTATTTCGCTGTCAGACACCATGTTGCCGCCTTTACTGTTTTGAATAAACTTTGCTTTGGGGGTTAACCTTTGGAAACATGCATCTCAAAGTGGGGACTGGACTAAAAAGTGAGGGGCAAAAACACCCAAAGTTATCACTCTCTGTCCATCTCCTTTTTCACCTAGAAGACAAAAGAAACAGCTGTTGGACTTGGGGAGCAGATCCTGGCCTGAGGGTTTGGTCTGCAGTGTTACTGGAAACATGTGATAAGGGCACCTTGAACCAGTTTAAGTTTAGTAAGCGTTTCATCTTTATTTCTCTTGTAATGATTTCTGACTGTAATGCATTATATTTGTACTCACTTAAAACCTGTCTCCTTGCAGGTAATAAACTTGTTTTATTTTTTAATTAAAGTTCAATCCAGTGTTAATTGTTTGGGTAACTTCATTTAACGTAGCAGACTGTTGTATGTTGCTCCCCTTAGAGGGGCAACGGGCCTAATGTATCTGGACTGTCCAGGAGAGGGCTGGATGGTGCAGAACACGTTTTTTGGGGAAAATCCAGGCGTGGGAGTATGGTGGGGTCACCCTGAAAGTGTAACCAAGGCTAGTGGAAGCCACAGTATGACTGATATGTGGCTGGCAAGGTGCAGCTATACACAGACATGCATGCTGGCAGGCGGTTTGTGAATGGCTCAGGTGGGAGTTACAGCAGCAAAGCATAGTGAGGCACCCACAGTTGCAGGGTAGGTGGTGATACAGCCCCCCACTAGTCTGGAAAGTCATACTGGCTACCTGACAGCACCAAGGAATGATTCAACTAACGGCTGAAGCAGGTACAGAATGAGAGTTGAATGTGCTTTTGGTCATTTGAAGGGTTGGTGGCATTGTTTACTCACAAGATTGGATCTCAAATGAAAAAAGTATCCCAATGGTTAGAGCTGCCTGCTATGTCCTGCATAATATATGTGAAGCAAAGGGGGAAAGGTTTCCGCTGGGATGGAGAGCAGAGGTGCAGCACCTGTCTGCTGAATTTGAACAGCCAGATAACAGTGAGCCAGAATAGTGTGTGGTGTTGTAGTGTGCTCTACTTGGACCTGCTCTTTTGTGGTGTGGTAGGAATTGTGTGGTGGTTGCTGTACATGTAGGACTCTAACAATGTCAATGTACCTATTAATTTTGTGACTGATCCTATGAATTGTGTGCGACTGTGCAGTAACAGGTAATTGGTTTCTTTCAGAACAGCTCGGCACTCGGCAGCATGTGTTGTGATCTAATAAAGATAATTTATGTTCCAAATAATAGGATTTATTCTGTAATAAAATCAGTGCAACAAAGGGCAATTTTAAACAAATACATTAAAAACGTAATAAAGTTTAATAAATTAAGTGAACAGAACTTATGAAGGGGAAAGAATATTCACGTCTATTTCAGGTACATATATACCAACCGTAGCTTTCATAGGTCAGTGTATGTGAAGCTCTGATTGTCTTTAATGTCCTCTGGGGTGGAGTGGTGGGGGTAGTGCAGTGACCACTGATGCCATGTGGAATGTTGGGGGGATGGGGGTAGAGAGAGGTCCCGATATTGAGTTGTGTGTGCTGCAGAGGGAGGCTAACTACAGTTCCATCGGAGTCTGGAGCATCTGTGTTTGCTGCCTGAGAAGCCCCATTATATCCTAGTGCATCTCTCTCCCCTTTTCGTGATGGGACTCCTGAGCCTTTCTCCTTTCCACTCTTTCCTTCGAGGCTGTCCACAATGTCATCCTCCAGGCCCTGTGCTCACGATCCAGTGCATCACTGGCTTGCAGGATCTCATTGAACATGTCATACTGAGTCCTCGTCTTTCTCCTCTTTACCTGGCTCAGGCATTCTGCAGGTATGGAGGGGGAGACCCTGAAGGCCACAATGGCAGCAGTTGAAGATAAAATACACAGAGGTACCATTATCAGTATATTCACTACAGAAAGCAAAATTTAGGAAGCTGAATTCACTCCCCTTGCTCACCTAAAGTTTTAAGCACTACATTTTCACGTCTGCTTGGGATTGCTTGTGCATGGCACCAGCCATGATGAGTGTGGCCTGTCGGGGGGCCGGGAAAATGACGAGGGAATTGCTCAGCTGCATGATTCTAGTAGACTAGGGCAATGACATGGAATATTGTCATAGGTTTCCACAAACAGTGGTGATTTTAGCTGATATTTCACTCCTGAGGATAACAGAAGTGGAGAGACTACAGCTGCTGCTGACATACCAGAGTCATTGGGGCCCAAATGCTGCTAGACTGTGTCCTATAATGGTGCCTGCTGAAGTTATCGCTGAATGGTGAGGGACAGTGTTCTACCTCAGAGGAAAAAATAAGGCAGCCCTCCTCAGAAACCTTCAGCAGAGGATTGCAGAGTACCTCCATAAAAGTTTCATTGAGATCTCTCAGGAGGATTCAAGGGATATCCCTGAGGATTTAAACAAACAGCTCTGAATGGCCACCCTGCCTAAGTAGAGGAGAATGGAAAGCAGAAAGCAACTCTGCCTCTCTTGGTTGTACCACTACCTATTCTAGCATGAGTATATTAATGAAAAGACAAAAGTTGTATCTTGCTGCTTTGGGTTGCTATCCCTGTAATTGAAAATTCATCTGCATACTTACCTGAGTTTCCTTCCCTTGCATCGGGCTTGATTGGCAGGACAGGCTGGACTCTGGTGGAATTAAAACGAGGGCCTGACTTCCTGTGCGGCTGGATCCCCTGCTTGCCTGTCCTCCATACTACTCCTATTCCTCATCCACAGCCACCTCCTCCCTGTTCACGGCAGGAGCTTGTGACTTGGCAGGTTTGCAGCTTGGCACTGGATTGCTTGTTGGCCTCTCTGACTTTCTGGTATGCCTTCCGTGGCTTTCACGTGGCACTGCTGCTGATTCCTGTTGTACCCCTTCTCATGCGTCCCCCGAGGAATCTGCTCATGGATATCAAAATTTCTACAGATGGTTTGGAGCTGTTCCTGCACAGCTGCTTCTCTCCACAGGCCCATTCTAAGCAGGAGCGTCTATTCCAAACAGGAGTGTGACTGGAGCATGTAGCTGGCACGGTCAGTAGGCCAGTTACACGCAACAACTGAGAGCTGCTAAGTGTGCTCACCAAGCCGGGCAATCAGGAAAAACTATTTCAAAAATTTGCCGGGCTCTAAAGGTAAGGGAGGGAAGACTTCTGGTCTTGGTGATGCCTGGGCAGTGGAGTTCACAATGATGACCAGAGTGATCATTGTGGAACAGGTTTCAGAGTAGCAGCCGTGTTAGTCTGTATTCGCAAAAA
This sequence comes from Lepidochelys olivacea, assembly GCF_965140295.1. Taxonomy (NCBI): domain Eukaryota; kingdom Metazoa; phylum Chordata; order Testudines; family Cheloniidae; genus Lepidochelys; species Lepidochelys olivacea. The sequence continues at coordinate 268,008,443 of NC_140412.1, read as the reverse complement.
GAAAAGGAGTACTTGTGGCACCTTAGAGACTAACCAATTTATTTGAGCATAAGCTTTCGTGAGCTACAGTGAGTTGAAGTGAGCTGTAGCTCACGAAAGCTTATGCTCAAATAAATTGGTTAGTCTCTAAGGTGCCACAAGTACTCCTTTCTTTTGCATTGTGGAATAGCTGCTGAAGTACAGTTAGGATTGACATATATAGCGCATTGTCTACACACGCTCTGCATCAACCTAAGTATGTCAACTGAGACTCTACTCAGCATAGGGAGGTTGGGTTACTATGTTGGTGCAATGGGGCACTTATAGTGGTGGGAGACCAATTTAAATGTAGATACATGCACAACTAGGTCGACATAAGCTGCTGTGCGTCAACCTAACTGTGTAATCCACTGGGCCTGAGACGGCATCATTTTAATTGTGCTGCATAATATGAGATCTCTATACAGAACGCATGCAGATCAACCGTGGAAAGTGTGATTATTCCTTCTTTTCAGCAATGTATAGTGCACATACTAGCCTATTCCAAGGGTTGAGGGATATACTGTCAGAAATGTCACTTGTCTGCTGTGGGTCCTGAGCAAAGGACCTTTAGTTGCTCAGCTGCATCTATCTAGTCAGTGAAGTAAAGCATACCTGGCGCAAGCTAACAAGATAGTCCTTGATCCTGCAAACTATCTAGAGGCCTCAAAACCCAGGGTCACATGTGAGAGAGACGACACATGCAGTGTGCTTCTTTACTTTCACCCAGTTGCACATTCTTTCTTTTTGGTTATATTCGGGCATAGCAATCAGCCCATGTTTGGTTTTTATAGCTCTGTTCTTCCCTCTGCGAGATCAACCCTCTACTACTCTTGCTCATTTCATTTCTGTTAAATGGCTTGGCCATTTCAGTTAAATAATCAAGCCTAAAAATATAGTGCAACTCTTCTTGCAGTGTCCTGCTTAGGTGGTTGCACTCATTATTTGAGAGCACGTGTGTGAGTGTGTGTGTGTGTGTACACACACACACAGAGCAGGCAGCATTGCTGAAATGGAAGTTCCTTTCCTTTTTTGTTGAGTGTCTGACTTGACCTCTGAGTATATACCACCAAGGAGTGGCATAAATACTTTTTCTGTCTTGGGCTATATATCTTTTGTCCAGAGGCCAGTCAAAAGGTGACTCCAGATAAATGAAATTTCAGCTTCTTGCCTGTCGGGCAAGCTGCTGACTTGCATTAAAAATCCTTCGTGAGGCTGAGTAACCAGTGTGTCTGATCTGGAACATATAACAAAGATTGTTCTCCTCACAGACTTTTAAGGTTAGAAGGGACCATCATAATCATGTAATCTTCCCTCCTGCACGTTGCAGGCCACGGAACCTCACCCACCCAGGCCTGTAATAGACCCATACCCTTCCTCAATCATCTTGTAATGTCTCTGAATAATAAAAAATGGGTGATTTCTCTGCCTGGCCCATTATTTTGCTAAATTCCTGCTCTGGCTCAACAGCCAATTACACCTCCATGCTGCTCTGAGGGAAGTGTATGTATGGCTCATTATATGCTTTTCCCCAAAGTGCAGTATGGGACATGACATAATGACATTTGAGTTATCTGAGCTGGATCAGTTTTCATTTCTTCTTCAGATCAGATATACCGGTCCATCAAATCACCCAAGACTTAAATACTGCTTGTCTTTGAGAGAGGGACATACAGGTGCACCATACAATATTTATTCTACTCTTAAACCCATCTTGGCTACAAAATAACACGGACAGCCACATTTTCATGTTGAGTATAAATCTTGCTTGAAAGAGGACAAGTCGTCCTTTTTTTGTCGGGGGGGGGAGAACACCCAAATTTCCTAGCTTTGTATAACCTCTTGCAGGACAATGTTGGTAGTGTTGCTCATCCTCAACATTCTTACATAATTTTACTCTCATGTTGTCATCCTTTTCTGGTAACATGTTTGATTTATTCTCATGTTCCTCAGAGCCCTTCAGGATGCACAGAGAGGATGTCCTGTCTGATATGCTGCTACGTCCTTCTGGGGAGACTCGCCTACCATTCACAGAGCATTTTGAAGCTTCAGAAGAAGTTCATGGTATAATCCTCTATTGAATATGTTCGCGGGCTGCTGTTAACCAGGGGTTCAGTTTTCAGTTTCTATATATGGAATTGTGGGCTGTCTACAGAAATCCGTTAAACTGGCAATAATGTAAAATTTTACCTCCTTTCTTCTCCTGAGTCGTCTTTTGTAAACAGTGTTTTGGGCTTGAGCTCTCTCAACAAACCTGGTCTTTTATCCCCTTTTCGTCCTATTTTATTTTAATTAAAAAAAAAAAAAAGCTGAATTAAACTAAAGTCCGAACTTTAACTTCGTCTTCAAATGTTTTGTCCCCATTTGTGGGTTTTTTCACTTTCCAGTTTTCAACATTTGGACCATGGTCGCTTGAGAGCTTCTATAAGAAGAAAGAAAAGGAGGACTTGTGGCACCTTAGAGACTAACCAATTTATTAGAGCATAAGCTTTTGTGAGCTACAGCTCACTTCCTCAGATGCATATCGTGGAAACTGCAGCAGGCTTTATATATACACAGAGAATATGAAACAATACCTATTCCCACCCCACTGTCCTGCTGGTAATAGCTTATCTAAAGTGATTTCCAGCACAAATCCAGGTTTTCTCACCCTCCACCCCCCCACACAAATTCACTCTCCTGCTGGTGATAGCCCATCCAAAGTGACAACTCTTTACACAATGTGCATGACAATCAAGCTGGGCTATTTCCTGCATAAATCCAGGTTCTCACATCCCCCCACCCCCATACACACAGAAACTCACTCTCCTGCTGGTAATAGCTCATCCAAACTGACCACTCTTCAAGTTAAAATCCAAGTTAAACCAGAACATCTGGGGGGGGGGGGGTAGGAAAAAACAAGAGGAAACAGGCTACCTTGCATAATGACTTAGCCACTCCAAGTCTCTATTTAAGCCTAAATTAATAGTATCCAATTTGCAAATGAATTCCAATTCAGCAGTTTCTCGCTGGAGTCTGGATTTGAAGTTTTTTTGTTTTAAGATAGCGACCTTCATGTCTGTGATCGCGTGACCAGAGAGATTGAAGTGTTCTCCGACTGGTTTATGAATGTTACAATTCTTGACATCTGATTTGTGTCCATTTATTCTTTTACGTAGAGACTGTCCAGTTTGACCAATGTACATGGCAGAGGGGCATTGCTGGCACATGATGGCATATATCACATTGGTGGATGTGCAGGTGAACGAGCCTCTGATAGTGTGGCTGATGTTATTAGGCCCTGTGATGGTGTCCCCTGAATAGATATGTGGGCACAGTTGGCAACGGGCTTTGTTGCAAGGATAAGTTCCTGGGTTAGTGGTTCTGTTGTGTGGTATGTGGTTGTTGGTGAGTATTTGCTTCAGGTTGCGGGGCTGTCTGTAGGCAAGGACTGGCCTGTCTCCCAAGATTTGTGAGAGTGTTGGGTCATCCTTTAGGATAGGTTGTAGATCCTTAATAATGCGTTGGAGGGGTTTTAGTTGGGGGCTGAAGGTGACGGCTAGTGGCGTTCTGTTATTTTCTTTGTTAGGCCTGTCCTGTAGTAGGTAACTTCTGGGAACTCTTCTGGCTCTATCAATCTGTTTCTTTACTTCTGCAGGTGGGTATTGTAGTTGTAAGAAAGCTTGACAGAGATCTTGTACGTGTTTGTCTCTGTCTGAGGGGTTGGAGCAAATGCGGTTGTATCGCAGAGCTTGGCTGTAGACGATGGATCGTGTGGTGTGGTCAGGGTGAAAGCTGGAGGCATGCAGGTAGGAATAGCGGTCAGTAGGTTTCCGGTATAGGGTGGTGTTTATGTGACCATTGTTTATTAGCACTGTAGTGTCCAGGAAGTGGATCTCTTGTGTGGACTGGACCAGGCTGAGGTTGGTGGTGGGATGGAAATTGTTGAAATCATGGTGGAATTCCTCAAGGGCTTCTTTTCCATGGGTCCAGATGATGAAGATGTCATCAATATAGCGCAAGTAGAGTAGGGGCTTTAGGGGACGAGAGCTGAGGAAGCGTTGTTCTAAATCAGCCATAAAAATGTTGGTATACTGTGGGGCCATGCGGGTACCCATAGCAGTGCCGCTGATCTGAAGGTATACATTGTCCCCAAATGTGAAGTAGTTATGGGTAAGGACAAAGTCACAAAGTTCAGCCACCAGGTTAGCCGTGACATTATCGGGGATAGTGTTCTTGACGGCTTGTAGTCCATCTTTGTGTGGAATGTTGGTGTAGAGGGCTTCTACATCCATAGTGGCCAGGATGGTGTTATCAGGAAGATCACCGATGGATTGTAGTTTCCTCAGGAAGTCAGTGGTGTCTCGAAGGTAGCTGGGAGTGCTGGTAGCGTAGGGCCTGAGGAGGGAGTCTACATAGCCAGACAATCCTGCTGTCAGGGTGCCAATGCCTGAGATGATGGGGCGCCCAGGATTTCCAGGTTTATGGATCTTGGGTAGTAGATAGAATATCCCAGGTCGGGGTTCCAGGGGTGTGTCTATGCGGATTTGATCTTGTGCTTTTTCAGGAAGTTTCTTGAGCAAATGCTGTAGTTGCTTTTGGTAACTCTCAGTGGGATCAGAGGGTAATGGCTTGTAGAAACTCGTGTTGGAGAGCTGCCGAGCAGCCTCTTGTTCATATTCCGACCTATTCATGACGACAACAGCACCTCCTTTGTCAGCCTTTTTGATTATGATGTCAGAGTTGTTTCTGAGGCTGTGGATGGCATTGCGTTCCGCATGGCTGAGGTTATGGGGCAAGTGATGCTGCTTTTCCACAATTTCAGCCCGTGCACGTCGGCGGAAGCACTCTATGTAGAAGTCCAGTCTGCTGTTTCGACCTTCAGGAGGAGTCCACCTAGAATCCCTCTTTCTGTAGTGTTGGTAGGGAGACCTCTGTGGATTAGTATGCTGTTCAGAGGTATTTTGGAAATATTCCTTGAGTCGGAGCTTATTTGGGAGTAGTATCTGAAAGGCACACAACTTCCCTTCCCCTGCCTAATAACATTTGATTAACTTTTTCTTGGTCTGTATAGCAGATCTAGTGCCTCTGAGTGAATTAACAGGTAGGTTTATGTACAGTATGTAGACTCATGTATACATTATTTTGTGATGAAAATAAAGTACATTGCTCTGTAAGTTAATGGACCTAATGAAATAAGTTTGTGTTGGAAACAAATTGGAATTTAAAAGGATGATAGCAGTGACAAATGTACTTTATTTCTTACAGCACCCCATGCAGCTATGATGGTACCTGAACTGCCTTCTCTGGGATCCTCATATTCTCCTGCAGAAGTTATAGATCCATCTGCCTTCATGACCCTGGATTCAACAACAGAGTCTCTGCTGAATATATCAGGTGCAACACGCTTCTGCTGCTGCCATGCTACTTTATAACTGGGACCAGAGGGATCTGCGGGTCAGAAACTGTTAGGTGTATTAATCTTAAAAAGATGATCATATTTGGCTTTTCCAGTTACATAAAATGAGTCAAGATTAAGAAAATATCCCATTGGAAAGAACATAAAATGCTTCAACTCAATTTTCAGTCTGAGAGATTTCTTAAGGTATTTGGGAGCAGAATGTCTCATTGAGAGTGTGTGTCTTGTGCTGGTGGATCTTAAAATTAGTACTAGTTAATATCCCTTTCTTATATAATCCCTTACATCCAAAATAATATCAGAGGAGACCACATGTTCAGGTCCTGTAAGGTTTCCCAAGATGAACTAATAAGTTCTTTCTAAGAATGAAGTTGCAAAAACAGCAAAGCCTGTACAACATGGGTAAATATGTGGTTGCAATGTGTAGTTGAGCATCTGTTTTGAAGTCCAGAACCAGTGCTGTTGACATTGACAGGGCTATATGTGCTAATTGTTTCCCTTAGCACCTGCAAGAGTGACAGTGCCTGAAGAACATTGGCTGGGAGTTCAGCATGCTGTGGAGGGACTAGATGAATCTTCCTTTGGAGAGCCACCAGGTAAAAATTAAAGTATTGGGTTGTCCCCAGAAAATTATTTCTGGAGTCTTTCAGCAGGATTTGAATGCCAGAAATAATGGTCTTTCCTTCCCTCTTAAAAATGGAGGCTAAGGGCTATATTGTGGGTACTATAGCATGACTAAAACACTGCTGTGTTGGTTCTGTAACATCCTTGGAATAGAAAAAAATCTTCATTGGAGCTACATTTCTTATGGCAAAGTGCTCAGAATTGGGAAAAGAAATAAAATCAATTGTGAACTTTAGGTATCTCTCTGAAGATGGATATATCCTTGCTATCTGGGGGTCTATGTTCACTCCCAAGAGAGTTATTTGGGTGGACAGAATCAAGGAGCTTTTCTTGATGTTGATAATAAAGCCTTTCAGGATACTCAAAGTCAGAGACATAGCTTTGTATGCCACTGCTAGAGATAGAGCTCTGATTAAGATGTTGTCCAGGAGGGAGTACAGGTGGATCTGCGTGACCTTAGTCTGTCTGTGATTACCACCAATATCTTTATAAAGACCTACAAGGCAGAGGACAAGCCAAATGGGAGCATCAGATACTGATAATGCTTCCTGTTGTAGGCAAACCTTGGGAACCTGTGGTTGCACGGTCTGATTGAGATGTTGGAGGTGTATTCATCCGCCAGATCTACTGAAGTCATAAAATCTCTCTGGGACAGGGATACACCATAGAGGTTAGGGTCTCCATCTGGAACTTGGTTTTCTTCATCTACCTGTTGAGCCTTTTGAGATACAGAATGGCTCTCATTCTGCCTGTAAATTTCTGAATGATAAAGATGATAGAGTTTTAAGGGTTCGACTCCATCTTCTGAGGGAATGCTCTCTATTACTCCCACATCCAGGAAATGAGAAATCTTGTTCTGGATTAAACCATGCTTTATGGGGTTGTTTGAGATGTGGGACTAGACGAAAAATGAATGGGGTGGAGCCTGTAACTCAGCCCTAGGTAGAGACCTATGCAGTCTGTCATCATGAGGCTTTGGGAATGGCAGGGTTTCCTTGGGGCTTTCCTCTGGAGAACAAGTTGTCTCTTCACTGGTGTTTCTGTGAGGATGAAAGCCAAAAGGAATGCCTTTGCCTGAGGGCCATTCTGTACTCTTGCAAAAGGTATGGTATGGCATTGGGAAGGACTGTTTAGATTTTGGGGCACCGTCCGCCACTACTTGATCTAGCTTCTCTCTGAAGATCAGGGATTCCATGAATTTGGTGGAGCACAGGACCTGCTTTAAGTGGCCATCCTCCTTCCAGGGATGGAGCTATACTTGGCACCTGGTCACTGCTGGAGGCCAAGGCTTTGGCTGAGAATCTCATTGCCTCTGCAGAAGGTTCAACAGTGAATGCTGTTGTCAGGGAAACTTCCTTTAATTAGAGCCAGAGTCAGGGTGATCTCTATCATATCAGCTCCCAGACTGCTGCGCTGGGCATCACAGCATGGGGAAGAGATGGCCAGCCCTCTGTGGAGATAGAGGTGGTTAGGGACTATTTAGAAAAGCTGGACGTGCACAAGTCCATGGGGCCGGACGAGTTGCATCCGAGAGTGCTAAAGGAATTGGCGGCTGTGATTGCAGAGCCATTGGCCATTATCTTTGAAAACTCGTGGCGAACCGGGAAAGTCCCGGATGACTGGAAAAAGGTTAATGTAGTGCCCATCTTTAAAAAAGGGAAGAAGGAGGATCCTGGGAACTACAGGCCAGTCAGCCTCACCTCAGTCCCCGGAAAAATCATGGAGCAGGTCCTCAAGGAATCAATCCTGAAGCACTTACATGAGAGGAAAGTGATCAGGAACAGCCAGCATGGATTCACCAAGGGAAGGTCATGCCTGACTAATCTAATCGCCTTCTATGATGAGATTACTGGTTCTGTGGATGAAGGGAAAGCCATGGATGTATTGTTTCTTGACTTCAGCAAAGCTTTTGACATGGTCTCCCACAGTATTGTTGTCAGCAAGTTAAAGAAGTATGGGCTGGATGAATGCACTATAAGGTGGGTAGAAAGTTGGCTAGATCGTCGGGCTCAACGGGTAGTGATCAATGGCTCCATGTCTAGTTGGCAGCCGGTGTCAAGTGGAGTGCCCCAGGGGTCAGTCCTGGGGCCGGTTTTGTTCAATATCTTCATAAATGATCTGGAGGATGGTGTGGATTGGACTCTCAGCAAATTTGCGGATGATACTAAACTAGGAGGAGTGGTAGATAGATACGCTGGAGGGCAGGGATAGGATAGAGAGGGACCTAGACAAATTGGAGGATTGGGCCAAAAGAAATCTGATGAGGTTCAATAAGGATAAGTGCAGGGTCTTGCACTTAGGACGGAAGAACCCAATGCACCGCTGCAGACTAGGGACCGAATGGCTAGGCAGCAGTTCTGCGGAAAAGGACCTAGGGGTGACAGTGGACGAGAAGCTGGATATGAGTCAGCAGTGTGCCCTTGTTGCCAAGAAGGCCAATGGCATTTTGGGATGTATAAGTAAGGGCATAGCGAGCAGATCGAGGGACGTGATCGTTCCCCTCTATTCGACATTGGTGAGGCCTCACCTGGAGTACTGTGTCCAGTTTTGGGCCCCACACTACAAGAAGGATGTGGATAAATTGGAGAGAGTCCAGCGAAGGGCAACAAAAATGATTAGGGGTCTGGAACACATGACTTATGAGGAGAGGCTGAGGGAACTGGGATTGTTTAGTCTGCAGAAGAGAAGAATGAGGGGGGATTTGATAGCTGCTTTCAACTACCTGAGAGGTGGTTCCAGAGAGGATGGTTCTAGACTATTCTCAGTGGTGGAAGAGGACAGGACAAGGAGTAATGGTCTCAAGTTGCAGTGGGGGAGGTTTAGGTTGGATATTAGGAAAAACTTTTTACTAGGAGGGTGGTGAAACGCTGGAATGCGTTACCTAGGGAGGTGGTAGAATCTCCTTCCTTAGAAGTTTTTAAGGTCGGGCTTGACAAAGTCCTGGCTGGGATGATTTAATTGGGGATTGGTCCTGCTTTGAGCAGGGGGTTGGACTAGATGACCTCCTGAGGTCCCTTCCAACCCAGATATTCTATGATTCTATGATTGAGAACTCTGCGATATTCTACCCAGGAGAGAGATCCCTTCACAAAGCAAGTAGCACTAGGGACAGCCTGAGGGAGACTGATAAAACCTCAAAATCTTTTTTGAGAGTGACCTCTGTTTTTCTATACATGGGCTCCTCAGGATAGAACTCACCTTCTGAGGGGAAAACCATACCTTTAGTCCAGGACTTAGGATAGCGTCAGCCTTTAGTAGCTCAGTAATTGGGACTTTTGGTTCCTGGATCCTATACAAGCTAAGATCATTTCCAAGCATAGGGATCACTCCACTACCACAATCACACATCAGTTTGCTTCATCTTAAAGGTATGGGACTTTTCCCTAGAATGCAGAGAAGATCAAGAGAGGGTTCTGGCACAAGTGATCAATTCCTTAAAATGGTTGTCAGCCCTGGGCAAAGTTCACAAGGGCAATGACTTCCAGGTCCCCTTATCCTCTCAATCGATGCCAGCCTGAATGGGTGGGAAGCGCACATGGAGTCCCAAACAGTTCAAGGCAACTGGCACCTGGAGGAAAGGACCCACAGCATAAACCTCCTAGAACTAAGGGTGGTCAAGCTGACTCTAGGAAAGGTTCCAGACCAGCCTAGAGGGGAACCACGTCCTGCTTCAGTCAAACAATACAACCACGGTCACACATGGGGGCAGCAGGGCAGTCCTTAGGATTTATGGGGCCCTATATAGTAGTATTAAACTGATGCCCCTATGCCTGACTTGTTCTTAGCAACACAAACATAAGTTTACAGTATTGGAAAACTTTCCACATGCACTTTATTAAAAACAATTTAATAAATTAAGCACACTATAATGCTGATGGACTATACTTGCACTAAAGATGTAGCGCTATATTAAAAACATTCTGATCTATTGACAGAATGATGCAAATAATATAATTTTTTAAATTTGTCAACATTTTATTGAAAATTACTATGAAGAGGTATTGAAACAAGGATTTGTTTTTAATTAAAAGCAATCTTTCTGGCTTTTTTGGCTGCAAAATCAGTAATAATGTCATTGTATGACAAAGATGAAGTGATGTCTTGTTCAGTTGCAAGAATAGCAAGACCAGTCAAGCGTTCCTGACTCATTGTAGAGCGGAGATAGTTTTTAATGATCTTTAGTTTTCAGAAACTCCGGTCTCCTGATGCTACTGTTACAGGAATTGTCAGTAGAATATGAGTGGCAATGTACACATTAGGATTTATGTCAACAAGTTTGCTGGTATAATAAAACTGTACAATGTCCATCACCGACTTTGCATGTGGCAACACTGATGACAATGTACTCAATTCTTCGTACAGTTCAAGTCCATTTAAATCAAAACTATCACCGTGCTTCAGGAGGCTCTCTAGGTTCTTGCACTTTGTCATTAGCTGCTCTTGTTTTCCTATTTCGTTGAGTTTAGTTATGTCATACAAAAATCCAAACTGTTCATGGTGTGCTCGTAAGGTATTAAACCTTTCATCAACAGCAGATATTGCTTTATCCATCACAACATTAAAAAATTCAACCTCAAATTTCTTTTCTGGATCTTCTGTGGGCTAATTTGCTCCTTCATATTCTGGTTGCCATTTTTTCCTCGAAACTCTTGTCATTTTTCGGACATGGAAATTTTGGTTCTACACCACGTGCCTCTGCAAACTCTCTTGCTGTAACCTGTGCTGCTTTGAATCCAGTTTCTCTGTATTTCACTAAAAAGTCTTGTGTGTAGTTTAGCAAGGTAAGTGTTGAATCAAGATGCACTATTTTGTTTACACTTGAGATTTTAACAAGAATGTCATACCAGATTATGACAGATGTTAGAAACTTGAAGCTGGATATTTCAGAGGCCAATGACTGTTTTTCACTTTTAGCTTTTGGATCTCTGGTCTTCTTCCGAAATAGCAACCAGTGCTTTGTAAACTTCCTCAGATTGATGTCTCAACGTTTTTACACTTTCTACTGTGCTTTCCCAGCGTGTCTCAGATAGAGGCTTAACAGTAATACCACTGACATGTGCTTTGAATATTTGCCATTGTTGAGTGGAAGCTGAAAAGAGCATGGAAATGCGTTGCAGCAAACCTAAAAAAGAAATAGCTTCTACAGAAGACTTGGCCATATCGCATAAAATCAACTTAAGGCTGTGGCATGCACACGGAACAAAAAAGGCTTGTGGATTTTCCTCCAGCAATCCAACTTGCACACCAGAAATGCGTCCTCTCATATCGGTGCCATTATCATAGCCTTGTCCTCTGAATATTCATTATGGCCAGGGAGACACTAACTTTCAGACCTGATAGAGTTGAAACTGGGACCGCTCCTACAGCTCCCAAACAGATAAGACATCCTCTCACAAGATCGTCTGCTTCATCTGGACCTGAACTGGCTGCATCTAACATCCTGGCTATTGAGAGGAAAGCACTACTATCGTTGGGTCTGTCCTCCAAAGAACGAACACTTCTTTCCTCTAGAAGAGTATCAGCATTTGAAAGCAAACTCCTCAGTCTGGACTGAGTTTTGTGGCTGGTGCCAGGAACATGAAGCAAACCCTAGCTATCCTGGATTTTCTCCAAGAAAGCTTTGACAAAGGTCTCCAACCCTGCACCATTTTGCTTCAGGTGTCCGCACATAGTAGCGTGATATTCACAGGATCTGTGGATTCTCTGGATGACCATTCCCAAGCAGTCTGGTTAGCCAAGCCGGTGATTAGACCTCATTTTCCCAGGGGGACTTGTCACTTGTACCGAGCTCCTTCACAAACCATCCCTTCGAACCACTGATGTCAGTGTTGTATTTTTCCATCAAAACTTGTTTTCTGATAGCCATCAGGTCCGCCAGGTGAGTGTCAGAGCTGGCAGCACCCTATGCAGAAGCCTTATTGCTTGTTTCACGAGGACAGGGTGGTGCATGGAACTCAGGAATTGGTTATCTCGAAGGTGAACTTTTCTTTCCATGCTTCTAAAGAGGTGGTTCTACCATTGTTCTGTCCAAGACCAGAGCATCCCACCAAGGAGGACGTGGCACGCCTTAGATTTCAGAAAACCTCTGAAAATTTACCTCAGATGTACAGTCAGATGAGCAGATCAGGTGCCCTGTATGTATCCTTTCATCTGAAATTCTAAGGACTCAAAGTTTGTAAATCCTGTGGATTAAACTGTGCGTTGTGGAAGTGTACGAGACATCAGAGATTCTGGTTCCAGAAGGGGTCTGGGCACATACCATGTGATCCCTGGCAACCTCATGGGCAGAAAGAGCTAATGCATTTGCAGCAGAAATGTGTAGGACAGCAACCTGGTCAAATGCTAGAACCTTTGTCATGCACTACAAGGTGGACTTCCTGTCCTCTGCACAGATATCCTTCAGCAGGAAGGTACTGCAGGCAGAGGCCCGGAAACGATTTTGCCCTTTGACCAAATATAGGTGGGGGAGGGGATAAGATTTTTCTTTTTCTGATCTTTTCTATAACCCTCCCTACAACTGTTCACTCCTTCCCAGATGTCAAGTATTGTGGGAAAAGCTGGGCTGTAAAACAAAACATTTCTTACCAATACTTTCCTTTCTGTTAGCAGCACCTCCCCCAGTTCTCACCCTGGTGGCTCAATAGTCAAGGGTCAGATATGAAGTGGAAAATGAACCCCTTAATGAACAGAAAATCTCTTTTGAAGGCTTTCTGATTAATTTATTTTATGATAGTAACTTCTACCTTGATATTTTAAGTGGCTGTTGCAGATGTAATGTTTTCTTGTAGTTGTATTATGAAGCCTTAGTAATCACTGCCTCCAATTCTATATCCAGTCTTTCCTTTGACAGCATAATATAACATGGAAAGACAGGTACACATATCCCTATAGTTTGTCATGAACATTCCTCTCTTGACTTGAAGAATTAGAACAGCCTAGTTAATAGGTGTCTTGCAGTACTAGAGTGTCTGTATTTAACCATAATTGGGTCCATAGGGAGATCTAATTAACCAATAGATCTTGGGTGCTCCTAGTTCATTCACATAAGATATGCAAGGCAGATCTGGGCAGGGGTCTGTGTGAGACAAAATAGGTTCAGTGATCACCTTTCTTGTAGAGCAGTTTGTATCTACCTCCTACACTTACTTCTGTACCTGTGAAGGTGCAGTAAATGCATTACTAATATAAGGAATAGGTGTTCAAGGTTACTGTGCCTTTTCCAGAATGCTAAAATAATTCATTGGGTGGACATAACTTACTCCTGAAAAGGATCCCTGTAAAAATTGCACCTTCTCACTCAATGTATCTACCTCTTGTGCCTGTTGACGGTCAGGTCTGCTGACTTCAGTGACGTGTTCGTTCATTAGATTTTATTTCTCTTAACCCTGCAGGGTCAGTGCAGCAGGGAGAACCAACAAATGTGATTCTGGTGCATGCATGTTCATCAATTTTTAACTAAGTTCCATTTTCACAGCCATGTGCTGTACCACATTGTTGTGACACTCAGGAGACAGTAAAAAGAAAAGGAGTACTTGTGGCACCTTAGAGACTAACCAATTTATTTGAGCATGAGCTTTCGTGAGCTACAGCTCACTTCATCAGATGCATGCTGTGGAAACTGCAGCAGACTTTATATATACACAGAGAATATGAAAAAATACCTCCTCCCACCCCATTGTCCAGCTGGTACTAACCAATTTATTTGAGCATGAGCTTTCGTGAGCTACAGCTCACTTCATCAGATGCATGCCGTGGAAACTGCAGCAGACTTTATATATACACAGAGAATATGAAAAAATACCTCCTCCCACCCCATTGTCCAGCTGGTAGATAAGCTATTACCAGCTGGACAATGGGGTGGGAGGAGGTATTTTTTCATATTCTCTGTGTATATATAAAGTCTGCTGCAGTTTCCACAGCATGCATCTGATGAAGTGAGCTGTAGCTCACGAAAGCTCATGCTCAAATAAATTGGTTAGTCTCTAAGGTGCCACAAGTACTCCTTTTCTTTTTGCGAATACAGACTAACACGGCTGTTACTCTGAAACCTATCAGGAGACAGTGGGACTGCACAGGTATAAATGAGAGGAGAATTGCACTAATTTGCACAGGTGTAATGGAATGTGACCTGCAGAATCGTCATTATTGGTTGTGGTGAGTAAGCCAGAAAGAATCTAGCTTTACTCCAGATTCCAAGTTGAGTGTTGTGGTTGCAGCTAGAAAAACAGTCTTATAAATGGAGTAAACTTGTTTGAGTCATTAAAGGTACATCTATGCAGCAAGCAGCTGCCTGTGGCAGCAAGTCTCAGAACCTGGGTCAACAGACTTGGGTTTGCAGGGCTTGGGCTACTGCACAAAAAATAGCTGTTGTAGATGAAGTGGCTCCAGCTGGAGCTCAGATTCAGAAGCCTGTGGTCAGGGGCGGGTTTGAGAGCCCAAGCTCCAGCCCAAACTGCAAAATCTATAATAGCTATTTTTAGTGCAGTAGCCCAAGCCTCTCAAAGTCCAGATTGGTCAACTCTGGCTCTGGGACTTGTCGCCACATGCTGCTGCTCACTGTGTAGACATATCCTGAGATGTCATAAGTGTGGAACACCGTAATGGTATTTTTAGAGTCACTTTTCAGAGTAGAACCAAACTTCCTTATTTCAGTATTTGAGTAGTAGTAGTTTTCAAAGTAGCAGCCGTGTTAGTCTGTGTTCGCAAAAAGAAGAGGAGGACTTGTGGCACCTTAGAGACTAACCAATTTATTTGAGCATAAGCTTTCGTGAGCTACAGCATCGGATGCAGTGAGCTGTAGCTCACGAAAGCTTATGCTCAAATAAATTGGTTAGTCTCTAAGGTGCCATACGTCCTCCTTTTCTTTTTGAGTAGTAGTAGTATATTTAATTTGTGTTACAGTAGTGTCCAGTGGCCCCTCTTGTTATGTTACTAGGCATGGTACAAATGCATGCAAAGTCGCAGACCCTTATCAAAAGAGCTCACAATATATACAGGTAGTGTTTCCAAATTCACTCACGTGTAATGAACAAAAATTTCTTTTGTGTACCTAGAACCCACCAGGTTAGCTGATGTATCAGAACAATATTTGCCAAGTCCAGTGGCTGCTGCACCTGCTGCTGTTCCTTCTGCACTAACAGAGCCTACAGGAGAGACCAAAGCTACTGACACACCGCAGGTTGAACCAACAGGTAAGATCTGTGGGTCTGTCTTGGTGATGGATTATTTGGTGATGGATTTAAGATTTTGAAGAAACCATGTAGGGAAGTATGCACAAGCAACAACTTCACAAAACCTATCATGATGGTGGAGATTGACAATACGAAAGATGATGAAACATAGGAAGGCAGTGGGACTGGATGGTGTACCAATTGAGTCATTTAAAGTATTTGGTCATGAGGGAGTGGTGGTGATGAATTTTTTCAGTGTAATTCTCTGTACTGGAAAAATGCCTGATGAGTGGAGGAAGAGCACACTGGATATGTACGAGGGTAGCACAGTGGTGATAACCAGCTGTGGCTATAATTGAGTCCTTCACTGTGAGAGTAGGTCTATATAAAGGATCAGCTTTAGGCCCATTCCTATTTGTGATTGTAATGAACACTGTGTCATATTCTTTGAGTGGTGGTCCTTATGTGGATTCCACTCCTTGCACCTGAGACTGGAGATTTGTAGCAAGTAGTGTCTGTTGGTCTCTGCACGCTCAGTTGCTCTCCGTGTACTCTGAACTGAGGGCATAAAGGGCAGCGTGGACTGACACATCTCCAGTTCCTTCTTACCGCCACATAGATTGTCGGAATTCTGTGTCCGTTATGGTCTTCCTCTACTGTCAATACTTGTAAATATATATTGTAAATAGTTTTAGTAAATTTAGACTGTGTTCATGTTTTTATAGCTAGTATAGTTAGTATAGCTCCCCATCTCGGGAAGCTTCTCCCCGTGGAGAAGGAATGTGTCAAGTATCCAGGGGCTTAATAACTGTATTTTCAGATCCCATTTCTTCTCCATCAATGATGAACACCAGCACTGCCTTGGAGAGGCTCACATCACTGCCAAGTGCAGCTTCTGCTGCTCCTTCCCTCCTCAAACCATGAGGCACAAGAATTCCATCTGCAGAAACACTTCATGGAGAAGGCCATGAGACAGACTCCAATTGGACCCAGGCCAGGGAGAACCCCCTGTACAGGAGCCTTAGATTGCAAGCAGTGCCCTTCCAAGCATGAGTTCTGGAGTGGAGGACAAAACAGTTAAGCCTAAGAACCCCTCTCAAAGGAGTAGGGGATATTACTATAGGCAAAAGAACAGATGCCTGTCCTAGATCTGTCTCTTTAAAAAGAAAGAAAAAGGAGAAAAAAAAAAAGTATCCCTCCCTATTTTGGTCCAAGTTGGTTGAGTCCTCATGCACAGGTCCTGAGGAATTAGGTCTACATAAACTTTCCATCCAAGAATGAAAGGCACAAAGGAAGGAGCATCTGATGGTACTGGGTCCAGCTCTGTTCCACAAGCCTCAAGATTGGCACCAGCCAGTCCTGTCTCAGAATTCCACATTGGACCCCCATTTGATGGTTTCCACACCTCTGACTGGGATCCTCTAAGTACAGACCATTGGATACTTGGATCCATCAATCCCCACCTTGGACTTCTTGAACTACAGGAAGGAATGAAACCCTTACCTTGTTGAAGGATATTTTTGCTCTTCCCTATTCACAATCCCCTCTTCTATTGGGCCTGGTCCTTCTTAGAGTGATTTCAATGTCAGAAACCACTTTGAGGAGAAGATCCTCCCGTACTGCACCCACAACTTAGAGCACTCTTCCGCAAGAACTAATGGCACTGCTCGTAGAACAGGCGTCTGCCTGTTGCTATTTGTGGGACCTGTGCTGTTGAACATATTCATTAATAATCTGGAAAATGGAGTGGACAGTGATGTGGCAATGTTTGCAGATGATTATACAATTATTCAGGATAGTTAAATACAAAGTAGACTGTGAAGAGTTACAGTGGGATCTCACAAAACTGGATGATTGGGCAACAAAATAGCAGATGAAATTCAATGTTGATAAGTGCAAAGTAATACACATTGGAAAAAATAATCCTAACTACACATATATAATGATGGGTTCTAAATTAACTGTTACCATTCAAGAGAGAGATCTTGGAGTCACTGTGGCTAGTTCTCTCAATGCACAGCAGTGGTCAAAAAAGCTAACAGCATGTTAGGAACTATTAGGAAAGGGATAGAAAATATCATAATGCCACTATATAAATCCATGTTGTGCCCACACCTTGAATATTGTGTCCAGTTCTGGTTGCCCATCTCAGAAAGGATCTGGTGGAACTGGAAAATGTTTGGAGAAGGGCAACAAAGATGATCAAGGGTATGGACCAGCTTCCATATGATGAGATGACAACTATACCATCTTCCTGTATCGGATAACTGGCTACTAATGGGCAGATCAAGCCAGGAGGTCCAGTTGGTGACCATATTCTGACTGCACCTTCTGAAGTCATTGGGGATCCGTGTAAACAAAGAAAAGTCCACTTTGATTCTCATGAAGACTGTAGATTTCAAAGGAGCAATCCTTGACTTGTCCTCAGGAAAGACCTGCTTCCTTGTAGACAGATTTCAGTCTATGGCCATCTCGATAAATCAAAAACAATGAGGAGTCCGGTGGCACCTTAAAGGCTAACAGTTTTATTTGGGCATAAGTTTTTGTGGGTAAAAAACCCACTACTTCAGATGCACAAAATTTTTTACCCATGAAAGCTTATGACCATATAAATCTGTTAGTCTTTAAGGTGCCACCGGAGTCCTTGTTGTTTTTGTGGATACAGACTAACATGGCTACCCCTTTGATACTTGATAAATCAAGTCACCCTGAGACCTCACACCACAATCAGGGTCTGTCTTTCCTTACTAGGCCACATGGCTGCATGTACATATATAATGCCGTTTGCCAGACTCCAATTGCCTGCAGGCCTGGCTTCCGTCTGTTTACTCATAGTGGTGTTCAGGTTATCCTTATCTGGTAACAATCCCACAAAAGGTCAGAGCCTCTCTCATATGATGGACAAAACCAGACCAGGTACAAACGGGAGTTCCCTGGCTTCCATCCACAACTGACACAACCATAATCACGGATACATCCCTCATAGGATGGGGAGCCCATATGGACAATCTCACTGCACAATGCACTAGGGAGGCTAGAATGAATATCAATCTGCTGGACATGAGGGCAGTTCGCCTAGCCTGCAAAGAATTCCTCCACCTCATAGGATTCTGTTGCATCCAGATAGTGTTGGACAACATGACAGTCTTTTATATAAACAAACAGGGTGGACGAGATCTTCTCCTCTATGTTTAGAGGCAGTGAAGTTATGGAACTGGTGTATCAAGAACCACATCGCATTCAGCAACATGCCAACCATGTGTGCAGAATACTTTGGCAGATGATCTTGGCAGCCACTTCTCCGCAGACCAGGAGTGGGAAAGTCACAATTCTGTCTTGACTGAAATCTTTACGCAGTGGGGAACACCATTTTAGGATCTGTTCACCTTCCAAGCAAACAAGAAATTCAGTCTCTACTGATCCAGAGCAGCAGTAGGCCAAGACTCCAGGGATACCCTTCTGTTATCCTGGACGGATCATCTAAGGTACCTGTTTCCTCTCATCCCACTGCAACCATAGATTCTCTGGAAAATTCTCCATAACAAGGCCAGGTTTACCCTCCTCATACCCAATTGTCCCAGACAATTTTGATTTCCAGAGCTTCTACAAATGTCATCCCCTGCATACTCTCATCTGGATTTGTTGACTCAAGAGAAGGGCAGGATGAGACATCCCAACTCAGACCCTGTTCATCTCTCAGCCTGGTATTTGAATGGGTGTCAGACCAGGAATGATCATGTTCAAAGGCTGTCCAAACTCCTCAATCACAGCAGAAAAATCTCCACTATAAAATGCGGTCTAGCTAAATGGAGGCATTCTCTACCTTGTCACAATGGAAGTAGTTATCACTAGAATCAGCAGATATCCCTGTAGTTTTAGGCTATCTTCTGTCCCTCAAAATGTCAGGACTTTAATGAAGTAATGGAAAGGTTCACCTGGCAGCAATCAATGCCTTCCATTCTCTTGTAGATGGCCAATCTCTTTACTCACCCTACCACAATTTGATTCCGGAAAGGCCTCATTATGCCCTTCCTGCTTGGGACTAAACCCACACCACAATGGAATCTCAGCCTAGTACTCTCAGCTCCTACCAGACTACCCTTCAAACCGATGGCTACATGTTCCATGTCATACCTTTCCACTAAGGTTGCTTTCTCAGTTGCTATCACATCAAGCAGACTAGTGAGTGAACTGGTAGCATGTGTGGCTGACCCATCATATTTCATAGAGAGAGCTCCTCCTTTTGCCTCAACCCAAAATTTATCCACAAAGTAATTTCAGACTTTCACGTAAATCAACCTATTCACTTATTGGTATTCTTCCCAAAGCCTCATGCTTCCATCAAAGAAAAGACACTGTGCTTCTGGGACATCAGACCGGCCTTGGCCTTGTATCTGCAAAGAATGAAATCTGTTAGGAAAACACAAGACTGTTGCTATAGCAGAGTGATTACAAGGACAAGAATGATCAGCTCGGAGACTTTCTAAGTGGATCTCTGGATGCATCAGTCAGTGTTGTCAGCTGACAAGTATTATTCCTCCAGATGGGGTGCGGGCCCACTCTGAGAGCCCAAGCAACCTCAGTGGCATCTGAGATGTACCAGTAACGGACATTTGTAAGGTGGCTACTTAGAGCTCCATCCACTCCTTTACAAAACATTACGACCTAGTCCAGGGTTCTTCAGCAGATGCAGTTGTGAGGTCAGTAGTGTTAGGCATCCAGACCAAAAAATGGAGACGGTTACTTACCTGAAACCTGAGGTTCTTTAAGATGTGTGGTTCCTATCTGTATTCTAATACCCACCCTCCTTCCCCTCTGCTTTGGATCTTATCTGATTCATTGTAGGAGAGGAAACTAGAAATGTATCGCCCTTTATGCCCTCAGTTCAGAGCACAAGGAGAGCAACTGCACATGCATGGACCAACAGAGACTACTTGCTAAAAATCTCCTGTCTCAGGTGCATGGAGTGTAAGGGCACCCATATGTGGAATAAGATAGGGAAAACACATCTTGAAGGTAAGTAATCTCCATTTACAGCAAAGGCTCCATGGAGCATGCTTTTTGCTGCTGACATTATGTTGTGCTGTAAAAATAAATACAAACTGGAGAGGGACCTAGAACTGAATTTAAAAAAATGGCATATGAATCAGCTGGAATCCATGTGGTGCTTTGTTGAGAGGGACTACAAGATGCTAGTGAAATTAGACGGTATAGTGTGAGTCGGTGTGACAATTTAAATATCTGGATTCAGTCCTGAGCCATGTTGGGAATGTGGATACAGATGTCATGGAGGTGCATGGAGAGTACCTGGTGTAAATTGAGGGAGTTGACAGGAATTTCTGCCATAAGAATATGCCAGATAAACTAAAGAGCAAAGTATATACGATCATGATTAGGCCAGCCATGATGTGCGGGTTGGAATGTTAGCCAATGTGGAAGAAAGAAATACTGCTACTACCTCACACTGCTGTAATAAGAATGCTCAGCTGGATGTTGGGTAAGATGAGAGCTGATAGGCTGTGCACTGAAACAGTACAAGCCATTCTGCAGGTAGTCCCCGTCATAGAAAATCTGAGGGAATATTGACTGAGATGGCTGGGTCATGTGAGACGATGATGTGTGAGATATTTTGGCCAGAAAGTATCAGATCTAGTAGTCAGACTCATGGGACAAAGACCATGAGGAAGACCTAGGAAAAGGTGGTTCAAGATGCCGCAGGAGGATGTGAAGAAAGTTGATGTCAGCTTGGAAGACAAAGAACAAGAGCTTCTGATCCTGATTGATGGGATAAGGCAAAGAAGATGATGATTAAAGATTACTTTAAGGGCTCAGATCCATAACTAAAGTTTGAAGGGGTTGGGATCTGGGGTTGAACTCGTTTTACTGAAGATAGCATATTATCACAGCTTCCAGCAAAAACCTACCATGAGTGAAAATTCAGAGGTGGGAGGGTTTGGCTGAATTGTATGGCTAGAGAATGATAAATCTAGTAGTGGTTCTCAAACTTTTGTACTGGTGACCCCTTTCACAAGCCTCTAAGTGTGACACCCCCCCATAAATTAAAAACACTTTTTATATATTTAACACCATTATAAATGCTGGAGGTAAAGTGGGGTTTGGGGTGGAGGCTGACAGCTTGTGACCCTCTCCCCCATGTAACGTCATGACCCCCTGAGTGGTCCCGACCCTCAGTGTGAGAACCCCTGTAGTACACCTACAGCTGTTGCATTAAATATGCCCAGAAGCTGATTAAATGATTCTTTACTACTTCCTAACCCACAGCTCTCGCAGAACGTGAAGTTCCAAAAACTGAGTTATCCTTATTTGTGGTTAGTAGTCAAATATAAAAAAAAAGACTGACTTGTGATCCAGCTTTGCTTTAGTCATACCAATGCGCTCACAAGTTCAATTTATTGATGATTCCTTCTCCTGTTGTTCATATTGTTCACGGCCTCCTGTGGGTCTGAGGCCATGTCTACACTACAAAATTAAGTTTACTTAATGTATGTCCACAGACAGTCACCACAGTAATTACATTGCTTGTGTATGTGTACGCTTTGCTTCTTGTGTCAGCAGTGCTCATCCTCACTGGGAGCACTTGCATCAATTGTACTGTCAACGTGGGGCATTGTGGGACGGCTTCTGAAAGCCAGTAACAGTAGATGTAAGCAACGCAGTGTCTACACCAGCATTGACTCTACGCCTCTCGTGGAGGTGGAGTTAAGTCAGTGTAGTAGGACAATTACACCTCCTGGAGCCAAATTTTAGTGTTGACGCTTCTGTAGTTAGGTCAACATAAGCTGCCTTGCGTCACGCTAACTCTGTAGCGTAGACCACGCCTCAGGATTTGTTGGATTGCAACGATACTACTTGCACCTGTATACCTTTCCTAGTAATATATATTCTGTACCAATCATTTAATTTATTATGGAGAGGGTCATACCCTAGCTGAAATGGTGAACAATAAATATCAGCCAATGTCTTGGCTTTGGATACTCAAGTGTACTGCATAATTGGTATAACCTAGGAATAGGGCTATCTAGATCACCGAGCACAGTTGTGAGAGTATCAGCTATGGCTGGAAGAAGTGAATCCTGTAGCGTTGATTAAAGGAGGTGGTCAGATTAAAAAATCAGTTTTATAAAATGAATTTCTTGACCTTTGTCAACACTTTAGATCAGCGATCCTCAGACTGAGGCTCTCGAGCTGCAAGCGGCTCTTTAATGTGTCTTCTGCGGCTCTTTGCAACACATGATATTAAAACATGGTATGATTTAATTATTACCCAATCTAAGTTATTAACCGATCAGAATACTTTTACTATGTTATTAACCAAGTGTAGCAGATAAAATAATACTTGGTCAGTCATTTTGCTATGAGAATAATATATATAAAATAGTAAATGAAACAATGAAGTCATGCTACTGTGGCTCTTTTGGGTAATGTTGATCGCTAATTTGGCTCTTGAACCACTGAGTTCTGAGTATCATTGCTTTAGATTATTAAGAATCTAGTTTTAAAACTTAATTTAACTCCCACCATTTATACTGGTGCTCACTTTTTTTGTATTTCACTAAGTTTGGACAACGAAAATAGACTTTTTTGGTTTTGGTCACTATTGTGTTCTGACTTGAGTGCCTTCGGACTATGCTGTGTAGCATATGGAGCAAATACTTCAGGAGAATATTTAAATCCAAATAAACTGTACGAAAATACTACTTTTGGTTTTATTAAGGTTTTGTTTAAAAAAAAAAAAAGAAGAAAAAAACAAACAAACAAAAAACAAAACAAAAAACCCCTTGTTTTTAAAAGCTGAAATTTTGGGCTGAAACTGACTGAACAGTGTCCTTGAAGAATTTCAGTGCTTCTGAAGTCATTGGGAACTGGGAGACAGTTGATGTCTGTTGAATAAAATAAGAGCCCATGAGCCACATTCTAAAGCCAGTATACATACCAAGTTGAGTTCTGTTGTCAAGTGCAGAGTCAGGCGTTGCCAGTGCTTGGATCAGAGAAGAAGGTCCTGTTAGTAATTTAGTTGATGGTAGTGCCTTCTAAGTCAGGAATAAATCATTGCTCCTGCTTGAGATAGCCATGGGAACTGTGCAACCAGAGATGCTGTTTTTTTTTAAATATGATGGAAAACAAGGTTCTGAGCACATGTGGTCACTGAAGATCCCATGGTACTTTTTTCAAGTGTAGAGGTGTAGTCAGCTGAATGTATTTGTGTCCACACAGGAATTCTTCCATATCGTGCTATTTAAATAAGTCATTCTCATTCCTGTTTAATGCATGCTGCACGTTGCCACATGCCAGAAGATCACCAACTGTGCCTCCTCATATGCTCCTAGTGGATTTTCAGGCTATAATACTGCATACCTGACTAGGAATTAGCTCTATTAAAAATAGGGTGTATAGTGGAATACAAAAAGAATGAGGAGTACTTGTAGCACCTTAGAGACTAACAAATTTATTTGAACATAAGCTTTTGTGAGCTACAGCTTATTTCATCGGATGCATACAGTAGGAAGATAGATATATATATGTATGTATGTATATACACACACACCATGAAAAATGGGTGTTGCCATACACACTATAACAAGAGTGATCAATTAGGGTGAGCTATTATCAGCAGGAGAAAAAAACCCTTTGTAGTGATAATCAGGATGGCCCATTTTCAACAGTTGACAAGAAGATGTGAGTAACAGTGTGGGGGGTAATAAGCATGGGGAAATAGTTTTACTTTACAGTAGTTTGAGACACTTTGGTAATACGTGAGTGTCAAACAAGGCGTATAGACAAGGATGCAGACTTTGGAGTATTTTGTACCTTTTGCTGCCATTTGTACAAGAAGGTGCATCTGTCATTACCACTAATAGGACTTATACACAGTCACATAAGGAAAAAATATCTAGTTTCTAGGTGCTTTTCCTCTTCTTGTCATCCCTCATTTACAAACTTCAGAACTAACAGTATTTAGTATACTTGTTAATCTCTGCAGCATCTGCTCCAGCTGTGGGAGAAGTATCTGTTCAAGTGATGGGACAAGTGTGTATTCCTGTAGTGGAAGAGCTGATGGTGTTTGAACCTTCTGTTGAGCAACACAAGTCCGCTCTTAATGAACCTCCAACAGGTAAGCAGACACCAGAAAGTCTGCATGCACTGTTCACTGGGGACTTAAATATTTTGGCAAATCCTGTATGAATGCCACTATGAGATCTGAGTCTACAAAGGAAAGTCTTACTAAAACCCTGCTGTACAGTAACTGGTGTAAATCCAGATATACAAGTTCCAGTAAGATTGTTGAACACGAAAGAGTGAATTCATCCAAAGTAAATATTGCTCTGGTCTGTCTTAAATTCAGTCTCCTGGGTGCAGCTCAACTCTGCTGCCAAGGTATACACAAAAGGAAATGGCTCTCAAGGGTTTTTCATGTATACAATATGGAACTGATATTTTATTGTCCATTTAGGACTTTGCATTGCTCTAAAACACTATGAAATCTTTGGGGAAATCAAGGTTTCAGAGAGAGATTTAGTGCAAGCTGTCAGAAGGCATATTTGCCCACCCCTAGTGGTAATTATTTTATGTACATATTATGGTATCTAAAATACGTACTATAGTGCACAAGACATGCCAAGTGATGTATAGGCAAAAAGAAGACATAGTGCCTTCTCCAAAGGGCTTCTAATCTGAATAGGGCCTGTTAGATTTTATTGCTGGGTAGATACATTTTTTAGCAGTTTTGCCAGGTTGTTTTAGCTAAAGAATTCAGGGATTGAGGACAGGGATATCAAATGAGAAATGTTTATTTTCTGGCAGTGGGAAGGGGATTTTATTGTGTATGGGCCATGATCATTGTACAAGAAGGTACAATCAGAGGAAACTATGGTCCCTGCTGAGTCGAAGTTATGATCTAAGTTTGACCTACAGGATAGTTCAGACTCTCAATACCGGAAAGGTAAGCTCTAAAGTACACTCTGGTAAAGATAGCAGTCACTTTTTAAATGTTATGCACTTAATTCTTTAGTGTCTTAACATTGATAGGCTTTTTGGTAGAAGTGAGTTTTTAAGGGGAGAGGTTTTAACTAAAAGCAGCAGGCTAGGGAATGAGTCATAAGGGGTGGTGTGGAAGAAGGTGTGAATAAAAGAGCCAGACAGTGTGGGCAGATGTATTTACACAGGCAGTTTTAAGAAGTGGATAGGCTTCCAGGAGAAGTGAGGAGGAGGAAATGAAGGCTGAGACACAGGGTACAGGGGCGTAGAGAAGGTGAAGAGAAGTTGAGATTTTCTGTGGGAGGCCAGAGTAACCAATGAAAGGATAAGATTAGGGGAATGGAATAGTCAGAATAGTAGGAGTGGGGACATCATTTTGTGTGGTCTGAAAGGGAATGGGTTGAGAATCAGGTTAGCTAGTGAGGAAGGGGTGACAGTAACTGACACCAGTGGTGACCAAAGCCTGAACAAGGATTTTGGTGATCAGGATGGAGAGGAAGAATGAGAGGGAATTCAAGACAATACAGTGACAATGGCTAATGGGAGGAGAAGTAAGGTCATGGTATAGGTGGGCAAAAAAAGTGGTATTTCACCATGCTTAGTCTGAGCTGCTGACGAGACAGCTAGAATGAAATTGGAGGGACAGTTGAAGAGGTGAGATTGAACAAGTAGGGAATTATGATAGTTGGAGCCATGAGAGTAAAGAGTTCATTTGTAGATAAAGTGTAAAGTAAAAAGAAGAGGACTGAGGAAAGAACCTGGAGAGATCTCAGGAGAAGTGAGGGAGGAGGATCTGCCACAAGAGCTGCTGGTGTGGCAGGCAGCAGAGATGTAAAAGCCCAAGTTAGAGAGAATGCTGGAGTGAAAGAGTGACTGTGTGCAGGCAGCAGAAAAAGAGGATCAGGAAATCCCTTAGACTTGCGCAGGAGGAGGTCAGAGTAGGCTCATACTTACTGGAGAGTTTGGGAAGAGTAGTTTCAAAGGAACAGATGGTAACTGGATTGCCTGGGATTAGGACGGAGCCAGAGGACAAGAATTCAAGGCACTGTAAATAGACTGCTTTCTCAAGGAACTTGCAGGCAAATTGGGGGAGGGAGGAGAGTAGTTGGAGAGGTAAGTGGGGTCTCAACTGTTTACAAGTAGAAAAACCACTAACTTTTAAAATTTGTTGTAAACAGTATCGTCTGCTCCAGCTGAGGTAATGGAACAAAAAGTGACGGTCCCAGAAGCCTCTACTCCTGGTGCAGATAGTACTCTTGTGGAAGAGAATAAACCATCTCCCAGCAAACATACAGAGCATCTTCCGAAGCCAAATGAACTCCCAGAGCTGGCAGGTGAGATCTATAAACCTGGGTACAAAATCAAGAGGGCTTCTTTGTTGTGAAGTCAGCATTTTTGATTGAGCTTAATAACTTCTTCCTCCCAATTTCTCTCTCACACTATTCCTCTGCCTTTGGCAGAGACCATGCAAAGAAGACTTCAGCCCCAAGGTGAATGTTTTGGAAAGTTATGAGCATGTGAAAATGTGGGGTTATATAAGAAACTGTTTCTCAGCCTCAACCTGGCAGGGTAACCATTGCAGATTGCTGTAATGTAGATACGGTTTCCATTAAGGACTTGGGAGTGAATTTGTATTTCTCTTCCTTTTTTTCCCCATGCATATTTGTTGTATCCATTGAATGTGGTGGTTGGTTTATTACAGTTTTTATTTTTTATATCTTTTATTTTTATTTTTTATCTTTTATAAGTATAAAGTAATTAAATGTATATAACTTAAAAAATTCAAGTTAATGAAAAATCTAATAGGTCTCTAATGTGATGACTTTAAAAGAACTAAATTGTCTGAATTTTATGTCCCTGTTAATTTTGTATGTATATAATAATAATAATAAGCACTTAAATGTAGTACATCAATCCAGATTTTGGAAGCTCTGTCCAAACTTTAATTTTTAATCAGCGTTGTGAACCGAGTATTTGTTTTAGCTAGCATGTTACAGGATGTTTCTGGCCTTTTTTTAGGTGAAGTTAAAGGTTAACTTTCTCCTGTATTTTGGTAGTTTTACAAGTAAGCTTCCTTGCTAGTTGATACAGTTAACAAATATTGGGAAAAGCAACTGTACAATGGTAAAGCGTTACAAGTTCAGTTTAAGAATTGTGTGAAAGCCAGTGTTGTCTGAACTCTTGCTCCTTCTTCGAGTGCTTGCTCATGTCGATTCCATTCTAGGTGTGTGCGTGCCCCTGTGTGCAGTTGTCAGAGATTTTTGCCTTAGCAGTATCAGTAAGGCCACCCTTTGAGTGCCGTGCTCATGCTTTGGTATATCAGGCTCCACTGGCCCTATGCCCTCTCAGTTTCTTCTTACCACCTGTAGTGGTTAGTCGGAGTACCTTTCCTTGCATAGCAAGGGCTAACGGTTTTGTCTCTTCTGACTTCGAGCTTTAGGGTCTTGTAAATAGTTTCTTTATAATAGTTAGTGTTAAGTGTAGTTCGAAGTTAGAGTCCCAGCGGGGACTTTGCCCCAGGCGGGGCATGGCCTGATCTCCGGGGTTTAAGCCCTGAGTGGACTGGAACAGGCCTATGCCTGTAAGTGACCCACACACCAGCTGCCTCAAATGCCTAAGGAATCACATATGAAGGACAAGTGTCATATTTGTACAAATTTTTGACCCAGGACTCAGAAAGAGCAGGATATTTATTTCCGGGCTCTTCTCATTTCCGGCCCTTCGTCCAGCTTCTGAGCCGTCCCTCCAAGACTCACCTAATACCTTGGTCTCAGTGCGCAGTGCACCCCTGGCTCTGCCCGGCACTGCTCTCCATCACTGGTGCCCAAAAAGAAAACGAGCATGGCTCCCTGGCACCAGGCAAGAAGGGCCATGGGACATTGGGCAAAGGACTCAGTTCAGGCTGCCCAGCCACTCCGAAGCTATGTGTACGTGCCTCCCTGGTCAGGGCCCTTAGCCCCTTAAAGGATCTACCACTGGCTCCTGGGAGCAGTAGGGGACCCAAACTCCTGATGGCTTTGACGCCTTCCCAAGCTCCCCCGATGACGAGAGAGCAGAGGTCTCCGCCCATGCTGCCGGCACTGCCAATGCTGCAGGAAACATCAAAGGCTCCCTACGAGATCAAGCCAGCAGCTAAGAGGTCTCGGGGCAGTGGAGTGCTGCCAATGCCCCAAGACAAGGCAGTGCTCTCCTTCGCGCCACAGATCTCCAGAGTTGCAGCCCAGATCCTCTGGGGCTTGCCCTTGGTCACAGGCACTTCAATCGCAGTCCCCGCCATCTCAAAGCGAATTGCCTAAGGGGGGAGGCTCTAGTTTCCATACTACTGGCACCGTTTGCCCTCCTGCCAGTCATCCTCTTGGCGCAGATCTACAGTCGTCGTCTTCATCTCTGGATGAGGCTTCATCTCTGGACAATACAGTCTCCCACAGTATTCTTGCCAGCAAGTTAACGAAGTATGGGCTGGATGAATGGACTACAAGGTGGATAGAAAGTTGGCTAGATTGTCAGGCTCAACCGGTAGTGATCAGTGGCTCCATGTCTAGTTGGCAGCCGGTATCAAGTGGAGTGCCCCAAGGGTCGGTCCTGGGGCCGGTTTTGTTCAATATCTTCATAAATGATCTGGAGGATGGTGTGGATTGCACCCTCAGCAAGTTTGCAGATGACACTAAACTGGGAGGAGAGGTAGATACACTGGAGGGTAGGGATAGGATACAGAGGGCCCTAGACAAATTAGAGGATTGGGCCAAAAGAAATCTGGTGAGGTTCAACAAGGACAAGTGCAGAGTCCTGCACTTAGCACGGAAGAATCCCATGCATCGCTACAGACTAGGGACTGAATGGCTAGGCAGCAGTTCTGCAGAAAAGGACCTAGGGGTGACAGTGGACGAGAAGCTGGATATGAGTCAACAGTGTGCCCTTGTTGCCAAGAAGGCAAATGGCATTTTGGGCTGTATAAGTAGGGGCATTGCCAGCAGATCGAGGGACGTGATCGTTCCCCTCTATTCGACATTGGTGAGGCCTCACCTGGAGTACTGTATCCAGTTTTGGGCCCCACACTACGAGAAGGATGTGGAAAAATTGGAAAACATCCAGCAGAGGGCAACAAAAATGATTAGGGGTCTGGAACACATGACTTATAAGGAGAGGCTGAGGGAACTGGGATTGTTTAGTCTGCAGAAGAGAAGAATGAGGGGGGATTTGATAGCTGCTTTCAACTACCTGAAAGGGGTTCCAAAGAGGATGGCTCTAGACTGTTCTCAGTGGTCACTGATGACAGAACAAGGAGTAATGGTCTCAAGTTGCAGTGGGGGAGGTTTAGACTGGATATTAAGAAAAACTTTTTCACTAGGAGGGTGGTGAAACACTGGAATGCGTTACCTAGGGAGGTGGTGGAATCTCCTTCCTTAGAAGTTTTTAAGGTCAGGCTTGACAAAGCCCTGGCTGGGATGATTTAATTAGGGATTGGTCCTGCTTTGAGCAGGGGGTTGGACTAGATGACCTCCTGAGTTCCCTTCCAACCCTGATATTTTATGATTTTATGCTTTCCCCGTGAGTGCACTCCCCGTCACAACTCCGGTCCCCCCAGCACCAGTCCCCTTGGTACCGGCACTGATCCTCTCGTTCCAGGCATCTGTCTCTAGCAGCGACGGTCAGCAGGCAGATGCAGATGTCGATGGCCCCACGGTTTGTCACCGGAAGGGGATTCCTCTGGCATGGAAGGGCAGTTCAGCCCCTTGCCCAGACTCCAGCAGCGTGATTGGGCTCCTGGGGCTGCGTCAACATTGATGGTGCCGTCTTGGCAGTGTGGCCAGTGGCCAGCTCAGTGGCTTTGTTGGATCACATGGGGCGTGCCGGTCATGACAATGTCCCCTTCATGCTGCTCATCTGCTGGTGCCTCGAAGCAACAGTTGGCAGCACTGACGGCACCGGGCTCGGTGAACGAGTCGCACTCGGAGGTCGGGGTAGAGGACACTGCACCCACCCCTAAACTCCTCCCTCCCCCATTGGGGATAATGCCCCAGGGCCTCCCTCGGGGGTACAGCCGTCATCTTCAGCTCTGGACGAGGCAGTTGCGGGACCCTCAAGGACTGGCCCTCTGGACGATTTTAAAGAACATCAGGTCCTTCTTCGACGGGTGGCCAAGAACTTGGACCTAGAGATGGAGCAGATGGCCGAGCAGGTGGACGCTTTGTTCAACTTCCTCTCAGCCTCTACCCCAGCTCATGTTGCACTACTAGTGCATGATGGGGTTCTCAAAATTGACAAGGCCCTCTGGCAAACCCCGTCTTCCATCCCTCTCACCTCTAAAGGGGCTGAAAAGTACTTTGTCCCAGCCAAAGGGTCCAAGTACTTTTATACACACCCACCTCCGTGCTCATTGATTATCTCTGCAGCCAACAGAAAAGACAAGCAGGGGCACACCAGCTCAACTCCCATGAATAGAGGCCAAAAGACTGGACCATTTTGGGACAAAAATGTATTCCATTGCCAGCACACAGTTCCAGTGGCGAGCCATCAGGCCCTCTTGGGCAGACACAATTTTAACTTATTGGGCGCCCTTCATAAGTTCAAGGAGTCCCTCCTGCAGGGTTTGGCCTAAGAATTTGGCACCCTGGTAGATGAAGGCACTGCAGCAGCTAGTAGCTCCCCGCAAATGGGGTGGGATGTGGTGGACTCGGCGGACAGGGTGGTCGCATTGGTGGTGGTTATGAGTCGCAGCTGCTGGCTTCACACTGCTGGCCTTTCCCATGAGATGCAGACCTTGATCTAGGACCTCCCATTCAATGAGAACGGTCTCTTCTCCAAACAGACAAATATGAGGCTGCATGGGTTGAAGGATACTCGGGCCACCCTTTGCTCACTGGGGATGCATACGCAGCAGTCTGCATGGAAGCAGTTCTGGCTGCTCCCACTGCCAAGGCCTTGGCAGCCTCATCAGGGGTCTGCAAGGAGAAGGGATAGAGAGATGAGTTTTAGTTGTTGCCGCCATTCCTCCTCCCACGCAGCCCGGCCTGGCGAAGCATCCTGGGGGCTAGAAGCACTCGTTCTGATGGTGTGCTTCAGAGTGACGCCCGAGTCAATTTCCCAGATCCACATTGTTCTTTCCTCGACTGTCTTTGTTCCTACTGTTTGGCCTGGTTGCGGGTCACCTCAGACCACTGGGTGCTGAACATAGTATCTCGGGGCTGTACCCTGCAATTTTCTACCACACCTCCCTCCCACCCACCCCTCTTCATGGATCCTTCTCACAAGCACCTCCTTGTTCAAGAGGTTGAGGGCCTCCTGCTCCAGGGGAAAGTGGAGGAGGTCGCTCAGCACATGAGTGTTCTATTCCCGCTACTTCCTAATCCCAAAGGCAAAAGGGGGCTTCAGACCCATCCTGGACCTGCGTCGCCTCAACAAGTCTCTCATAAAGTTGAAGTTTTGCATGATCTCCTTGTCCTCCATCTCCTCCCTGGATCTAGGAGACTGGTACGCAGCCCTTGACTAGGGCACAAGCATAGTCAGCGGCTTTCCTGACACAGGTATCAATCCAAGAGATATGTAGGGCTGCTACCTGGTCATCTGTCCACATGGTTCACCATCATGATTCACCAAGGGAAGGTCATGCCTGACTAATCTAATCGCCTTTTATGATGAGATTACTGGTTCTGTGGATGAAGGGAAAGCAGTGGATGTATTGTTTCTTGACTTTAGCAAAGCTTTTGACACGGTCTCCCATTGTATTCTTGTCAGCAAGTTAAGGAAGTATGGGCTGGATGAATGCACTATAAGGTGGGTAGAAAGCTGGCTAGATTGTCGGGCTCAACGGGTGGTGATCAATGGCTCCATGTCTAGTTGGCAGCCGGTATCAAGTGGAGTGCCCCAAGGGTCGGTCCTGGGGCCGGTTTTATTCAATATCTTCATAAATGATCTGGAGGATGGTGTGGATTGCACTCTCAGCAAATTTGCGGATGATACTAAACTGGGAGGAGTGGTAGATACGCTGGAGGGGAGGGATAGGATACAGAAGGACCTAGACCAATTGGAAGATTGGGCCAAAAGGAATCTGATGAGGTTCAATAAGGATAAGTGCAGGGTCCTGCACTTAGGATGGAAGAACCCAATGCACAGCTACAGACTAGGGACCGAATGGCTAGGCAGCAGTTCTGCGGAAAAGGACCTAGGGGTGACAGTGGACGAGAAGCTGGATATGAGTCAGCAGTGTGCCCTTGTTGCCAAGAAGGCCAATGGCATTTTGGGATGTATAAGTAGGGGCATAGCGAGCAGATCGAGGGACGTGATTGTTCCCCTCTATTCGACATTGGTGAGGCCTCATCTGGAGTACTGTGTCCAGTTTTGGGCCCCACACTTCAAGAAGGATGTGGATAAATTGGAGAGAGTCCAGCGAAGGGCAACAAAAATGATTAGGGGACTGGAACACATGAGTTATGAGGAGAGGCTGAGGGAGCTGGGATTGTTTAGCCTGCAGAAGAGAAGAATGAGGGGGGATTTGATAGCTGCTTTCAACTACCTGAAAGGGGGTTCCAAAGAGGATGGCTCTAGACTGTTCTCAATGGTAGCAGATGACAGAACGAGGAGTAATGGTCTCAAGTTGCAGTGGGGGAGGTTTAGATTGGATATTAGGAGAAACTTTTTCACTAAGAGGGTGGTGAAACACGGGAATGCGTTACCTAGGGAGGTGGTAGAATCTCCTTCCTTAGAGGTTTTTAAGGTCAGGCTTGACAAAGCCCTGGCTGGGATGATTTAACTGGGAATTGGTCCTGCTTTGAGCAGGGGGTTGGACTAGATGACCTTCTGGGGTCCCTTCCAACCCTGATATTCTATGATTCTGTGATTCTATGATTCTATGTTTGTGTCTCCTTATGCACTTACCCAGCAAGCTTGAGACGATGCTGACTTTGGCAGAGTAGTGTTGCAAGACCGTGAACTCTGAGCCCATCTTCATTGATATTGCTTGTGAGTCACCTAGAATGGAATTGACATGAGCAAGTATTTGAAGAAAATAGCTGTAGCTCACAAAAGCTTATGCTCAAATAAATGTTAGTCTCTAAGGTGCCACAAGTACCACTGTTTTCGTAACTCTTGATCTTCAAGACGTGTTGCTCGTGTCCATTCCATTACCCGCCCTCCTGCCCCTCTGCTGGAGTTGTCAGCGGGAAGGAACTGAGAGGGCATAGGGCCGGCGGCGCCTGATATACCAACACGTGAGCGCTGCACTCATGGGGGCAGCACAGCTGGCTCTATGGATACCGCTAAGGCAAAAATCTCCGTCCGCGCACATGGGTGCGCGCACACCTAGAATGGAATGGACATGAGCAACACATCTCGAAGAACTGTTCCGAAAAAGGTGGGTAACCATTTTTTCTTTCAAGAAAAGAGGCTTGACCTGTCTTCAGATAGCAAAGACAATCTTGTATATTTCACCTTTGACACCGCAACCATTTGGTAGGGTATTTGTCAAAGGGAATTTGACGGAGGAATATAGGTAGACAGGTTACAGAATCTTGTAAATTGCATCTGTATTCTAAACCAGAATGTACCCTTTTCTATATGCCTGTGTGTAAAATATTGGTTACGCTCATTCATCAGATGTGAAACATCCCATCTTATTGTGTTTTTTGTGTTTCAATTCCAGTGGAAGCAAAAGAACCATTTACATTAATAGAAACTAAAGAAACCCTTCCGGAAAAAACAGCTCCGGCTGCTGACCTGGCCATAGTAGAGAAGCTGAAGGAAGAGGCTGAGCTTAGTCATGCCCACCATATAGAACCTCCACAAGAGAAATCTCCATTGGAACCGACAGGTAGAGATTTGACAGTAGTTGGAATTTAGAATTAAAGTATGTTTTCTCTCTGAATACCATTCTTCCTTCTCCTACTAGCTGCATTTGTCTTACCCTTCAGCCACATGGGCAAGCACACGATTTTCTACAGCCAGCACTGTGCTGTCTTGTGAATTCATCACAATGATTCTGCTTGCACTTTGCCTCCAGTCTCTGCCCTGTCCCCTCTATAAATGATTTAATCTCCTTGGTTTCAGGACTACAAGTCCAAATTTGGATGCTGCTGCTATTTTCATTGGGAGATGGCTTATGTCTTCACTGCTAAAGCATTTAAACACTCACCTTCCCTCTCTTCTAATGCCATTTCCAACATGGCTCTTATTTTGGTGTTAAGACAAACCCAGTGTTCCTTGATTCTAGTAAAATAATCAAGGCAAATTCCTTTTCCAAATTAAGGTGTGTAGCTGAAGGAGGAAAACATAGTTTTGTCCCTGCTCCACTAACTCACCTCTCCATTGAGCCTAGATTGTTTATGTTTCTGACTGGAGGCTGATTTGTGGGACCAGGGCTATGTAAGAAATGACTGACACTCTCTAAAGTTAATGGCTTATAACTGAGGAAAGTAGTGCTATCTACGTCTGAGTACAGAAAATTATTTTTCTTTTGATGAAGTTTTGCCTTCCACTGCTTTACGGGTGCTGTGGGAAACTTACTTCTAGCTTTTTCTTCCCATTACATCCACACGCTTTCTTCTTGAGCCTTACCTTTCCGCTATGCTTCTATTTCCTATTAAGGAAAGTTTCTAAACTAGAGGGTTGTAACTGGTGTAGCTGCTGTCTTGTCTTGCTAAGATAACAGGAAAAATGGATCCCTAATGCCTTTTCTAAATATTGGTAATTTCTCACTACAAGAGCAGTTGTTTTATGGGAGTAAAGATCACCCACTGTACAAAAAATGACTGTTAATCTCTGTCATTGATCTATTTTACTTACTTACCAGTAACACAGAAATTAAACATAAAACCTATTTTAAAGTTAGCTTTCTTAAACAGCACCACTAAAACTGGGTTTGGGGTTAGTATGGTATCAGTGTGTTTAAAAGTTCTGCATATGTGACTGAGGCGGTCAGTAAAATAAAAAATTGGCTAACATCAGACTTTTTAGCAAATAGTTGCTCTGATACTTGAGCAAACTTCCTGTATTCCAGGTGTACCTACTGCACAAGTAAGGCAAGCTAACAAATCAAGTGACCGCAGGTTTGGCAGAGCAAAACCTGCAGCAGTGCCTGGTGCAGATGTCCCAGAGGAACTTCTAGTAGATCTCCCACAACAGAAGAGTAGTGACCCAAAAGCAGACCCCTTTTCTATGCCAGAACTTGGATGGGTCTCTGGAACATTCTCACGGACTAGGGCACCACATAAAAAGGCAGCCGGGCAGCTACTCAGCATACCGTCTGAGTTTGTGGAGAGCCAGAGAGATGTACCTAGAGAGACCTGGGATTCAGAAGGTTCTCCAGTGATTGTGAAGAAGAAGAAGAAGAAACCGAAACAAAAGAGAAACCACCATCCAAGAACAATGGAGTTGGGGGATGAAAATGTAGGAGTTTCTAAAGCTCCCAAAGTTTCCCTCTTTGCTGCTGAACTGCAAAAGCCAGACATTCCCTTTGTCTTGCCTGCTGAAGGTGTCAAAGAGCACTCTACTTCCTCAAGAGAGGGCAAGAGGAAGGGAACTTCAGATATACCAAGGGATGCTAAGGTAGGAACTGAAAGCCACCTCTTAAACGATCAAAATATTATCTCAAGTCCCGCAGCAGGCCAGCAGAGCCTGAAAACTGAAGGACCATTTAAATTTTTGTTGGATGCAAAAGCTGGAGAAGTCATGAAACCAGAAGAAATGAAAGATGACAGTTTGTTGCAGTCTAAAAGCAAAAACAAACAGGTACCCTTGGAGAAGCTAGAATGCAAGGCAGAACACACTAAGATGGGGGATCCTGCATCAGCACTGACACAAACCAAACCTATGGAAATAAGTTTTGTTGAAAAAAACAAAAAGATTGAGTGTAAACATTCAGAGCATTCAGACCTTAAAGCATCTCTTTCAAAAGGCATCAACCTAAACAAAGTGGACACTCCTTTGGAGGCCAAACCTGTAGAAATTAGCCTTATTGATGAAAATAAAGAGATTAAGTGCGTATCTCCCAAACGTGTAGCAGCAGATGAGACCGTTCCAAGTGAAGTTCAAACTCCCTTTGGGGCACTGGTGGGAGAGAAACCAAAGAAAAGAGGTAGTGATAAAAAAAGCAGAAAGACTGAAAATGGTATCTTCAAGCAGCCTGCTGTTTTAGAGATTAAGACAGATGCAACCAATCTTCCTGCTGTAGCAAAGAGAGTCGACAAAACTAAAGAAACAGATTCCTTTGATAAAAGCCAAGAGACTGGCTCTGTTACTTCAGAGCCTCCATTGGAAACTGCAACAGATATTACTAAAGTACCCCTTATACCATTGGTCTCAGACAAACCTAAAGAGGGCATTGCTGGGAAAAACAAAAAGGCTGACTTCAGTTTTTCAGAGCAGCCATTTCTTTTGGAAACTAAGACAGATACAGCCAAACTTCCTGCTCCTGCTGAGACAGTCGACATAGCTAACATAGATTTTACTGATAAAAGCAAACAGACTGGATTCACTGCATTGGATCATCCAACTGAGACAGATCCCAACATGGCACTGGTTACGGACAAACCTAAAAAGAGTGATAGTGATGGGAAGAACAAAAAGGTTAAAAATTTCTCTGAGCAGCCAGTTCTTCTGGAGGCTGAGAGAGACCTGAACAAACTTCCTGCTGTAGCTGAGACAGCTGACAAAACTAAAGAAATAATCTTTA
This sequence comes from Lepidochelys olivacea, assembly GCF_965140295.1. NCBI lineage: Eukaryota > Metazoa > Chordata > Testudines > Cheloniidae > Lepidochelys > Lepidochelys olivacea. The sequence continues at coordinate 267,971,572 of NC_140412.1, read as the reverse complement.
CTGATAAAGACAAAGAGACGGGCTTTGCTATTGCAGAGCATTCATTGGAGAATATGACAGGTCCCAGTACTGCAAAGGTGGCAGACAAGCCTAAGAAAAGGACTAGTGATGGAAAAAACAAAAAGGCTGAAAAAAGTTATTTCCAGCAGCCATTTTTTCTGGAGGTTAAGGAAGACACAAGCAGTCTTCCTGCTGTAATGGAGAAGGATGACCAAACTAAAAAAATATTTTTCACTGATAAAGGTAAAGAGACTGATTTTACTATTGCAGAACATCTGTTGGAGGGTGCAACAGCTACAGTGAAGGTACAAGGTCCCACTACAACACTGGTAACAGAAGAACCTAAAAATGGTATGACTGGGAAAAGTGAAAAGGCTGAATTCAGTATTTCAGAACAGCCACTTCTTTTGGAGACTAAAACAGATGCGGCCAAACTTTCTGCTAGTGCTGAGACAATCAGCAAAACAAAAGAAGATAGTTTGATGGATAAAAGCATAGAGACTGAATTTACTACAGATTCCAGTAGAGCACTGATGACTGACAAACCTGAAAAGGAGGACAGTGACAGGAAAGGCAAAAAAGCTGAAAAAGGTTCTTTTGAGCAGCCTTTTCTTCTGGAAACTAAGACAGACACACGCAAGCTTCCTACTGTAGTGGAAAAGGCTGAAAAAATTAAAGAAATGGGTTTTGGTGATATAGGCAAGGAGCTTATTTTTACTACAGCAGGGCTTCAACTGGAGAATTTGACAGATACAACCACGGTACAAGTTCCCACTATGAAACTGATAACAGAAAAACCTAAAATAAAGGAAAGTAATGAAAAAAGTTTCTTTGAGCAACTTGTTCCGTCAGATTATGAAATGGACACAGCAAAGTCCAAAACACTCTTCAAAACTAAAGAAACTCATTCCTCTGATAAAGGCAAGGAGACTGATTTTACTACTTTAGATCACCTCTTGGAGGATATAACAGATACAGCTAAGGCACACATTCCCATTACAGAACTGGTGGCGGACAAACCTAAGAAGAGGTGTAGTGATGGGAAAAGCAAAAAGATTGAAAATAGTGCTGAGCACCTTGCTGTCTTGGAGGCAAAGACAGACTCCGTTAAACTTCCTGCAGTAGTCGAGGAGGCTGATAAAATTAAAGAAATTCACTCCACTGATAAAGGCAAGGAGACTCAATTTACTACTTCAGAGCATCTGTTAGAGGATATAACAGATACAGCTAAAATACAAACACCCATTACACCATTGGTGACAGGAAAACCAAAAGAGAATAATGAGAACAGCACAAAGGCTGATGTTGGTTTGGAGAAGCCATTTCTTTTGGAGACTAAAGTAGATACAGCCACACTTCCTGGTGGTGCTGATGAGATAGTCGACAAAACTGAAGCTGTAACTTCTTCTGATAAAAACAGAGAGGCTGGATTTACTATTTTAGAACATCGAACGACGATAGAGCCCGGTTCAGCACTGGTGCCTAATAAGTGTAAAAAGAGGGGTAATGATGGAAAAAACAAAAAGGCTAAAAATGCCTCTGAACAGCCAGTTCTTCTGGAGACTAAGACCGACAAAAGCAAAATACAGCCTCCCATAGTAACCGATCTGGAGTACCAAATGGAAGAAATGGGTCTTGTAGATGAAAATCAAAATATTAAAAATTTCTCCTCTGAGCATCAAATGCTTTGGGATAATAAGGTGGACTTGTTCACACCCTACACTCAGTCTAGAGCAGCTGGTGTTGACAGAGGTGGCAAAGCTTATTCTATAGACAAAAATCAAGGGCTTGCCAGTATCTTTCCAGAGTACCCCATAAAGGATGATGGAAGTAAGGTGCCACTGCCTCCTGGAGTGGTTTTGGAGGGCACCAACAAAGAGTCCAGCATGGGTGACAAAAGGGAGAAAAATAAGCACAGCCATTCTGAGCATCCAGTCAACCTGGAAGGTGAAGAGGCTGGTGTACCGGCTTTCACTTCAGTGAAGGAGGGTGATAAAATCAAAGTGACTAGCGCTGGGGAGAAGAAGAAGAAAGGTAAATGGCCTTCCTTGGATTCTCCAGTTAAACAGGATGCCAAGGCAGGAGGGGATGAAGTGCACACTTCCATTTTAGCAGAGATTGATGACAAAGAAATAAGTTTCACTGATGAAAAGCAAAGCACTGAGTGTGCTTCCTTGGAGCATCTGGTGAAGGAGACAGATGCCATAAAGGGAACAATTCCCACAGATGCCAAAGTAATGGACAAAATGGAAGGAAGTAGCTGTGCTGGTGAGAAGGATGTTGGATGCATCTCTCCGGAACTTACAGTGCAATGGGAGAATAAAGCAGAAGCAGTTGTTCTGCAGGTTCTGGCTGCAGCAGTGGTGGTGAACAAGACTAAAGAGACTGAGCTGGGTGAAAGAAAGAAGAGTGAACAAAGCTTCCCTGAGTGCCCAGTTAGTTTAGAAAAAAAGACAGATGCAGCTGAGGCTGCTGGTGTGATTCTGAGAGATGCCCAAACAGAGGAAATCAGTCCGATTGATAAAATTAAAGGCCATTCTGAACACTCAGAAGGTGGTGATGCTGACAAGATAGAGGCTGGCTTGAAGGACTTCCAAGCTTTGAAGTCCGAAGAGGATAAATGTGCAGACTTACCTCAGAAAAAGATACATGGTTCTGGACAAAAAGTGTTGAAAGAGACAAAGAAAGAGGAGAGAGTCAAAGCTACGGAACAGATAAAAGGCTACATGAGACCCACAAAGTCAAGAGGGCTTCCTACTCCACCACCAAGGCTTGCTGTCCAAGATCGAGAGAAACCAAGGCAGCTGAAAGCCAATGGTATGAGTCGGCAAAGGCAAGAAAAAGGTGTGTGCTTGTGATTTGAGCTAGCAGCAGTAACGCAGACAGCTTGCGTGTGAGACCTTGCTACTTGTCAGTGCGTTGGCATGAATACATAACTGTTAATTCTGTGTGTCACAAACAAATGTGGCATGACTGTTTTGGCTGATCTTAAAAGGCTCTTAATTCTGCTTGCCTGTCTCACGGTGCTAATTCCCAAGTTTTAGAAGGATTGAACGTTTGGTTTGAATTCTAAAGCTGTTTCTTTGGGTTGCATTTAAAGTCCATTTACAAATTAAACTAAACTGTACTTTGAGCATTATGGTGAAATTAATATCTCAGCACCAGAAACTGAGTGTGCTATTTGTCAGAGATGCAGGACTTCCTATAGTCAGTCTTGGACCAGTGACAGAGAAGTAGTGCTTGATCAAGGAAACTAACTGAAATTTATTAGGTTTCAGAGTAGCAGCTGTGTTAGTCTGTATTCGCAAAAAGAAAAGGAGGACTTGTGGCACCTTAGAGACTGTAGCTCACGAAAGCTTATGCTTATGCTCAAATAAATTTGTTAGTCTCTAAGGTGCCACAAGTCCTCCTTTTTCTTTTTGAAATTGATTAGAAATTAATGGCCTATACAACTGGAGAGCAGGGAATTGCAGATTTCTGTAGTATGAAATGTTCCTTCCTATCCCTGGCAGGTTGTGTGATCTGACTTTAAAATCACATTAGTCTAATTACATCTATTGCTTTTTTCTCCTGCACTTGAATTCTGACCATTTCAACTATCTCAAAACCATCAAAGGTATAAAAATCTGTGCTTCATCCCAACTGATTAGCTTTAGGAAACATTAATCTCTGACTCTAGCAGCTTGAGAAATAGCAAGTAATTGGATTGATGTAATTTTAAGATTTGATCCCCCTCTACCTGTTAGGGCTAGAAACATTTTGGTGGGACCAGTAAAACTTTTTCAAGTACCAGTCCTGGCCAGGATTCACAGAGAATTTGGATCTCTTTTGACCCAAGCTGTCTGCCTGTGAAATGGAGCCTGTGTCTTGGCTGTGTTTTGACGAGTGTGTATATATGATTTAAAAACAACCAACCTGGGACTTACGATGCTACAAACCTCCTTTAAAAGTGTGCTCTTTCATCTTATCAATGAATTTTGTTGTAATGAAGTGGCCTGGCAAGGGTACCTCATCCCTATCTACAAGCTGTTGTTTTTGTACTGTCGTTAAGGCATGAAACTTCCCTGTTTCTCTTTTAGCAGATTTCCACATTGTCAGCATGAATGATACAGCCGCTAAATTTAATAAACATGGAGCCCAAGTCAGCCTTAACATTCTGGTCAGGTTTTTGAGAGGTTTTGTAATTTTAATGAGTGTTGCATAACCCAGAGTAGTTCTATTTTGGAAGTGGTTGCTCTGCATGAACTTGTGCCCATAGAAGTATGCTGCATGATGGTACAAAGTGGAGCGAACGCAAAAGGCAGTGTCTTTAAAAATAAAAAAACCTTTATAATCTGCTAGAAGCCTTTTTGTTTCTCTTTGTAAACTGTTACCTTTAAAGGGATAGTTGTAAAGCTGGGAGATTCCTGCAAAAAAAGAAAAGCACTTCCTGACTGTTGCACAGGTAAATTTTACTGAAAACTGCACAATACATCAAAGGACTCCCAACTGCAGTGCAGAATGGCTACATGTAAGTAGATTGATATGCGGCTTGCATTTGCAAGTTAGTACTATATAAGGCCACATAGAAGCTTTCTAATTAAGCATAATTGCCTCAATCCTTGACTACGCTAAGTAACACTTTGTAGATTGACAGTTGTTTTTTAGAGAAGCTGTGAATGATTGAGTTTATTTTGGAGATGTTGGTTGACACATTTCCGACCCCAATTTGAATGCACGTTCTGTCAGGTGCAGGATTGATGATGAGGGCTTGAAGGGATGGCTCTGGCCTCCGGCATGGTTCTTAGGCAAACTATTGTTGACTGCACAACATTTGGGCTGAGTGACAAAATGTTACTTTCAATAAAGCACAGAACACTGTGGGGACAAAAAGACACCTTTGACTGGCTCTTGTCCATATATTTGTGTCTTATTTTCTTTCCATCCCTACACCTTCTAACTAGTAATGAAGCAACCATTTAGTGAATTCCCAAGGACTATGAATATCCTAGCTTAATTCCTAAATGCAAAAAAAGTTTGTGTAAAATTTATTTAGGATGGCTCGTACTTTATCAAGTGAACAGTAAACTTGTGTCAGATAAATACAGGTTAAAAACATTGATCAGCATGACAAAGATTTTATGAGGTTTAAGTAGTGTATGAAGCGTAGTCTTGTTTACTGGTTAGAGCAGGAGTTAGTGGGAGCCAGGAGAAGACCTTTATTCTATTCCAAACTCTCTCACTGATTTGCTTTGCCAGGGGCAAATTACTTACCTTCTGTACTCCAGTTTACCCTAGTTTCTGTAGGAATAATACTTAACTGTGTAAAGTGCTTTGAAATCCTTGGATGAAAGATGTTATAAAATTGCTTAAATATTGCTATAATATCTATAAATAGAATAGCTTTATAAAACTGTAATTTTTATTTTAAAAAACAAACAAACAATTTTAAGGTGTTTCTGGGGTCTACATAAATCATGAGCGTGAAACTTACCGGTAAATGTCTCCATACTTGTCACCAGAACGCAGATTACAATATCACTGTGTATTGTGGCTGTGGATTTATAATCGTCCATGAGATCTGTTACATATTTACATCTCTTGCTCTTCAAACTTATGTAAATTTGTTCATCTGAATACCACATCTGAGTATTTTGGAGAATGTTCTGCTAAAGATTAGCTACTGAAATTTGTTTAGCAAAACTAGAGGGCTGCTTGTGAGATCTGTAACTACTGTGTGCGTGTGCTCCAGTACAACAGGATGGCTTCTCTAAATTTATATGGAGGCATTTATGTAATGTTAGTGTTGCTATACACCAGTGTTTTATATAATGTAGAACATGATTTGATTTCTGCCCCAAAGAGCTTTTGTCGCTTCTTGGAAGACATGGCAATTACAATGCTGTAGATATCTTTATTTGATAGGACGGTTCCCTACATTTTATATGTGGATTAGCTACAAAAAAAACCTGTTAAAATGCTGTTGTGTAGATTGCAAAGTGAAGCATTCAAAGTCAGAAAATGGCAGATTTGTGATTGCCCATGCAGCTTTCTGCCTCTTGTATGATTGTTTACTATATTCAACCTTGTCCCTTCTGTTCCCTGTTACAGCCATTACTAGAAACATACAGGTATTCTGGAAACCTATTTCACATTTTTAACACCACTGGGCAGTAAGGATTATAACCAAAATCTGCCTGTTGTAGGGTGACTGCCTACCTCAGGACCTCATAGTGGCTGTGCATGTGGCCACCCCCTCAGTTTCCCTCTTCTAGGGTCCGCAGTAACGCCACACAAGCTTTCCAAATATAAATAGTTCTTTGCAAGGTTAATTTATTACAGAAGTCCCGCAACCATAGTCCAGAATTTCCCAACGTAGTCAAACTGTACGTTCAGTCTTCAGGTCCCAACAGTCTATCAACACACCATGTACAGTACAGCTCTGACATCTCTCAACATGTTCAGGCTCTCTGGTACAGCTCTAGTGGCATGCACCCCATTTTAGACTCTTAGGTTTGGCTCCAGCATATTTTACTACACCTCATCTCTTGGGTACATGTTTGGTGTGTCTCACCATGCTTCGCTCCTGCCCTTCTAGCTTTTCTGTCGTGTTTCCTTCTCAGATATGGTTCCAGCTGGCTCACTTGTCCATAATTCCCGAGACTTCAGCCCTCTCTGGCCCTCTGGGTTCAGTTCTCCAACTCAAAGAGCCAGCAAGTATCTCCCCCTTCTGCTCTCAACCTTCAGCCTCCTCTGGTCTGGGGAAGTTTTGTAAATAACAACCACCCCTCCCCGACTGCCTTCCACTTTCAGCAGCCTCATCTGGCTCCGTTGCTCAACCAAGGAGCTCTCTCCATTCCCTCCATTAAGGTGATCCTCTCCCTAAAGCTCTCAACCTTGTTGTGTTCTTCTGGGCTCTCTCGAGACTCTGGATTATGGACTCTACCTCTCTGGGTTTTTGACTGTCCCTTGCCTTTGGGCTGTCTCTCATCTGTAACTCACAGGGCAGCTCTGCCCTCCCTATTACACCAAACTAGGGCATATCTGAACTGGAACAGGACAACTGGGCCTGATTTCATTTCAGGGACCAGCAAATCCTATTCCTCTGCCATGGTGGTAGGGTCAACATTTATCAGGCAAGTTTTTTTTAGCAGCCGTTATGCTTCATTTTGGCTTGAGTTATAAGTAGGATTAGATGTGTAAAGAATGCAGTAGTGTAGGAATCTCAGTATGGACATAGACATCCCTACCAGTAACAATGCAGCTGACCTCATGCTGAGGAATGGAGATGGGGTAAATGATACTAGGGTTTCATTCTCCCAGTGTTGAACTATCCCACTCAGACTTCCAAATAGTATTCCCCATGCCCACCCCTTCTATTCCCGTCCCCCCACTCAGCTGGTATCTGTGTCAACACTAAAGGCTTCCTGGGAAAAAGTCCCTCTCTAGCCTATATCTTAAGGAACAGCATACTACGAATAGTCTTGCTTACCTAGCTCTCCATGTTTTTGTTTTTATCCACCTGTTGTCTTCCTCACATTTATATTTTGTAAGCTCTTAAGGACAAGAACTATCTTTGTATGTACAGTGCCTATTATAGTGGTCCTTGAACCTTGACTGTGTCTTCTAGACAAAATGTAAAGGAGCAGCGTATGGAATACCAGTGTTGGGAGTATTGGCTGTTAAAAGGTTCTGAAAATTACCCTGTCAGACAGGGATTTGAAGGGCCACTTTGAGCGGTGGTCTCCAACTTAGCTTTTTATCCTACTCTCCTTTGTTGCCCTCTGCTGGCATTCTTCCAGCACCCTTTCCTTTAGCTAACAACAGCCAGCTGTCTCCAGAGTAGTCACCAATACCCATCATTGGCATAATCCTTTTCAGTGTGTAACATATCGTAGTTCACATTTTTAATCTGACAGCTTTACATCCCTCATATGTAAATAAAATATGTTCAACATCCAGTAGAGCCATCTCTAATTAATTACAATGTTTTCTTCTGTTCTACAACCACAGTGATGCCCTTTCTCTGAATGTTGTCTTTTCCTGGCTGTTCTGAATTATACTGGTGTCATTCATGCTGTTAATCTGTTAGCATTTCCATTATAACCCTCCTCATTCACACAGTTTCAATGGTTTATAATTCTGCTGTGACTTAGTCTCTGCTATAACTGAGTACGTAGATAGTTACACATGGCTGTCTAATGGAAATTATTGCCAAATCATGACCTCAAGCACACAATTCTGTGCACAAATGCCTTTTAATCAAATATGTTTGGTTTTATTAGTAACACAATATCTGCCATACTGTATCAGACTAATGTTCCATTCAGATCAGTATCTGGTCTCAAAGTTGGCAATATTAGATGTTTGAGGAAGACATTAGAGGCCCTGTAATGGACAGTATTTTCTTCATAGTCTTAAGCAGTTAGTGATGAGTTTACATCCTGAAGCATAAAGGTTTCTATTCCTTACGATTTTTTTATCCTATATAGCAGAACTGCAGATAATCTTGTTCATATGAATGTATATAATTGTCACAGGGTCTGCTCACCACTAGTGTGCCGCCTCCTGGTCGCTGATTTCATGTCCGATTCCACCTTTCCACATCTCGCCACACGCACTGCCTTCTCTTTCTGGCTCTCAGTGAGGCAAGGTATTCCGTGTTCATGGCTTTGCCCTCTGTCCAAGTCAGTGTGTCCTCCCCTTTCAGGGTATCAAAGTCTCTTTTTACAAACGGGCTTAGGCAGTCTTCTCATTCACTGCCCAGCCAGTGTCACTTCCCCAGTGGCTGGTGGGGGAACCAGGGCCCACCACAGGTTCCAGCTCAGGGACCCTCTAATCAGCAGCCAAGGTCTGTTTCATTTTAGACCTTACTGCCTTTTTCCTGAGCCTTTCCTAACCTTCTGGCTCCCCCCGCTTCTCTGGGTTTGGTAGCTTCAAAATTCCCTCTTCCCAGGAAGTAATTGTAGGGTACTTCCCTGCAGCTCCCTCCCTGCGGCCAACTTCCTGTCTATAAATGCAGCCCTCCTCAGCTCCCTTGTTGTTCAGTCAGGGGATTATTTAAACCACCTGATTCCCCTCGCTATGGCATGTCTAGTTAATTGGCCCCCTTAGCCTACATGAACCCTTTCAGGGCAAATATGGGGTCAACACCCCCATCACAATAATCCTTTGTTAAATACAACTAAACTTTGTGTCAATGACTGTAAAGTGTGGGAAGTAATGAGGCATGTGAGTTCAGTGTACAGTCTCAGGCTTCAGGCCTTGTGTCAAAGCTTTAATAGGTTTGTTTTATTTGCAGTGAATGTTTGGCTGATCAGCAGGAAGTGTGTGCATCTGTGTCAACCTACACTCAAGTGAATATCCAAATTATAATTTTATGATCTTGGCTTTTAATGCCAAAGTATATCCTCAATCAATCTGATCAGTAAGATTATTGACTGTTATTGGTAGTGACAAAGAGAGAGAGAACGTCTCTCGGAGAAGCTGGCAAGGAGTAGTTCATCATTCTGGAAGGTTGCGTTGCCTTGGAAACTAGTGCAAAGGACTGCACAGAAACAATTGTGTTAGATAAAAAAAGAGGCATTAAATGGGATAAGTAATAGCTTCAGGATTGAAGCAAAAATAGAAACACTAGGCTTATTCATCTGCTGGGGATGGAAGCTTGCAGATTGGATTTTAAATCATGACGTGTTGATATAGTGATCTGGTCTGCTTTGGTATTGGCATTGTAAGAGCCTACGTAGTCATGTGTTGTACTTGTATCTTCAAAACTACTAAAATGGGCAGCAGTTCCTTGCAATCTCTTGAATTGAAAGGTGTCTCTTCCCTTAGAAAGTGATGGTTAAATTCAGTGAGACAACATAAGCATCAAAATATTTTAAGCAGCTAGAGATACTGATGGCTATAGGTGTGTTTGGTGGGTTTTTAATATTGTACTTAAATATATTTTAGTATATAAGGGGCTTTTCAGCTTTATTGGCTAGGTCATTTTAGTCTTTTGCGTGCGCAATGTACCTTTAAGAGGATTCAGGATTTAATCATGGCAGGAGGAAAAGTGTAGATTGAATACAAGTAGGTCCCAAACTTCCTTCTGAATAAATATGCTGCAGTTTCACCATTGAAAGGTTGAGAGAGGCTTTAGATAATAGAGGCATCTATTCATCTGGAAGCAGCACTGGGATCTGATTGGCTATGGCTCGTTACTGTTTCACTGCCTTTATCTGACACTTTCCTAAAAGAAAAGCCAGTGGGGAGTGATAAGGATTGTGAAACTCAGAATTCTGACATCCAAGAAATCTGTCTTCCTCAAGACAACTGACGAACCAGTAGAGGGGCGTGGAGTCTTGAGTTTATACCCTCTGAAGACGAAGTCTTTTGCTGTCCCTAGCCATCATCTTGCTCTTTAGGATGCAACTTTCCTCAAATTTACTCTTTTGCTTTTTGCACGGAATCACTCAATCACGAATAGTTCTCTGGAGAGCTCCCCATCCTTTCCTGCTTATCCTTCACTGACTGATATGTCTTTTCCTCCAAGTGCAGCACCTCTTTTTTTCGTATCTAGGAGGTAAAAGCCACATAAGAAGCCTGTAGCGGAGCTGGGAACAAAACTCAGATCTCGGGACTCCCAGTCCTGTGCTTTATCCACTAGACTCCTGAGGAGATCCAGAAATGAGGAGATCCAGAGGTGTAGTCTATGAGGAGACCAGTGTTAAGAAGTTTTCATGAAAAAAGCATTTGGAGAAGAATGAGGGTGGTTGGTGCATGGAAACTGGGGGGCTGTTCTAAGGGTAGGGGACAGTATAAATAAAAGTGTGAGAGCAAGAAGGTATGTAGGTTGAAGCAAGGATAGATGTAGATATGGTGAAGTTGCGAAGAGGCTAAGAATGACAAGCAGAGTGGGTCAGCTTGACAATGTCCTGGGACAGCTAGCTGTAGGTTAACTGCAGTCATAGCTTTTGGTAAGAGCTGCATTGTGTGGTGTTGGAGTTGGACTCTTCACTTTATTTTTCCTTTCAAAATAATAGTTATTCTGTACAGTTAGATCCTGATTGACAGCTAACATATTTTGGCATGCAGGAAAAAAATTAGGATGATAAAAATATAGACAGTGTTTTGCAAACATTAAACTAAAACTTAAAAGAAAAGATCAAAACAAAAATTGTGTCATTGGGCTACTAATTGTGTGTGGTAGTACACTATGCAACTCAATTTTTCTGTTTAGCTGCTTGAATCGAATTTCTCTAGCACTGTCAAATATCTTGCATGGCATCCACCTGGCTTGGAAAGGAACAAAAAACATTAATTCTTGAGCAGTCACCTGCCATTCTATGTGTGCTGCTACACTAGCTTCTGCTACCTTAAGTCCATATAGCTCACCCCTTGGATTGGACCAATACAACCATATTGCAAAGCTTGGTTCTTTTAAGCATCTCTCTTAGGATGTGGTATATCTTCAGCAGAGCGTGATGTGGATGTTCACAAGATGCTGAAGGGAGAGGTGTGAGGGAGGGAGGAAAACAGCACCTCAGAGCTTAACAATTACAGTGCTCCAATGTCCCAGACTTGTACTAGCCAGTTCAGGACCTGTACCAGAAAAGTAGTGCTAATTGAAGTAGCGACAATTCTCGCATCTCTTTCTTTGCAAACCACTAGGACTACACAAGCATCTTGTATCCCATTGGAATTCTGAGAACTGGTCTCTGCTTTCCGGTGACATAAAGCATTCCTCTCTTGCCCTGATCGGTTGTGAAATATTAAACCCTAAAATCATAGCATGCCACTTTGCTTCATTTTTCTTACTTTATTTTCTACATAATTATAGCTGCCACTCTTTCAAGAACTGCTAGAACTAGAAACCAGTGCTTTGAACATTAGAAAACATCGAAAACCTGCTTTCATCAGTGTAGAGCATTAATAGAACTCTAGTAAGTTGAGATCTGCTGCTAAAATCCTGTTTAGAACTGATTGAAGTGATGGGGAAGCAACATAAAGTAACTGAGATTAAATGACTTAAAGGTTTGGGATTTTGTGACCTGTCAGGTACGTTGGTGAGACCAGTATGTATACTTTTAGGACCAGCAGATGTTTCCAAGTGCTAGCCTTGCACCAATTAGTAGACAGGGAATAAAAATATTGATCTGTAGGTCACATTTCACACAGCAAGATGTCTAAGAATATTTAAATCACTTTAAAAAATGAGGTCTTTTGAGAATGGTAGGGCTGGTGGGTGGAAGTATTTTGGTTAAATGGAGGGTGTAGAAACTGTGGGTATAATTTACAGTACATTACTCATTGTTTTTAAATATAGCAACGTCTCAAACCCAGAATTCGAATACAAGTAGATGAATGTGTGGATCAGAGCGTGTTATCTCTGCAGCAGGTTAAATTCAGGGGGCGTACTGCAGCTCAAGCATTTCTACATTGAGTCTAAAAATAAATTTATCAAAATTAAACCGAAACAGGAATCATTGTTACTGTTTCCTCACACCAAGGGCAAAATTCCTCCTAGGCAGGAGTTTTTCTGGCTGTATGTGCAATGATCATTCTTCCTAAAGTTCTGTAATCTTGACTCAAAGAGGAGGGTTTATCTAGTCCAGGATTACTTCGCACTGGGCCTCTAAAGACAAGGGCAGCACCCCTTGGTGCTGGTAGGGGAATGCATCGCTCCAAGTGTCAATGGTAAATGATAGAGGCAATCTTTAGTGCTTTCAGGAAGTTCTCAGATTCTACTGGGAACGTCATTACATGTAATTAAATGTAATTGGTTTTAAACTGGGCCTTCCTTCATAGATGTAATCAAAGTCTTTAGAAGATGTGGTCTGTTTAATTGACCTGCCTTTAAAAGCTATTTATTCCAAAATTAACAACAACAAAAGTCTAGATGACTTTGCTTCCTAAAGTAGCACATGTTCTAAGGCCTGTTTATCTGCTGTTAGGGCATTCTGAAGTCACTGAAGTCTGAGCCTGTCCCACATCTCTCTACAGGCTGAGCCTGCTGCCTGTCCTGCTTCCCATGTGGTTCACTGGGAGAGATTCACTGGATGTGGGAATTTCTAAGGAACAAAACGCTGCAGGATCACAGGCTAGTAACAGGTCGAATATGCTTAACAGTTACACTTCAAAATTGAGCACTTGGAAACACTGTTCCTCACTTACTGGCCTGACCAAATTGGAGTCGGAGAGCCTGTGTTACTTCAAACAAGCTGGTGACCTTAGCAGTACCCTTCCCTAATTTGAGTATCTGTCTGGTCCTACACTGATGTAGAAGGAACTCAGGGCTCCATGGCCGTTAGGTAGAGGAATTTGGGACAGTGTGTTACCAGGCCAGCCTCTCTTAGCCAGCTCCCTTTCTCACCCAGCGGTTAAATGGCCTTTACATACGGCATCTCAGCTGCCCTTATATGTAATCATACACCAAAAAGTGAAGCCGTCCTTGCACTTTATCTCCCACTGCTGGAAATTCCTGTTACCAGGAGCCTATTTTCAGTTTGTAGTGAAGGGGATAGCTTAACCATTACAATTCAAGGACAATAATGGATAACATCTCCCCACCTCCATCAACCTTTTCCAAAGTGCATGACTTGAGTGATCTTGGTAGTCTGAAGAAAGACAGAGGAAATTATTTTGTCAGAGCAAGATGTTATCTATACTGAAATTAGAGTTAGAAAAGTCTTCTCACTGATGCTCGAATGAGAAATTTTGATAGGTCATGTTGTTCACTTATTTCACTTCAGGGCACTTGTCTTAAATCAGCACAGAGCATGTAATGCTGAAAGTAAAATATTTGTAATGGAAGAATTTAGTGCAATGAAAGTACTGTATAAGTTGATGATTTTTTAAAATGCCCAAATTCCAGGATGTAGTAATGAGAATCACAAAACCACTCTGAACCTGTCCCATACTCTCTCTTAAGCATTGTCCAGGGCTAAACTCTTGTGAGTTGCATTATTTCTAGTTAGAGTGAATGAAATCCCCATTTGTGGCAGTATTTGTGATCTCTGATACAGAAAGAATATATTAAATACATTGCTCTGGCAGCAAAGCTCCTCTGTCTCTGGGAGGCAAATCTCTGCACAGTATTGGTTTTTAGAGGGGAAACTATACTCTTGAGTATAATTTTTATCAATTTTTAGGAGTGGTTCTTCTCTGTTCATGATTGACTGTTCATGAACAAGGAATACTTATTTATATAATGTTGTTTGGAGCAGAAAAACTGATTGTAAGCTTCCTTATAAATGGATGCAGGGGTAACAAAGTATATGTGTTTAATTACCCTCAACATCTGTCGCTGGAGAATCTATTTAGCTGGAATTGTTAAAACCACATCAGTGTTTACTGAGACCAAAGAAAGAAATTTGCAAATTAAATTTCCATTTTGTTTTTAGGAAGGGACAAAACCTGACATTTTTTAGGGTTGAACTAAAGTGCTTTATTTGGACTAGTGGTTGATTTCAGTAAATGAGTGCTTTGGGTAAGAGGGGGATGGGGAAGAATGAGTTTTGTCATGAATACAGGGGAATGGTATGTCGTCACAGACTCAGGCAGCCAGCAAGCTCGGCTTGCTTGTAGGTGGTATTATAGCTACGAGAGCGAGAGAAGCAGTCAGAGATGTCTCTCTCAAACAAGCAGCCTGCATCTCTCTCAGAATACAGCCAGCTGTGCAAAGCCAAGAACACAGATAGCTTTTCAGAAGCCTACCACTGCATGGAATCCCAGAAAGACTTCAGCAAAACTAAATTTGAATGGCAGAGGACTGAGGGAAAGCTTAATGAAATTGGGCTTAATGTAAACTCAGGGGGACAGATTAAAGATGGGCTTGTTAAAAATGCTGGCTTCACAGACGAGGATAAGCTCTGCTTCTTTGAAGGAAAGCTGGACAAAGAGCTGAAAATAGCTCAGAAAGACAAAAGAGAAATTGAGGTGCAGAGCAAAAAATACCAGGCAGCTCCAGGTCACCTTGAAAGCTGGTCTTTGATTTCTGAAGCATTTCCTTCTGCGGAAGGAAACTTGGCAAACCCCAAAACTACAGATTTCCATTTGGGGCAGGCAGGAGCCGAGAGACCTTGCACTGGGCTGGGAAAAAATGAAGCCATCACCGATCAGGAGAAAGCAGCAGGTAAGAGTGCGATGGAAACCAAGTGTCAGCAAGAACAAAATCTGCCCAACCTGTCTGTGTCAGAGAGTGATCCTGACAAATACATGAAGGAGCAGGAGATTAGTGTGTGGAATCCAAATTTCAACCCTATCCTGCCTGACAATTCAGGGTCTAAAGAGGCGACTGTGAAAAAAGATGGAGCCCCTAGCTATTGTGTAATAGGAGTAGTTAATGATAACTATCTACAGAGTGGATTTTCTTCCTCCCTGACTGCATCTAATCCAAAACCTCCAACTACAACTATAGAGTTTGCACAGGATGACTCCAAAAGTAGCTACTTCAATAATATCAGTGAAATGGAGGAAGAAAGATTTATGGTTGAGATGGAGGAAAAGCTGAGCTGTGCAGATGAAGACAATTTCCTGAACAGAGCTGCTCACCAAAGGAAGGCAATGAGGCGTGCAATGTCAGAATGCTCCCACTTGTCTGTGCCCCAGACCCTTAATTTGGCAGACAAATACCCTGAGCCACTGGTTAGAGAAGACTTTGCTACTGGCCTTCTCTCTCCTACTAGCAGTCTGACCCAGAGCTCAAGCCCCGTTATCAGAAAGCCAGGCGCTCCAATGAAAAGGTCAATGACTGTGTCAGAAGAGCAAACATCTGTCTACAGCCTGGGTGCTGAACAAAACAATGCGGAGTTGCCCAGCCTGACTGTGAAGGAGCATCAGTCCCTTCTTACGGAGGAGCCAGCTGCCAAGAAGAGAGAGGAGTGGAACGGCGGGAGCAGCACCTCTGTCAAGAAAGAGCTGGGCAGCCCCGGGTTGTATCACAGCAAACTGGAGCAAATCCCTGAAATCAGCAGCCACGACAAAGGGAGGGAGGAGGAGGCAGCAGCAGCAAACAGGGACAAGAGAAATGTCATTGATGAAGCTGCTAGCCTTGACTCTCCAAGAAGCAGAGGCAGTGAGATGGAATCCAGCAAAACTGTTCCACTGGAAAGAAAAGAAATTGAGGTCAGCAATGTGCAGAGCACTCCATCTTCCCAGCTAGGAGTTCTACCACGTGATGGTATGTTGCTAAATTTTACCTCCTTGGGGAGCGTGCAGACAGCAGCTAGGAAGGAACTGACTTAGATTGCAGGAGGGTGGGTGGCTCAGGAAGAATCCAGAGAGTGACACAGCTTAGGTTCTAATAGGTATAACAAAGGATAAGCTTTGATTTAAGCGAGGAAGAGAATGAAATAACTTTAGTGTATAGATTGGATGGCTGGTGCTATAGCGGATGCTGTGGATCAAGAAGTTGCTTGCCGGTGTTTTAAATCACAATAATAGAATCAAGAATTGATCGTTAGTTTTTTGCTCCAAAGAAAAGATTTTAGTCATTAAGTCTGTCCTTAGGGGTGTTAATACTAATGAATGTAAACAAAAATATTAAAGGGAATTTTCAAGTATCAAGAGTTGTTGGGAATTGTTTTCTCAATTTGCAAATCTGTCTTACTGTTTAGAAATGAGCATGTTATCAAAGTCAGAATCTTCCAGCTTTTGCCAAAAGGTCAGAAGATTGTGCTTTCAGTTTAGTTTTTGGCATCCTTTGACGTTTCTGCTTGGAGAGAGCAGTGAGACTAGCTGTGTTCTTCTTTGAATAAGAGGGTAAAATGTCTTACACTGTTGGTCTCTTCCTGGTAGCTTTATACTGTATCCAAAATAGAATTTCCCTCTCTGAAAGTGGTTATAAATGATAAAAACCCAGATCATGGTAGTGCCTTCTCCCATTGCTAACTGTCAATAGAAGCTTGTTTTGTTCTTTAGTCTCTTGTTTAGACAGTGGCATGATATATGAGGTCAGTCTGCTGGGATTTAAAAATTGTGACAAGTGCAGTTAATCTGTGTGTGTCTGTGTCCATGTCAGTCCCTGTCCCTCTTAAGCCAGTTAGTTGCTCTGTTATTATTTATGTAGCTGTTTTTATTCCCCTGGACTGTGGGTGTGTTACCTTTTTGTTTTATTTTGTCCCTTCTCTGTGAATGAGGAACTTCTCACAGAGGAGAAAAACACAGGCCCGAAATAAAGGCTAAAGAAGTGTACATGAATTTCCTAATCCAACGGCTGCTTTGTAGTTAGCTTGTTTACTCATCCTTCAATGGAATATCAAAGCAATTGAGAGGGATCAGATATTGAGATTTTGAATTTAAAGCTGAATTATAAACAAACTGTCCTGTGAGAGAGGAAATAGTACAGACAGGGAGCATGACCAATAAAAAGGATACCTGATTTTAAAACCCCAACCTAATACTGTAGGTCAACACACTGAAAGCCCCCCCAGCAGTCATAACTGAATTATGGTCTCTGAACAAGATTTGGTGGTATTTCAACCACCAGGTTAAATATCTCTTATCTCTATTTTTGTGAAGTGTTAGTGACACCCAATGGCCAATTAGATGAATCCACAGTGTTCAGCTGCTCTACGTTCCATCCCGGTTATCCATTTTAGTGAGCTACTGAACCTACCTAGACTAGAAAATTCTGAAAACCATTCTAATTACAGACAGTTCTGCTGATGAAACAGTCTGTGTTTTGCTTTTTCTTCTAGTAGTTTTCTTCAGGATTTTTCTTTATTTTAAATCTTTTCATGTAGATTTAACACTGGTGAAAGGTGCTTGATTGACAGTTCTGCAGCTTACTTGCTCTGAAAAAGTGACTTTAAAGTGGGTGCAGTGGCAGTGAAAATTTCCCAAGTCTGTTATGCCAAAGTATCTTAACCCTGATGTAGCTGAAGCGGGGGAGAGGGTATAAATCATTCATTATCATTTGTTCAGTCCGTATCTTCTTAGCTGAGCTTGCCAGCAAAGGGACATCAAGTCATGTCAATTGTAGTGATGGAGGGTGGGTGGGATTTTTTTATTGCTGATATCAGTTCACTGGGTCTAAAAATGAGACCATCAGCTTATTTCACAGAGTTCACCAAACAGACATCAGATGGCAGCATAGGTAGATCCCAATTTCTTCTTTGCTGGATTTGAACTAGATACCTAGACATCGCCCATTTGCATGAAAATATGATCTGTGCTGCTGAGTTGATTTGCTCTGGATAGTGCTTTTGAAATGAAAGTTAGGGAAACCACATTTTTGTGACAACTTAAACGTTAACTGATCCAGAGTTGGACAAACATCTGGCCTGCGGGACCATCCTGACCAGCCCTTGAGCTCCCAGCTGGGGAGGCTAGCCCCTGGCTCCTCCCCCGCAGCCTCAGTGCACCGTGCAGCGCTCTGGCCCACCATGCCTGCAGGGCAGTGTGGCTGCAAGCTTCTGCTGCTCTGAGCGGCATGGTAAGGGGGCAGGGAGCAGGGGGGTTGGATAAGGGGCAGGATGTTCCGGGGAGCAGTCAGGGGACAGGGAGCAGGGGTGGTTGGATGAGGCGAAGGTTCTGGGGGTGGGGGTCAAGGGACGGGGAGCAGGAGGGGTTGGATAGGGGGTGGCGTCCTGGGGGGCGGTTGGCACAAGGGTCCCAGGAGGGGGTGGTCAGGGAACAAGGAGCGCGGGGGTTGGATGGGTCAGAGGTTCTGAGGGGGGCAGTCGGGGTTGAAAGTGGGAGGGGGCGGATAGGGGGCAGGGGCCAGGCTGTTCGGGGAGGCACAGACTTCCCTACCCAGCCCTCCATACAGTTTCGCAACCCCAATGTGGCCCTCGGGCCAGAGAGTTTGCCCACCCTGATCTAATCAGTTGTGATGTCACAAACATTTATATTCTCAAGGGATGAATCTGAACATATCAGTGGCCAAGCAATCAGAATCTTGTCTGTGTGCACCTTTCTGGTTATGAAATGTCTGGTGTCAGTGAGCTTCTAAAGAGCCTGTTATGAAATTCAAGTCTGGTTCTTTGTGGTAATTCAGCAGCTACTGATGGTCGTATCCAGGACATAAAAAAAAAAATCCATTTGTCAATGGCAGTTAGGAAATCATGGTGTAGCTAAGGCAACAACCTCTGCAGAACTTAAGGGGCAACATTTTCCAAACACAGATGTGTAAATTTAGGCATCTAAACCCATATATAGATGCCTAATTTTAAGTGAGCTGATTTTCAGAAGGCTGAACATCCACAATTGAAGTCAAAGTTATTGGCTATGGGAGTGTGCAGCACCTCTGAAAATCAGCCCACTTTTATGCGGGTGTGCAAATATTAATTTAGATGCCTAACTTCGTAGGCATCTGGGTTTGAAAACGTTAGGCTGCAATCTTTATTTTGAAAAATAATTTATAGTTCTTATCGTTGCAGAGGCAGCCTTTAAAACATGACTTGATACAGTCTGAGTTTGCAGACCGCTGCAGTGTCTTTGGTACTGCTCATATTTTCACAAAAAGTGCACAGTGAAATTAACCATTCTGTCCAGAAAAATGGTGGACAATGGTGAAAATGTCAGGTCATGTTTACTTCACTCTGTTGACAGTGGTTTCAGACACTGGATCTAGTCTAAGTAGACTAGATTGCAGTGGAAATGGTAAAATGCTCCTTTCATTGCTTCATATCTGCATGTCTTAGTAGGACTTTCTGCAATGCAAGAAAACAGGAAAGAATGACTTGGATGTTACTAGAGTGGTTTCACAGCATCTACAAAGAGTTTTCTTCATTACTGAATGGTGAAATTGTGACATAAGAAATAACTTGCCCAAGGAAGCAGCTTTTTGGCTAAGATATGATATCAGTCAGAAATCTCTCTTTTCCTCTCTGTTCTAATAGCTAAATTGCTCGCTCATATCCTAATAATTTCTGGTGTCAAGGATGCAAATTCCTTTTCTTTGGTCTTATTTATACTCATCTTGCAGCTCCCCTCCATACACACAATCTGTTCAAAACATCATTGCCAAAATCAACTTTTTGCTGTCTGCTGATACAGCCTTAAGCTTCCTCATCCTTAAATCTCTTGTTCTGTTGGTTTCCTGCCACTCTGTGAATTAAGTTAAAACTTCTGGTCCTTGTTTCAAGGTTCTGTAACTCTCATCAGCTGCCTACATTTCCCTTCCAAATACTCGTGAATGATTTGTCTAGTCTAATTTTGAATTATTCAAATAATGGTGCTTCTGCTGACTTCTGTTGGAAAGAAGATTCCACAGTCAGACTCTTGCACTGATCTTTTCTTTGCTAAATTTCTTTGCCTTACTCCTGTTTATGTATTCTTGGGTCACATTAAAGAAATTTTCTACCTATAAATTTAGATTTTAATGGTGGTGCAAATTTATTCAGACTTCACTCTAAAACACTCTACCCCATCCAAAGCTCTTGGGTGCCTGTGATGTAGATTTAAAAAGTAATTACTTCAGAGTTACATAAAACTGTGCAGAACAGCAGCATTTCTTAGTTGTTCCATATCATTTAATCATCAGTTGTAGAGCTTAAAATCCCTACCATGCTTTCCCATCAAACAGAAATCTAACTTGACTGTTTGCATAGTAGGTTATGAAGGATGGAATTTATTTCTCACACCCTCTCCCTCTGCATTGTTGTTACCTAACCTATATATATTTATTTCCTCATTTATTGACACCTTTCCACTCTGAGTGTGGGTCCTCTGCTATGAATTTCCTCCAATTATTTGCTATCCTTTGGGTTTTGAGGTCCCCAAATTCTAGGTATCATTGTGCTAGAGCTGTAAAGAAAGAGACTATCACCTTTCTGATTCCTGATATCTTTGGGCGTGCAGCACAAAATCCAACTGGACTTTTGACCAACTTATTTTGTTACAAGTCTATAAACAATGTGTGGTGGTAATAACACTTCCAGGTCTCCTGCTGCCATCTTGTTTTCCAAGTATTTTCCTCCCCAGCGGGCACATTTTGTGTGCACGCCTGTGTGCATATATCCTACAGTTTACAGTGTTCCGTTTCCCACATGCCTTTACATACAGATAATTTATGCAGTCTTGATAAATGAGGCACCATTTGAATTATTTTGTGTAGGTGGGAATGTCAGACTTCAAAAGTTCTTCAAAGAAAGGCTTCAAACATTTGTAAAGAGTGTTAAACTGTGGTAGTATGTGAAGTGAGATTAAATGCATTAAATGTTAATGCATGACTAGAAGGTAATAGAAAATGTCACACTCCCACTACCCAGTAATGAGATGCTGCAATTTATTTATTTCTATAAAGTCATTAGTGTAGGTACTGCTTTACAGACATGTAACAAGGTTCCTGCCCAAAAGGCTTACATCCTATATTAGATGGATAACAAGAAAAGATGATAGACTATGGGAGGAAGGGGGAAATGGAAGTGACTAGCTACCAGTGATAGATGTATTAGAAATGCCTGGTTGTCATTGTGAACAGCTCAGTGAAAACCTCTGCTCAATGTGCATCTGGCAATCTTAAAAAGCAAACAAAACGGTAGTATGTGGTAAGGAATAGAATAGAAAATAATGAAAAAAATATTGTAATACAGTTGTATAAATCAATGTTAATACCCTCTTCTGCAATATTCATTTCAGTTTTGGTCATCCTTTCTCATAAATTAGCTGAGGAAAGATGGGAAAAGAGAGAAGATTTGGAAAGTTTAGTTTAGAAACAGACAAACCAGGGGATATAATCAAAATCACATAATGTAGGACTGGAAGGGACCTCAAGAGGTTATCTAGTAGTCCATCCCCCCTATGCTCAGGTAGGGCCAAGTATACCTATACCACCCATAGACCTAAACCATAATAGATGTCTTCAAAATAATGGGAGGTCTAGAGAAGGTAAATCAGAAATTCCTATTTACCCTCTCTAATTATACAGGAACAAGGAGAATTCAGTGATATTGGAAGGCAACACATCTAAAATTTGAGAAATGGAAATATTGCTTTCCACAATGCATAATTAACATGCAGAATGTGTATCACAATTCATTGAGGCCAAGAGTTTAGCAGGACTCAAAATGAAATAAAGATTAGATATTTATATGGATAATGACTGTGTCAGATATGGCAATGTCCTGCCACATCCTTGGGAGACCTTGCAGAATTAAATTTAAGTATGTTTGGTGGCCATTGTATTAAATGAATGGTTTATGTACTTTTGTGGGCTGGGATTGTATGTAACCTCTGTTGGGGAAATGTGAGATGGAGTTCAAAGGCCTATATTAAAAATGTGCCAGACAGGAAGGGACTTTGGGGACAATAAATGTTAGGTGGATTTCCTGATGCGAATACCTAGGGAGAGGTGAATGCAAATTCCCCACCTCTGGTTATGCAAAAACCCAGTCTCTTGAAGCTAGGTGCTGAGGAGAGGTGATTGACTGCTGATTATGTGTTCCCAGTTCCTGGAGGTCAAGGTCTGAGCATATAAAGAAACAGTCTGCTCTGGCCAGTTTCTGTTCTGGTTCTGAATCTGAGACAGTTATGAACTTGTAACCTTGGGGAAAATCCAATTGTGGGTTTTGAAGGACTGACACCTGCCAGAGCCCGAAGCTGGAATTGGGGTGACTGTTAGCATGCATGTAGGTTCTTTTAGTTTTAGTGTTTTCTCTGTACTGCTTGCACCTTAAGAATAAATGTGCTTGCTTATAAAGAGCTGTGTGGTAAATTATAACTGCATCCAATACACTTGTCATAGCCTCTGTGTATGGGCTGCGGATCCCTGAGTAAGTAGGGTGCCTTGCTAAAGGCCGTGCAGCTCTAGCCCCTGGAGCTTTCACCGGCCCAGCTGTTTGAAGTCCCTGAGTGGTTAGTTTGTCACGGGTAGTGGGGGCAGAACTGAGCTAAGCAGGGAAGACTTGGTATAATAGTCACTTGCTGGGTGAACAGAGGCAGCGAACAGGAGAACTTTGGAGGAAGCTTAGAGACGGAGTGTGGGAGGCTTTCCTTCCAGGTGTAGCACTACATATGATGTCAAGATGGCCGGCGATAGAACAATGGTGGTGGCTTGCAACGGACATGCCGTGTTCTTTCCTGCCTGAAGACGGATGGGATTTCATGCGCATGAAGTGCAAGTTGGTGGCTATGCTGGAGGAAAAAATTCTTGGATTGGAGGGGCAAGTTGAGAAGCTACTGAGAATCAGAGAAGCTGAGGAGTTCCTAAATAGCCAGGTTCTGGAAACACCAGTATCCTAGGTTCAAGAAAGAATGTAGCTGGCCACCAAGGAACTGGAGTGAGAAGTCAGAGAGGAGGCCTGGTGATTCATAACCACCAGAAACAAGAGGTCATAGCAGTATTCTATGTGGCTGGAGATAGATGAGGGATGACAGGCTGTGGCCACCAGAGAGAAGAGGACCAGGAGGAATTCCATAGAGCTCAAAGTTTCAAATTGATACAGATCCTTTCAACATCGAAATTTTGGAAGATATCTCCAGCAGGTCCTAGGGAACAGAGAGGTGTATGGGACATGTGGATGGCAGCTCAGCCCAACCTGTAAGAAAATCAAGCTTCCCTGCAAAGAGTTCTCCAACTGTCCAAAGAATACAAACTATCCTTGTTGGAGACTCAATACTCAGAAGAATAGAAAGAACATTCTGAAAGGGACAGACTGACAACAGGACAATGTGCCACCTTCCTGGAGCCAAGACATGAGATGTCACTCTAAGACAGGATAGGCTTCTGAAGTTGATAGGAAAGGAGGTGGTAGTTCATATCAGTGGGATATCTTGCAAATAGTAGATGACTTTAGGGAACTCGGAAGTGTGTTGAAGAAGAATGTCCAAGCAGTCTTCTCTGAGATCCTTCCTGCTCCCCGAGCAAAGGAAGACACAAGGCACAAGATTCTGGATGTGAACCACTGGCTAAGTAAGGGGTGTAGGGTGTAGGGTTTTGGTTTTGTGGAACATTGGTCCCCTTCTGTGGACAGAGGAGCTATATAGATTGGATGGCCTCCACCTCAATAGAAGGGGGACCAATCTCCTTAGGGACAGGCTGGCTCGAGTAATCCGAAGAAGGTTAAACTAATAAAAGGGGAGTGAAAAAGAGGAATGGTTGAGCACAAAATTGAGATGCTGAAAACAAAATTAATCAAGGAAACAAAGGACATGATTAGAAGAAATTCTTGAATTGACTATACACTAATGCTAAGAGCCTGGGTAACAAACAAGAGGAATTTGAATTGCTCATTTATGAGCATACATTCAGTCTAGTTGGTATTACTGAAACCTGGTGGGATGATTTGCACCATTGGAATGTTAAAATCAATGGTTATAGTCTACTTCGGAAGGATAGAGTGGGCAAAAGGTGAGGGGAAGTGGCACTCTGTCAAAAATGGTATTGCCTGTTTCTGAGTCACTGATAACTTGGAAGAAAATGATTTTGTATGCTTATGGATCAGTGTTCTAATAGATAAAGCACAAGGCGGGATATTATTTGGTGTATGCTACAAACCACCAAATCACACTAGGAGCAGGATAACCACCTTCGTATGTACCTTTCTATAATGTGCAGAAAAAAATTACATGGTAATGGGGGACTTCAATTTGAGTAACATATGCTGGCGGAGGGGAGGGGGGAAGGTCTCAAGCTGCCAGTACTAAAACATCCTTTGGAATTTCTAAATATTATAGATCATTTCCAAACTCAAAAAGTCTTAAAGTAAACATGGGGGAATTCTATATTAGACCTTGTCCTAACAGATAAAGAGAAGCTTATTGCAGAACTAGAAATTAATAGCTTACAAGTGGTCATGACTTGATCACATTCATAATGTGCAAGCAGAATAAAGACCAGACCAATATTTTATATACTTGTTGCTTTAATAGGGCAGTTTCACAGAGTTGAAAAAAAAATGAGCCAGATCAGGTGAGAAGAGGATGGGGATCAGTTGTTTTCCATGGCCACTTAAGGTAGGACAAAAAGCAATCGGCATAATCTGCAGCAAGGGAGATTTAAATTAGATAATAGGAAAAACTTTCTAACTATGAGGCTGGGTATGCTGATTTAAATAAAGGTGATTTTAAATCAGCTATTTAAATCAAGTGGAAAGCCTTGATTTAAATAATTGATTTTAATCAATTTTTCCATTTGTATTTCAGTTATTTTCTGAGGAAAGGGGCATTGTCATTTTCAGATTTCATTTATTTCATTCACTAAACAGGTTGATTTTTAAGAAGAAAAAATGATCATTTAAATAAAAACATAAAAAAATAATTTTTATCCATCTTGCTGTAAGGGTAGTTAAGCTCTGGAATAGGCTTTTGTGGAAAGTTGTGAATGCCCCATCATTGGAAGCATTTAAGAATAGGATGGACAAACACTCATAAGGGATGGTCTAGGTTTACTTTGTCCACCACGGTGTAAGGGGCCGGACTGGATGATCTTTTGAGGTCCCTTCAAGCCCTACATTTCTGTGATTCTGTGAAACTGTAATTAAACAAGGAATCATCGAGTGGTCTGTTTCTGGTGGGACCTGAAGGGATCAGTTCTTGGTCCTATCCTGTTTAACATTTTTATCAATAACTTTGAAGAAAACATAAAATCATCACTGATAAAATTTGCAAATTATACACAAATTGGGAGAGTGGTAAATAATGAAAAGGGCAGTCATTGATTCAGAGCAATTTGGATCACTCAGTAAACTGGTCTCAAGCAAATAATATGCATTTTAATATGACTAAACATAAATGTATACATCTAGGAACAAAGAATGTAGCTAGTCCATACTTAAGCGGTGTGGAGCTCTAGCCTGAGGAGCTGTGATGCTAAAAAAGACTTTGGGGTCATGGTGGATAATGAGCTGAACATGAGTTCCCAATGTGATGCTGTGGCTGAAAGAGCTAATGGGATCCTGGGGTGCATAATCAGGATAATCCTGAGTGGGAGTAGAGAGGTTATTTTACCACTGTATTTGACACGGTTATGATTGCTGCTGGAATACTATGTCCGGTTTTGGTGTCCACAATTCAAGAAGGGTATGGGTAGATTGGAGAGGATTCAGAGCCATGAAAATGATTAAAGGCTTAGAAAATAGTAATAGACTGAGAGTTCAATGTGTTTAGCTTAACAAAGAGAAGATTAAGGGAGACTGATTACAGCCTGTAAATACCTTCATGGGGAGCAGATAGTTAATAATAGGCTCTTCAGTCTAGCTGAGAAAGGTATAACACAATCCAGTGACTGGAAGTTGAAGCTAGACAAATGCAGACCAGAAAGAAGGGTAAATTTCTGACAGTGAGAGTAATTAGCCATTGGAACAGTTTACCAAAGGTCGTGGCGGATTCTCCATGACTGCTAATTTTGAAATCTAGGTTGGATATTTTTCTAATTGGTATGTTCTAGGAATTATTTTGGGGAGGTTCTCTGGCCTGTGTTATATAGGAGGTCAGACTGAATGATCACAGTGGTCCTTTCTGGCTTTGGAATCTGTGGAGAGAAAGCAAAGCGCAGATGCTGGCTTCTTAAGCAGTCTGGATTGCAGGGGATGTCACAGTGTAGGCGGGGAACTGTGCAGCTTTAAAGATTCCCCAGTGAGGAGGGAATGAGACACTGATCTCTGCCCCAGAAATCTGATGGCTGGGAGCCAGAAGGCTAAAAGTGGGTGCCCATGGGAGATCACTGAGGAGGAATACAGGTGCAATTGCCCTGAACTATGACAATGACAACCACCTACAATTGCATTAAATAGAATAAAGGTAATGCATATAAACATTCATACTTCAGGATATAAACCAGCCATTAACTGTTAAGATTTGGGATTTAGGAAGAAACTTCCGCTATGGGCAGGTTATTCCATCTCTGTTCATTGTCCTCTGGTGTTAGTTCAGAGGAAGTGCAAGAATCTGGTACTGGCTGCTGGACTAGATGGACCTGATCTGGCATGGTAATTCCTAATGTTTGAATGATCATTTGTATGGTGCCAACAGTGATTGATTGATTGGTGATCCCTTGAGTTCGAGGATGATCTCTACCATGGATTTACATATGGGTCCTGAGATGACTCAGGAGTCCAATCCTGGAACCACAAATCAGCCTGCAGTAGGTACAGACATTTTGTGGAAGGCCAGTGGCTGCTGGGAGAAAGTTATTTCTTTTTCCTTCCTCCTCTCCCTCTTTTCAGCTTAGAGGGCAAGGCGCTTCTCCTCGAAGCGGGCCACTGGCTGATGGAGGATATGACGCCATTGGGGTCAGTTGGTGGCTTGCTCTTCCCAGCTTGTGATGTCCACATCGGTTTTCTTAAGATATGCTTTCAGTGTGTCTTTATAGTGTTTCCTCTGACCACCATGGGATCTCTGATCATGGGTGATCTGAGAGTAGAGGACTTGTTTTGGGAGGCGAGAGTTTGGCATCCGCACGCAATGTCCAGCCCAGCGAAGCTGTTGCATGAGGATCATTGGTTCAATGATGGTGACACTGGCTTCAGCGAGGATGCTGGCATAGTGCGGCGATCTTGCCACTTGACACGAAGGATCTTCTGGAGGTATCGGTGGTGGTGTCTCCAGGTGGTCTTATACTTCTCACTTTGTCTAAAGAGGGTGTTTGTGATGGCCAGGCCATGTTGTATGCATTTGCTTAGGAGGAGGATGCTGTTGGAGTTAGGCTTTCCTGCTCCTTCTTTTCCAATAGTGCCATTCCAGAGATCTGACTCCCACCTGACTCTAGTGTTAAAATTTCCAAGGAGAATGATCTTGTCCTCCTTGGGAATGTTGGTCAAGACTCTATCACAATCTGTATAGAATTGTTCCTTGATACCCTCAATAGAATCAAGCGTTGGGGCATACGCACTGATGACAGCACAGCTCAAGACGAAGAGTCATAAGACATTTATTGATTCCTACAGGAAATTCTGTAAGCTGACTGACAAATTTATTCCTAATTGCAAAACCAATACCATGAATGCGCCTGTCCTCTGCAGATTTTCCTTTCCAGAAAAAGGTGTAGCCTTCACCTTCTTCTCTCAGTTGACCTTCATCTGGGCACTTTGTCTCACTGTGGGCAGCGATGTCGATGTTCTGTCTCACAAGTTTCCTGGTGACGTACATTATCTTTCTGTCTGTACATTATCTTTGTTATCCATAAGGGAGTGAACATTCCATGTAGCAAAAGTCACTGTCTTTTTGTAGCTTCAACCACAGGCAGAGTGATCCCATTGGATGCAGTAATCCAGTAAGGAGTGTATGAGACAGCCTAGGTTTAGGGCACCTTTTTTGCCGTCTCCTCATAGAATATCAGGGTTGGAAGGGACCTCAGGAGGTCATCTAGTCCAACCCCCTGCTCAAAGCAGGACCAATCCCCAATTTTTGCCCCATATCCCGAAATGGCCCCCTCAAGGATTGAACTCACAACCCTGGGTTTAGCAGGCCAATGCTCAAACCACTCAGCTATCCCTCCCCTAGAGGGGATCCTAAAGAGGACTGCTTAGTCGCGATAGTAGCTGCTGAATTGCACCCCTATCTAAGTCTAGGTACCAGATGACCATCTAACTACCACCGCCTACGTGCAGATTTCTGGCTATGGACTGCCAAATTCACCAGTCCTGTCCCTGTCACCACTAGTTGGTCGCCGCAGGGCTTAGAAGGTTGGAAAGATGTTATTTCCCATGGTAGAAGCCTGCATGTGATTTCTTTTAATGTGAGGAAGCTGGTGCGTCTACAGCTACAACACGATCATGACAAGTTGGAGGTCTGGGGCCCAGTGGCAGGGAAAGTCTCTGGGATAACTGGAGATCTCCACTTGGTGCAGCCTTCATCCGCTTTCACAGCCATTGAGATCCAAGGACCCTCTTCCACCTGATTCACCATTGAGGACTTGGGGGACTATGCTTTGTCTGGGACCTCCCCTCAGACCTGTTTGCTTTGGGAGACCCCTACCAGGAACTTGACGCTCCCGACAACTTAGCTCTGAGGTTCATTGGAACACGCAAGCCCCTTCACCACAACAAGAGAGCCAACGGTATACTAGGCACTATGTAAACAGATATAGAGATAAGATTGATTACTCTTTCAACCTCAGAGGAACTGTGATTATACTCTCTTCCCTCACATACTGAAAATAACATAGTGGACTATAATTCCTGAAGTAGTAAGTATATGACTCACTTTAGCCAATGGCATAACTGACACTAGTATCACCGCCATTTTGAATAATTGAGACTTTTCTTCAACTTTTAGTCTGTCTCTCATATTGGTCCATACATTTATATTCACTTAGATCACTTATCCTATCTCCTAGTGCCCTATGAGTTGAGACCCTCTGCCAAGTTTTCTCGTGGTGGTGGTTTGTTTTTTATGTAATTGGGAGGTGCTTAGATGTTGTCTTGGGAAGGGGGAGTCACTAGATATAGTCAGTCATATGACCCTCTCATCTAATTGCTGGCCATTTAACAGTTCATAAAGTTGTGTAACTTTGAGTTTCATTATCATTAGAAGGAAGGAAGAATTGATAAGCGAGATACATCAGTGGTTTAGCCAGTCCTGTTCATACCCCAGTGTCAAATTTCAAGTGCAAAATGGTGTGATTCAGTAGAGTACATTTGTTATTTATCTCTAAATATAAAAGTTTATCTTATTGGGCATGCGAGCATAAGGCTGAGTTTGGAGAATAATATGTATTTTTCTCCAGTGCTCATGATAGTTGGATTTCATAGTTGCTAATGGACACTAAGCAAAGTTTCCCCCCGCCCCTCCAGTTCTTCTTGTTGTTTTTTCTTGCTTGAGTGAAGTATAGAGCTTCAATAAATGAGCCTAAATGCACAGAATTCAGGCAGAGAGGTATAAATCGGATATTCTCAATACTTGATGTTAAGTGAACGCATACAGGCTGATTGAGTTACATTCTCTGCCAGATAAAATGCTTAGTGATTCTGTATTTGGGTCAGAGAGACTTAAACTTTCTTTAGCCTTTTTTTGGAAAGGGGAGGGTTGAGGATTGTACCTCTGCTTAAATTGAGCTGTTTTATTTGTAGATAAACTTTGTCTTAAGAGTCTTAGACAAAGAAAAGGTTTAAGTAGTGTTGTTTTTTGCTGTGCTGGTGCAGCAGCTTTTTGTGGGGGAGAGAGGGACAAATTTAATCTAGTGTGTCTTGACGCAACATTTCTGGTTAAAAACATTGTTTAAAGCATCTGCATTTTGTTTCAAAGGCTGTTTGGTTGTATTTTAGTTTAAGAAGAAGAGTAAGGATGATCATTCCCTTATTGCTTAATCTACTGCTTTTAAGGATTAGAGCAATCAACAGAAAATCCATTTTGAGAATTATGGAGCTATTTCAGTGAAAGATGTTTCAGTTCAGTTTAGCCTGCTGAATATCCCTTGCTGGGAAGCATATGGAGTTGAGTGCATAACCTCATTCACAAGCGCATTTGAATATGGCTATGCCTCCATTTTGAGGCACGTTAATGACCCAAACATAATCAGGCAATAGGTGCCAGACAGGTGAAATAAATCCTTTGTGTAAAACTGAAGTGAGTGTCTCCTAGGAGATGAGTAGGAGGACAGGGATTTAAGTATTAATGAACTGCTACTCCCAAATATTTTTTAAGACACTAAGAATTCATGAAGTTTTAAAGAAAACTATATGGGAAATAAGACCTCATCTTACCAGAGACCTTTTTTTCAAACATGCTGCGTATGTATAATCATTCCTACCTTCCATCTCCACCCCACTTTCCTAGCTTGTGCTCACTATTTTAATTCAGCCAGACATCCCCAGATGCTTAAGAATTGTAGCTGTAAATACAATTTCCTGCTTTGAGACTTTTAAGATGCAGATGTATTTTTCAATGTGTCGTCCCTCTTGGCCTTAGAATGAACTTTGATAGTGTTTTTTCCTAGGTGTACCAGCTGGTGTACAATATTTAAACTACTTTATCTTCTAAAATACTTTTTAGATCTATAAAATGTACAACAGCAAAGCAGTGACACCATCTAGATACATCTGAGAGTGTACTTCTATAACATGCCTATCTTTAAAACTATGATTAGGAAAGAGAAGAGAACATAAACTGTAAAGCTGTTCAAGCACAGTGCGTGTCCATCGTAGCTTTTTCACTCAAGACTGTATCTTCTGTGAGAGGATGGTTCTTGTCAAATAGATTGTAGCAGGGACTTGGAAGTTTGGAGATCTGTATTCTACGCTTCTGACTCACGGGTGTCCTAGGCCAAGTCACCACCTCTCTGTGCCTCCATTTCCGCATCTATAAAACAAAATGGGGGGATAATGCTTACCCAGTTGTAGTAACTGTATTGAGATCTATAGATGTGATTTAAGAATATTTCCATGTCATTCTTCCTTCAGGTCATGCTGGAAATGGAAATTTCCCTTTTCTCTCTCTTGTTTCCCTGATGCAAGATGCTCCATTCCCTTTTGATTTTAGAAATACATTTGTGTGTGAGAAAGTTTCCTTAGTGTCACTTTGAGTCAGGATAAACTTGATTTAATCATTCAGTTCATGTCCTCTGTCACATTACCAGACTTCAAGAAGATATGTAATTAATCATTTACAGTGCAGACATCTTTCTCCATTCAGTTCCCAATGTAGCTTTGAGATACTAATAAATATTTGAGACTTTAAACAGAGTAACACTTACATGAACAGTAAATGGCCCATTCAATCTTAGTTATGTGCCAGGTTATTCATTGTTTTAAACCAGTTCCTTTTTGGATAAAACTAGTTTTGAAAGCATTTGTAGCTATTTAACTACCCCATCCTGTGGAGTGACCATCATAGTTAGCACTTACTCACTGCCTTGTGTTTCCAATATGCTATACAAACACTGACTACTTAATGCCCACAGTAGTTCTGTGAAGTATGTATTATCCCATTTAGACTGAACAATTTTAAGTTTTAAAACAATGGCGCTTTGTCTCTGTGTTCAGCACATGTGTCTGCAATGGCACCTTTGATAGTGGAAAGCAGTATTGCTACTGGGTTATTCAGGGAAATGATGGTGGTGCCAACTCAAAAGGTCGGCGTGACTGATAAGTCTCACGTCTTCCCTGATTGAGCATAAGAATGGCCACACTGGATCAGACCAATGGTCCACCTAGCCCACTATCCTGTTTTCCGACAGCAGCCGGTGCCAGATGCTTCAGAGGGAATGAACAGAACAGGGCAGTTTATCAAGCAGTCCACCCCATCATCCATGTTGACATCCTCATGTTGCCCTGCTGAGCAATTCAGTTACCCTCCTGTATACTGAAAGCTCTTATTTAGGCATCAGCCATAGCTGAGATTGTCAACCTTGTATGGAATCAGCAGCTAGGTTCTTGCTACTATTGTGGAATGGGGAAGTTATGTGCCTTGGATTGCTAGGCTCAGAATGAAGAGAGACATGTAGAGAGCAGCGAGATTAATTGCTGTATGCTTCTGGTTCTACCTTAAATGTTCATTCTTACCTGATATGGAGGTCAGACGTGATTTGGTACTGGAAGTGTAGATGGATTAGAGAAATCTGATCTTGAGAGGAGGCCAGTTTTATATCAATGGAAAGAAAGTGCCCCTTTTCACCAGGAGACTTCTTTCTAGTCATTAACTGAAATCTCAATATCTCTTTAACTGGTCATAGCCTATGGTTCCATGGTCATATTGGCTGGTGCTCTAATTGCCCTTTATCCTAAAACTCGGCCCTAAAAATTTGCAGGGTGGTGAGCTTAGGGAATTTCTTAACTTCTGAGTGCGTGATTTTTGCAACTTTAATGTTCTTTTAACATAGTTTATGAATGTGTGTGCACGTGTAGGCATAAACCAATTCATAGGTTTTCAAAGTAGCAAACTGAAAAAACAAATTCCATCATGTGGCATTGTATTGACACCCTGTCACAGGGTGCATGGCTGGCACCTCTTCTTCTGGGCCCAGTTGCCCTCCCGAATAAGTCCAGGGAGACTTCAGCTCTGTGCAACACCCATGTCTTTTATTCTTTAAGCATTTTCCCACCACTAGTGTCCAACTATATACAATCCTTACAGGTTTCTTGCCTACTGCAGGCTGGGTCAGTAACCAGCTAGAGGCCTTCCACCTCCCTCTGTGACGGACCCCTCTCTCTGGCTGCCCCAGCTCCTTCTGGCTCTTTCCCAGCCTTTGTAGCTCCTGGCCTCTCAGGCTGGCAGGTGTTGCCAATCGCCAGGCTTTTCAGCCAGCTCCAATCTGGCCTTATCTGGAGCACTGTGTCCAGTTTTGGGCCCCACACTACGAGAAGGATGTGAAAAAATTGGAAAGCGTCCAGCGGAGGGCAACAAAAATGATTAGGGGACTGGAGCACATGACTTATGAGGAGAGGCTGAGGGAACTGGGATTGTTTAGTCTGTGGAAGAGAAGAATGAGGGGGGATTTGATAGCTGCTTTCAACTACCTGAAAGGGGGTTCCAAAGAGGATGGATTTAGATGGTTCTCAGTGGTAGCAGATGATAGAACAAGGAGTAATGGTCTCAAGTTGCAGTGGGGGAGGTTTAGGTTGGATATTGTGAAAAAGTTTTTCACTAGGAGGGTGCTGGAATGTGTTACCTAGGGCGGTGGCGGAATCTCCTTCCTTGGAAGTTTTTAAGGTCAGGCTTGACAAAGCCCTGGCTGGGATGATTTAGTTGGGATTGGTCCTGCTTTGAGCAGGGGGTTGGACTAGATGACCTCCTGAGGTCCCTTCCAACCCTGATATTATATAATTCTATGAATCTATCCCCCTTGACTGGGGCTGGTGTGACAGTGGCTGATTAGGTGTGTCTGCACCAGCATCCTGCCACACACCTCCCCACTTAAGCCGCTTCCAGGCTTGGCTTTGCTTGGCCCTGCCTCCCTCTGCCTGGGAGGTTATTCCGGGGGAGCCCCTCATGCCCACCTGGGGGGTCCCCGGGCCCATCCTTGAGGGGTTCACCAATCCCTCACCCACAAAAGGCACACTGGGAAGAGGATGGGCTGCCCCACAAGTCTGCGGTGACCCAGAGGTCCTAACACCAGTCACAGCCTCAGGTGCGTCGTCCTGGCTGTTCCCTTTTCCTTTCTGACGGGGGACCAGGGCTGGGACAGACCTAGCCAGGGCTGGGGCAGACCTCGCCCAGGCTGCCGAGTGCCTCAAGTTCTGGTTCCCGACCCAGCGAAGTTCGGACCTCCCCGGGTGGGGGTCCCACCTTCAGGCCTTCCTTAGGCCCCTCCCCCTCTGCCCCTGGGGTCTCCTCCCCTGAGGATTCTAATTCAGGGTGCTCCTTTTGGTCCCCCTTCTACTCTTGTGCGGTCTCTTTTCTGACTATGTTGTCTAGGGTCTAGATCCCCTTCTCCCTGGGGCCATGGGCCCTCCTCCTTCCTGGGGTCCCCCCCCTTGCTTTGGGTTACTTCCCCTCTTTCTCCCAGTGGGTCTCCTCCCCATGTCTTCCTTCCCTTTAGGGACAGGTTCCCAGTCCGTCGCCAGGACTATGAGGTAAGATAACCCCTCTAATACCCTCACCCGTTTCCAGGAGAACTTGCCCCAAACCTCTAGGGGCACCTGGGCCATGGGACAATACTCATTATCCATGTGGATGAATTTGAGTGTCATCCTCTCTCTGGGAATAAGCTAATGTGGCTTTATCTCCTCGGCTGAACGAGCAAGTGGGCGGAGGTCGTGTCTTCCAGTCCCCTCTGGGCTTTCTCTCCACCTGCATGGGAATGGTGGGCAAACCATGGCTCTTCTTCCACCCCCCAATCTCAGTCCAGCCACAGAACTCGGCTATGCCACATTCCATCACCGGGCAATCACGTTTTTTATGTCCCAGCTGCCCACAACACCAGCATACAAGCTGTCCTGGGCGACTAGGGGCACCCTTTGTCTCTTCTCTCCGTCTCTCCACGCTCTTCCCAAGGGGAGGGTTCTGTGGGTTTCTTCCCTCCCCCTGCATCCCAAGGTATCTGATTCGCCCTTGGAGAGAAGTCCGCTTCTGCATACTCCTCTGTCAGCTTGACTGCGGCCTCTACAGTGTCCGGCTGGTGTTGCCGGACCCAGGCTTGCATGCTCTCTGGGAGGCTCTGCACAAACTGTTCCAGTATCACCTGGTCCGTGATGTGCTCCACCGTTTGGGTGTTGGGCCGCAACCACGGTGTGGTCCAGTCTGTCAATTTCTGGGTGAAGGCCTGGGGCCCCATGCCTCCAGTCCACCTGGCCGACCGAAATTTCTGTTGATACTTCTCGGACAAAAGCCCCACCTGGTCTAGGACGGCCGCATACATGGTGTCATACTACCTGGTTTGTGAATCAGTCAGGGCCATATATGCAGCCTGTGCCTCCCCAGCGAGATATGGGGCTAGCCATAGGGCCCAGGTTGCCCTGTCCCATCCAGTGCCCACGGCCACTTGCTCAAAGTTACAGAAGAAGGCCTCGGGGTTGTCGGCGGGGTCCATTTTACAAAGGCCCAACCCTGTAGTGGGGGTGCCATCTCCCCACGAGGAACTCATCAGTTTCTGCAGGAGTTGTTGCCGCACCCCCGCCTGCTCCTTAATAAAGTCCTGCACAGTCTTCTGCTGCTCAGCCTGCCAGGCGAGTAGAGCCTGTCTCTCCATCTGGTGGGATTGCTGGAAGGCCTGCAGCGTCTTCTGCATCTCCTCCTGCTGCTGAGTCTGCCACTGCAGGGTTCCCTCCATCTCTGGGTCACCAAACTGTAGCTCTGGCACAAAAGGATCTTGGACAAGCCTCCACATGTCACGGGGTGCACGGCCAGCCCCTTTTTTTCTGGGCCTCATTGCCCTCCCGAATAAGTCCAGGGAGACTTCAGCTCTGTGCAACACCCATGTCTTTTATTCTTTAAGCATTTTCCCACCACTAGTGTCCAACTATATACAATCCTTACAGGTTTCTTGCCTACTGCAGGCTGGGTCAGTAACCAGCTAGAGGCCTTCCACCTCCCTCTGTGACGGACCCCTCTCTCTGCCTGCCCCAGCTCCTTCTGGCTCCTTCCCAGCCTTTGTAGCTCCTGGTCTCTCAGGCTGGCAGGTATTGCCAATCGCCAGGCAGACATAAGGCTTTTCAGCCAGCCCCAATCTATCCCCCTTGATTGGGGCTTGCTTGGCAGGGGCTGATTAGGTGTGTTTGCAGCAGAACCCTGCCACGTACCCACCTTGTTTGCCAGCAGGGTTGGAACCTGTAGATCTACCCACAGACTTCTGCCACTTTCCTTTGGGTTTGATTTATGTTTGAGGCTTGTGTAAAGACAGCATTTGAGTTAGAGATGTGGTGTTAGAGATGCAGAGGGGCATTGTTCTGCAATGTACATTGGCCAAACTGGACAATCTCTACACAAAAGAATACAAATGGACACAAATCAGACGTCAAGAATTATAACATTCAAAAACCAGTCAGAGAACACTTCAACCTCCTTGGTCACTCAATTTCAGACCTAAAAGTGGCGATTCTCCAACAAAAAAACTTAAAAAACAGACTCCAACGAGAAACTGCAGAATTTGAATTAATTTGCAAACTGGACACCGTTAAATTAGGCTTGAATAAAGACTGGGAGTGGATGGGTCATTACACAAAGTAAAACTATTTCCCCATGCTAATTCACCCCCCCCCACCCTGTTACTGACACCTT
This sequence comes from Lepidochelys olivacea, assembly GCF_965140295.1. NCBI lineage: Eukaryota > Metazoa > Chordata > Testudines > Cheloniidae > Lepidochelys > Lepidochelys olivacea. Next base: position 267,935,071 of record NC_140412.1, on the reverse strand, counting down.
CTTGTCAACTGTTTGAAATGGGCTATCCTGATTCACTACAAAAGGTTTTTTTCTCCTGCTGATAATAGCCCACCTTAATGAATTGGTCTTGTTACAATTGGTATGGCAACACCCATTTTTTCATGTTCTCTGTGTCTGTATATATCTTCCTACTGTATTTTCCACTCCATGCATCTGATGAATTGGGTTCTAGCCCATGAAAGCATATGCCCAAATAAATTTGTTAGTCTCTAAGGTGCCACAAATACTCCTCATTCTTTTTGCTGATACAGACTAACACGGCTACCACTCTGAAACCAGTATCCTACTAGCTATTCCCATTGCTGTGATTACATGGAGTAACAATATGGCCAGTACAATTGATCCCAGCATTATACAAGTCATTTTCTCAGTGCCAGGTCATTATGTGGAATGTCCTTTTTCTTTCTCCTTCAAATCCCCTTCTCACTTTTCCCCAAAGGGATTAATTGGCTTCTTTTTGCTGGATCAGCTGAGCTGAGTAGTTTCACCATCAGCAAATTCAGTGAGAAGCAAGAGCTGGAGTAGACAAAGAAAGAATTCTACTCAGAAGAGTGTAGCAATAGACTTCATTGTAGCTTTGAACAAAAATGTCCTTGAAATACCTTTTGGTAGGTTAACTGCTATGACTGGAGGAGCTAGCAAACTGAAAGGTCTCCTCAATGATTCTTACAGACTAATGAACAAATTTGATTAAGATTTGGCAGCTTTTCCTAATGTTCCCTGTAACTAGCAGTTCTTTCCAGGCAGTGCTGTCCTCCATGTTTGAAAAGAGAGCAGCCTAGTAATTAAATGATGAACGAAGGCAAATGTACTGATGAGCGTGTTTGGTGGTTTAATTAAATGAAAGAAAGAGAATGTACAACAAAAATGCCCGTCTAATGTCCCTTGAGGCCCTGCCAAACTCCCCCTTCCCCATCAAGTTTATAATGGGAAAGGAGACACCTGCACAAATGGTGTTTTCTTGGTTGGCCCTTTGTGGTCGAAATTGCTGCTGTACTTCACCAGCCTGGCATATATAAGAAGGTAACTAATGATGATCTACACAAATCACCTTCTAATTCATAAAGTAATAGTGACATCTCCCAATGTAGCTCCATCATCTTAAAATATCCAGGCTTTCATAGGTGGCATGATTTTTTTAAACTTCAGTGTTCTGTTAGGATTTTCTTTCCCTTAAGTTATTGTTAAGCTTTTAGAACCTTAACACCATTGTCTCAGAATTTTCATTCTGATTATGCCTTGGTTGGAGTGAGATTCATTTACAGTGTCCAATGCTTACTTCCATAGGTATGGATTATGCTGCTGTCTGCAAAAGAAAGGGGATTTCATTGCATTACTTTTGTACTCGAAAGGCAGTAAGAAGCTAATCAGGAATACATCTGAATAAGATTCAACTGGGTGACTCAGCCTGTGCCTCAGTAAACAGCTTCACGTTATATACATGGAATGTTCAAACATTATCATCAAACAAAAGGTTTGGTGTTGCTGCTGAATTAGCTGAAATAAGCAGCTATTACCTGAAGGCAATTGCTAATGGGTGGAGGGTCATCTTGGCATCTGCGGTACCACAGAGGCCAATAGGCAAGATAAAGATGCGTGTTTTTATGTAAGACCATTATAATTCTGTACAAATTTGAACTCATAAATAAAACTCTCTCCAGATCCAAGTTTCAAGGCAGAATAAATACCTGTAGAGACTTAGCCTCAAACAACTAATGGACAGAAATTTGCTGTTCAAATCCCAGAATTGCTGACAATAATTATTTCCTATTTTGCTGCTACAGTTAAGGTTGACAAACTAAGGGGAAAAATATAATGGTTTATTGAACTTCAGTAGAAATTACTTGTGTGTATGGGCCAATTTAGATTAGTTACCAAAAATAATTGGGCGCTCAGACTATTAGAACGTGAGCTGGTCAGTGATTCTGGCCTCACATGTACAATAAGAAATACCCCCATCAGTTTCAGTGCTAGTTTTTCTATGGAAAAATTTTTGTGTTTAGAAAAGAAACTGCAGCTCTGTAACTTTTAATGTAGTTTGGGGCTTGGGAAAAGGAGAAAAGCTGAATATAATGCAAGAAAAAAGCCCCCTGTAATTAGTATAGGGGGAAGAAAACATTAAGTATTATAGAGCAACACCAACTAGACAAAAGCAGGTAAGAAACTAAACATGCTTTGGATGAGCAAAACCAGCTCTGCGAGTGTGTGTTTAAGGCTTTGCCTCTGTGAAATGGACAAGCCAGAAAATATGAAATGTACACCGCAATTCTTGGAAGACCTTGGGAAGGGATCTTTTAGTTGTTCAACTCATCACACATCTGTTCCAGTAGACTCTTACCATGGTAGTAAAACATGACAATCTGTTGCATAATTGATATTCTTTTTTAGAAATACCTTATGTTCTTATGTTTAGAAATACAAATGTGTCTCTGCATCTTACTCTCCAGATGACAAGGGAAACTGAGTAAACTTGTGAAGGGTTTTGTGGGCCACATGGTTCAGAGTTCAGATACCACAGAAAGTGCAACAGTAAATCACTTCATAGTGTAGCAGACTCTGCTTACAGTTCTGATATTGTAAAACTGGTAAAAAGAAAAGGAGGACTTGTGGCACCTTAGAGACTAACCAATTTATTAGAGCATAAGCTTTCGTGAGCTACAGCTCACTTCCTCAGATGCATATCGTGGAAACTGCAGCAGGCTTTATATATACACAGAGAATATGAAACAATACCTATTCCCACCCCACTGTCCTGACGGGGAAGCAGACGTTACTTTTTTTTAATGTATCGCAGGGTGCAAATTGCAATTTTCTGTTCTAGTTGCTCCACTTTAGATCTTCAAGTGCTTTTCTATTTTGTGCCAAATTAAAAGATTTGGGAAGAAAAATATCATTAGGTTGCTATTTAAAGGGTTTTGCTGGCGGGGGGGAGGGGATTTGTCTTTCACTGGTGGTTTGGACAGTGTTTTCAGATACATTTTTTGGAAGTGGACAGGGACACATTTAATATAGCTATAGCCCTACTTCTTTGTGAGAGTCAGTAAATATAATTTTGATGCCTGGGAATTTAATGACATCTTTTCTTGGAAGAAGAACCGTGAAGAAAATTAGAAATTGTGGTCAAAATCCTGGCATCCCGTGACTATGTAACCCATAAATTAAAGCTTTTTGTGCTTTGAAACATTCAATGCCGAAGCATGATACATCTAACAACTTCTGTACTAATACATTTCTGTACTATTTATTTTATGTCTAAACATAATTGCCACATCTCTACCTTTTTAACTTCTACTGCTATAACAGTCAAATAACTTTTGCTGCTGGGAATCTCCCTTATTCAGAGTGTAAAATTTGGATGTGAGGAACTGCCATATAGTGTGACATAAGAGGAACTAAAGTCAGAGAAAAGTACCACCAGTATCACCAGTGTGGATATAAAACAGGGACAGCATAAAAGTAGTTTTATATTTTGGGGCTTTATACTCTGGGCTGAAATTGGTCCAAGTAAATAAGCAACCTATATACCTAACAATTTTTAGGTACAACTTATTAAACAATGAGTTTTCCTATAGACCTTAAAGAGTTTTTCTACAGATGTTAATAATGGCTCATTGGGTCAGCTGTTAGTTTCTCTAGTTAAACCATTTTGGGAAGTTCATGATCTCTGGAAAGGCTCATGAAAGGCATTCCATCTCCCAAGAGCCTTTCTAGAAGCAGCCGTCATATAACCTTAGCTGCTCTTTGTGCAGTATTTGTCTTTCAATGCAGTTATAGTGCCATTTTTAAAATAAATGAATTTAAAGGAAGTTTAAATATATATATAGGTGTCGTCTTTTTTTGGTCAGCAAAACCAGAAGAGATAAAACCGGTGGAGCTTGTGACGGGAAATGACATCACAGCACCTCCAAACAAAGAGCTTCCTCCAAGCCCTGAGAAGAAGACCAAGGTAGGTGTGCCGTTATGTCATGGCTTCTTTATACCCAGCTCTGTGGGTTTGGTTTCCCCTGCCTGCTTTACTCCCTGCTTCTTAAGCTGTGATGATACACTTCTGTTTTCTGAGCTAGTGGCTTTGGGGAAGTATTTCATTTGAACACCAAACAATGTAATTCAATTGTAAAGTTACAAACAAATTGGCTTTCAGTAAATCTAATTAACTGGATTTAACCCAACAAATTTATGCTCAACTTAAATGTAAAATAATTCATTGGGCAATGTCCATGGTGGGGAGAACAATAAATTTTCATAATGACATTTCAAGAATATTAATATTTTGATCCACTTGATAGTTTCATTATTATTAATGTATTTGTATTTCAGTAGCATACAGGGGTCCCCATCAGGACCTGGGGCCCTAGTCTGCTTGGCATTGTACAAACAGTTGGTCTCTACCTCAAAGAGATGGTAGCACTCAGCAGAGTCTGAACCAGAACTCTTACTGAAGTTTTGAACCCAAACAGTAATCTCTATATCCGTGAATGCCATGGTTTTACTCTCATTCACATTGTCACCTGACAAATCCAAAGGAATAGGCTTCAAACAACTAAGCTCCAGTTTTTATTAAGAGTTGATACCTAAGGCTGAATCCAGGTCACATTGAAGGGACTGGGAATTTGGTCATTGGTTTAGATTAGATTAGAATTTAGATCTTGCACTGCATTATATATGTATAATTAGACAGAAATGTCCCGTTCATTGAGCATAGGACTAAATGTCAGGAACTCCAAATATTAATTGTAGCTCCACCACTGACTCCCTTTGGGGCCTTGATTGTCTCTGGGCCAAATTCTGGTCCCATCAAATTTAATAGCAAAACTCTTATTGACTTCAGAGGGCAAAATCCTGGTCCCAGTGTTGCTGTTCCCCATCTGTAAAACCGGTAATACATTACTTCCGGTCAATGTTATATGCCAGCTCTCAGCCTTTCTTTTGTTACGCTCAGAAGACAGGATGTTTAATGTTTTTGTTTCCTCTAAATAGCATTTTATGTTCCTTGCTGCTTAACATTTTTGTTTACAATGCGCTATTTTTTTCTTTTTGTCTATGTTTGTGTTTACATTGGATGTTGCTTTTTGAAAAATGTAAAGCCTTCAGCATCCACACCATCAGCAAAACCTGCAGCAACGAAAACCAAGCCACTGTCCACTACAAGCCCCAAGCGGCCAGCTTCTGCCACACCTGGCCAAAACAAAAAACCCACCAGCCCTACTGCAGGTCCTACTTCGGCCACTACTCCCAAACGCCCAGCCACCAGCACTACACGTCCCTCCACTTTAACTCCTAAAGACACTAAACCAAAGGTAAGAGAGTATTTCACTTGCACATTGAAGCTCCAAGGCTTGTAGACCAAAATCCAGGTAACTGTTTTATCTAACTAGCAACAGTCGATAGAAATCAATGGTAGTATAGTTCTAGAGACAACAATGGAATAATAAGATTAAAGCCTGAGCTTGCTATCAGATCTGCATGGTTACAAGATTCTGCCTCCATGGATCTGAGGAGGATATGTATTTTGGCACTGAGGGGTAGGAAGAGCAGGAGAGCATTGAAACTTGCCTCTGTGTTTTTATGAACTACTAAAAGGTGCTCAAGAAAATTCTTTATTTTTTTACATTTAAAACAAAAGCCTGTAACCTTCTTTGTTCTGCATTATACACTTCAGAGAACTGCTGAATTAATGTGATTGAATTGGGAACTTAATGTTCAACTCCACATTCTATAAAAAGAGCTACACCAAATAAGTCAACAAGAAAACTGGGAAACCAGTAGGTGAATAAGACCACTGGGATGTGGGAGGGGGAAAGGTTAAGAGTACTGGATAGCTACAGTCTAACAAGGCAAAGCAGAGACTATTACAATAACAACTGGGGTTAAGCTATGGTCGGGAAAAGTCATCTTAAATATGAATAAGGGACTGGAAGAAGCTGCCGAAACAGGTTGTAGAAATCTACCATCACTGGATGTCTTCAAGATACAGATTAATCACCCATTTTAGGTAATTGTGACACAAAGCAGGGGTATAGACTAGGTGACCGAATAGAGATGCTTCTACTCCTAAATAGCTCTGTGAAATCTTCTCCAATGTCTTCCCAAATAAACACCCTGAAGAATGGCCTACCAACACTCCCCTTGAGATAAGCAGCAGGAATAACCTCCCCACCCCACGCATACATACGCTAATGGTGTTTGCAGATTGAGTGCAATCCTTCCAATTCAATGTCACTTTATGTAACTTCAATAGTGCCCAGATACCGTGGTGATGGATGCCATTAGATATGACTTATTCATTGATCTGCTCAGTAAATGCTCACAGTAAATGGTCGTTCAAGCACCTGTAAACTCTAAAGCATCATATCCTAGAGCAAAAGAAGGATATAAGCACTCAATTTAGAGAACTGAAAGCCTGTCTTCAATGTGCCCCATGCTGATTGTGACCTGTAAGTGGGTTGTGCAGTGTGTATTTGGTATTTGTAGAACACCAGACTTTTAAGGAGACACTGACAAAATACAAATATTTTTTTTAAAGTTCTTGTTTGTAATTGCATCAGAGATTATTAAACTGGAGGAATTTGAAAATCTAATGGATTTCCTGCTCCTCACTCAGCTTGGAAAATAAAACCGTTTACCTCTCACTGCATCATCTCTAGATGTTTAAATTTACTCACCTATTACATCTAGGTGCTTACATTTACATCCAGTTTGAAGCAAGGCATTTTTGTTTATAACAACTTCATGTGTATATTCTCATGCAGTAGTACAGAAACTGCAGAGGAATGTTGAAATAAACTTCAGCTGTAAATCTTCACATTCATCAGTGTGTTTGTTAAGGGCTTAACTGTCAAATGCAGATCTAAAGGATTGTGTTTAGTGTCCCCTATACAGGTGGTTACAAAAGGGCAAATATATGTGTCTGTGTCTCTGTCTGAACAAAGCCAATGTATATTTTGATGGAAATACTGATTTTTTTGGGTAGGTAATCCCACTTTCACTTCCTCCTTCCATCGTTACTTTTCTAAATTTATCACTAATCACAAATGTTTAATGCTTTTTAAAATTGATTTTAGGTAAACCATAATATCGCAGAAATTCTGAGTTGTGACCAAATATTGTGTAACTCCTCTGCTTCCCCCTCCCCCCCCCCCCAAATAACCACTTATAAATTATTTCCAATTTCTGTTGATGTTGCAGTCAAATCATCCCATCTGCTGAGTTTTCCAGGAAGGAATGAACCACTCTCCATTTTCCTGATGGGTCAATTGTTCATAAATTGATCCTTCTATTGTGTTCCAGATGATCTGCCAAATGCCTTTTTAGCCTGGAAAGCATTTTGGCCTGTAATTAAATAGCTTCCTTTTCCAGGGGTTAGTGAGTGCCATGATGCTAGGGAACTAATGACTAAAAAAGAACAGTGGAGCTCAAAATAAATACTTTGTGTAAGTCTACAAATGGACTACTCCTGTCAGCTGAGGAATCTAATGGAGCTTCCCAGATAGTGAATAATGAATTTTAGGGTGCACCAACCTCCCTGTCTCATGTGTCCTTCACTAAGTATAGCCAGCCACAGGTTTTCATGTACTATAGGACATTTGTTTTAGAATTTTCTGTTACAGAACTTTTCTTAGCAGTGTCTAGCTTATGTATTTAAGAATCCAAACAGTTGTGCTTCAGCCATTTTTAAAAGGAATTTCAGTGCATTCCAAGTTCTCTTGCAGCTACATCTTGAGAGTACTGTTTGTAATTGGGCCATTGGTTTCAGTGTAGCCTTTTGTTACCAGGTAACAGATGCAAAGAGCCCAGACAAACGGACCTCACTTTCAAAGCCACTGTCTGCTACGACACCTCGAGCTGCTGTAAAGGGCAGCTCTGCCACGCCCAGGACAACTGCAGCATCTCCAGTTACAACAGCCTCCGGTCTGAGAAACACTGCTACTTCCCCACCCAAAAGGCCAACATGTAAGCATTGCCCTTTTGAGCTCAGGACGAGCACCCCTGCTTTCTAAACTGTTGCTAGCTTCTGTTGAAAAATGTTAGTATTTGGATTAACTGACAGAAATTTAGCCCTCTCTTGCAGCTCATAGTGCCCCTGACAGTTTGAACTGAGGCAATAATCAGCACATTCCATGCTTGCACTTCTCTGGCCCCATCAGTTTGTCACATTTAGGTTTCCATTAAATAAAATGGCTAGTTCTTCAGTTGCAAATAAAACTATCACATTTTTGGCCACAAATGGTGAGGACTGCTTGAGCTGTGATAAGTGTGAACTTGAAGTGTGATAGGTGTGTAGAGATGATGATAGGCAGATGTAGAGACATAGGGGACAGAAAATTTAAGTTTTATAAATTCAGAGTCTGAGACCGGAAGAGACCATTAGATGATCCATTCTGACCTCCTGTATATGTAGGCTTGGCAGAATTAGATTTTTATTTTTTTGTAACTTCAACAGATATTAACTTTTTCTTTTAAAGCATTTTTTATTTTTGTCTAGTTAAAATTTTCACAGTTGCAGGAAATTATGGGGTGGTCAGACAATAAGAGGGGTCATGAAATTATTTAATGACAGTAGATCATAGAATATCAGGGTTGGAAGGGACCTCAGGAGGTCATCTAGTCCAACCCCCTGCTCAAAGCAGGACCAATCCCCAACTAAATCATCCCAGCCAGGGCTTTGTCTAGATGTTGAAGTTCAAAAAGTTAAAGCTTTTGTCAACATCACATGTCAAAATGATCAAGTAAATACCCTTAAATCAAACTCTAAGTTCGCCAGCAGCATTTCTTTTATTTTACCTATCTGTGAATTTCTGTTATCAATGGAAATATTTTTTGTTGGTTTGTATGTGTATGATGAAATTGACATGTATCAATATTTACTGATAAGAATCTAATACTTCCAAGCCTGTGTATATCACAGGCCATCTAAATTTCACCCTGTTTACACTTTGCTCAATGAAGGGGTAACTTGTACTTGGCTAAAACCATATCTTCCAGAAGGACACCCACCCAGTGTTGATCTGAAGACATCAAAGAATGGGAAACCCCTCACTCCTCTTTGTAATTTGTTCCAATGGTTAATCACCCTCACTGTTAAAAAAATGTGCTTTATTTCTAATTGAATTTGTCTGGCTTCAGCTTCCATCCATTGCTGCTTCTGCCTTTCTTTGCTAGATTAAAGAGCCGTTTAGTATCTGGTATTTTCTCCCTGAGAAGGGACTGTAATCAAGTCAAATCTCAGTCTTCTTAATATGCTAAACAGGTTGAGCTCTTTAAGTCTCTCACTATAAGGCATTTTCTCCAGCCCTCAAATGATTTTTGTGGCTGTTTTCTGCACCCACTCCTCCAACTTTTTACCATTCAGAACTGAATGCAGCATTCCAGCGTCAGTCTCACCAGTGCCATATACAGTGGTAAAATCACCTTCCTACCCCTACTCACCACTCCCCTGCTTATACATCCAAGGATCACATTGGCCTTTTTTGCCACAGCATCACACTGGGAATATATTGGGTTACTTGTCCACTGTGACCTCTAAATCCTTCTCAGAACCCACAGTCCATCAGTCTGTAGGTATGGTCTTGTAGAAATAGCACTAGGCCTTGTGCCAGACCCCCATGGAACCCTAACAGAAACTCTCCCATTCAGTGATGATGATTCCTCATTGACAGCTAATTTCTGAGACCTCAGTTAGCCACTTCTTAATTCATTGAATTTGTGTTTTATTGATTTTGTATTGTGCTCATTTTTTATCAGAATATCATGGGATACTAAGTCAAAAGCCTTATTTTAAGTCTGTTGCATCGATGCAGTTACTTTTATCAACCAAATTTGTAATCTCATCAAAGAATGAAATCAGGTTTGTTTGACAAGATCCATTTTCCATTAAAACATATTGACTGGAATTTAATCATATTCCAGTTTTTTAATTCTTTACCTATAGAGTCCTGTATGACCTTTTCCACTATTTTGCTTGAGATTGATGACAGGACTAACCCACCCTACAGTTACCCTGCCATCCTGCTGGCCCTCTTCAAAAGTTTCCATGGTACTCCAAGATTATTTAAAAATGGCCAGTGATCTTCTTAGGCAACTCTTTGGGACTCTTGGTTGTAAGTTATCCAGGCCAGTTGATTTAAAAATATTTATCCTTGGGAGATGTTATTTAACATCCTCCTTAGTTACTAATAGGCTGGAAAGTACTTCATTTTCCTGTGATGTGAGTACATTATCTTACTTCTTTCCAAATATAGAACAGAAATATTTATTGAACACTTCTGCCTGTTCTGCATCGTTATTAACAATGTTACCATCTACATCTAGTAATGGGCCTACACCATTGCTAGTATTTATTTTGTTTGCTGATCTATTAACAAAAACAAACAAACCAACCCACTTCCTTCTTATTGTGCTTAGTCCTGCCAGTCATGGAATTTTCCTGATGTCTTTAGTGTCCCTTATCAATTTTCTGCACTTCATAACTTCTAATTTATATTGATTGCTATATATTTCTTTTGGTTTTTTGGGCTTCTAATTGCTCACTTCAATTTGCCACAATCAGGATGGGCTGTCAGCCAAAGTTGTCCTCTATCTTGGTTGGGGAATTGTGGCTTTTTGGCCATCTAATTACCTTTTCTTAAAGAACTCCCAATTTTCATTTACCTTTTTTCTGTCTAAATTTTTCTTCCTAATCAGTTTGGCTCATAAATTTCCTCAGCTTTTGGAAATTAGCCTTTTTGAAGCACCAAGTGTATATATTACTGCTTGGGACTGTCTTTTGTTTGCCTACACCGAATGTAATCGGGTCATGATCACTGGTCCCTTGGTAACCACCAACTTCCAATCTCTTGAATAATTAATTTTTGTCCATCATAGTAAGGTTCAAAATAGTACCTTGTATTGGGTACAGTACCTTCATATGTCAGAAAATAATCTAGCAAAACTATCGTCAGGTTAGAGATGATGGCAAAGTTTAGAGATAAACAGGTTTGCCAAGGGATGCATTTTTGCTTTTGATATTAAATGAAGACAGTTGAGAGAAGGCCCCAAATTGATTTAAGAGAAGCAGAGAGGGGGAGTCATTAAAGGTGTCAATTGAATGTCACTAGCAAGCAATTGGTGAGAGATGTGGGAAAACCATTATATAAAAATGAATAAAAGTAAAAACAAAGCGACCCTTACCCACCATCCTGAGGCCTAACCATGTTATGACATTCTTTAGCCTCCCTGAGACTTTATGAGCTTGAGTCTCTCTCTGAAGGACATGAGTTGTACCATATCTTGTGAAATAAGATGCTGCTTTTGTAATGAGAGGGAGTTCACCCAGGCATGGGGAGCAGCTGATTTTATGAGAAACTTTGATGTTTCCCTCTAAATAGTAGGAAAGAGGCTAGCCCTAAAATGAGTGGCAGTCATCCTTTTTTGCATCTCACAAGTACGCATTGGGGATGCAGAAGAAGCTGATTTCTAAGAAGCAACGGAGAATGTCTGGCCACTCATGGAAGCTATGCCAGCATCCACAAAGGGTCGGTCTGTGTGTTGGCTTTCACTCCCAGTAACACCAATGAATCTGTTCACAATGAAAGCATGAAGAAAAGGTTGACTGTTTTTGTACTCTTTAGCTATCAAGACTGAAACAAAGCTTGCAGATGCCAGGAAGACCACTGTGAAGTCACCATCAGGTAATCTCCCTCAGTTCCTGCATCTAAATCCTTCTCTACTTCACTACAAAAATGTGTTCAATCAACATGTTACTGTGTATCTTTACAGTTGGGTATTTGTCTGCTTGATTTGATTGATATTTACTCAAACTTCCCTTTCTGTTATGATTATTGCAGCAGACCTGAGCCGCCCAAAGAGTGCTCCTGCAAACTCTGTGAAGAACAGCGCCACTACCCCCACTGCAACAACCCCAGGTACTCCTGTCTCACCTGGAGTTGCCACCAGCCGCCCCAAACCCAAGCCAGCTGCAGCCAGACCCACCACAGCATCGAGTACAACTCCAGAAGCTAAAAAACCATCAACAGTTAAAGCTCCACTTAAAACCAGCACTGTTCCCAAGCCACCTCGCCCAACCAGCAGTGTTTCTGCCTCTGACCTGAAGAACATACGATCCAAAATTGGATCAACAGATAACATTAAACACCAACCTGGTGGAGGAAGGGTAAGTCTCCTCAGTCAGCTTTTAGGACTACTCACATGCATTTAAGAGCTATTGGTAGTTCTCACTGCTTTCAGTCACTCTATGCTCACTGGCTTTCCTATATTCAGACTCTGCAGAGCTCCTTTTAGGTTCCCCATGTGCACAAGGCAGCACCATTAGCATATAGAGGAAATACACTTTGAAAGGTTTCATGGAAGTATTTGGAATATGAACAAAATTTCACAACTCTTTGATACGGAGAAACAGAGCCACACTCCTGATCTGAAGACTAGCTTGTGTGAAAGCTCAGAACTCATTTATTTTCAGAGTATCTGTTTGAGAAGAGGATTTGGGACTGCTAAAATTGTACGCCAGGTAGAGTAATGTGCCACTACATGGGAGATCTGGATTCAGGAGCAAGTCTTAGGACACACTGTCTCTGTTGACATGAGCAATGTGCTGTACGGGTTAGGCTTGAAGCAGAGGTGGATAGGGCAGCATGTGCTGTTCTCAGGACACCCTCTGGTGGCCACAGACAGATAACTAAGGAAGAGGGAGATGGATTGAGAGAACTGCTATGGGAAAAAGTAGATGCCGAGGTTGAAGGAGGGGGTAGGACATACCTTGAGGCCCTCATTTAATACAGAGGTGCTAATTAATTTTCTCCCTGTGATTCTCTGAATGAGAAAAGCCTTGGAATATTTCTATGGAGTTCCTTATAAGGGTCAGACATTAGACTGATTAATGTGTATTGATTTTTAATCAGAGGGCAATCATTAACATTTCCATCCTATACATCTTGTAAATGCAGAAACATGAAACTATTATCAGACATCATATAACAGATACTCCCAAACTTTGTGTGACCAAGTATTGAATTAGTAACTTGCCTTTAGTCCGAGGGCTTTACTTTGTGTAAAATGGAGCAAATTGCAGCACCCTTGCTTTTAATACAGAGGAGTGGTCTCCTGAAACTGATTTTCCATTCTGATCTCTGTAACCAAGGTGAAGCACTTTTTGATGGGAACCCTAGTCTCTGAAAGGCACACTAATCATAAGGGCAGTCATGAGCTGCATTGTAGTATACCATAAACCACATCACCGAAGGTACCACCGAACTGTTAAAAGTCCGGCATGTTATAACTGTAGATGGTCATGACCCCTCAGAGCCAAGGAGCCCAAAGAGTGCTTCCATGAGTATGTGTTGGGGTGCATAAAAAGCAGATATCTAAGTAATGACCGAGAATGTCTGCCCATTTAGGGAAAGCTGTGCCAGCGTTCACAAAGGGAGAAGCTTCCAAACAGGGTAAACCAAACCTGGCTGGAGGACCTGGAAGTGAGAACCAAGGGAGGAGTGCTCACAAATTGAATGCAAGTTGAGACTAGATTGGAGGTTGACTAACACCATTAAGGTCCTTCAGAAATCTGGTCAAAAGAATTCCAGAAGCGTGGAAAGCTTTCTGGCTAGACTTCAGGGCTGTCTGTTAAAGGGACATTGTACAATGTATTCCCTTGTTTGTACTCCCTTATTTTGTTGGATCATTTCCATTTCATAATAGCAGTAGGTTAGAGTGTATGTTAACATAGACTGTCTGTCAAAGAGAATCATTGTATTTCTTGCAGGGCTTTTAAAGTCTTCAAAGTTATTCTTCTTTTGGGAGTGTCCTAATAAACAGAGAAGTGTTGCCTGTGTTACTGCTGTATTATTAATTGGTTCAGCAGGGTACAGAGCTGCTGCAGAAGCCCTAGTCTTAAAAAATTCAGCTTTGAGTACACTTGCCTGTTGCGGTGAGCATTGGTTAACAAGTAAGAAATCAGCGGGAAAATGGGCCTCTCAGGCTGACACTGAATTTTTCCAAACCTGCACATTCTCATGTTGAACTAACTGCAACTTTTTGCCTTTGCACCAATCTTGATTGATTAAATCTTAATACACAGGATCAGGTAACGTTTCTTCATCGCTGTACGCAGCATAATGTATAGCATGAGCCACGGTAGGGTGGTGAGGGAGATGAGTAATGGGAATACAGGGCAGACCCATCCAGCGGAACGCTTAGTAGGGTTTCAGAGGTGGGAGGAAGTCTCCAGGTAGACCTGTGGAGCAAAAATACTGTAGGACAGAACCTGGCACAACTGTTCAGTTATTATGAGGCCGGGCATAATTCTTCCACAGAGCCGTGGCCACCTACCCCACTAGGAAGCGCTAAAATTCTGATGCATGAAGGGATCTTTCAAGAGATTCGCTTGTCTGAGTGAGACCGTGCCTTCTGCTTTACCAGTTCTAGATTTGAGATTCCACCTTGTCTCACCATTTTAACATGTTGATTTATAAAAAGTTCTCCCTGGCTTGTCCAGTCCACTGAATCTATCTTGGTTGTTGATTTGAATTCCATCATTTCCTCCCATCATTTACTTTGATTCTCATGGTTAAAATCATCCTCCATTTGTCTCCATCTAGGCTAAAGTAGAGAAAAAACCAGAATCAGCCGGTGCTGCGCGAAAGTCTGAACCCAATGCAGTCTCTAAAATGGCTACTACTAAAACAACTGTAACAAAAGAGGGTGCACAAAAGCAGCCCAATGGGAAAGTGAGTTTTGTTTCAGTCTTTTATCCCTGAAAGATGAAAGGGAAACTTTTTTCCATTTGAGTCACTTTCCCTTCTATTTAGCTTTTATGCTTTCTCTTGTCAGTGTCACTGTTCCCCTCCCTTCCCCACGTGCACCTTTTCCACATCTTTCCTGTATGTCCTGTGACACTGCCAGTAAAATACAGTCAGAAGTATTCCTGCTGACTTCACATATAGTTTTTTTCAAGGCCTGACTTACACATTGCTTCAGTGGTGTGCTCTGCCTTCACTTTTAGATGGGCTGTAACTCTAAGATGGGCTGGTCTTCTGTGAGGAAAACCTCCCTTCTCTATGGATGCATCTATGGATGCTGGGATTAGGAAGCGGGATCAATGGTCCTGGCACTTTCAAACAAAAAAGTATGGAGAACTGGTGACTTAATGTTCTCCCTGTAACTTTCTGGACCTAGTTTCAAGAATACTGTTCTCTAACCCCTCACAGCTGGTGGTTACCAGTTGTTGGCTTCCTACCCTGAAGTTCTGTCATGAAGTCTTATCCCAGATCTGAGCTATGTGGGGGAAAGGAGTAGAGAAGAGGAGGGCTGGCAGTGAAAGTTTAACTTGTGAGCTGGTGCTATCTCCTGAGATACCATCAGGTAGACCTTATATATGTATAGGATGGCATTGGTCTTGCTCTTAAATGTTTTGCTCCTCTGAATTAGAGCCAGCAAGCTGGTAAATTTCCATGGCAGGGTAAATGTGAGGGTCCTTGTTGCACTTAATCCAATCTACCTAAATTGGCAAGTATCATTTGAAAAATCCATGTTGGTGGTTCTAGCTACAGGTGATAACTTCAGTGTACAAAACCAAACTACTGTAGGAGGTAAAGCTTCCACCCCGTATTTAATTTATCTTCTTGTACCATGCGTGTTTCTGAACATGCTATACCGTAAGTAACCTCTAGGACTGAACTCAGGGGCTTGTCATAACTGATTTTATTTATTTATTTATTTTTTAAAGAGTAGAGTTGTAGCTTTCACTTAACTTTTGAGGGTTCATAGCCTTAGGCTTTTTTGTGTGTTTAATGGGTCTGGAACTGTTTGTTAGATACATTGTTTCTCCTGTATCTGGCTGGCATCAGACCTGCTGCCAATTAAGTTAAATTGGTGGTTTGACGACCTTCCATGTAGTTACTGCTTTCAGGATTAGGCTATACTGCTGAGAGGTTTTCAGATGCATTGCCTAGGATTTGAGTCGTTCCCAGGCAAACTGGAACAGTTTAAAACTGCAGAGACTAACCAGTGAGTGGGTCGTCGGAGGCAGTGACTTGGATCAACGAGATGAAAGTGTGAGAATGAAGGGATGGAGATAGCCATGTTTGTTCTCACTGCTGGAATGCATGGCTGAACATGCGCTAAGGAAGCTAGCATACAGAGTCTTCTTGGCAGCCAGGCGCTCTTGTACTGCTTGTCTGTACAATATGCTAAGAAAGTGTTGTCCTCCACAATAGCACTTAAGCTGTCACCACTGCCACTGTCTGCTTAGCTGTACTCTGCCTCTCCTTGTTTGTTCACTCTTTTTCTCTCTGTCTTTCAAGTTCTTTCACATGTAATGCTGAAGTTGGGTTGAAGTTTAACACAGCTCTTTGTTTATCTACCATGTTACAGCATCACTCCAGCCTGCCATATGACCGTTCTAACCAGTCCTCTTCCCTTGTGTTGTTTTTCCATTCTGTAACACTCTAGGTCCAGATAGTCTCCAAAAAAGCGAACTACAGTCATGTTCAGTCCAAGTGTGGTTCCAAGGACAATATTAAGCATGTCCCTGGAGGTGGGAATGTAAGTATGGACTCTGGACAAGCTGTCTTTCTACTAACTTCTTGTTCTGCTTTTTTATGTAGACTTTTGAGAATATTCTGTTTCAGGCGGATGAGCACGGCAGAATTAAGATTTCTGGGAGATGTGTAGGTAGACTTTTTCCTGAGCTGTAGTAGGTTAAATGTGTGAGCGTATGTTACATTTCACAGCCCTGCATTCGATCCATTTCCCAGTGACCTAAAGCAAGGAGGATTTTGCATCAGGAGAAGGACTTTGAAACACTTCTGGGGATGTAAGATTCCAATCTTTGTTTAGTTACTAACTTAAGAGCGACTTCTAACATTCAAGGCTACTGGTTTCACTGGAAATAGAGAGGTGAGCTTGCTGAGGTGTTGCGAGCTAATACTGTGATGGTTGTATACGCACTTTGAGTACACACTGTGGATTTCAGATGGAGATAGTATTGCTAGGTACCTAGAGCTGAGTGATCGGAGCAATGCCAAATACCCATCTGGATGCTGAAAAAAACATGCGCTTTAAAGACGTCCTGTGTTGACCTGACAGGTCACCTGTTTCCCAGTGGACACAGCCTGCATTACCTTTAAAAATATCTATCTATCTATCTATCTATCTATCTGTGCCAGAGTTTGTTTACTTTCTAAGTAGTGATAGTTTCTGGGAATGCAGAGTGTGGATGCTCGTAGCAATAGCAACTTTGCCACTGTTTTAAATAAGGAGGGTGACTAGGTGGAAGAGTCTGTTTCTTGCTGCTGCTAATTTTCCATTGTCCCTGTGCCCAACACACTGACAGCTATCGCTGTTGAAGTTCAGAATCCCTGTACTGAGTGGGGTGTCACCTATAGTGATGTCCTGGCTTTCCCTTCTCCATTCCACTGACTCTATGCCAGGGGTGGCCAACCTGAGTCAGAGAAGGAGCCAGACTTTACCAATGTACATTGCCAAAGAGCCACAGTAATACGTCAGCAGCCCCCCATCATCTCCCCACCCCACTAGCAGTGCCTCCCACCCACGGGCAGCCCTGCCGATCAGCGCCTCCCCCTCCTTCCCGATCAGCTGTTTTGTGGCTTGCAGGAAGCTCTGAGGGGAAGGGGGGGAGGAGCGAGGGCACAGCAGGCTCAGGGGAGGGGGCAGGAAAGGGTGGAGTGGGGGCAGGGCCCGTGGCAGAGCCAGGAGTTGAGCAGTGAGCGCCCCCCGGCACACTGGCAAGTTGGCGCCTGTAGCTTCAGCCCCAGAGCCGGTGTCTAGACAAGGAGCCGCATATTAACTTCGGAAGAGCCGCATGGGGCTCCGGAGCCCCAGGTTGGCCACCCCTGCTCTATGCAGTTGTGGGATTAAAAACTTATTAATGCAATGCTGTTTAAAAAAGCTAAAGTTAAATCCCTTCAGCTTCTCTTCCAGGATGGAGTGGGGAGGAAACCTGCATTCTTGGCCTGCAAATAGTCAACCGTTAGAGGCAAACGTAGTGCTTGGCCATGGACTCAGTGCATTGTCACCTGTTTGAGCACTTGCCACTCGCTGGACTTGGAGGCTGTAAATGCTGCCTCGAATATTGCTTGTGGGGCAGGTCATGCTCTGTTAGCACCTTCTTGAGAAATATGCCTGTGCATGGTTATGCATCAACTCTTGCATTCAAATTCTTTCATAAGTTACTGCAAGAGGATCCTGAAGACCTTCGTTGTGGGTTTTATTAAAAAAAGCTTGTTAAATCAAGGGCTAGTCATCCTTTTCACAGGTGGAGAACAACCTTTTCTCCGGGTGTAGGAAGAGCACAGCTACAGGTGTAATTTTCATTTAATCAGGCTTTTGTTCTCTTCAAGATTTATAACTGCTGAGACATTTTATATTTGTGCTGGGGTTGTCTCACATTTCACTTTGCCAGTGCTTGGCATCCATAGGGTTCTTTCAGCTGTACTGCTAAAGAGCAGCTGTTATGCACCCAAAGGGGCTTTATTTTATAAACCACTCCTTTTCTGTTGAGTGGTGTTTTGTATAGTATATTTCTGGCTGGGCCTCATGTACTTTTTCCTCCTCTGTTATCAACAGACATGTTACAGAATAAAACCTTGGGTTGCGGGGAATGTTTTTCACTTTATATTAAAAATCCCATGTAATAAACCACCAAAACTGTCCTCTTCTCTCCATTTTACTATTCTTCTATCCCCTCTAGGGGATGTTTCCAGCTCTAGGGAAAAGAGGTATCCTCTTTCAGCTCTTTGTTCTCCCAGTGTCTCTCTTCCTGTCACCACTACATCTCTTCTCCTCAGTCCACTAGTTAAGCTGTTCACTTTAAGAACAGAGAATAAAGTGCTTATCATTTTCAGGTTCCAAATGCCCAAAAGCCAGCTTCAGGCAGCCGCTCCCAGCCGTCCATCGCCCCCAAACCCAGCCCAGGCAGTACCAATGTGAGTAGAAGAGCCAGACTGGCACACCTGGCTTCTTATGATTGGATTTCCTTTTGTCCGTTTTGCATTCCCTCCGCTATTCCTGGGCACTGTACCAGGTGTCCGCTTCTAAGGCATTTTCTGTCCAGTCAGACAGCATGAGATAGTCCTCTCATTGCATCTGCTCATAGAAGCTCCCTGTTTCTATAGTTTTTAACCATGCAGCTGATGGGAATGATTGAAAAGTCCATGGTTCCAGTGCTACTCTTTCCTCAGTAATGGCTGTTGGGCATTCTTGGGGCAAGCAGAGTGGTTAGCAAAAGCTAGCGATTCAGGGTTAGTGTTGTCATTTTACAAAAAGGTCTGCTGTGGTAGAAGTGACTGGAACTTGCTAGCCAATTCATTCAATTACCTTCTGGGGAAAAAATTGGGGGTGGGTAGGGGGAACCTGCTTGCCCTGCCTCCTATGTGCAAGGGTGGTGACTGACTGTCAGGATACTGAGAAGTTGAGGTTGAAGGCTGTAGACTATTTTACTGCTTTCATTAGGTCTAGCAGAAAGACCCCAAAGCTCGCAGCATTAGATTTTACCTGGAAATAGTGTTTGTTATACTTTTATAAATAAGGAGAAAAAATACAAAAGCAAAGCAATAGAAATGAAATGTCTACTGTAAGTTTAAATCTAGCGAGGAGTAAGACATTTGGATAATCCATCGTACAGGCAGTCCTCGACTTTACAGCGTTATAGTTGCAACGAATGGCACGTACGCTGTTTATAAATTGACATCCTGTTTCGACTTAATGACATTGGTTTAGACTTTGACGCTTGGTCCAACAGTGTTCCTATGGGAAATTCAATGTTTTCAACTTAAGACACGATTTTCAGGAATCAATTGTGTCATAAGTCCGAGGACTACCTGTATATTCATTTTATCCCTGTTGTCAAAGGGTCTGGGTGCGATCATTCGGAATTCTTCTAAGAGCATGTGGGTTCTTTGGTGTCTCGAGGCTACCACCGTGTTTGAAAGCTAATGGAGAGTGGAAGGAGAGAGGGTTAGAGAGGTGAAAAACTAAAGGAAAGTATTAGTCATACTTCCTACCCAGAGTGCCTAAAGTCAGGCAACTAAATCAGCACTTAACTTTGGCCCCTGAGTCTGAGAACATGGCCTTTAGAGGGACAGGTTCAATAATTCAAGTTAGGCTTTGTCTACACTGACAACTGAATGACAAAATTTTTGTCGTTCAGAGGTGTTAAAAATAACGCACACCCCTGCCCTCGAAAGACACAAGTTTTGTAGAGGAAAAGTGCCAGTGTGAACAGCATGTTGTTGGCAGGAGCACTCTCCTGCCAACAACGCTACCGCCGCTTGTTGGGGATGGAAGTTTTTTGTTGGCAGGAGAGCTCTCTCCTGATGGTGCAGCTACACTGCACGCCTTTAGCGACACGGCTGTAGTGGCTAAAAGCTGCGTAGTGTAGACATAGCCTTAGTAGGAAGTGGGAAATTGAGACTCTTAAAAGAAACAGCTGTCCACAACCCTAAAGATTGTGAGAAATCACAATGACTTCTTCAAGGTCCTCGTTCATGTGTCCAGATGTTACCATTCAAATAGCCAAGTGACAGAATCTTAGTCCAGTTCTCACCAAACATCATATCATAAAAGCCATCATCACTAATCGGCAACTTTATTGGCAGACTCTGTGAAGACCAAAGACTGAATGGACCATGGCCACTGAACTCTCTTCTAACCCCTAGAGGGCTAACTGGCTCCTCCAGGTCAGGTTTGAGAGACATTGGCATGGGACAATATAAAGGGAGCTTATATTACTTCTGTGTGGACTGTACCTATTCTGTGAACAAAAAGAGCATCGAATCTAGCACCTTATGCAAGCACTAAACGAATCTGCACAATTACACACACGCCAAGTTACAAATACATGTGCACACAATGAAGCTTCTCAGTAGGCTCTTAATGGGCTTCAGCATGGCAATTGCAATGGTTTATAAACTCCCAGCCCTGAAGAAGAGCTCTGTGAAAGCTTGTCTGTCTTACTAACAGAAGTTGGTCCCATAGAAGATATTACCTCATTCACTTTCTCTCTCTAGTTTATAAAGAGGTGAACTCACTACTAAGGAAATACTTTTATTTTGTTTATATGGATAATCTGATACTAAATATTCCAAGCCAGCGAGGTACTAGAGAAGAGGATCTCCCCAAGTCCCCTCCCCCAACAAGTTAGTCCTATTAAAGTAACTAGAAGTTATGAATTCCTTGCCGGGGAAATCTTGGTGATATAACATCTTCCGTGCAGCATTTTACAAATTAACCAGGCAAGAATAACTTCATTTGCCACTGAAATGCAGCTTCCTCTGGGATGGAATAGGTCAACTGTTTAGTGGCACACAGCAATGCTACACAGCAGGTTATGGGTAGGAAGAGAAGACAGTCACATGGTATTGAAACTCCACGAGGCACAGTGTAGTTACTGAAGCTAGAATTCAGCCCAGGTATCGGGGTTAAAATCCTATTCTGGGGGAAAAGGCTGTGAAATCTTTAATAACTTAAAGTAGCAACAGCCTTGGCTTTACACCTATTCCAAAAGAGGGCATCTCCACCAGCAACCCTATGCTAACTTCATGCTGGGACGTTGACTCATTACTGACCCAGAAGAGGGCTATCTATTGAATCACTTACACTACTGCTGTTGCTGGTTTTCCAGAGGTTTCCCAGTCAGGTATTGTTCAGGCCCATATGTGTGTAGTTTGAGATTTGTCAAGAAAACAACCTTGTGATGATGTTGCTGCAGCAAATAAAACCCAGTAAATAAAAGATATATATTTCCATAGCTTATCTCAGAGAACCCCCACATCCAGCCTGTTTTTTTCTTAGCAGTAAGACACAGTCCTGGGTGTGGTGATGCAGTCTATCCCCATACGTAACAGCACATGCCTGTCAACATGCCCTAAAGAAACAGACTTAGTATCAGGTGGATCCACATCTTGGTGTGTTGGCTGAAGATGGTAGAGAGAAAGTTGAAGCCTCTAGTATATGCTTGGCACCACAGTAGGATAGCCTTGCTCCAAGTAGACCAATCCAGATAACTTCTCTCCTGGCACGTGGCTGAAGGCAACATGGGACAGGTTTAAAAGTCAAGGCTGGTGTTGGGTAGAAACAGTCTGGGGAACTTGGGGGTGAAATCGGCCTCTTTGGTCAAACTTTAATATTCCTATGCATATGGCATATGAGACACTCATTTCTGGTCACTATCCATCTCTACTGGTTTTGTTTTTTTCAGTACACGTTTCTACTTGCACATATTCACCCTTTGTTGGCTGGGACAGGGCTTTTGATAATCCTAATGAACGTTTGCCTTTTTCTTAAGAATTCTTGAAACCTACATCAGCAATGTTATTTGACACCTACCAGCCAGGTGATTAATGGGAAAAGTGTGGCAAGGGGAGATTAAGACCTCATTAAATATAAACTGCCCTTTGCGGTGGGACAGTGGTTTCCAGTTTCATAAGAAATGTTTCTTTGTTCTGAGTTGTTCCTTCCTGTCTCTGTAGGTGCAGATCCAGAGCAAGAAAGTTGACATTTCCAAAGTGTCCTCAAAGTGTGGCTCTAAAACAAATATTAAACACAAGCCAGGTAAAACTCTTAGTGTGCACCCTCACACTTTGTCAGTTAGTGAATATTGCATGTCATTCAGGCAGAACCTGTGATCCCAATTGGAGCAAGTGAGGTGGATGGATGGCATTCTGAAGGGAAGTATCTAGTTTCTTATGGATGCAGCATGATCTCCTGATTAGAGAAGGGGACTGGGAATCAGGAGACCTGATTCTAATCCTGGCTGTGACAATGACTTACCTTGTTCTAAGCTTGGCTGTAACAATGACTTGCTATTTGGGGCAAGTCACTGCCACAGCCAAGCTTAGAACAAGGCAAGTCACTTAACCCATCTGCCTCAGTTTCCCCAACTCTAAAATGGTGAGATACCTGCCTTTCAAGGGTTTTGAGGCTTAATGAGATCCTCAGAGGGAGGGCATTAGAGAAGGGTGAAGTAGTCTCTCTCCAGTTCTCCGGAACAGATGCAGGAGACCTTTTAGTGTTTTGCACAGTAACAATCCATACTTTATAGAACACCTATCCTGAAATGATCCTAAATCACTTTACAGAATGCATGTGCAAGAATCCTTTGTTCCCCACTGACAACACAGCAGAGGCACCAATTCTTCCAGTGTCTGAGATTTCCATTGGACTCCTCATTGAGCAGACCCGCTCTTTAGCTGAAATGCTGACAGGATCACAGTTCAAGGTGTTATGGCTGCAGGCCAGTTGTCTAAACTTTGCTTCATGTCAGATCAAGCCGACCCTTGAGTAAGCCCAAAGAGTATGGTCCAGGCCTTTGTCTTGCTGGTTTTTTCAGTAGCAAGGGACAATCATCCGCACAGAAGAGTCCCCTGGTAATGAAACATGCCTGTGTGAAGAAAACAGAGTTCACAGACCAAACCTGAAAATGAACACTACAAGCTAGTCTTTGTTTCCAAAGA
The DNA here is from genome assembly GCF_965140295.1 of Lepidochelys olivacea. Lineage (NCBI taxonomy): Eukaryota > Metazoa > Chordata > Testudines > Cheloniidae > Lepidochelys > Lepidochelys olivacea. The sequence goes on along the minus strand of NC_140412.1, from coordinate 267,911,591 downwards.
CATCCCCAGACCCAGCCTGAAAGTCTCTTGGGTTGAAAGCAGTTCAACCTTGTGCACAAAACATCATGGTTCAGTGCATCAAAAACTCTCTCCCACTTGGAGAACATAGTGTCACAAACTTGGCCTCTGTCTATTCAGTGCTTTGCAGTAACAAGCTGTACGCTACACTACAATAACTGCTCTTGTCCAGGGCTGATTAAAACACAATAGTCCTGCAAGAATTATCTGTTATGTCACATTTTAAAGCAATTCTGTGTGGCCAAAATGATGGGATAAAATCCATTGGCCAGAAAGGATTCCGTTCACCCATGCAAAGCTCAGAAATTCTTTTAAAATGCTGAGGAGCTTATGTATTTAATGATGTCCCTGGAGGGCTGAAATTGTCGCCAGTGTTTCACTATATGAACAGTTTTCTAATAAAATTGTTAGAGGAAGCAGAACAATACACTGCACGTCCCCTGTTACTTGATGGGGGTTGCAGCCCTCCCACGTTCATTGAGAACTTGCCACAAATCTCAAGTAGGTCTTTGGGCCTCTTTCCATCCCTCCAGCAGAGTGCAGCACTATCAAACATAAGAGGGTAAAGCGAGGATTTCCTTCTTCTATGGGTCGTGCTGTTGGCTGCACTGCTGACAGACGGAGGCCTTCTGATCTGTTCATGCAGCGTCATGGGAGCCTGTCTGGATTTGTTTAAATTGCAAGTGAAGAATAATTGAAGGTTTTTTAATATAAAGTCACTTTTCTCTGACTGGGAATCAAACCCAAGCTGTGGCAGTGAGAGTGCCAAATGCTAACCACTAGACCGCAGGTCTTCCTGCCCTAGAAAACAGTGATTAGTGGATGCAGTTTTACAGTTGCAACTGATGGAGATGAAGAGGGAATGGAAAATAAGTGAACATAACAACAGCCAGACTGGGTCAGACCAAGGGTCCATCTAGCTCTGTATCCTGTCTTCCGACAGTGGCCAGTGCCAGATACCCCAGGGGGAATGAACAGAACAGGTAATCAAGTGATCCATTCCCTGTCGCCCATTTCCAGCTTCTGGCAGACAGAGGCTAGGGACATGACCATCCCTGCCCATCCTGGATAATAGCCATTGATGGACCTATCATCCATGAACTTATCTAGGTCTTTTTTGAACTAGATAAACTAGTGGAGGAATGCAGCGAATGAAAGGGAGTCAAAAAATCCTACACCAAGATCGGGTCGTGGATCTCTTGCAAGCATCCACTTAAATAATGAGATGAGGTTGTCAAAGGACATGGAAGGAGAGGTGTCTGCACATGTATGTGAGTGGGAAGTTAGAGGATGCGATCAGAAATGACCTTGACATTTTAAACGTGGATTGACTGTCCTCCTTTGGAGGAGAGGAGTTGGAAGCACCTCTGGTATAATGAAGGTGGTAATGTGCAGTTCCTCCTACATACCCGTCCTAACATGCAGCATTCTCTGCACAGGGGCATCTCCAGGGTTGGACTCTGGAACTCATGCTTGCTTGTATTGTGGTTTTGTATGCAGAGGTGGAGTTCACCAGCTTTCATCTTGACAATGATCAGATTTGAGCCCAGGCCTCAGTTGGTGAAAAGCTGAGACACTTAATGCACTGTTCCACCCTACACGCTACAAAGTAATTGGCTTAACGCAGAACTCTGGGGGTGGGTTTGGAGCAGGAGGAGGAGGGAGGTCCTGGGTCAGACTCTGCTCCAAGTGCTCCCCTGTTCTGAAACCAATAATGAATTCCATCCACCTCTCTTGTTCCAGGGGGAGGAGATGTCAAAATCGAGAACCAGAAGCTGAACTTCAAGGAGAAGGCGCAGGCAAAAGTGGGCTCTCTGGACAATGTGGGACACGTGCCAGCAGGAGGCACAATGAAGGTATGTGTCATTCTGCTCTTTTTCTTGAGCTCAGTTCAGCTCCCTGTCTTGTTGCTAATGCATCCCAGTTGCCCCCTTCAGTCAGCCTGTGGCCATTTACTCATTCCCAGCATCACTTCCATAACCACTCTGTCATTAAATCCAGAAAACAAGGAAGGGCTAAATGGGAGAGAGCTCTGAACCATGTCAGTATCCATTCTAGATGGGTCCCACCACATGTCTCTAGAGCAGCAGTTCCAAACTTCATTGTACCGGAACCCCTTTCTGACAGCAAAAATTATGACACGATCCCATGTAGGGCTGGAGCCGTACCCTTGCCTCAAGCCCTCGGGCTTCGGTTTCCGCCCCAGGCAATGGGGCTCGGGCTTCAGCCTCGGGTCCTAGTGAGTCTAACGCAAGCCCTAGCGACCCCAATAAAACGGGTCACGATCCAGAGCGTGAGAACTACTGCTCTGAGAGAGCAGCCTGGTTAATTTTGTCTCCCTCCCTCTAGAGGGTCTGAGAAGAGGCTTAACCTTTTAGGCTAGATCTATAATCAGATCCATTGTTGCATGGGTGAGAGGAAAGACTTGTGTCCGACTTTTGCTCCCTCCATTGTGATATTAGAATACCAGCTCACTCGTCCTGGCTAAGTGTTTGTGTAACTTCGTTATTGCACCAATCAGAGCAACTGGAATGGCTAGTTGGAAGCTCTCTCCCAAACAGAGCTGCTGAGATCAGTGTGCTCTGGGCTGTAAATACGCATTTTACTACATCAAGGAATCTATCTGTCTGGTAGAATCCTCCATGGGTGGGGTTAACCTCATACTAAACCTAGCTCTGAACCCTTTCTCTGGATAACTGTAAGAATGAATTCTTGCTTTAGAGTTGGGATGCTATCTTGGTACAGCACTTCTCCGCCACAAGGACATCAAACTACCCTCAGCCACAGCTCTGTAAACTGCACTGGTGCATCTCTCAGCTTTACTACAGCCATGAGGCGTCTGCTTTTAGGGGTGGGAAATCACCCCCATTTAGATGACCTCTTCATTATGACTGTGCAGGCTAATGTACCAAGCCATATACACACGAGAATGGAGCTGGAGTTCACACATTCGGGTAGATTCGTTGGCACCAGAGGTTTAGTTCTAAGCACTATGGCATGGGAAGGAATCCGGTGTTCCAGCACAAAGGGCAGCAGCACCTCAGCCCCTGGGGAGAGCACTGGAGAAAAGCATCCCCTTCCAAATGCTTTCGCTTTCCATTGTTTCAATCCTATTTGTTCGTGATTGACATTTATGTTGTGGGAGCACCGAGAGGCCATGTAGGTTGGGGCCCACTGTGGTAGGTGCTGTATCCAACAAGATCATAAACAGTCCCCGTTCCAAAGGGCGTGCAGTCAGGGAGGTTGTGGAGGGGCTGGGATAACAGCAGATATGGCAGGATTCACACACACACAAGGATACAAATAGACCCCATTAAAATTGAGACACTGCCGACCATATTAATTGAGGGACAAGTAGGATGTTTCCTCCATTTTTGAATCCTTTAAACTTAATTTTAGCTCCCAGACGATCCGACTTTAGCAGGCAGATGGTTTTAAGCAGGTATAAACGTAGCTGCTATGTGAGGGTAGGGGTTAGAATCTGATCCCTGTCCTACTTTATGCCAGGCTGCTCCAGCTGTTTATACTCGACACTAATTCTACTCGGGTTGTTTGCTGATGGCCAGTGTTGTCCAGTGGTGCTGGGTTCCATAGATCGTGTCTCTGTCACCTCCACATCCAGCTTGCATTGTGAGTTCCCTGTCAGAGCTGGACATTCGTCTGGGTGTGCGAGAGCCTAGCGTGCCTAGTACCTCTTCCCTCAACACTGATCCTGCTGTCAGATCTGATCTAACTCTGTTGCCAGTGTGTGAGGCAGACTAGACTGTCCAGCTTGTTCATCTATAGCTCTGTGGGCTGTACAGGGCTCTCGGGAGTCAGACCTTGTTTAAACCAGTAAATCACAGGTACTTTTCTGACTGTAACCGCCCTCTAGTGGTCTGTCAAGGTGTTAGGTGCAAGACAGCTGGTCTTGCTCTGCTTGCAGAAGAGTGGTGTAGAGGTGGGAACCTTGCAAGTTTCTGTGTGTTTTCCTTCAGAATTATCTAGGTACCAAAATTATGGTTGTGTTCATGTGGGTTTAAACCCCAGAAAGGGGGGTCAGACGGGTGCACTGTCTGTCGAGGCTGCACGAGAGTGGTGGGGAATTGCCAGCTATTGCTAGATTTGCAGCCCCACTAGGCAGTGTAGGAAATGGCCATACCTATAGTCAATAAGATTTCTCAGCCCCCACTCAGATCCTCTGAAAGGAAACGGCAAAATCATTGTTCCAAATGCATTCCCTTGGCCGCTTGAGGAACCCATTTTGTAAGGGCTTTCTCCAAAGGAACATGGTGAGCAGGAGCAGGATGGTGGCCGAAGTATCATGGAGTGCATTCATTGTTAGTCAGGACCATCCACAGCACCCCTCGATACAGAAAATACACAGTACAGATGAGTTCTGTCTGCAGTGCTCACTCTGCTCCTGTGAGCACAGCCTGCTTCCAGATGGTGTCTCGTCTTTTCTCAGCCCCCTCCCTTGCTGCTAGTCACATCTGCTGAGGGGCTTTCCAGATAATTCTGCATTCCCCTGAAGAAGCCACAGCTCTATTTTAGCAGTGTAAACTCATTTTCCCAAGAGCAGTGTACTGGAAATCAGCAATTCCAAATAGGATCACCCTTGTTAAGGAGAACATGCCACAAAACAGAATCCTATCCCTTGAAGAGCTGCACCAAATGACCACAGACCAGCTTCAGCCAGTATGGCAAGGATGTGGTCTTTTGTGCTAACTTGCCTTTGTGGGTGTGGGATCCACTGTGGATTATTAATCTGGCAAGTAAGCAAATAAGCAACAGAAACAATCAAATCAAGGAGACTGTCTCATTGCAATATACTCAGATTACTTATTTTCACAAGTCCCTTCGCTTTTAATCCTACAGGGTAATGCTTGGTAGTCTTCTCATGGGTGATGGTGTCACTTTGTTCCAGTCTTCTTGCTGCTAGCCTGGTACTCCATGTGAATGTACTGCGTGTTCCATGGAAATGACTAGATGTTTAATAATATGAGCGCTCATTCAGTGTCGGCTATGACTAGCTAGCTGAGATGTGGCAGGAGGCCAGTGAGGTTTTGTGAGGCTGGCTGGGGTTGTGGGTTATTGAAGCACGTTGCTGCCAGATGTTGCTCTGATTGAAGAGCTGCTCAATACAGGTGGGTTTTCAGGAAATCAGGGAGTTGATTGTAGCGCTTCTCTGCTGCATTTCTAACCACCCCCCATCTTGGTGCGTGTGGAGGGCTCTCGGTGGCACCCTGACTGTAGTTTCTTCATTTCACTCCATTTCATTCCCATCCTTCTACTGACACGGCATTGTCCTCCCCAACCCCCTTGTTTCATTATAGCCTGAGGGGAGTGAAGAGGCAGCGCTGCTGGCTCAGGCCCCTCAGAATGGAGACGTGACAGCGTCCCAGGCAGGCAGTGAAATGCGGGAGAATGGAGTAGGGCTGACTGCGCCCGCTGTGGGTGGTGGTGACCAAAGGGAAATTCAGAGCTTCGGCACTCAGATACAAGAAACAAGTAAGTGCTCGTGCCTTCCTCTCTTCTCAGCTCAGCAGGGCGGGGAGGGGCGAGCACTCGCAGCAGGGGCGGAGCAGCCTGTGGACGTTGATCTAACAGATTTAAGCTTAAAGTTACATTTTTCTGTCAATATTTTGCCTTATTTTTAATGAAGAAAATTGCCTTTTATTTTCCAGGCATCTAATGATGACATTATGGTATCATCCTCCGCTCCCCTGCCCCCTCTCTCCTCCCCTTCTCCCCATCTCACCTACCCCCTTGTGTCGCTGCAGATTGAATCCCACAAACTGATGTTCCGTGAGAAGGCTAAGGCTCGCACGGACCACGGAGCGGACATCATCGTCTCCAAATCCCCCAACCTTTCCAGCAGCACTTCCCCCTGGTGTAGCACGTCCGTCAGCGAGAGCCTGGGCTCCATCGCCTCCTCGTCACCGCTGCAACAGCCGGCTCCCCATGCAGAAGACCTTTCTGCGGTGCTTTCTCAGCAAGGCTTGTGACTTGTCCCCACCCACCCCGCCTCCCATGTGCTTCCCAGAGTAACTCAGCTTGGATCCCTTAACCCGGCACTTGGCTTTAGGTGGGAAGGGGACAGCATTTTAGCAGGGCTAGCTTCCCTTTCAGTGGTGCTGTCTGTCAGCAGGGCAATGTAGTTGTTCGCCCATACGGCCCAGGAATCTGAGGTTCATTTCATTGTGACAGTGGCTCTACCTTCCCCAGTGTGTCTCAGGCTCTGGTGATCCTCTCCTCACCTCCAATCCTCTTGCTCTTAGGAGGACATCAGTATGAGTCTGAATGACGTGTTTCTTAGGGACAGGCAGCTGGAGAGCTCTAGACTAAACATGTGCTTAAAGCCACTTCTCGTTCTGGGGAGGGCGCCAAGCCTCATTCTGTTGCTGCGTTTGGGCGGAAGTGGTGGGGCTGTGCTGCGAGTGGCCCAAGCCAGGCCGGAGTTAATGGGGATAAGCTGTGATCTTTCTCTTTGTTAACTTTTCCTCCTGCTGCTTCAGTTTCTGCTGTTCCTATTTAATGATTATCTATATTATACACACACATTAGGCTGTTTTAACTGTTGACTTTAACCGTTTCATTTTTTTTTTGTGACGAAGTGTTGATGATTTATTGTGCTATGACCATGCTAAGTTTCCTTTTCTCTTTCCTTCTTTCCCTAACCATAGGAATAAAGACATTAACCGCTGCTGCAGTGCTGGCTTCTTATCGACATATCCAGCAATTGTAACTGTTGTTTTTCTTTGTGTTGTTTTTTAAAATATTTTTAAATGATGGAGCAAATTCATGTAATTAAGCCATGTCTGAAAGGAAAGGCATAAGAATGTGCTAAAAAAAAAAATCTCTTACTGTAACAGTTCAACCAAGCCTTGTATTGACTGCAACAAGCGATGCTAAAGGGATGCTTAGAGAACCTCCTATCGGGGTAAATAACCAAGCCCTAGAGGATGCCCTGGCACCTTTGTAGTTGCTTCTGTTGGATTAACAAAAGGCGCAAAGTATATTTATTAACTTGAATAGCCACAGACAGTTTGTTGATCGTTTTTTTTCTTTGCCATGGTATCAGGCCAGGGTCAGGGTATCAGGTCAGGAAGCTGCTTCAAACAATATGTTGCAGGTTAATGCAGGGTGTGTGTTCTGATGCAAGGGATCCAGTGTGATATGTATTATTTTTAACAAATGTTAAATGTAGGGGTCAACAGATTACCTGGCTAGATGCAATCTGGTGGGAGGCTAGGATGGGGAAGAAGTGAACAGCCGCCTCCCATTCAGGGAGCCAGAGAGGGAGAGCTGAATGTCTGTGAAGGGTTGGGAGGGGCAGAGTAGGCAGGCTTACAATATGAAGGCGGTACAGCCCTGGCTTGTCAAGAGATCACACACCATTGTGGTTTGAGCTCCTTGTTTTATGTTGCGAATGACACTAAAGAAACAAAATGTATATAAAAAAAATCTGGTGTTCTTGAGTCATCAAACTAACTTAAAGCAAAAAGCAGAATAACAAAACACAGGGATCAAAGTTAACTGACAACAGACGTCTGCTAAGGGGGCTGGCCAATTTGAAGTATGGGGGGCGGAGAGGAGCCCACAGCTTCCTCTGCTTGTGGGAATATTTCTCTTTGGGAAGCTGACAGTGACACGATAACCCGGAATCTGTATTTACACACAAAGATTCTTATTGCACTTGTATTTTTTATATTAAAGTTTGCATGATTTCTAATAAAATGGCATTAAAATGTAATAGTTTGCATCCAAGTGGTCTGCTAGTCTTGTAAGTGCTTTTTCCACTAAATACGAAATTGAATAAACAATGCAGATTTGCACCTGAAAGGGGCTGTTATATATACCCTGTTCTCTCCATAAAACTCCCTCTGTTCCCCTCTTCCCCATCACTACCACCTTTCCTCTCCAATTCATGCCACACGCATGCTACCCTAGGACCAGGGAGAAGCTGCTGGGCTCATCAAATTCTCCTGCTCTCTTTGCTTGGAAGTTCCAAATAGTTGTTTACATCTTTCAATGCTTGTTTTGAGGGTCCATCCCGAGGGGGTTCAGATTCTCGTAACCTTTTTTCTTTCCTGCAATGTTTACCTTGCTCTGGAGAGATGGACGCTGGAGACATAAGGCTGAGGCTGCACAACCAGAGGCAGCCAGGGCAGCACCATATCCAGTAAGCCAGTAATAGCCAAACCATCCATTGAAAGATTGCTCCCTGTGGGGTGGATTAGGAGGTGGCCCCATAGACAGTTGCACTTGCTGTCCTGCTACCTCAGTAAGGGAGGAGAAACCTATTCAATATCAAGCACCCTCCCAGGGTAAAATGGTTGAATTGTGTTGTGATGCCCTGAAGCACTGTGACAGCCGCTCTGGCTCTGCAGGTGCTGGCTCAGATCTCTATGAACATCAAGAAAGACCCATCCACCTGCATGTACCCCTCCCGGTATATATCACTGCCCCTTCTCTGATGCTTCCTACGTTTTGTTACTAAATTCTAACAAGATCTCTTTAAATCTGTGAATTGGGATTGAGCGGGAAGGGGGTATTTGAACCAGAGAAATGGTTTTAAGAGTCAATCCCCTTAACAGGAAAAGGCACAGACTTTGCTTCCCAAAGCAATAATGGAAGTTTGCTCTGAAATAGGAGACCTGACAGGGCTGCACTGGCTGGCACATTTCTGCAGTAGGGTAGGTGCACATCACCCAAAGAGAATTTTTCAGTCCTGTGTCTGCAGGTGTGTGGTGCCCCAGCTAAATTCCTGTTTAACACCAGATGCTGGGATTGGTGGTAATCTGAAGTCAGGCTTGGGGCTCCCCTCCAGACCCAGGAGTTGAGAAATGCGCACTAATGAGCGAGGTACCTGTGCGGGAGTAGCTGATAACAGACTCCAGCCACTGCTGTAAAATCCAGCCATGTGCTCCAGATACATATGGCCAACGTTCATTTGTTTTCTTCTGAATTACTCAGAGAGGTGGAAGCAGAAATACCACGTTCTTTTCACTTCATGCTGCTAGAGACCACAGGGAAGAGTAAAGCCATTGAGGCAGGATGTGTCTGATGGTCCTTTTTACCGATTTCACAGGGTGGCGAGTGTTTAGTTCGGGGGCCATGATAGGAAGACAGGTAGCAACATTGCACTTTATGTTCTGAGATTGCAAAAAAAGAAAGAAAAAAACTTGTTTTGCTAAGAGTTAAGTTTTACCTCCTCCTCATCCCTCTTGATTGCTTTTCTCCAATGAATTGGTCTGCAGCAGAGCGAAGGCCTATCTCTAAATGTGCACAAACCGTCCCAAACTCTCACAGGTTTCAGCTGAACGCTAAGAGCTCTCTGTGCTTCTGTGCCACTTCTCTCTAACATTTATTGTGCCTGTCTTTAGGTGACTTAGACTAGATCCAGATACACCAGTTTGGTTTTGTTAGGACAGCGTCAGTTTTACGAAGAATTTTTGATTTTATTTTAAAGAAATAGCTGTAAGTATTGTTAGCCTGGGAATAGTTGTGTGTGTGTGTGTGTGTGTGTGGTTGGTATGGTTCTGGTTTCCTATGTAGAGGGATGGGAGCAAGCGCTGAGTTATGCTGAGACCTGAAAATGAAAGCTGCGGGAAGCGTTACTGTCTATTCTGCAGCAGGTTGGAAAATCTCGCCGAGAAGCTGAAAATCCCATTAGTCCTGGTCTGCCTTTAAATATTTGGGACATTGACCCACTAATTGAAAACTCATGAGCTGTTACCTCTCACGGCTCAATGCTGCTTCCATTGCAGTCAACCACTGACTCCAGAGGGAGCAGGATTGGCCCCCGTGTGGGGAAAGGCTTCTGAGCCGTGTTGACTTGCACTGCTTGAAGGAGCCAGAGGCTCTCTTTTCAGCTGCATCTTCTCCAGATGACCCATGTAAAACGGAAGGCTTCTCGTGAGCCAGGCTCCTCTTCCCAGACATTAGGGATGCCAGTTGGGCAGGGTTCAACTGGCAGGATGTAGAATAATGCCAGCGATCTGTGTGTATTCTTGTTAGGGTTGATCCTAGGACTATGTAGTAAATTCCCTTTTGAAAAGTGGTGAGTTGAGTCTGAATTAAATGTGGCTTGAATGTAAATGTTCCTGGCCTGAGATGCCCTTGTAGAAACCAAAGGAATTCCCTGGGTTTCAGGTATCTGCAAGAAGCTGGCATGGCTTGGTACAGCCAGGGGACAGGTGGGCTGGGGTTGGCGTTCTTTTCCCTGGTGGCTGTCAGGTTGGGTTTCGTAAGCACATCTGACAGGAAGCTTTAGGCTACAGTGGACTTGACTCATGATGGATGGGGCATAAAAGCAACCTGCTGTTGTGGTCTCAGAGCAGAGCAGCCCCGTGGCAGTGTGTGATGGGCTGGAAATGGGGATCCACCCTGCTAGCAAGAGTAGCTCCATTGCAGCCATGGCAAGGCTAGAGGGGAATGTGTGTCCTAGGGCCATGACAACTCTTACCTTTGGGGGAAAAGGAATCTTTTTCTGGGCTTGTGATTAAAGCTGGGATTGGCTTTGAGATGTCTGTAATGGCTGATGCGGTGAAAGGCTAAGAGGTGAGGTTAATAGGCTCTTTGGAAAGTGACTCCTGCAGGAGCTTGGAGGTTCCTTTTCTGTGATGACTCTTGGTTCCACCTTCCATACTTGATCTCTCTCACACACCAGCATGTGGCATGGGGGTGCAGGCAGGGCCTCGGTGGGAATGGCTGGCTGCTCAGTGCCTGGGGACTGTTTAGTTGACAGTGAGATACACAGTTCAGTGGGGCTTTAATACTGTAAAACAAAGGATATTCAAACAAACAGGTGGATCAACTCAGGGCCACAACAGCAGGAGGCTGCATGGTCTGGCTGCATTGGCCGTTGCTGTTCCAGGGCTGTGCAGCACCTGGCCCCACAGGCTGGGCTACAGCCTGAGTGTGCCTCCTGTTGTCATTCTTGGTCCCTTACTGCTAGGTGAGTGTAGTTCTCTGTGCTGATCCTTGCTGTCGTCCCCTGTACACAGAGTAGTGCGTCAGCGTGAATGAGGCTCTAGACTAGAACCATTGTGTGTTTGGTGCCCTCTGAGCAGAATTTTGTTCTCCGACACGAGAACTCGGTGTCTTCCAGATTCTCGAACTGCCAGGATGCCCCATGTTCCACCACAGGTGACGGAAAGAAAATGCCAAGACCTCTTTAGCTTTTGTTGGACCACTGTGCAAAGGCTCAGTAGGAAGAGTAACTGGTTAGTTGGCTGGAGAAGTGTCATCTTTTTGGGGTGGAAGAAATGTCATTCTGCCCAAGTATATGCAGTGTTGTAGCCGTGTTGGTCCCAGGATATTAGAGAGACAAGGTGGGTGAAGTCGCATCTTTTATTGGACCGACTTCTGTTGGTGAGAGAGACAAGCTTTTGAGCTACACAGAGCACAAAAGCTTTGCTCTCACCCACAGAAGTTGGTTCAATAAAAGATGTGACCTCTCCCATCTTGTCACTCCGCCCAAGGGCAGTTTCTGTGTATGGGGCGGGGGGGGGGGGATTCACAAGAAGATTCTTCGCTTCCCAGAGGAGTTTGACAAGCAGTAGAAGCCAAGATAAATGTAGAACTATGGAAGAAAGCTGTGGAAAGCATCCTCCACCTTTTGTTGCCCTTTGCCACTGACAATTTAGCTACAATATATATATATTTTCCTTCTCACAAAAGTCTCACTTAATACAGGATGGCATCTAGTGTAAGATCAGTCAAGACTCCTTTATTCCAGCCCTCTGCTGACTTCCCTTTCCGGCATTTGGTATTGCCTGAAGGCTCAGTAATCCCTTAACATAGGTACATGGTGGAAAAGGCATAGAAGGAAAGTAGGAGAGCGGGGTGGACTGAGAGCCAGGTATGCTCTGAGCACAGGGCTAGGAGCAACGTTCTAATCCTGGCTTCGATATTGTCTCCCTCTGTAGTCTTGGGAAATCACTTAACCTCTTGGGCTCAGTTTCCTCATCTGCAAAACGGGGATAATAATAGTAACTTCCCAGTGGAGGTGTGAGGTAGGATTAGTGTGTATAAGATGCTCTCTAAGGGTTAAGTATTAACATTTTTGTGTTGTAGGAATATTATGCAGAGGCTCCTTCCGCGTCACATGAGATGCACCATAATGACTGAGGAGAGCACAGAGCTGTCCAGTTTTGGCAGCGACTGTGCAGCCAACTGTTGCTGTAATGTTGAGTGATACAACATTATCCTATAATCGGGAGGGGGGAGATTATTGCATGGATGTAAAGGCTGAGACTCCAGCTACTTGGGAGAGGTGGTAGAATACTAGAGGGGGAGTGCAAACCCCTTGTACTGACGCCAGGGAGTGAATTCGTACTGGTTTACTTCTGCCTTTGTTTCACCCTCCTTGTTGACTGTACAAGACTGGTGTCTCCATTAGCAACATTTCCTGATTTGATGTTGTGATTCTTACTATTGTAAAGGATTGAAATAAAGCTTCTAGATGTTCAACCTTGGCACCAGTGTGAATTTGCATTTCTTTGGGGGCTGATATTTTTCTGGGAAACAAACCGGTTCTTTGGATGGTGGGTTAAATCCTAGGCTGCTGCTGAGTAAATAAGGCACGGGCAGAGGCAGGAGCAGGGTACATGCATTCTCCTGCCGTATTTGCATCTCCAGCTCTACGTGTAGTCAGTCACTCAGCCTCCATATTCCCCTCTTCTCTGGACCGACCTCTACAGTGAATACAATGCAGTTGTGACATGGGGATCTCGCTTAGATCCTAACGCACCCTGTGCACTGATGGTGCTGTATAAATGGCTTAATCTGGGGAGCTCGTTTGACAGTGTAACAATCCTCTGCCCTGTGGTGTGCTTGGCTGGGTGGTAGCAGAATGGACTGTCATGTTTCCTTCAGCGTCACTGGTGCTGCTTCTCACCAGGAGTTGCTTCCCCTGTGCTACAGGGAGCAGAGAGGAACTATGTGAGCAGAACAGCAAACTGGAACCTAAGTTGAGTCCTGACTCCCAGCTGTGAACCTGATTGTGTGACTTTTGGCAAGTCACTTACTGTATCTTGGCCTCAGTTTCCTGATATGGAAGATGGGGGTAAATCTTACTTCCTGTGGATACTGTAATGTTGGCAAAGTTGCTTTGGAGATCTAAAGCTCAGTGACCGGATTTCCAGCCATCATGAGCATCTGCAACTCTTCCAACTGGGAGCTGTGGGTGTTGAGCACTGCTGCAAATCAGGCTGAGAGGCAGAATTAGAAGAAAGGGGAGGGGCAGAAATTGGGCTGGGCTGTTTTTAGAAACTCAATTATGCACCTTCTGCATCTGGATCCTAAAGCCCTGGAGTGGTGCCCAAATGAAACCTCGCCAGGTCCCCGCATGGAGTTCCTCTTATTTTTGTTCCTTTATCAAGTCAAGGCCTAGTGTTCTGTGTGGTGGGGAAACAGCTGCTCTCTTCATCCTGCCCTTAACAGCTTCTCTCCTCTTCCTTTTGTGAGTCCTATGCAAGCTGCTGCCTGCCTCTTGGTTTCAAAACCACCTTCTGTCAACTAGCAGGAGGTAGTGCCCCACCACTGTAAGCACAGCTGGCTGGGGCTTGGTCCTTCCTACCTTTGCCTGACCTCATTTGGTCTCTTTTTTTGTTTTGTTTTTTGTGGGGAATATGGAGCCACCAGGGAGTGTTAGTCAGCTTCACTTGCTGAGTAACACTCCCTCAGTGTCACCAACTCCCACAGTAAGCCCTAGATAGTCAAGGCTGGGGTAACACAGGTATGGTGAAAGAACCTGACTGCAGTAAGCTCACCCTCTTCTCTTCCACAAGACAAGCAGCCTCGGAGGTCTAGGATTTTCTGGACAGGGGACAAACTCCAGCTGCTCTTCAAGGTGGGTGCAGCTGTAGCCTGGGGAGGCTCGATAGATAGATAAAATGGGTTGCCCACTGAAGAAGACTGACTCAGGTGATAGTGCCTAGGATGGAGAGGGAAGTTGGAGACACCACACTTCACTATAGTGTGTAGGTTTTCAGAAGGCCAAGTAGGGCTGCTAGGTGTCTGTCCTCAGCCTAGCCCTTCTAGCCATCCCTGTCAGTCAGCTTTCTGTACTGTGCAAACATTCTGATGAGGGTCCCTCCTGCAGCTCTTGCATTGTGCATGGTCAAGGATTGCAGGAGACAATCAGGTTAACAGGCTGATATTGCTCAAAGGGATCAGTAAACAGCATAGGTGCAAACTCCTCAGGTCCCTTCCTGGCTGCAGCAAGGCTGTGATAGAAATTGCTTCCTTAAGTCCCTCCTCTGTCCAGCTTGTTTACAGAGCAGGAACACTGTTGTCAACATTTGTGTGCCCCCAAGGAGCAGCCAGTTGGGCCATTAAGTCAGGGCTCAGGTTGCTTGCTCAGTCAGGTACCTACCACTTTGAAAAATGAAGGCCTACAGCAGTTTTCCTCCACCTTGTTCTTAAGCCTCCTATTTTGCAGGTGCAGCTTCTAAATGTTTGAATTAATTACAGAGTTGCTTTTATTCCTCCTCTGCACCTGGACCCAATGAGGTGTGGTGCAACTGAAAATGGTAAAACAAGGGGCTGAGGCTGCATGGTCTGTGTGAAAACTAGAAATGAATGAGGAAGACAGGCAAGTGCTGTCACTCATAGAACTTAAGCCCAGAAGGGACTCACCAGATCATCTAGTCTGATGCCCTATGTAGCATGGGCCCCTGCACTGGCAGGAAATCAGCTAGGATATACACTGATGAGCCTAGCAAGTGACTCACCCTATGGGGCTGCAGGAACTTTCCACACTGCAAGTGTTTGTTAGTACCTCTACCTGCTGTGCTTGAAATCAGGCTGAGACTACAAGCCACCCCTGAGCTCTGTAACCTTTTGGCAGTATGGTACAGGCTCCATTCACACACATGGGCTCAGCAATATGATTTAATGGTAGCTTTGCCTCTTTCCTCCCATTGTCACTGATATAGCACAATAAAAACATTATGGAGCTGGGCACCATATCCTAGCCTGTTTGGCTGCAGTCTGTAGCAAGAGAACAATCTGAATACAGGGGTTAATAAAGGACAGAACCGGTTACTACTCTATCCCTTTTTATTGTCTTTAATCTAATGTTGTAAAAAGATCCAGTATCACATAACAGCCACTGAAGTATCCCAATATCACACTAGTTCTGAACCATTTAGACAATAGCTTGTTTTTTTTTTACCTGCTGGAAGGGGAAAAACCATACTGTTTATTGTACAGGCTGAAAAAGTAAAACACTGGTCAAATTATTGTGACAACCTCTCACGCAAGTGAAATGTAGATGAAAAGTTTTGCATGTCTCCAGGACCACCAGGCTGCCTTGGACAGCCCCTCCCTCAGGTGCAGTTCTGAACAAAATTACTTGAAGAGAGGCTGAAGCTATAGTAACTTCTCTCTGGAACTCACTGCCAACAATGACATCTGATCCAGGTCTCCAGTGAGCTTTTCCACCCCTGGGCTTCAGCCCACAGCTAGAGCAGAGTGATTCCATCTCCACTGCACCCAAGGGAGTGCTTCAATTACACTGGCAAGGGGCTGCTTCATGTCTTTGCTTCAGTTATAGCCCAGTGCAAGCACTGAAGGCAATGACAGGCTAGTTTTTGCTCCTGTAGTTATTTCCCACCAGGAAAGTTGCTGGCTCCTGGGTGGGAGGATGGAGCTCCTAGTGGCTTACTAGCAGCCCAATTAGAAGTGTAACAGGATCGAGTTACAGTACTGTGCCCTGTACATAAACTAGACTCTGGGCCATTACACACATGCCTCTGCCAGCTGCAATTAGGGTAATGTTAATCTCTTTTTAGTTACAAAGAGCAGTAGAAATAAAAATAAATTGCAAGTCCAGTGACCACCTTTCATTTCCCTGGTGGGTAAATCAGCAGCAGTACTAGAAAGCAGGCTCCTGCAATGTTAGGATACAGGACTTTCACTAGCATAACAGACATCACCTGCAAAGCCACTGTCAGATACCAGCTCCGCTGCAGCACTCTCCAGCTACCCGTCTCACACACTTTACAGACATGACGGAATTTATCCTCACAACAGCCCTGTGAGGTAGGTTGCTATCTTCATCAACAGACAGGGGACTGAGACAGAGCTGGGATGAGAGCTCGTGCCTCAGAACGTTGTGCGTTAGTCACAGAACCCTGCTTCTGTGCTACCCTGGTCCCAGATCATAGAAAAACAGGGATTAGCATTACTCAAGGAGACGGGCTACCAAAATGAGTGGCATCTGCAATTGCTTTATGGTTTGTACAGGTTACAGGGAGCTGGCCTCCTTGACAGATGGAGAACAAGAAATTTAAAAAAATAAAAATCAAAAAAGGACAAAAATACAGGCAGATAGAAACTACACGACATCTCACACTCCTAATGCCAACACAGCTTGATTTGTGCAGCAGGAAACCGCTTCTAGCCGCTACAGGCTCAGAGATGCCCTCTGCATGGAATGTTGGGTCCAGCCCCTTCCAGGGCTCGCTCTCCCTCCTGCCTCTTCAGACTGGGCTCAGCAAGTGGAAAGTTAAGACGACAAACCACCACCCTGCAGCAAAGCTGCCAGCTCTGCTCTGGCTGGCCCCGACCCTCAGTGCAAGCACAGCCATGAGCTGAAAGTCCATCTTCTGCCTATGCTGAGAGCTGCTCTGGGCATGACCCGCAGGGTGAAGGCAACGGAAGGGTTGCAGGAGTCAGCCATGTCTATTCCTTTCCAGTTCAGGGGCTACGACGACCTTTGGAACAGAGGAAGTGGCTTTCCATTGAACTCTGGGGCGTCAGCACTTCCAGTCCATTCTCTGTGCCTCAGCAGCGGCCGACGCCAGGGCGGTGCTGGTTCCTCCTACACGATGACCATGCCCGGAGCCAACAGCAGGAGATTCTGACAACACTGATCTTCTAGGATGGAGAGAGATGACTTCACAAGGGATAAATAGAACTTTATTTAAATAAACATTTGTGAACATCTTTATACAAATTACAAGTCCCCACGCTCAATCCTCCACCTCTATCTAGGCACCAAAGCTGCCAGGAGGTCCCTTGAGCAGATCCACCAAGATGTCAAGCAGCTGGCTGTGTTGATGGTGCAGGTCCCCCGGGATAGCAGACATTTCATAACACAGGCAGGTTTCCACCATCTTGGAGAGTGACACACGGAAATCACGCAAGAGGCGGATTGTGTACGAGTCTCCTTCCAGCACCAGAAGGTCACTGTCAGTCAGAGAGACTGTTGCCCGCCAGCCATCATCTTGGGGGAAAAGAAAGGAGCAGTTGAGTGGAGTTAAGCAGCAGGATGGAGCTGACTGGGCCCAGCATGTCAAAATGCACTTCAGCCTTTCCCCTGCCGCTGCAGCAGGAGGGATTGGTGCAGACCCACCCCCTGCCCTCAGTTTGCCAAAGTCTGAGATCCCCTCTGCAAGCCGTGCTCACCTGCCAGAGCGCTCAGGCTCCTCCACACATTTCCCACAGGAGCAGCTCGAGGTCTGTGCACACACGAAAGGAAGACAGGGAGAAGCAACTCACTAGGGCCTGGCACCTCACTGATGGCTTTACCCTCACTCACTCCAGACTGCTGCCTTGGAAGAGGGACTGGGAAAGGCAGCAGTAGCCATGAACAGGAGGTTACGTTCCCAAGGATGTACAGACCCTGGGGCCTGCTGAGGTACTGCTTCCATCTGAACTGATAAAGTCGTATCTCCCTGGGGAGGAGAAATTGTTCCTCAGCTCCAGCCCCCACCTCCAGTAGCAAGTGACCGAGTTTAGGCCAGAAGCCATTGTCCACCTCCTGCAGGTGTATTCCACACACATCAGGCCCTCGAGCTGTCGGGAACTGGCCCCAGCTTGTGAAATGTTAGCTGCCGAGCACGACATTTCACAAACACCTGCTTATTCAGACACCGTCTGGGTCCGGCAGCCCTTCCTGCCTCAGGCTCTAAGCCAGCTAGAGGTGAATGGTCCGAAAGCCACGGTGTATCTATCTTACCAGCTTCCAGCCCAAAGCAAGAGTCCAACATGCAGGCAGCAGAGGACACAGAACTGGGAGCATGCAGGGGAAGGCTGGGAGCATGGGCCAGGTGGGTGGGCTCCAGCAGCTGGATGGTGTGGGTAGACCAGTTTATAGGTAAGTAACCACTGCCTCCATGGTGCTCAAAGGGTTAACTCTGCCAGGAGCTAATGGGGAGAGCTCACACAGGCGCAAGGGCTCCTGCACTGACAAATGCCTCAGTTTACCCCCCAGTACCGACAGGGGGCAGGGACTGAGCAGAGGCGGGGAGGCAGAACGGCAGCGTAGCATGACGGGCGGAGCAGGGGGAACCAGCCGTAGCACCCACCTCGGACGTGGATGTCCGTGTCAGTCATGAGCAGAACAGCCAGCGGATGGACCTGGGAGGAATCCCGCACAAACACCCCACCATTGGACTTCACCGCCATGAAGTACGTCAGCCAGCGGCTGTAGAGCTTAGAGGCCTCCCTGGTCAGGAAAAACAGGGCGTTACTGCCAACCACATGCAGGTCCCTGCTCCCCACCCACCCAACCCCTCCCGCTTACACCACGCCAGGCTCAGCCCAGAGCGAAGGGCCTGGAGGGGATGGCCCTGTCCAAAGGGTGAGACCAGGCAGCCCTGGAACAGCAGAGCTCCTTTTCAGAACGACAGCAAGAGAGCAGCCCCAGCAAACCCACCTACGAGGAGGTTCCCGCCCCAGTGTCCAGGGGAGCTCACTCCCTTCCCCGCGGTACTGGCCTCAGCATGTGCCAGAACCATCTGCCCCCGCGTTCACACCCGCCACTTGCCTGTTGATGGTCGACTTGTGAAGCAGGACGGTGCCAGCCTTTGTCCGATAAGAGTAACTGTTGGGCTTGAATTTTCCCTGCCGGGTCACTTTGCCTTGTCTCACCTGAGAACAGGAAAGGCATCTCAGCAAGCAGGAGAGTCAGTCTATACACAGGCCTGCCAGGTGCTGCTGGAATCCAGGGCAACCAGCAAGACCTGGGCAGGGGTTTCCCTCCTGGACACCCTGAGCTGCTGTGGCAGCCTTGCTCTCTCCCTGCTGGTGGCAGAGGATGGCTAGGGGCAGGAAGAAGTTGCGATAGCCAGCCCTGGCTGCTGCAAAGCATATCACAGGAGTCAGAGGATTGGGGAGCCCAACTGGGGAGGAATTGTCCATCACCTCAGTGAGCCATGGCTGGACGAGCACAGGCCTGTGTTGGAGCCTGGCTGGTTTGGCAGTGGGAGAGATTTGCGGGGCGGGGTTGATTGTGTCACACAGGACGGGGAGCAGGCAATTTGCCCTCGGCCGTGCCCTGCCAACAGAGACATGAGCACAGAGCCCCAGTGGAAGGAGAGTGATCCCAGACCACAGCCCCACCCTCTCACACACACTATGCAAATGGACAATGTCCAGGGAGCCAGAAGATTGTGGGGTGGGGCCACAATGCCCAGGAGTGCAGGCAGCCTGCTGAGTCCTGGGACTGGGGCAGCCACAAAGGAAAGGAGGGAGCTCCCAGTCACCAGAGGGCTCCTACCTGGATGAGGTTGGGGTACAGGCCGGCCATGAGGACGCCTTTCACCAGCTCCTCCTCCTCGCTGTACTGGTTGCAGGCCGCAGAGGGCATGGTGCAGTCTGCGGGTGCTGACACCAGGAAGGTTTCGTAGATGTTCTCAGAGAACTGCTTGACAAGGCCTGTGGGGAGGAGTCAGGCCAGGCATAAGCACCCAGCTCTCAGCACAGGAGCTGCTCCCACCCCTTTTAAGCCCCAGCTTTGCTCCCTTCCCTCAGCGGGATGGGCTCCCTTGGTCAGAGACAGACAGACTCCTGAGGGTCTGTGCGGAAGCACCCACACCTGTCTGGGTCACGTGAGGCCGATTCACTTGCTGTCACAGGCAAATACCTGGCCCGAGGCTCTCTGGCAGTTCCTGTGCAGAAGAGCAGGAGGCCCAGCTGTGCAGTCACTCAAAGGCCCAAAGTCAGGGCTCGCCCACAAGCAGGAGTCTAGTTTAAGGAGGGATTTGCCCAGAGCCCCACCCCCATGCATTCACCCCCCCCTTAGCACCCCCATGACAGCCAAGCTCTCGCCCCTTGGGCCTAGGATGCAGGGCCTCTACTGCATGGTATTTGTTCCTGCCAATTGAGCCAAACCCTTGGGCTCTGACGGTGGGAGGGGCCTGTGGACTCACCATTGATGAAGCGCAGGCTGGGGGCGTAGAGGAAGTACTCCTGCAGGTAGTTATCTCTGGCACGGCTATCTCTGCGTCTCAGCACCTCCTCCCAGCCTGCCACAGCCCTGACAAAGGCCAGGTGATCGCTCCCACTCTCTCTGCTCAAAACGGCCTTCGCCTAGAGCCAGGAAGCTGAGTTAGATGAGCAATAAACCCTCCTCGCCCCCTCCCTGCCACAGTCCCAGCAGGCAGCCCTCACCTTGTCCACCTCCGCTCGGTTCTGCAGGCTGCTGCTGAAGGGGTCCCGAGTGAGGCAGGAGACTATGACGAGCAGCGGATGAAGGCAGCGATAGATGGATGCCAAGACAATGGCTTTGGCCAGTCGAGGGTCTGTGGAGATTTGGGCCAGGCGTTTGCCCAGCGTGGTGAGGGCTTCCCTCTGATCCAGCACTCCTGCAACAGAACCATGCACAGGGGCACATCCATCAGCCTCCCCGCAGCACCGACAGGACAGGGAAGGGGAGGCCACTGGTTTCAGACACAGTGCCGCTCAGCAGGTAGGGCAAGGACCCTGCAGAGACATCCTGCTGAGTGCAGCAACCTAACGCAGGAGACTGGGGTGCCAGCCAATGAGTCACCTCCAGGATGGGCATGGCCCCCTGGGTTCCAGACACAAACCTTCAGGACCACATTGCCCTGGGGGAGTCACTGAGCCCCCAGAAGCTTCCAACCTCTTAGGAAAGAGTGAAAGGGCTGCAAGATGACCATGTGGTCAGCTGTGCACCCAGCTGTAACTCCTGGAACCATCACTCTCCTCCCTCTCTTTTGATCTCACCTGGAGTCTCCTCTACCATTATAAGCAAAGCAGTGCGCAAAATCAAGAGTTAGATCAGCACAAGCTAAGTGAATATGGCTAGAATGGTCCCAGCTACTCCCAGCTCTGATCGAGGGCTCAGATGCATTGTTGAGATCCCACCCCAACCCAGAGCAAGAGGATCCCGTCCCAAGCCCAGCATCTTACATCTGGACTGGAGCTGTGGCTCCTGTCCCTTTCCACATTCAGTGTTAACTCACCAATTTCCTGCAGGAGGATCACTGCTTCATCCACAGCTTTGATGTCAGGGCTATCCAGAGCCTTGGAGAGGAATTCGACTGCCTGCAACGCACATGCAGAGACAACGTGAGACTCCCCCAGCACAGGATCAACTCTGATCCACGCAGAGTTAGAGGCAGAAGAATTCTCCACACTGCCCAGAAATGGCTGCTCTACATCGAAACACTGGAATGTCATTTCCTCTTTACCCACAGGGACACCGAGTTCAGTGCTCTGCATTTCCGCATGGCGCTACGTATGCTGGGCGCTAACCCTGGCTAATCTGCACATTTCCTTCCTGGGGGCTCCCTTCATTAGCACTACTGTTTAGGGCAGGAAGAGACAGCAAAAACTATAGCTCACTGAAATTATAAGGGAGTATAGGGAGGCAAAGTAAAATTATCAGTGCTCAGACAAACAGGATCTTTAATGAGTATCCATGGACAAGACCATAGGGCCCCCTAAGCACGGCGTCAGCACACGGGTTCAGTACCAACTCTCGGAGAACACCCGACCTACTTATCAGCTGCAGCACCCTGGATTTCCCCTGTTTACTGCCTGCAGACCTGAGCTCAAAACCACTGACTGGAAGGGGCACAGAGCAGGCAGAGTCACGCTGGCAGAGGGAGTTCTGCCAGCACTGTGGTCTCCTAGCCATGTGCTACACCTACCGTCTTCTCTGGCATGTGGATCTTGGCCTGCACCACCAGGTTCTCCAGGGGAGTGCGCAGGATTTCAGGGACCTGGAAAGTGGGCATTTTGTCCAGGCGGCTGCGAGGGAAGAGGTGATAGGCAAAGCCTGACTGGCAGCGGCCAGCACGCCCTCGCCTCTGCACAACGTTTGACTTTGACACCCACACAGTTTCCAGGCAGGAGACCTGGGGGAAGAGGAACGTTAGAGGCAAGTGCTCCTGCTGCGATTTAGTCTGTTTCACCAAGCTCCCCCTCTAGCCCAGAGACCTGAGGAACCCCTGCCCCAAGAGCTTTCCACATCACCTAGCTCAGACCTAGCTGCTTCTCTAGTGTGCAGAAGCTCTCCCCATTCTCCTCAGTCCTGGGCCAGTTAGTGACACACACCCACCGCTTTTGGGGCAAAGTGCTTTGCAAGCAACCTGCTATAGGGACTAGACACAGTAACTGTACCCACCGCCGAGATGCAACTGCCTCTAGGGTTGAACACCTAATCAGGAGCAGCAATGAAGAATGTTGCAGCAAGCAACAGGGGAAGCTAGGTATGTAAAGTGTAGAGACTTACACGGGGATTTGGAGGAGGGGAGAGCTAGATAAAACAACCCTTAATTGAGCACAGCGTGGGCAAGGACCTTGCTTGTACATTTCATACAAACCCTGGCATCTCAGACACACACCACCCCCCAGCATTATGACGGGGCATTGGAAAGAACCCTGGGACCTTTACCTTCCACTAAGGCAAACTCCAGAGTTGGGCTGAAGGGACCTTGATTTCACATCTCTGCCAAACGGCAGCCATAAACACACAAGCTCTCCCAGCAGTTTAAAACGGGTCTCAGTGGAACCCATGTCCCCGTTGTACTGCCCTGCTCCAATGACAGCAGCCAACAAGCCGGATCTGCACGTGAGCCAGCTGTGCAAAGCTTAGCACCTGCCTTCCTTCTTCACAGCCTTCTCTCTCATATCCCTGGCAGAGCCGAAGGGAAACGCCAAGCTTGGCGCCATCTGCTGGACAAAGTCTGCACACTCCCCGCTACCCCCCAGTATTCAACAGCATCCTTTAGCTCAGTGATTCTCAAGTGCGGCCACCACGACTTGTGGACCAGGCTGTCAATCGTACATTTTAACTGTTATAACTGAGGCCACCGTGAATTTGTTGTGGCCACAGCAAAAATTCATTTGAGAACCAGCACACTGATTCAGCCTTGCTGAATGCTGCTGACTCCAGGGAGAGGGGCTCCCGTGGACCTGGGCATAGTGCTATGCTGATTAAGAACCTGCTTTAAATCCTATTCAGTCTCTCTTGATGTCTGGGCAATTGGGAGCCAAGTGTGCGGCAGAAGCATGCCTGCCTCATGCCACTACTCAACAGCGCTCGCTCCAACTGGTGGAGCAGCAGCCAGCTTGGTTTGGCTACTAGGAAGTGACTGATGAGAGTCTGTTAGGGAGGGCTGTAAGGCAGGGAGATCCACTGAGGGTGGCACACAGACAACAGGATTTGTTCAGGGGTAAGTTTCCTGGTGCACACTGGGGTGGGCTGTGCACTGGGAGGGAGGTGGCTCAGACAGCCAACGCTCCCTGCGCAATCAATCACCATCACCTGTGCCTGAGAAGAATTCTTTTGTTTTTGACCTGCCTCTGAGATGAGGGGGAAGGAGAGGAGGGGGCATTATCCCTGCTCTGCGGAGATCACATGCAAAGTGAATCAGCAATTCAAGCCATGAGCACCAGCAATTCAAGCCATGAGTTAATAGCAGGCGGGGGACATCTCAAATGCTGCTTTAAGAATCATGCATCAGCTGCAGCTTGTTCCATGAATGCACACGGGACACACAAGAGCCAGCACCTTTGTCTTGAGGTCATAGCGCTCCTCCTTGTGAGTGCCGCTGTCTACCACATGCACAATGTCATTGATGGTGATGGAGGTCTCAGCAATGTTGGTAGCCAGGACGATCTTTCTCACTCCAGGTGGGGGCCGCTGGAAGATGTTCTGCTGGTCCATCATGGGGATGTTGGAGTGCACTGGCATGAGAAAGTGCAGAGTTAGCCTGGCCCTGCTCTGCCCACCAGCACCAGTTAGGGAGGAGGTCAGGTCTACTCAGCCCTCCAGAGCTCTCTCTGTACTGCTCATGCTCTTCCTTCACGTAGGCACCTTCTCTCAGCCCCCTGTGAGAGGCTGGGGCTAGTCACTGCCATCACATGCAAAGATAGCTGTTTCTAATGTTGGCATTACAGCAAACAGCCAACCAATGGTTTCAGAGTAACAGCCGTGTTAGTCTGTATTCGCAAAAAGAAAAGGAGTACTTGTGGCACCTTAGAGACTAACCAATTTATTTGAGCATAAGCTTTCGTGAGCTACAGCTCACTTCATCGGATGCATACCGTGGAAACTGCAGCAGACATTATATACACACAGAGATCATGAAACAATACCGCCTCCCACCCCACTGTCCTGCTGGTAATAGCTTATCTAAAGTGATCATCAAGTTGGGCCATTTCCAGCACAAATCCAGGTTTTCTCACCCTCCACCCCCCCACACACAAACTCACTCTCCTGCTGGTAATAGCCCATCCAAAGTGACTCTGAAGAGAGTTGTCACTTTGGATGGGCTATTACCAGCAGGAGAGTGAGTTTGTGTGTGTGTGGGGGTGGTGGTGGAGGATTTGTGCTGGAAATGGCCCAACTTGATGATCACTTTAGATAAGCTATTACCAGCAGGACAGTGGGGTGGGAGGAGGTATTGTTTCATGATCTCTGTGTGTATATGTCTGCTGCAGTTTCCACGGTATGCATCCGATGAAGTGAGCTGTAGCTCACGAAAGCTTATGCTCAAATAAATTGGTTAGTCTCTAAGGTGCCACAAGTACTCCTTTTCTTTTAGCCAACCAATGGTTCTCCCAGGCTTACTCATCAGACCCACCACTGCATCCGCCAATAATCCCAAAACCAAACTTTGGAAGAGTCAAGCACAGTAAAATGAAACAGCAGATGGCAAAATACTCCAGGTGCTGCAGATAGGAAGGGTTCATTTCAAACTCTGTGACCTAAAAAATAACAGTGGTTTTCAACCTGTGGTCCACGGACCACTGGGGCTCTGCAGACTATGTCCAAGGGATCCGTTGTCGTTACCATAGAACAATGGCTTTTGACCTATGGTCTGTGGACCCCAGGGGGTCTGCAGACTATGTCTAAGATTTCCAAAAGGGTCGGTACCTCCATTTGAAATTTTTAGAGGTCGGCAAAAAAAAAAAAAAAAGAAGTTAAAAACCACTGCCCTCGATTGAACAGAGCACACATGGACTTTCCCGAGGACTCCACTTTTCCCGCCCTGCTCTTCCTCCTGGGCCCGATTAGGGGATGGGGTCTGTCTCAGCTATGACATAATGCCACCTGACCAGCAGGGGCTGCAGCCAAAGGCCTGTAACTCCAACCCACACATTTCCTCTTATGGCTCAGGGACCTGGGGAAATTCCTGACAGCAGATGGGCTTGCATGCTGAGGGCCCCAAAGAACAACAGGTAAGTGGAGCAATTGGCCCAGATATAAGCAAGTATGTTTCAGAAGAGAGCATCCCCTGCTCACACATCTCAGCATGCCGCAGCCTGGTTATGGAGCTCGGCCATTTGGCATGTGGTAGGAAGGCACCAGATATGAAGCACTATTTTGCAAAAATGTTTTAAAATATCCTGTTGGGATAAAAACTAAGTTACATGCGCAGTGTGAAGCTGCACCTAGAATTAGGAATCACACACGCCCAGCCCTCACTCTGCCCAATTCCCTGGCCCCAGCAGAGCTCTGTGCTGGCTCCAACTTACAGCAGATGATTCAAGAGCCCTGGAATTCATAGGTGGAGATTCCCCTTGCTACACTATTTAGGAGCTCAGCACATAGCTACAGCGAACATGGTATTCGGTGGGCTCCATGATGGCAGACAGGGAGTGAGTTTGTCCCCCTCAAATCCCCACAGGCCTCAGCAGCAGCCAGGTCAGCATGGCCCGGGCAATCTGCCCCAAATGCAGTTACATGACAGGCTTACCATTGTGTCTGATGCATCCAAATTGATTCTGCATCAGACAGCAACAGCTGGAAGTGTTACTTAAATACCATGTTTCAGCCCCAACCATCTCTCCCTCTCCCCCAAGCACTAGAGAGCAGAGGCCTGGCAATGCCATCTCACCTGGTAAGACAAGGTACCGGCTGTTCTGAGAGCCGAGTGTTTCCAGCAGACGCTGCTGCACTCCTTTGATCTCCTGCCAGCCAGGAAGGAAGCAGAGGACCCCACCTAGGAAGGATCAAGAGCAGAACAGGCAACACAGAGATGCATGGGGCTCTTTTCCAAGCTGCAGACAGACACCATGACTCTTACTGAGATTCCCCAGGACTCCTTGGAGTATGGGAGACCTGGCACAGAGGTATTTCCCTGTCTAGACCCAGAAACATGAACAGGAGACTAACAGGTTACCACGTCTGTATCAGGACTGATCATCACTGAAACCCGTCAGACACATGCCCATACAGATCACAGACAAACAGCAACATGTAAGCCACCCCTCTAGCTTGGGGACCCTGGGGAGTTACAAAATCAAATCAAGAGGGAGAATGTAGTGGGTGATTTAATACATGCCACAGCCTGTCCATGCACTCAGACACAGTATAATCAACTCCCTCACACTGGCTGACTCGTGGGGTATTCTGCCATTGAGACAGACATCAGCACCAGGTGTCCTGGGATCCCAGCTCAGTGTCATGAGAGGAAATGGAGCTTATTGGCTTTGAAACAGCCAGACTTCCTAAAAGCATGGTTTTGAAACCAGCCTTCATCTTTCCAGGGGAGATGCAGCATTCTATGCCGTTTACTGGGGGGGAGCTCAACCTTAAAAAAATAACCAGAGACCCTGTTTGCTCTGTGGGAACATGAGATCCCTGGGCATTGGTACAGATGCAGCTGCTGCACTCCGTCCTGGGGTGGCTTCATTTCTGTGGTACAGTGCGTCTCCATCTCTGAAGCCCTATACTCCACGTTGAAAAATGCCATGCAAGTCAAATATTATTTGCCAACACAGTGACCACCACTCTACCCAGTGTCCAGACACCACGCTGCACGCTCCAGGAGACTCAAGAAAGTACGGTCACCACTCTCCCGTACAGGATGCAAAGTTGCACAGTGCATTTGTATAGCGGGTTACTTTATCCCCAAGAGACAGACATGCCAACTGATTTATAGCTATTGGTGCGACCTCAAGAGACTTGGGGATGTCACCCCATTTTTATTATATGGCAACGCTTTACACACAAATCCACTTGCTTGGCTCACTCTTGTTACGGTATGCAGACTCGGAGGTTACCAGTGCCTGCATCCTTTGCTGACAAACTCTTCAGATCTTCTTGCAGCCTCAGTGAATCCCAGACATGGGGTCTCTCTGTAGCTCACAGCAGCCCCAGGCACATGGCAGCCGCACACTAATGGCAATAGGGTTTACCCTGGGCTGCCTGAGGGTAAAAGGGCTCAGAGAGCAGATCCAGTACAAAGGGGTTGATGACACATTCACACGGGTGCTTTCAGGCACCGCTGACCTCAATTTTGTGGCTGTTCCACTGCCAGGGCCCAGAAGACAGTGCTCTCAGCCAGCAAGACCCTGGCAATACAAGGACCAAAGGCTGGTCTTGCCAAGTACCTTCAGTGCCCACAGAGAAAGAGAGGATGCCCAGCCCCTTGCAAGAGCCAGCCCTATTTTATGAGTCTGATCTGCTTTGGCAAAGGGACCAGGCTCTACCCGCTCTTTGCCCATCTTCCAAAACCCCAGGCAAGGGAGAAAGTAATGCAGCACCTACCTGGCTCTCCGTGGGCGTCGATCTGGAGCACAAGGTCAGTGATCAGCTCAAGGTCGAGGACACATTCATCGTCTGATTGCTAAGAAACACAGGAGGATATGTAAATACTGAGGTAGCAGCAGTGACCCAATGGGCGGGGAGAGGGGTACTACACACCCCGCAGCATCCCCCTAAGATGGCAAACACCTTTAATAAGAGCCGTGGGCTAGTGGTCTGATCACAGCACTACGAGCCATGAACTCCAGGAGCCTTAAGTTAGGCTCAGACTCATTCTGGTCACCACCTCTGCTGTACAGTGAGGATACCACCTCCCTTCCCCCATCTGTGAGGTTTGCAAGGATTTGTAAATATCAGCATTATGGATTATATTGTCACCACCAGCTCATTTAAATCATGGCTTTTGGTTGGGGCAGGCGGGTGCTACAGGAGAATGGGACATCAGTGAAACAACTGGGCAGCAGGAGGCCGAGGCTTTTCTTTGCATCTCTTTGCAAGTGAGAAAGAGAGCGCCCCCAAGGAGTGGGGCAGGCAACTGGATGATAAAGGTCTTTTAAGAGGATAACAGAACCAGAAAGAGTAATGCAGAGAGAGAGAGAGAGAGTGTGTGTGAGTGGTGAAGATGGCCGGGCACTGGACCCTGCTGTGATTGGATACACCCCAGAAGCCATCAAATATTACGAAGAATCTATACATAGGGAAGCGTTCCAGGTGGACAGAGTTCATAAAAATAGGCCCCAGCTGCAGCATGTGCAAGGACAGAACTAGGAAAAGGAGAATTCACGCACGTAGGTAATCTACAGTTGTTTAACTGGAGCTGTTAGCTAACTAGTTTGCAGTCTGGACACTCCACAGACATGTGTGTTTATTACTAGAGGCCAGAGTAAACCATAACCCGGTGTGCCCTGCTTCAAACTTCTCTGGAGTGTCCAGACTTACAGGTATACTTACCAAAAAAAAAAAAAAAAAAAAAAGGAGTACTTGTGGCACCTTAGAGACTAACCAATTTATTTGAGCACAAGCTTTCGTGAGCTACAGCTCACTTCATTGGATGCATTCAGTGGAAGATACAGTGGGGAGATTTATATACACAGAGAACATGAAACAATGGGTGTTACCATACACACTGTAAGGAGAGTGATCAGGTAAGGTGAGCTATTACCAGCAGGAGAGGAAAAAAAACAACCTTTTGTAGTGATAATCAAGGTGGGCCATTTCCAGCAGTTGACAACAACATGTGAGGAACAGTAGGGGGGGAAAAATAAACGTGGGGAAATAGTTTTACTTTGTGTAATGACCCATCCACTCCCAGTCTTTATTCAAGCCTAATGTAACGGTGTCCAGTTTGCAAATTAATTCCAATTCAGCAGTCTCTCATTGGAGTCTGGTTCTGAAGTTTTTTTTGTTATAATATTGCAACTTTTAGGTCTGTAATTGAGTGACCAGAGAGATTGAAGTGTTCTCCAACTGGTTTTTGAATGTTATAATTCTTGACATCTGATTTGTGTCCATTTATTCTTTTACATAGAGACTGTCCAGTTTGGCCAATGTACATGGCAGAGGGGCATTGCTGGCACATGATGGAATATATCACATTGGTAGATGTGCAGGTGAACGAGCCTCTGATAGTGTGGCTGATGTGATTAGGTCCTATGATGGTGTCCCCTGAATAGATGTGGGCACAGTTGGCAACGGGCTTTGTTGCAAGGATAGGTTCCTGGGTTAGTGTTTTGGCTGTGTGGTTGCTGGTGAGTATTTGCTTCAGGTTAGGGGGCTGTCTGTAAGCACAGACTGGCCTGTCTCCCAAGATCTGTGAGAGTGAGGGATCATCCTTCAGGATAGGTTGTATACTTATGTTAGCTAACTCGAATTGGCTGGCGGTCAGTTTCCTCAATCTCAAAGCACTCAAGTGCAGGCAAACCCATAGGGAGCTAACATTTCATTACAAAGGAGCCACTGCCAAGTTGTTTAGAGCGAAGTCTGAGATCTGATTCAGATTTTAGAAGAAGATTATAAATGGGATCTAACCAAACCTAATGGGAACCTCAGGAGGTCTGGGCTGGAATTAAAACTCTGCCAATAGCTTGCAACCCAAACCCAGCAGCACTGGACTAGTGCAGAAGAATTGCAGCAGGAAGGAACTAGCCCCAGCCCAAATCTCTTTTCATTGCTAACCATCCCGGGGGTTGGTACCATAGACAGGGAAACAAATCAGAGTGTGCTGTATACTCACCTTCACCTCGTAGTGCCGGTGTCTGTGACGGCCCAGCTTGGCCAGGATCTCTTCCAGGTAATATTCCTTCACCGGGTACATGAAACCTGGCACCTTGACTACGGGGCAGTCCCCAAAGTACTGCGAGAAGCGCTGGTTGTCCCCTGTGGCACTCATCAGGACCAGGCGCAGGTCGGGGTTGAGCTTCTGAATGCCCTTCAGCAGGATAAGCAGGAAGTCAGTGTTGACGTCCCGCTCATGGACCTCGTCCACAATCACATGGCTGACGCCCTCCAGGCTGGGGTTCCCCTGCAGCTTTCGTAGGAGGATGCCCACTGTGCAGAAGAGCAGGGCTCCTCCCCGGGCTGGTGGTTTGCTCTCCAGCCGCACCTGGTAGCCCACGTTCTTCCTCATGTTGGGACCCAGCTCCTGCGCAACCCGCTGGGCGACCGAGATGGCGCTGATCCTTCTTGGCTGGGTGATCACCACATTGCAGCGAGCACCACGCCCCTCCAGGATGTAACGCTCCAGCAGCAGCTGAGGGATCCGGGTGGTTTTCCCACAGCCAGTGTCTCCTGCTATTACCACCACAGGATTCTGCTCAACGGCCGACAAAATAGTGTCCTTGTGAGGATCCACAGGCAGCTGATGGCTTTCTGGCCACGATGAACCCCTCCTCTTCCAAAGGGCCAGGAGGTTCTGGCTAAGGCGCACTTCCTCCCCTTCTGACATGGGAGTGTACGTCTTCCCTGTGATGGCATCACTGATAGCACCTGACTCCTTACTCAGGTTCATCATGTCGTCAGCAATCCGAGGCCTGGATTCCCTCGAGTCCACCGGGTACTGAGGGAGGAGGAGAAAATTGGCACAGACAGACACTTAACTCTGAAGCTGCACCTTAAAACACAGAATGCCAGGAGGGTATGTTGCAGGGTCAGAGGTGGGGACCATCAGGCAGGATGCTGGTTTTGGCACTGACTGCATGGCCTAGAGCAAGGCACAAGCCATGTCGCTTTGGGCAATTCAGCCCCTGAATTCTCATTTTGTAAAGACTCAGCTCAGAACATAACCGCAAACCACCCCAAGCTAGCCCTCTACGCTTGCCTCATTTCAAACCTCTTTTGGGACACCCAATCCTTTCAACAAAGATTTTAGAGCGCTGATAACTGACCCTCCATGCGGTGCCCAAGACAGAACGGGAAAAACCGCAGCATCATGTAGTGGTGACCCAGCCTGCCTTCCACCCCCACGCAAGCCAATGTTAGAAATAGGGTAAGTGCTCCAGGGCAGGCGCCAGGCCTTACGTGAGCAGTGTTTTAGGTGCTGTGAAATAACCCTATCCCCTAAGGAAGTCAGGCCAGCTGACTTTAGACCCCTAGAGGCCATGGGAACACAGTTGCTGTTCAGTTATACACAGCAACACGACAGCTTGTGGCAAGAAATGAATCTCAGATCCCAGGGAAAGCACAGGGGGGATTTTAGGGAGCAGAACGCAGTTCCTCAGGTCAGGATTTGGCCAGAACATGCCTATTCAGGTTTAAAGGACTAGGGACATTTTTGAGCTCACAAGTCAGGACCTCAGGACTCCGTCTTACCCAAACAATGGCACTTCCAGCAGCACAGCGCTTCCCAGAAACAGGCTGGGATACCGACGCTGTCCCGACTGCAGAGTACCATGATCTATTGGATACTGCACAACCACCCGCCCACCTCTTCACACACCAGAGACCAGCCTCTGTCCTAGTGGAAGTGGGCACAACTCCCACTGACTGCAGCCTCCCAGCCTGATTCTGGGTTGAGAATTGAGACTTCTTGGTGAAGTGCCTTGTGTAACCAGCACCTACTGCTCTAGGACCATTGCACCCAACATTTAATGCATTCAGTGCCGTGAGAGAAAAATCCCCAAGGGCCATCGACAAATACTTGCAGCTGCTCATCGTAAACCAAGTAAATGAAGCAGAGATCACTGTATAGTTTGTTAAGCCAGCCTGCACTAAGACAGCGGTTGCTACCCTGAGTGATTTGCGTACAAGCCAGTCCCACGCCCGAGATCCCTGGCTTGGGGATTACCAAAGCAGCTCTCCCAGTACAGAGCTGACAAAATCTAGCTCGCTGAGTTCATACGCTATCGTATGATACCTGTGGCTTGGCTGGTTCAGGGACAGGGAACCTGGCTGCCACCTTTGCCCCGAGGTGGCCCTACGGTATGTGAATAAGTCTTACGTGGTTCAGGTAGTCCTCGATCTTACGCAGGGTGGCCTCAGGGACCTTGATGTGGCAGGGTCTCCTCTGATTCTCACCCAGCTCCCTGAGGGACGTCATGTTGTACATGGCGTGGCTCAGGGGGTTGTTGTTCTTGTCCACTAACCCAAGGCTCTGGAAAGGAGGGAGACAAATAGGGACAGTAAAAAAGGCAAGGAATCTCCCCACATGAAACAGTGTCTAGGGGGTGGGAAGGGAACACAGCACAGATGAGAATTAAGTCAGCATTTTCAGAGCCAGACTAGCTTTGACTGCAAGGACCATGCTTTTCATCTAGCTTAGCTCCTCCATGCACAGCCACTGAGAGCCCCTTCCCCAAAGGAAGGTGGAGTGCAAGGAAGGGCAAGTCTCCCTACCCAGGAAGGTCCCAATCCCAACAATTCCTGCCTTCACCAGGGCAGGAGGCTGAGACCCAGGGGAATCCTCCAGAATCTTCCCTGTTGTGAAATACACACATTGGAGCCCAGGGCTGTCCCTGACACCAACACTGCCAATGGCGAAATTCGCCAAGGAAGATTCAGATCAGAGGAATAGCATAGGCAGTAATTTCCAGTACGACCCACTTACAAGAGCTGTTAATCCTCTTACTGGCATTTCCACAAACTTCAGTAGGTAGCCGACCCAGAATAGTCTTTTCTGCCTGCCCTTTCCCAATTGATTTTGGAGCCAGGTAATTACCCATGACAGAGAGCTAAGAGAACAGAGTGGTCAGACTGACCCGCCTGAAGGAGCAGGGATCCAGCCTACCCTGTTTGGAGGCAGCTAGGTGGCTGAAAAGACAGAACCACCACTCGCAGGTTGATCCTTATACATCACTTTGCTGACGGGCGAAAACCCCCATCAGCGCCATGGAGGTTCACAATCTGTTTCCCAACTCCATTGCTGTACCCCTGCACAGAGTCCTAAGGTATCAGCCTAGAGACAAGGACAATTATCTGACCCAAGGCTTATCATGGAGTCCACTCTAGGTGGCAGCAGGGAACCCAGACTGAGTCACAGAAACATCAGCAGCCTTCAGTCTCGGAGGCTCAGCCTCGCCCCAGAATAGGACAGTTCTAGTATGAACAGTGTTCCTTCACAGCAGGCTGGATAGTGCCTGCATGGAAGGGATGCTGTGGTAGGAGCCACATCAAGATTTGCTATAGACACATGCTACTCACCTTCAATTTCTGGCAGGCCAGTGCTGCTGCTTTGTTCTCGGCCTCAACCTTGCGGCGGCCCTTGGCAGCGAAGGTCATCGGGCAGGGCCAGCGCAGAGTGAGCTTGCAGATCTTAGTCTTGGTGCCCACGGTACGGAACTGCATGAATTCCTGAAATAGAGACAGGCAGCTTTTGAGGGAAGAGGAAGGCAACTGAAAGGCTGGTTTATTCAGAGGGAGCCTCTGAAAGGTTTACTAGGCTATATTACCTAAACAGCAAGGCATTTTTACACGTAAGATTTTAACTCAGTACCTTCTGGAATAGGATCATAGAAAAGTAGGGCTCGAAGGAAGCTCAAAAGATTGTCTAGCCCGGGTCCTGCATCAGCACAGGGAGCAAGTAAACCTAAACCATCCTTGACACGCGTTTGTCCAACCTGTTCTTAAAAACCTCCAGTGACGGGGATTCCACAACCTGCCTTGAAAGCCTATTGTAGAGCGTAACTATCCTTATAGTGAGAAATTTTTCCTAATATCCAACCTAAACCTTCCTTACTACAGATTAAGCCCATTACTTCTTGTCCTACCATCAGTGGACATGGAGAACAGTTGATCACCATCCTCTTTATGTCAGCCTTTATCATGTTTGAAAACTTATCAGGTCCTCCCTCAGCCATCTTTTTTCAAGACTACACATGCCCCGTTTAACCTTTCCTCCTGGGTCAGGTTTTCTATGCCGCATCATTTTTGTTGCTCTTAACTGGACTCTCTCCAATTTGTCCACATCTTTCCCGAAGTGTGGCACCCAGAACTGGACACATTTCTCCAGCTGAGGCCTCACCAGTACCAAGTAGAGTGGGCAAATTACTTCCCATGTCTTACGTACAACACACCTTTAATACACCCCAGAATTATATTAGCCTTTTTCACAACTACATCACATTGATGGCTCATATTCAGTTTGTGATCCACAATAATCCACAGATCCTTTTCAGCAGTACTATCACCAAGCCAGTTATTCCCCAGTTTGTGGTTGTGCATTTGATTTTTCCTTCCTAAATGAAGTACTTTGCACTCAGAGAGACAAGGTGGGTGAGGTGATATCTTTCACTGGACTGACTTCTGTTGGTGAGAGAGACAAGCTTTCTAATATCCTGGGACCAACTCAGCTACAAGTATACTGCATACGTACTTTGCGCTTGTCTTTATTGAACTTCATCTTATTGATTTCAGACCAATTCTCCAATTTGTCAAAGTCATTTTGAATACTAATCCTGTCCTCCAAAGTGCTTGCAACCCATCCCAGCTTCATGTCATCTGCAAATCTTATAAGCACATTCTCTACTCTATTATCCAAGTTATTAAATTAAAATATTGAGTGGTACTGGACCCAGGACAGAACCATGTGGGTCCCCACCACATATGTCCTCTGAGTCTGAGAGCAAACCAGTGAGTACAGTCATTCAATCAGTTATCCACCCACCTTACAGTAATTTCATATAGACCACGTTTCCCTAGATTGCTTATGAGAACGTCATGTGACACTGTGTGAAAAACCTTACCAAAATCAAGGTATTTCACATGCACTGCTTTCCCCCTTACATTAAGCCAGCAGTTTATATAGCAGCATCCATGTAGTCAGAGGTGACCTGTGCTAAACCCCTCCCCTGAGGGCTCACCTGCTAAAGGCTCAGTGGGTACAAAGATAAGACATAACAAACAGGCTGCTCTGTGGAGCACTTCATAGAAGGAGGGAGTTAGAAGGTGAAAGATACAAGGGGGAGAGCTTGTCAAACTTTTTTACAGCATGTGCAGGGCATAACAAAGTCTGGAAAGGAGATAGGTGAAGTGAGCAGAGGAAGGAGAAGGAGAGCAGAGATGTAGGCAGGAGTGGAGTTCTGGACAAATTTGACCATCAACGAACATTACAAAATTCTCAGAATAAGGGATATGGCTCTGGCTGGCTGCACAAATCAAGGGGGCTTGCAGCACAATTCACCCCAGCAAAAACACAAACCCCACATATAACAACAGCTTCTCGTTTGAGTAACAATGCTCCCACTGCTTCTCCTGAGGGACTCTTCCCCAAGTCTCACTGTCAATAAGGTTTTCCTCTTCTTCAGCCTAATTTCAGCCCACCACTCTCTAGCCAGCCTTTGGAGAACCCCAAAGAATTCTTCTCCTTCCTTGAAATCTACACCCTTTCAATCACTGCAGCGCATCCTTCCCAGCCGCTGAAAGGCAGATTCCCAACAAGAGGAGATGGGAGACGCCATTCTAACAGCAACTCACCTTGACTGTGGAGGAAGAGGTTGCAATCTGAATCACCTGGGCCAGAAGGTTTTTGGGTAGAGGGAACTGGGTCAGAGCCCTGATGGCATTGTTATCATCTGTCATTTCAACAGAGGCCCCTCCCCTGCAAGACGAAAAGTAAAACAGTTCAGGTAGGTAAAAAACAAACTATTCTCTCTTCTCCCTAATTCTATTTTTGCTTAGACCCTTCCCCCTCCAGCTCCTTTGTCATGGTCTAAAATTGAGTAATTAAAGAATACAATGTGAGTAAAGAGATTATGAAGTTAATTAGCAATGGAGGGTTTGCAGCCAACTGGGTAGAGAGTACCATTACATTGCGTTACAGAACTCAGAATGAAGACAATCCTTCTAGCCAATGGAAGCTCCAAGTCAGAATTCTAGCTTCTACTGAAAGTAACTGTCATCCCAAATATTTACAGTTGCAATGCAAACTGGAATACAGGAATGGCTTTTACTCCTCCTTTAGGAGACACAGTCCATTTCAAAATATTTCCCCCTTTGTCCCAAATTGTTTCCCTTTAAAAAAAATTGAAATAGAGGTCCTGACTTGTCTTTCTCCTGGAGGGCACTGGCAATCTGAAGAGCTTACAATGAAAAAGCACAAAGCAAGGTACTGTGGGGTAAGGGTGGGAATAATCTCATTACCATGTACAAGGGCCACCTAAAGTAGGTTTAAAAAGACTGGCAAATTTAAGTGTGACTTTTGGAGATGACAAACTGCAGGCCAGGAGAACTGCTCCCCACCATGTCTATGAGGCTGACAGTGAGCAAGCTGGGGAAATCGCCCGTCAGAAGAGCAGGAGTCCAGAAAAGAACCCCACGCCCACTGGTGCTGACCTAGGTATGAAAGCAGGCAGACCTACCATGGAATGGCGCAGCATCCTTATGGAGCCTGGCACAGGAGCTTTATGTTCAGACTCTGCTGAAGTGCTCTATGTGCTCACTATGGTGTGGGCAGCGAGAGGTCAACTTTGAGGTCTTTGGGGATACATCAGCTCGTGCACAGACCATTTTCTCACTACTCCCCTGCTTTAGTGAGCTTGTCAGAACATGATTTTACCTCATGTCTCTAGCTGGGGTCCGAGCTTCATTCTGTGCCATAGATAGGTAATCGGTAACATCAATCGTGTCTTCTTCCAGCTCCCCTTCCTCCAACTCCCCTTCCTCTAGCTCCCCTTCCTCCAACTCCTCTCTTCGCATCGCTTTAGGCATCCTGCCTTGCTCCATGGACTGTATGGAGTCATCTGGTTCCACCCGTCTCCAACAAGTCGACAAGTCAGCCAGAGATGGTCCAGACTTGGAACGCCATCTGCCTTCGGGGCACCACCTGTCCTCCGGGCAGCCAAGCTGGTCAGCAAGGATTCGGTACTTTGCAGCATCAAACAGCTCGTTCCTGGGCCCTAACAACCCCCAGCCCTGAATAAAAGAGTCACACACTGTTAGACAGCTGTAGGGAGCTAGCAGGACCTGGCAACTTCTAAAGCAGACTGAGACCACGCTTGGTCCAAAGGGAGACGTGCAGAGATGAATCCCTTGTTTCCAGGAGAGTGAAAGGAAGCTGAAAAGGCACTTGCATACCTTAAAAAAAAAAATTCCGCCTGTCCCTATTTATAGTCACTCCTTAAAAGGGAAATCTGTTTCTTGCCGACTTCTCTTCCGATCACACACAGTGGTTTGGTATCATGCTGTTGCTTACAAAGGCTGGGCCAGTGCATGCTGGTTTGTTATACAGCAGACAGTATCTGTTTGGTGTTTTAAAGCACTGAACGCCCCCCCGCCCCCAAACACAACACAACACAGACTATACTAACTTTTCTAGACTCCTCTTTTCTCTCCCAGAACAGACAATGTTGATTCACACAGTAAAAACTTCACATTTGACTTCAAAGAACAAAAATATTTGGGACATCCCACCAAACACACCACTGGGGTTCTTGTTAGGGAAGATGGTAATTTTTCACTTCCTCCTCTTTCATGAAAGTAAGACGTTTACATTCGAGTGACAGATGCTTGTGTTTCTGAGTTTTGTAACGTACAAGACTTCAAAACTTGTCTGAGCCTGGAACTACAAAGAGCTCCCAACTGCTGTTTGGGTAATTATTATTTGCAAGAATCCCTCACCTGCATTCTAGGCCTATGTGCCCACACACAGGTGCAGGGACACCCATGACAACACACCTTGCTTTTCTATACTGTGACATTTCAAAGAGCTTTGGCAACATTCATTCATTTAGCCTCACAACACCCCTATTAGACAGGACAGTGTTATTTTGTACTATGGTGGAGCCTTGAGATCCAAATCCCTGATTTGGGGCCCCTCACACTACATACACATATAACAGACAGTCCCTGGCCCTAAGCAGATAGTACCATCTGTTTATTTGGACGGCAAGCTATTTATTATGGATAGCACCGGAATGACCACCTTTAGATAAAGTTGCCCAAAGCTTCCTATTATTAAACCCTTGTTTTCAGTTGCATAAAGCTCTGCTAAACTAACCATTCAGGCTGAAATTTTCTGTGCCAAATGCATGCATTGGGCTGAGCTGAACTGTTTTGAAAAATTTCAGCAAAAATGGTTCCGCTGCTTCTGAGAACGCAGCTGAGGTAAAATATCTCTCCCCTCTCCCCCCCATGATAAAAAAAATTCTTACAACAATTTCATTGAGAAGATTTAGCTTTTCATAGTTTCTGTGCTTTCAGAATGCACAGTAAGTAAGGTCTAGGGCCACACACTGAACAATAATGATAAAACAAAATATTCCATAGCTACTCATCCAATGAGCACCATCCACCCTGTGCACTGAATGAGGCAGGGATCCTGTGGAAAAAGAGTCTGTGATGATGTAATTAAAGACCGCATCATAATGCATATGCATAAAGGGGCCAAATTAAGGGTTGCACAGGCAACCTTAATTCTGTCATTTCCTAACCTTTGAGTGCCTGGCTTTGCAACCATATTGTTCTTTTAATTTTTGGATGCAATTAGATTTAAATTCTAGGGGGGAGCTGCAGCGACCCCTGTATTTAGGTTGCTTAATAGCACATAGGTCAGTATTGTCTCCGTTTTACAGACAAGGAAACAAAAGAACAGAGAGGTGATGCAACTCGCTCATGGTCACAGCAAAATCAATTGCAGGGCTGGGACTAGCATTTAAAACCCTGCCTTCCAGGGTGGTTCTCTAGCCACTAGACCGTGCTCCCTCCCAAACAGCTCCCAGTATAACTTTATATTGTCCGACAGTGAGGCAGGCACACAGGAACAGCATTAGGTGCACCCATCTCTCCCAAGAGTGATGAGCTTTGTTTGGAGATTGAGGACAACAAAGGACATAATGGAGAACAAAGACCAGAAGTAACTCAAGGCTGTTAATGTGTTCAGACAGCCTACTTGCTTGGCCATGGGAGTAAGTGGGTGTGCAAGCTCAGTCGCATCCAGCCACTTGCCCTAAGCCCAGTGGGGCTGCCCCCATTCCTGACTAGAAGACAAAACAACTGAGAAAACGGAGGAGGAAAGAGCTTTAAATAAGTCAGAGGTCATTAACAGCCATTAAGGTAGGCCAGCAAGTTCAGAGGCCTCTTCCTGACTCTTGGCAGAGATGTCGTGGGGGCGGGGAGAGGAGAGGAACAACAGCTCACCTTGAAGAGCTGGCATGCAGCAGCTGCAGCCTGCCTCTCAGCATCGATCTTTTTGGTCCCATAGCCTTCCACTTCCACATTCTTAGGCCATTTTATGTGCAGAGTGACTTTCTGAAAAGGAAAGAAAAGCAGTGAAATATGAGAGTGTGCAGAATCCAAGCCCTCTCTCCTCCTAGTACTTGGGTGCTCTCTCTGAATGCCAGGCAAGAGAAAGGTTTAATAAATATCACTAAGAGGCTCTTATTTTCAGCTAGTACTTTTCAGTAGAGGATCTCAAAGGGCTTTTCATTTAGCTGCTTTTTACAGATGTGACAGTGAAGTGAAGTGACTTGCCCACAATCACATAATAGGACAGTGACAAAACTACAGCTAACTAGTTATGTCAAATAACCATCCTTCCACAAAGAGGGAGGGTTAGAGATGGAGACTGGGTTTTTATATGCATATTAAATGTGCCAAGATGAAGAACAGTTGGAAGGGGGAGTACATTTGAAACACATACTACTATGCAATAAGCCATTAAGAACTGCAATAGCGCTTCAGACGTGTGTATTAAAAATCACTTACAACTCTGAGTATTCCTGGCCCTTTGCCACCTACACATACAAGCGCACCTCCCACAGTCAGAGGTTAATAATGGAATTACCTTTTTTCTTGGCCCGTTAGTGTGGATATACACCAGTTTGTCTCTTGCATGGGAGATCCCCAGGGCTCTTCCAATCACACTGTTGAGCAAGTTTTTTGGCTGTGGAAATTCCTTCAACAAGTCTCTGGAATCTGAAAGAACAATGGAAAAAGAATGCCATTTTAATACTCATATAGTCCTGTTCAAAGGAGCTGGAGCATGTTATAAACTCTTATCTCACTGAAGTGCTTTAAGGTCTAAAATTATGCCTGTTTTACAGATGTGGAACTGGAAGCAGAAAGTGCTTTGCCCATGGTGTTGCAAGGTGTCAGTGGAACAGAATTCAGAAACCCTGAAGTACCCTGGGCTCTCACTGGAGGACACTCCATTACCAACACACCAACAGCTATTCTGGTCTGGATTTCAGGAGAAGTCAGGCAGCTATGTTTACTCATTCCACTTTCAAAAAGCCTGAAAATATTCTATTCAGATTGCCTCATGGTTAGAACTTTTGGTTTAGTGACTCAAGGACACACCATGAAAGCCAATCTAGAAACACTTTATGTTGTACAAACAAGGTTTATAAGCTTTGAGATGAATGAAAACATTTCCACGATTAAAAAAAAAAAATCTATTTGAAATCCATTTCTTTGGATACAAACATTCCCTTGAAGTGTTCAGAACCTAAATACTGTGGCACTGGACTAGCCCCTGAAGCTAGAAAATGAAACAAAGTAAGTGAAACCAATTGTTTTAAAAAGAAAAGGAGTACTTGTGGCACCTTAGAGACTAACCAATTTATTTGAGCATGAGCTTTCGTGAGCTACAGCTCATGCTCAAATAAATTGGTTAGTCTCTAAGGTGCCACAAGTACTCCTTTTCTTTTTGCGAATACAGACTAACACGGCTGTTACTCTGAAACCTGTAATTGTTTTAATTGACTTGAGAGAAATACAAACCACCCCCCCCCCAAAAAAAATCAAAACTCCAACCAAACACCAACTGTAAAA
The DNA here is from genome assembly GCF_965140295.1 of Lepidochelys olivacea. Taxonomy (NCBI): domain Eukaryota; kingdom Metazoa; phylum Chordata; order Testudines; family Cheloniidae; genus Lepidochelys; species Lepidochelys olivacea. The sequence goes on along the minus strand of NC_140412.1, from coordinate 267,870,628 downwards.
TGGCAGAAAAGTTACTGAGCAATAACTGCATTTTGCACAAATTGTCAGTACAAATCCAAATACTTGGGATGCACATACCCCCTCACTGCCAAGTCAATGGCTCTAGAAAGTAGTGCCTTCAAGTAATGCATAGGCTCCCCTGTGGGATCTAGATACATGATGGGAGGTTATTTAAGGAGCTGTGGCTCCCTAACTCCACCACAGCTGCTGTCCACTTAATTTAAGTTTAGCAGCAGGACTCAAGGAAGTGGGAAAGGGAAGTGGGGATCTGTACTGAATCTGCTCAGAGAACCAGTTACTGGAATGGGACCTCTCCTTGGAGTTTGTCAGCACAGACCTCTACTTTTGCAAGATTAACTTGCACTAACAGCAACCAAGGAGGTGGGTCTGAGGAGAACTGGTTAAAGGTTGCAGAGCTGCTTACCCAAGCTGAGCATATAGCTCAGCTGCTAAGATGAGTAATGTCATATTTTCATGCAGCACACACGTAGCAGTTTAGCAGATTTCAGTAACAGAAACATCCCCAGTCATTCTAGAGGCCCCTTAATGAACCTTTACAGGTCACCTTTAAGGCACAGGCCTCTTTCATGGAAGGTTTACAACTCTCCAGAAAGATTTGCTGAATTTCCCCTGGTCAGTCACATTTCGTCAATACGTTCCAATCCTGGTTGCTAAAAGTCAGGGATTTCAGATAACAAGAGAAAGAACCAGCTTTTCAGCTACCAACACAAAGCCTAGGAGATCTGTGAACAAGAAGTGATCTGTTCTAATCAGAGCTATTCATCTCACTCACACTCTGTGCTGTTTAGTTTTGCTGAGAGCTCTTGGTAGCAGAAATATTGAGGGAAGACACATGGGAACTCCTGACTCCAAGCCAAGAGGACAGCATCTGTCAAGAAACTGATTCGCTGCTACCTCTGGCATATAGATAAAGGCATTTTCTCTACAGGCAGAAATATTTATTGAATGAGTTGCCTCTGAAGTGACCAGACAGTATCATTTGCAGGCATATCTGAACATTGTTCACCACAGAAGAGACTCTCTCCTGAATCTTCTGGGAGATCACTGACAGACTGTATGTTGTACTGTGGCAGATATACTATCCTTAACCAACTCTGCAGGGCTTTCGCGTAGAGCCTGGCAAATAGTATCATACAGGTATAAGAAGCTACAAAAACTATATTATATGGAAAGGCTTTTGGAGACCACTGACTTCCCATATCCTGGATTCTGTCCTCTGGCATATAGAAAGATGCTGATCTAGAGTCCAGAACAATCCCTATGACTCCATCTAATTTTCTAGGTTTAACCTGCAGCCCAGAGAGAGGAAATGTGCCCTCGCTGTCCGTAGGGTCAACTGAGTTCTTGTAGAGCTGTGCTTTCAGAATCCAGACAAGGAGAGACCTGGATTCCTCTATGTTTTACATGGGTTACCACTTCTGTACTTACCTGGTCAAGACCCCTGGAACCATAGAGAACTACATACAGAGTACTCTGTACTGTTAAGCTCTTATTTTGGGGGGACTGAGTGGGGGGGGGGAGCAGGAAGGGGAAGAGAAGGAGAGAAAATGGTCTTTCAAGCATAAAGGATGCCTCAAACCAATCATGTATAATTAGGAAAGGGATAATGAAAGCTAACATCACTGTCTGATGTACTTGCTCAATTCTGTTAGCTACAATTTTCAATGGTGCCTTTTCTTAGGAAAAAATAATATGAATAAACCCCTATCCCTGTTATTTCTAAAAGAACCTCCTCTCTCACTTTGAACAGGAATAAGGCTACTTCACCTCAATAGAGTCCCATGACAGGGGTCCATGAAGAGAGGGGAGGGTTGATAGGTGGCATGGGGTAACCTTTTCTAAGGATCCTCAAACTAATAGTCTGTCTACAGTAATCCCATTCTTAGGGGAAAAAGGAGAAAAACAATTCACAATCACCCCCACTAAACCCACTTTGTAGATGAGGAGGAGTTACATGGACTGCCATCAGCAAGAACATGTATTTTAGGTCTATGATTGCCTCTGCTTTGAGAAACAGGACTCCTTTGAGGAAATCTGTGATAAGGAGCAAAGGATGAGGAGGACCTTGTCACAGGTATCTACGAAGAATAGACGTGTTTATATAACGACACCAAGGATTTTGAGATGGATTTGTAGTCAACTTCAGTGTTTAATCCACCTGGGAGCAAAGGAGAATGGTTCCTCCAAATGGCAAAATCCTCCATTTTGGCTTGTAGATCAAGATCTGAACTGCCAGCTGAGCAACAACGTATGCCTCATAGCTACTGACATTGCCACAGAATGTGCCGTGCCCAAGGAGTCACCCAAATAATCATCCTACATCTTCAACCCCAGAACTGAAATGGTCTAATCTCATGTGGAGAAGACATGCATCACCAGAAGTATTTGAAGATGCAAACCTGAATTCCCAAGTTGCAGCGAGTGTGGTTTCTTCCCTGGCAGACTGAATTTCTTGGCACCTTCATCCAAAAGCAGAATGACGTATCTCTCTGTGACTTCTTATCTTGTCTTTCCACCACTATCATAGACTTTTCCAGTGTTGGGCCCAGTCTGTAGCCTTGGTGAGATCTTCCATGGTGCATGGTTCCTCCAGGAGCCAGCAGACCAACAAATGTCCCACAATTTGTGTTTTGCTGCAGTCATGTGTCTCGGTTGTTGGAACAGCCCCACTTCTGCATATTGACTTTTGACCTGCCAACTCTTGTTCAGGGGTGATTTAAACATTTCCAGGCCAACCAATCTTTCTCTGTGCCTCCAGGAAGGCGTTCAGCATCATCACTGAGCATTATGACATCCTCATCAAATATTTCAAGCCATGTGCACCACATTTCCAGTCATGTACCCATCAGTGATTTTAAAGCAGTTATGTAGCAGTTAGGAAGCTTTTCTGTGATTGCAGCTGGCTAACTGCTCTAGTGGGACCATGTAGCGGATGTCACATATCACTCCAGTCTCTGTGACTGTCAAGACTAGAGGCCCTGATTGCAGATGGGCTAAAAGGCAGTCAAAACCCAGTTGAGAGAGTTGGTACTTGACATCCCCAAGATGGATGAAATGGAGGCTGGTTTTAGTCTTTAGTCCCTATCAGGCCACATCTGTAGAAAGAGAGAAAAACTCTTCCCTTCTTGGACAGCAGACAAGTCAAGGTGGGTTATAAAAAGCACTCAGCACTGGCCTAATTCTAGAAGACAGTGGGAGTTTTACCACTGACTTCAATGGGTGCAGAGTAAGGCCAACATCAAGTGCTTTTGAAAATCCCATTCATAGCACCTAAGGTGCTATCAGCCCCAGCAAATCCAGGAAACGCCAAAAATTGTTAAGTGGAGAGACTGAATGGCCTACATTCTCATGTGGGGAATAACAAAAGACTGTTAGGTTGATCTTGACTGTTCATACCTTCCTCCATATCCTCTTCCTCAGAAAGAAGCTGCAAATGAGCAACAGATATGCAGGAAGACCAAGATGCATAGGGTCCATAAAAATTAAGGAAACCTGATGGAGAATGCCCCCAAAACATCAGACATGTGCAAGGATGAAAAGCTTGTGGCCCTCCAACACCCGCTCATGTAGATAATTACAGTAGGACTTTTCTTGCTAGAGGACTACACACCAGAGTTCTCAGGTTGGACTCCATTACAAATATTTATAATACAGCATCACCCAGTAGGGTAGGCACAATACAAATAAAAGACCATGCAGACCCTGCCCCAAAAGTGCTTACAATCTAAGAATGACAGCAATAACCCTCAGAACTAGGGTAGATAATCTCAAACTGGAGAACCACAAACGACAACTAGTGAGGCAAATCTGTGTAGCTACAGAGAGGAAGAAAAAGATTCCTTATTGGTGCAAAACAAAATTCATGTGGATTTCAGTAACAGACCCAGAAAACATCTCAGATCAGAGATGCATTTTCAATATACCGGACCCTCGCTAGAACACATGTCTATATAGCACGAATTCACATATAATGTGGCCATGGATCCCAAATTTAATTATTTTAATTGCACTTCATTTTAACGTGGTCCCCGCTATAATGCGGTACCATGCAAGGATCCCAAATCCCGCGTTCTAGCGAGGGTCTGGTGTATCTGTAGTGGTTTCACCAGGTGTCAGTGCCAAGGTACCAGAATAAATTGAGCCTGAAGATATCAATCTGACAATGGAAGGCTTGGGACCTGCCTCCATAAGAAATACCTCAAAGTGACTTTCATGCTCCCTATGGGCTCAAGTAATAGTCACTGAGATGGAGCTCAGGCTTTCAGGGAGCCCTTAAAGACACCTTACGTGTTGAATGAGGCATACCTTTTATGCTTTCAGAGAGCATCCTGAAACAACCTCACGTGCTCTGAGTCTATCACTGGAGAACTCAATACAAGGCAATGAGGATGAAAAGACTCCAGCAATCTGCTCCAGCTTTATCTGAGTCACTGTTATCACTGTCAAAGTCTGCCTGTAACACCCAAGCAGCTTTCTGGTTGGCTAGTTGGGCTTTTTGATGTCACAGAGTATGCCAGCTCCTAACTGTGTACAGCCAAGATCTCACTAAAACACAAAAAGACAGCTATACCTATTATGTTTAATGGACACTTGGGAAAAATTAAGGGAAGCAGAAAGACAGGGCATCTGGGGATGGATGAAATAGGCAGTAGTTGTCTATAGGGAAATGAGGTGCTAAAGGAGAAAAAATGAGTTTAAAATGTCTCCTTTCCCAGTGTGTCAAACTACCCTTTCAGAAGCAGTTTGGAGTGGGGGAAGGGAGGGGATCATTTGAGTTCTAACATTTTCACTGGAAAACAGGTCAAATTGGTAGCTGTTCAACAGGCCAATTTATATGCAAGAGTTGAAAGCTGTTAGGTCATAAAATGCTACCAAAAGGATAGCGGAGCTTTTGAGGGGAAAGGGAAGTAAGTGACCAATTAGAGACAAAGAAGAGTTAAAAAAATTAAAATATTTGAGATAGAGGTATTTATATAATTTTTTCCTACTATTTTTTCTTAACCTTTTAGTAGGAACTAATTTCCATAGCGGAAGCTCACAGAAAGAAGTCCACTCAAAACCAGGGCCGGCTCTAGCAGTTTCGCTGTCCCAAGCAGTGAAAAAAACTGTCACTGCCGAATTGCTGCCACGGACCAGCAGGAGAGAGAGAAAAGCTGCTGCCGAATTGCCGCCGCCGTGGAAACTCTGCCGCCCCTTTCTGACGGCGGCCCCAAGCACCTGTTTGAAACGCCGGTGCCTGGAGCCGGCCATGCCCAAAACACACAGGAAATTTAAAAAAAAATTGAATGTACAGGTAAACCATCATATGACAGCAATAAGCCTTCCAGGGCACTTCTTGGGTAGATGAAGGCTCTCAGCCTTTGGCATTATACCTCACAAAGCATCTATGCACTAGTAGCTTAATATCATGCCTGTAGTAAGCCGGTCATGGCTTATTAGTATGTTTGCAAACATCCTTGAAAAAGACACAACCTTTTTAAAAAGCGTATGCAAGATTTGAACTAGATAATTGAAAGGTGTAAAAGCTTTTTTAAAAATGTGTGAGGTTCTAAGTGCACAATTAAGTCAGCCCTGAATAGGATAAGGACATTAAGAGGGAAACAAACTGTAACTCAAGTGAATGTCTGCTACACACTGAAGGATGATATGCAGAGAGGAATGCCCAGCAGGCTCTAACAAACAGCTTCCCATATGTAATTTATGGAAGTTGTTACACAAAGGAATTTATGGTAAACGGGAACTTTTAACATCCAGCTTACTTTTTACATTTCATTTGGTTAGGACAGAGACATTAGCTGGTCAAAGGTGCCAGCCTGCCAGCTCTACAGACTGAAGTCATCTGCCCACAAAACAAGTGACCTTGAGGTAAAAGGATATGGAACCCTTCACCACTCTCCTGAGCATCCAATCCACCCTATTTGTAAATCAGAGGCTGAGAACAGAATGAAAGTTCATAATACTGAGAGATTCACATTCAGGAAGCCCAGACGCATCCTATTCGTTATTAAAGGTAGGCTTCAGAAACCACCCCCCCCCCTCCCCAACATGCAGCTGCTCCACAGTTATCCAAGTAGCCAGGCCCAGGACTCGTTGCTGATCAGCACCAGCAGTTTCACACCCGTGTAGGGGCCACACTGGGAGAAGAGAAGGGGCCCTAGGAAAAGCACCGCCGTCAGCCACTTCACCTGGGCAAGCAGCAGTAGGAGAGGGACGGGACGGGACGGCCCACGCACCCGCTCGTCTCCCGTGCTCCAGACTCCAGCCAGGAATCCCTGCCCGGCAGGGTCACCCGAGGCCCCACGAGTCTCTCCGCACTGAGCACACGGAGCACCAGCTCCCCCCTGCGCTTGTTCGCCAGCCGCCGGGCCCCCGAGCCCCTCAGATGGCGGCGGGCGCCCTGTCCCGTCCACCCCATCCCTTCCCGGGAGAGGTCTGGGCTCCCGCGCCGGGGCCGCGCGGGCCGTCGCCGGGGCCTACCCGCCCTGAAGGCGGGCAGAAGCCGGCCGGGCGGCCGGCGAGCGCAGGGAGCAGGGGCGTGGGCGGCGCTGGGGAAAGGGGGCCTCGCTCTCCCCCCACCCCAATTCCCTGGGGGACGGAATCTGCCCCCCCCGGCCCCTCTATGGCGGAAGCGGGGCCTTTGCCTTTGTCGCCCTGCCACCCCCGCCTGGAGGAAGATCCGCCGGCCCAGGCGGGGGGAAGAGGCTTCAGCTCACCCTTCACCATTGCGCCGGCTTCTCCCGCTCCGTCCGCTCCCGGCTCCGGCTCCGCTCCGGGCGCCGCCTCTCTCAGGGGGCCGCCCGCGCACAGGCTCCGCGTGGCGCCGCCCGCTTCCACCAGCCCCGCCCGGCGGTAGCGGCGGCAGCGCCGCGGCCCGGAAACGCCACTCACCAGCGCCAGCAGGAGCCGCCTGGGCGCCGCCATCTTGCAAGACCACCTACTACCGGCTTCAGGCCGGGCAGGGACAACGACGGGAGCGCCGCCTGCACGAGGAGGAACCACCTGAACGCAGCGGCCCCTAGCGAGAAGATCGGAGCATTGCAGACAAGGAGGAGCTTGAGCACAGGCGCTGCGGTGAGCTGTCCTCCCTCCACACCCTTGCCCTATAGCTATCAGCCTCCCCCAATGCTCCGACCAGGCCTCCCCCTTACCGGACACCCCCTTTCGCTCCTGCAGGCCCCTGTTTTATAGTAACTTACCCATTCTCATTCAAGGGTAGGTCTGTGGCCTTCTTGCAATGGATAGTGTCCACTCCTCCCCTACCCACCCCCGCACTAGCGAGCTGCATTGAAAAGGCCAAGAAAGTAAACAGGGCTAGAAAGCAAGGGATCCCTCTCCCTGGTACAGGGGTTCTCGCCACGTCAAAGTTGAGGGAAAGGGCAGAATGGGGGAAGCCTGCACTAGGCCTGCCCATAGCTGTTCTGAAGTTAAACAAAGAACTTCAAGCTCCAGGCCAAGTATGCCAGTCATTTAAATAGTAGGACCCTTCCCCCCACCCCTTTTTATTTTTAAAGTATAGTCATATTTACATCTGACATTGTATAAATATCATTTAGCCTGCTGCTCCCCCTTGAGTGGCCCTAGGTAGCAAATCTACTCTTTGTATTATCTCTAGATCACATGTATATCAACCAGAAGCCACATAAGAGAAATTAAGCCTATAAATATATGTAAGATATAGCTTTGAGGTGAGGCACTTTCTGAATACTATCTGAGCCTCGCAACAGCCTCTTACGGTAGGTTAGCATTATACAATTTTTACAAATGAGGAAACTGACCCACAGAGATGTTTATGATTCACTTGCTCATAAACCAGAAGAAGTTAGTGCAGTGCTGCGAATGGTCCCCAGATATTCTGACTTCTACTGCCCTGCTCTTTTAAATACAATGTTAAAGGGCACTTAAAAAATATAACTTCTGGGTTTTTTTTTAACTATTACAATTTGGAGAGTAGAAGACAAAAATGCATTTGCCAGCACCTTGTGTATATTTTCACCATTTCGCCAACATAGCTGAGTTATATTCTCCCCATTTTTTTCACATAGTAATGAGACCACATTTAAAAAACAACCAACCAAACAAACAAAAAACAAGCAAGCAAACAGGAAGATCTGACTTCAAGAACTATACCAATCAGCAGAGAAAGTTCAGGAGCAGGTTTAGTACCTGAAAGTAATTTTAAAAAAAAGATACATACTGACTATACTTCAAGTTTCCAGTGTCTCAGTTGCAATCAAACTTCATTATTTTACTAACACTTTAGATACTAACATTTGAGAATTAAAAAAATACTTATTTATATTGTTCACTGTTTGCATTTTTCTCACCTTGAAAAAATTAGATTTGGTCAGTTTTAACAATTAAATGTTTTGAGCATAAAGTTATTAATACTGTAACATGTGGATGTCAACTACCCTACCACCGCAGGGATGCTTTAATTCCCCCACCTCCCCATCAGAATTCTTTTTTTAAGTGGTCAAAATATTCACATACACCTTAAATTTTATGAAATCTATTTATAACATATGCACTTTGGGCTACAATTAAATTGAGAGTGCCTCTTTACAGCAGTGAGTTCTATTTATATGTTAGTTTAAATGTCATTTATTAATCAGTAAATACTTTGCTTGTAAAACAAGATTTTACATTGTTTAGAATGTGTAAAAAATCATTAAGAGGAATAAGGCTTTCGACAAAACAACTAATGTCAGGAGAGAGATAAAATAAGAAATTTAAACTTTTACATTTTTCATGCAGAGGGCAGATTTTTAAAAGATGTCTGAACAGTTAAGTTAGGAAAACCCCGTATAAAAGACTTTTAACAAAGAACAGATAAAGGTGTACTTGAAAGATCTGAACACACACTAAATCACTTGTCTCAGAGGATGTGCATCTTAGGGTATTAAGCAAATTAACTAACTTACTGTACCAATGACAAATATTTCTGAAAAAATCAGGCAACCAGAGAGGCACTGGAAAAAATGCAGTACAGATTTTCAAAAAAGAAAATTGAAATGATCCTAGCAGTTTATTGCCCCATAAGTCTAACTTCTATCCCCAATATAATAATTAAACAAATATTGAGAAAAGTATGACTGGAGGATGACAACCATAAGCAATACATGGCATTGGTTCCTATAGAACAAATCTTGCTGGACAAGTTGCCCAAATTAAGGAAATTCAGTAGATGCAAATGATTTGATACTAAACCCCATGAACCCTATTTTGAAAAATTATTTCAAATTGGTTTGGATAGAAATAGTTAAGCAGAAGTAAAACTTCTGGGGGAAATAAAAAGTGTGTGTGTAGAAGGGATTAATGTTAAATGCCAATGTATCCAGTTTATTTAACATGTTCATTGTGATCTTGAAGGAGTAAGATGTCCATTAAAGCAGAGGTTCTCAACCTTTTTCTTTCTGAAGCCCCCTCAACATGCTATAAAAACCCACCGCCCACCTGGGCCACAATAATGGATTTTCTGCATATAAAAGCCAGGGCTGGCATTAGGGGGTAGCAAGCAGGGCAGTTGCCTGAGGCCTCATGTCACAGGGGCCCCCATGCAGCTACAATGTTTAGGCTTCAACCCCGGATGGCAGGGTTCAGGGCCTGGGCTTCAACCCCATACGGCAGGGCTTCGGCCTTCTGCCCTGGGCCCCAGCGAGTCTAATGCTGGCCCTGCGTGGCGGCCTCCCTGAAATCTGCTTGCAGCCCCCCAGGGGGCCTCGGACCTCTGGTTGAGAACCATTGCATTAAGGAAAATCACAGATTATATTAAGTTGTTTTGAGTTATGCATACCAGTGAATGCAGAAATAATAGAGAGAGCCCTAAAGAGATGAGAACCATTGGTGGAGAATACAACAATGGAAAAATATAGCTGTACATCTCGGGAAGACTATGGAAAACACACATTCAATGGGAGGAAGAAACAGTGATGCAAAAAAAGAAAAGGGTGAGAGTATTCAGCAAATTAGATATAAGTAGTAGGGCTAGTGGTTTGTCACGGTAAATTAGACAATAAGTTGAAGTCTGGTCACAGAAAAAAGGCAAGAATCAATTTATGGAAAAAATGCCAGAAGTCACAGGTTACATTATTTCAACCAAAATATCCTTTATTTTGCAATGAAAAGTATTTAACAGCATTTAACTAATAGTTTAATACCACTCGCCCGCTGCATGCCAGTTCAGACTCACAGCAGTGAGCCGCGGCTGACCCTTCTTCTCCCCCTACATGAGCCTTTGCAAAGGGGATGGCAGCAGCAGCATTGTACAGAAGCTTCTTATCCAGATATGCTAGCTTCAAGACTTTCCTCAAAAAACTAGTCATGTCACAGAATCCATGAAGTCCCTACCCCCAGTCCAGCCATGACAAACCACTAGCCCTCATGAGTTGCTGCTCTCCTTCAGCCTCCCATCCTGCCCAGATTTTTACTTGGGCATCTTAAGTTTTTCCACTGAAATACAAATGTCAAATATCATTAATTTTTTAAATGATAGGATCCATGACTATTGATGACCTAAATTTTTAGCTTGACATTGAGAATGGCTAATGAAACGTTATGTCACCCAAGCAGTGAATCAGAGGCATTACTTCCCAGAGCAGGGAGATAATAAACCCTCGCTGTACATTTCTGGTGCAACCATACCAGGCATACTGGATTCAGTTCTGAGCAGCTCATTTTAAGATAGAGTTACTGAAGGACATTCAGAAAAAGCAACAACAATGACCAGTGGCTGGAGGGACTTGACTTATGATGGAAGACTAAAAAGAGCTAAATCAAGAGCTTGGCTGAGCGATGACAAAAAGGGACATGATAACAGTTGACATATTTGAATTATGTAAACACGAAGGAGAGAGACTTATTGAACTAGTACAAAGGGATACAACTAAGTAGGAGGATGAAATTAAAAAGGAAAATTCAAACTAATTAGAACTAAACTGGATGAAGAGCTAAGTAATGCACTATAGGGAACAAACCTGTATTGTCAGGGAGATGGACTGGATGACACAGTAGTTCTTTTCCATCTCCAGCTTCTGCATGGAATGACTCTCTTACTGTACTACTTAATGTAAGTACAGATACTTGTGACATTAACACTTGTTCAGACAGCTTCCCTAGCTGAAAAGTGATTTACACTGCTGCATAAGTACTAGATATCAAACAATTATGGTTGGGAAACATTTACACTTTTACGAGTGGGGACAAATTCTACCCTTGAATGTGAGGCTATCCTTGCAGTTAAAAAGGAAGGAGTTTTCCTCCAGGGCAGATTGGAAGAGGCCCTGGAGGTTTTTCGCCTTCCTCTGTAGCATGGGGCACAGGTCACTTGCTGGAGGATTCTCTGCACCTTGAAGTCTTTAAACCATGCTTTGAGGACTTCAATGGCTCAGATGTAGGTGGGAGGTTTATCGCAGGACTGGGTGGGTGAGATTCTGTGGCCTGCATTGTGCAGGAGGTCAGACTAGATGATGATAATGGTCCCTTCTGACCTTAATATCTATGAATCTATAAAAAGAGTGACACATAACTGTCAATGTGGCCACTAATTTTCTCACACATCCTTCCTTTTCAGCACATTTAAACATGTATTGGTGGCACAAACACTTAAATGAATGAGATATCAAGTCACATTGCCAGGCAGTATGGCACACCTGTCATATCATCCAGTATAGAAAAGGATGGAAAAATTATTTATGAACGGGATGTCTTTGTCCAGAGATCTAGTGCTATAGCTGATCAGTCAAGAAAAAATAATGGTGAGAGATGAGAGAGTTCCCCAAACCAACCAAGTCCTTACCTTTTCTACATGAATTCAGCGAGAACATCTCTGTCAAAGTGAAAAGATCTGATTCCTAGGAAAGCAAGAGGGTGAAGAGGCAGGAAGTTAGAATTTATATTCCTCTCTGAAATGTCTAAGCCTCCACTAGCTTTTCTGATATTAACTATCTTTTAGGTGAGGAATACAGCTGAATTCTGATCAGATTCCAGTTTGAATGACTGCATTCTGCTTGGCTATAGTATCTATTATTTGAGGTCTTAAATTGCTGAATAAAGTTGTTGCACTCTGTTAAATAGCTGCTATGTTATATCTAGAGGTGGGGGAAGTGATCCCTCTAAATATCTGTTCAAGTTTGTAAAGACTTTGGAAATTTGCAGGATGAAAGGTGCTACTGATTTCTAGGCATTCACAATCTAGCCATAGCAAGTCCCACTGAGATGAAATACAACATACTGATAGGCTGCTCTTGAGATTTCTCCCATGCCCTCAACACACATTTTTTTTCTTAAGACTGACATATATCGGTTAATGTATTTTCCCAGTTATAAAGCACACTGAAAAGTCCTGCATTTGTTTGATGTTTCAGTTGTTTTTTGCCCAACTCAAGTTAAGAAGTTAAGCTAGCTATTTATTTTAAAATGCACTGTCCTCAATGTGGGACTAATGACATCTGATAGGGGAAAGAGAAACGCAAGGGCAACAAAACATAATTTTGGAAATAATCTATTACTCATACCCACTAGTTCGGTTTTAGAGCATTCTTGGAATTAGAGTAACAAAGATTTCATAACAGATTTGAAGCAGATTTGTGGGTGTTCCCATTCAGATGATACTATTATTACTAGGCTTTCAAAGGGCTCCCACTGAAATCAATAGCAAAAATCCTATTGATTCCAGTGGTGCAAGAACAGCCTAAGTGCAAGAACACTTTTCTATTCTGAAAAGTGACTGTGTGAAAATGGCACCTTTCTTATACTCAACAGATCTGCTCCCTTTGTGCATGCAGAGCCAAACCTACTGATTTTGGTGATAAGAAGTTGACACTTTGCTATAGTAATTAACCATTTTTTGTAGTGAAGAAGCCAAATAACTTTGTATTTTTAATTGTCTATTTCAAAAATAGTGAAATAGACAAACATGATCCCTCAAGAGGATTGCCTGCATGGATCCATACTGTAGGTGACTGATGAGTATACAGTGGGCATGAACGTGGTATTTTCAATAGCTGTACTTGTTGAGGTTGGACTCCCTCCTAGCCCAATGATACATAACGGCAGATTGCTTGGATGGATCCACACTGTCATCCTCAAAGAACAACAGTAACAATTGCTATAGAAAAATATTTACATATTTCTTTCAGCATTGCCTGCATGAAAACCCACTGTAGGTGATTAACAAGCAGTCCCCAGACCCAAAGAGATAAAGCTGGAGAATCTTGCTCAACTAAGGATTCCAGGATGCTCCAAATTGGATGATCCAACCTACAAGCGAAGTCCTGGTAGTAATTCAGCATGAATATCATAACATCATTCATGGATGGAACTCTAGGTAGCAGTTTAGTATACCTCTCTGGGGATGAACATTCCTGAGACTTGGAGTAATGGTCATCGTAGACTTGGTACAAAATGCCTTCATGTCTGCTGATATTGGTATCTCTATTAATTCATGGCAAGTGTGGATGTTGAGTCTAATCTACTTTGACAATCTATGAGTGGGAATGGACTGACCTCTCATTTTATCCCAATATGATACAAAATAGCCAGCCCTTGAAAACTTTAAAGTTATTGGGGAGTGACCGCTAATGGTGTCACAGAAGCATATGGCTTTGATGAGGACATCTTGGAACAGGCATATCCGTGGCATCTTCCTTCCTTCCATTCCTTTAAATATGACAAAGATTGAGACATCAGTTACTTGCATGTAGACTAAATCTTCAGTGAAAGATCTTGCACGATGACGTCTCATGTAAGTAATATAAGAAATTGAACCTACGTAGCCCAATAGGGCTAATGTGCCTTTGGTGTATAGAATAGGTGAGATTCATTCCAGGAGGACCATGAATTCAGAGAGAACCAGAGAGGCCTCATCTTAACTAGGACGGTCAGAAGAATTCTGAAATCAGGAGATCCAAGAGTGGATCTATGACCTCATCAATGATGACAGTAAGGTTGACTCTGATAGTTCCTGGCTCTGAAGACCAAGTCCACCAGGACAGTGCACAGAGGAAACATGGAAAGGAGAAAGAGGGGATGCGTCACTATTCAGCACCAAGGAAGGAGATATCAGAGCCAGCGAACACAGAGATCTAAAGAGATTCAGCAACAGATTAGCTCAGTTCACGAACACCACCAATGTCAAGTTATTATTATTTGTATTACAGTAGCACTTAGAGATCCCCAAATGAGATGCCTGCACCCCCCCATTATCCCAGACACTGGTCAAACGCATAGTAATAGATTGTAAGCCCTTTGGGGCAGGGACTGTCTAAACAGATAAGAAAGATTAAGGGTGGGAGGCGAACAAGGACACAGACGGAGAGGTTAAGTGATTTTCTCAAGTTTACATAGTGTGTCAGAGCCAGAGCTCATAGTCCAGTGTTCCCTCCATTGGGCTAAGTTTCCTCTGAATGACATAGAAAGCTTTGGGAGCAGTCACAGCCTGGATCTAACCACCCAGCAGCTGGGTATCCAAGAGCAGCACAGAGGCAACAGCCTGGATAGATGTACTCAGCATTGAGGCACCTGGAACCAATATTCATCAGCTAGATTCAGCACCAGAACTGGAGGGTCCAATGCCAAGATCCCTAACACAGAGGATCTCGAACCAGAAACCATCAATGATACCACAGCACCCAAAACCAAGATGGAAGATCCCAAGACACTCAATGTTGCCACCAGACATTGCTGAAGACACTGACACCAAGGAAGACCCGCAATTATGGTGGCCTCATGGCTTCTTTTCATCTTTGCTGCTGAAGGAAAAGAATGATAATGAGAGATGGAGTGTTTCAAAGACTCAAGAAGTTTGCTGTTAAGACTTGATGCTGAGCTAGAGGTGGGAGTTTATCTCTCTTTTTGACATGACACTGGGTTTAGGGAGAATGGAACCATGAAGCTATGGGACTTCTAACAGGCAGTTCAATGGGACATTTAGAATCAACAACATAAGATGACCAAGCCAAGTTTCTGGGTGCTGAAGCATTTCCAGGCCCAGCATTAGAACCTGACTAAGCAGAATGAGACATGCTCACACTGAAGAAGAACAGGAACCAAATATGTTAGCTGATGACAGACTTAATACAATTACAGCAGGGACACAGATAGAAGCCAGCAAACTTGACTTTAGTAATTTTTAGATAGGCCCTCAACAACATGAGAGCAGCCCAGAAACATAATGCTCAACAGAGCATTAGGATTTTTGGCCATCTCCAGTAACTATTCCTAGCTATAAATAAATCTATATTTATATATATAGAAAAAGCTGTTTCCCCAAAACAGGCCACACAAGGAAGCAACCTACACCACAGAGCTCTTGCTCACTGCCTATAGCAGTCAGAAAAAACTAAGCCACATTCACATCCCTTTGTATATCGTTGAGTGTAGGGGAGGTCAAAAGGACACTGGCAGGAGGTTCAGGCAGCCCCCCCCCCCCCCCCGCCTCTCCAACATTGCTATTCCAAAATTCCCAAGGCTTGCTCCTCACCTAAAACAGGGATCCATGCAGGCAATGCTCGAAGAACTGTTTTTAATTTCTACCACAGAGGCTGATGGATCACTGGTTCTTTAGAGAAGATTTCTGTTCTCCATCACTGCCTTCTTGGGATTTCTGCTGCTAAGTTTAGTGAGGCTGTGGAGGGTCACTGATGCTGGTAGGCAGCTTGGGATAGCATTGGCAGAAGGAGTTCCAAAGGTCCCTGGCACCTGCTGCACACCCAGCCCAGTCCCACTGCAAAATCCAGGTCTGTGGGCCCAATGGGGAGCCCAGAGACATAGCACCAGGCAGATGGGCTGCATGTGGAGTCAAGGAACTGGGCTCTACAGCAGGGCTGAGGACCAGTGGGGTTGCAGGAAAAAGGAATCAGCTGGCAGCTTTGTTTGCCAGTTTTGCTTCCAATTCCAGATACCCATCTTGGAACCTTCTCACCTCATCCATTCCCCACAACATTATTCCCCCTGCAAGAAGGAGACACCAGGCTTGAGAAACTTCCCCAGCTCTATCAAACCAGGGCTCTCCTCTGGAGATTCCCAGAAGTGAACAGCTGCCTCTGGAACTCAGCTGTTAAAATCCACATCTCTGAAAGCTTCCCAATCTCACACAGGCTCCCCTTCCCCCCCCAATCCCACTCCAGCTCCCCTT
Organism: Lepidochelys olivacea; assembly: GCF_965140295.1. Taxonomy (NCBI): domain Eukaryota; kingdom Metazoa; phylum Chordata; order Testudines; family Cheloniidae; genus Lepidochelys; species Lepidochelys olivacea. The sequence goes on along the minus strand of NC_140412.1, from coordinate 267,854,475 downwards.
GCCCCCCCGGAAACAGACGCTCAGGCACCCTCACATCACCCCGGCTCCCCTTATCCCCCCCATATGGAGGCTCAGACACACACCCCCTTGCTCCCCTTCCCCCACTATACGGAGGCTCAGACGCACTCCCCCCCATATCACCGCGGCTCCCCTTGCCCCCCCATACAGAGGCTCAGACACCCCCCCGTCACCCCAGCTCCCCTTGCCCCCCCCATACGGAGGCTCAGACACCCCCACACCTCACACTGGCTCCCCTTACCCCATCTCCCCCACTCCCAGCTCCCCTTGCCCCCCCATCCCGAGGCTCAGACACCTTCCCCCCCCCCGGCTCCCCTTGCCCCCCATCCCCATGCGCAGACACCCCAACGCCTCCCACCGACTCCCCTTGGCCCCCCCATCCCCACAACACACACACCTCGCCCCCGCCTGCAGGCTCAGCGCCTCCCCGCCGCACACGGGGCCGCCCCATCCCCGCCGCGCCCAGAGGCGCCGAGCCTCCCCTTCGGCACAACGCACCGCCCCCCCGCACCGGCTCCCCGGCGCGGAGCCCCTCCTGCCCGCGCCGCGCACACGCGCAGATGCCGCCAGCCGCCCGCGACGCACACGGCGGCTCGGAGCCTCCCACGGATGGAGAGATGCAGGTCCCAGGTCCCCGACACCGACCTCCTCACAACTCTCTAGCGCCGGTCCGCGACAGCCGAAACTACAACTCCCGAGAGCCTCTGCAATCCGCTTCCGGTGTGCGCACCGGAAATGAAACCTGCCACCTTGGCCGCTACGACCCAGGAGCGGCGGGTGGGAGCTATCCCCATGGCAACAGTTCGGGCCAATAGGAGAGAAGTAGGGCAGGGCTAGAGGCCGGGTTGGCAGTGGACGGTGGCCGTACCAGGAGGTTCGTCGGCGCTCAGGTAAGCGAGGCGGAGAGGTGCGAGGTTCTGGCCCTGCTGTCGGGCGCGCTAAGTCCCGTACCCTGCCTCAGACTGTTCCTTCGCCTCACGCCCAGTCCTGCGTCACTCCCAACCGGCCGCCCCGCCGCCGGCTTCGCCTCAGGGCCCCCGCCGCCGTCCCCCCGTCTCCCGCCCCCGGCCTCGCCTCAGGTCCCCCGTCTCCCGCCCCGGGCCTCGCCTCAGGTCCCCCGCCGCCGCCCCCCCGTCTCCCGCCCCCGGCCTCGCCTCAGGTCCCCCGCCGCCGCCCCCCCGTCTCCCGCCCCCGGCCTCGCCTCAGGTCCCCCGCCGCCGCCCCCCCGTCTCCCGCCCCCGGCCTCGCCTCAGGTCCCCCGCCGCCGCCCCCCCGTCTCCCGCCCCCGGCCTCGCCTCAGGTCCCCCGCCGCCGCCCCCGGCCTCGCCTCAGGTCCCGCCGCCCCCCCATCCCCCGCCTCGCCTCAGGTCCCGCCGCCCCCCGGCCTAGCCTCAGGTCCCGCCGCCCCCCGGCCTAGCCTCAGGTCCCCCCGCCGCCGCGCCCCCGTCCCCCGCCCTCGCCTCAGGTCCCCCCGCCGCCGCCCCCCCGTCCCCCGGCCTCGCCTCAGGTCCCCCCGCCGCCGCCCCCCCGTCCCCCGCCGCCGGCCTCGCCTCAGGTCCCCCGCCGCCGGCCTCGCCTCAGGTCCCCCCGCCGCCTCGCCTCAGGTCCCCCCGCCGCCGCGCCCCCGGCCTCGCCTCAGGTCCCCCCGCCGCCGCGCCCCCGGCCTCGCCTCAGGTCCCCCCGCCGCCGCGCCCCCGTCTTCTCCGCGGACGCCCCGCTTCCCGCCACCGCGCTGGCCTTGGCCCTTCTCCTCTTCACCTTCCCATCCTTAGTTCAGCTCTTCCCTGTGTTAGCTGCTGGGGCCTGGGGGGAGGTGGGAGTGAAGGGGGTATGGCAGCGTCTCACACGCATAGGCCACCACCACATATCCGTGGGGCAGCTTTTGGTCTCGCTCTTCAGCAGCCTTTTACAGGGAGGGGATTGAATTTGTCTCCTGCCCTTGGGAAGTTTGTGCACGAATCTGTCTCTCCTTTCCTTTTCATTGCACGAGAGGTAGCTGCTATTTGATTTTTTTATTTTTTTGAGTGAGTTCAGTGCCAGTGAAATACACTGTCTTGACAGTGCTGGAGACTGGGCTCCTGGGGCCGTAAGAGGCACAAAAGGAGCTTCCTCCTGTTTGCCTTCCAGCAAAGAGCCTCAGCTAAGATGAATGGGAATTGCCTAAACAGGGGGTCTGACTGGGAGTTGTTTAGATCCTAAGGAGCTCCATCAGTGAAGTCCTGACACTAAGCTGTAGGCATTGAAGATAATTCAGAATGAAATGCATAGGTGTAAGTGACTTATGGCTTTTATTTTATTTTCTTAGAGCAGAGATTAGTTCTAGAAAACAAGACTTGGATTTTGTGGGAGGAAGTGAAACACAGCAAGACTTCGTGTGTGTGTGTAGTTCTCACTTTAAACACTGGAGATCAATAGTTCTATTTTTTTTCAATAATGAAATGGCTGGCCACGTTAAGCAGTATATTTAGGTTAGTTATATAGTGCTGTACATGGGCCTGGTGTCTTAGAAAATAAAGTCCATACAGCAGGAGGCAATGATATAACAGGAAAGTGTTGGCAGTAGAGAGAGGCAAGGGTGAAATCGATATGCTCATGTGACACCTATGGTCACATATGTGATAAACTCTTTTAATCTGAAGTTCACATCTGTCTTGGGTTATGGTCATTATGAAAGGCATAGTACAATTTCATATTCTGTGAAAGCACCAAATGTCCCCATACCAGTCTCAGAAATTTTATGTTTTATACTACTGTATTGTTCAATTTATGTAGAACAGATATATTAAGATTTAAGCTAAGTACTGCCCCTGGCAAGTAGGTCATTATTTAACCTTCTGTCTTTGTATGTAACAAACTGCAAAGCTGATTTCAGACAATCTCTTGTCAATGTTTAACACTGGATGCATTCTTATGAAGTACCTATCAAATAAGTGCTCTGCACACCTCAGAAGCTAGGCCCATTATGACTACCAACCTGCTACTCCTGTGAGCAGAGGCAGTCCTTAGGCAACTAAGTTTCTGCTTTTGGGCATACCCACTGCTGTCTCTCTCTTGGTGTCCTGATGCCTATCTCACACCTAAGTCCTGGTGGGATCCTCAAACCAGGGGAAGATAGGTGTTTCCCCCCATCTATCTTGCCTGTGGGGCATGTTCAAATGGGCATACTCAGAGGCTGCTTAACTCCACACAAAACAGCTGGTATAGGAGGAGCAGGGCTGCTCCCTCATAATTTTCAGCTGAGGCATTAGGGTGCTCACATGGGAAGTGGCAGATCCTGGTTAAATTCCCTTCTCTGCATGATGAGAAGGGATCAGAACAGGGGTTCTCCATCTCAGGTGATCTTTAACTATTGGACTATAGGATATTCTGATGTGGGTCTCTAATAATTAAAGTGGAATAGATTTAACAAATATTGGGTGAGAGTGAGGATCACACAATAATCTGGTGGTTAGGACACTCATGGGAAACTTCTGTTCAAATTCCTTCTCATCAGGCAGAGGGGCTAATTGAACTGGGGTCTTCTACATCCTGGATGAGTAGCCTAACTACTAGACTAAAGGTTATTAGGGAGAGCTCCTTCTTTCTATCCATACGTATGTATACTTTTTTTAAAAAGTAATTGGTTTCTCCATTACATTTGTAAAATTCCTTTTTTGTCCACATAATTAAAACTGCATCAGAAAACAAATGCTTGTTTTCTTATTTTTTTAATTTTTCCCTTCCAGGTTAAATGCTAAACTTGAAAAACGTATTCCAGTTCCAAACTTTTTGCTGTGGCTTACAGTGCAGAGCTTTGCTTCTCCCAGTCAGACAGAAAATGAGTGGAACAAAATGCAATGGGACATGCAAGGGAGTCACCTGAAGGTAAGAAATGTCTGACTACTGGCATCTGGCTGACTACTGGCTAAGCAGCAATTCTGCTGAAAAGAACCTGGGGATTACAGTGGATGAGAAGCTGGATATGAGTCAGCACTGTGTCCTTGTTGCCAAGAAGGCCAACGGCATATTGGGCTGTATTAGTAGGAACATTGCCAGCAGATCGAGGGAAGTGATTATTCCCCTTTAGTTGGCACTGGTGAGGCCACACCTGGAGTATTGTGTCCAGTTTTAGTCCCCCCTCTTCAGAAGGGATGTGGACAAATTGGAGAGAGTCCAGTGGAGGGCAACGTAAAGGATTAGGGGGCTGGGGCACATGCCTTACGAGGAGAGGCTGAGGGAACTGGGGTTATTTAGTCTGCGGAAGAGAAGAGTGAGGGGGGATTTGATAGCAGCCTTCAACTACCTGAAGGGGGGTTTCAAAGAGGATGGAGCTAGGCTGTTCTCAGTGGTGGCAGATGACAGAACAAGAAACAATGGTCTCAAGTTGCAGTGGGGGAGGTCTAGGTTGGATATTAGGAAACACCATTTCACTAGGAGGGTGGTGAAGCACTGGAATGGGTTACTCTAGAGAGGTGGTAGAATCTCCATCCTTAGAGGTTTTTAAGGCCCGGCGTGACAAAGCCCTGGCTGGGATGATTTAGTGGGTGTTGGTCCTGCTTTGAGCAGGGGATTGGACTAGATGACCTCCTGAGGTTTCTTCAAACCCTAATATTCTATGATTCTTATCTCCCATAACTTTCATCCAACTTCACTCACAACCGTGGTAAAATCAGGCAATTCTGACTTTAGAATGCATCCAGAATGAACAGAGATGGCAGGAGTACAATGTATGGGGTGGGAAGAAAGACTTTGTGGCTTTTTGGTATTGCACTTTCATTTGTTCCTCTATCTGATTAGTAGGGAGCTTCAAATATAGCCCACTTTACACTTATTCCAGCTCTTGAATAATTATGAGAAAAATGATTGAACCAGGTTTGGTTAGGTCTGGAGACTGGGGGACGGCAGCCAAAAATATTGAATTAGGCAACATTTATCCCTCTGAGACCTCTACAGATGGGCTGTATATGAAGGAATAATGTTAATGAAGAGTGAGCACCTATCCTTTGGGTTTGATGTCTGAATGCTCAGGATTTTGAGGGTAAAATAGACTGTTTGAAGTAAACTTAAGAAAAGTTACTGGTTTGGAGTGGTGTAGGAAGGGGAGTTTTACTGCTTATTAACAAAGAGGGTATAATAGGGAAGGTGCCATTATTTTAAACATTAGGCATGTTCAGTGACCAGTGCTTCTCTGTTTCCTTGAAACATGCTGGCTACAGAGTACAATATTTGCCCAAGCTTCCTTTAAAATATCTTGCAGGCTTTCAATATTCCGTTTCCAAGCATTGTTAATTTCTAAGGAGTAATTCAGAGGTACCAAAGTATGACCTGAAGTCTAAATGCAGCTCACTGCTTCTTTTTCCTTGTAACTGCAAAATGAGCACAAAGCGGATCATCTTTTTGATTATTTTTTTTTTAACTGGTGCTAACGATCACCAACAATCAACTTCTATTCCCAAAATTTCAGTACTGGGCTCGAGTAAGAAACACTTATGTCTATGTATCTTCAACACACTTACCTAAGGAAAAAAACAACAACCCCCAAAGTCATAAACATGAAACTGAATCTATCCATAATGAATCAAGTTCCAAACACAACATAAGTAGTGAAAATAAATTAGATTTGTCTAAAAAAATCTTCAATTTTAGGTCTTCAGTGGCTATAGGCAGTGAAGTGTGTTTTGGGTGTGGGGGTGTGTGTGCGGGGGGAAGAATGGTAGAACACTGCTTATATCTCACTTTCCTTGCCCTTTTTGGTGGCTTCTCCTCTTTCACCTCCAATCATTAAGGCTAAGATTTTGTCATTTTTAGTAAAAAAATCATGGACAGGTCACGGACAACAAACAAAAATTCACGGAGCCCATGACCTGTGACTTTTACTGAAATTAACTGTACAAGTCTCCTGGCAGAAATGCACAGCCACAGGGTAGGAGTACATGGCCATGGGGTGGGGGCACACGGCCCTAGAGGCGGCCCCCACCACAAGCCACAGGGCTATGTGCAGAGCATATCCCTGGCTCCAGCCCTTGCTTCAGCTGAAGCTGAAGAAGTCACAGAGGTCCAGTAAAGTCACAGAATCCGTGACTGCCGTGACCTCCGTGACTAAATCGTAGCCTTACCGATCATCATTAGGCTTCAGATTTTTCAACCATTGAGACAAATGAGAGCAATTGATGCTATTAGGCCCTGACCCTGCAAACTGCTTTAGGTGCAGCATCGGAGTCTTCACATGTAGAACAATTTATATAATTAGGGTTTCAACACTATTATGTCAGGCTGTCTTTCAGCAGACTGCCATGTGGTCCTATATCTGGTCATTCAGGTGACTTTCTTTATAATTCTAGACTAGATATTTAAACTTAACAATGAAATAATTTCAATAGAAACTCTTACAGCCACTAGAGATGTCCTGGATGGAGTGGCAACTGAGGTCACACAGTTAAAATAAAATTTGTTATGCTGGCACAGTTTCTCCACCATAATCCAGGTTCCTCCAGAGTTTCCATTCTAACAGGAAGAAAAGGAGTACTTGTGGCACCTTAGAGACTAACCACAAGTACTCCTTTTCTTTTTGCGAATACAGACTAACACGGCTGTTACTCTGAAACCTGTCATTCTAACAGGGTTAATAAAGTTCTCTCTAAACTGTATATTTTGAGTTTGAGGATTAATTTGAAAATCTTATTGTAGTTTTTGAGGTGCTTGAATTAACAATAGCTGAGCCCCTAAATAATAGTGACCATAAAGTAGTGAAATTTACATGTCACTGACTAGGGAGAAGAAAGATAAGTTTAAAAAGGGAGACTTCAATAAAATAAGGAATCTAGCCAAAAAGGCCATGGAGTCAAAAGTAAAGAAAACAAATGCCTTAGATTTGGCACGGATGTTTGCTATATAAGGAAACAATACTCTGAGAAAACATGCATGCCTCTGAACAAAAAGGAAGCAAAAAAGCAAGAAGTAAACCAGTATGGGTAAATTACAATGTTCAAGAGGTTATTCAAACTCAGCCAAAATCTTTCAGAATTTGGAAATCTAATTGTAGTGAAACTAATAAAAAGGAGCATAAATTAGCAGGCAATGCTGAAGACAGAAATTAGGAAGTCTAAGGTGAAATTTGAAGAGCAAATAGCTAAGGTATAAAAACAAGAAATTTTTTAAAATTGATCACCAGAAAGCCTGGAAAAAAATTGAGTGTGCGGGATCACCAGGAATTAAAGGGAGCAAATAATGAAGATAAACAAATTTCACAGAAATCATTTATTTAGCTTCTCAGCATCATTCTTGATGGCAGAGAAGATGAAGGAGATACCGAAAGAGAGTAGATAATATAGATGAGGTATTATCAAAGATTGCTGCCAGAAGAGTTGATGCTGGAACAAATTGTTAAATTAAAAGCTGTAAAAATCACCAGGCACAGTTCGCACATCCAAGTGTTCTGAAGGAACTTAGTTACTGAGTTGCTAACAAAAAACACTAAAAACGGCTACTGTACTGGATAATTATGGCAGGTAATGTTTAACTTATCTTTAAAGCATCAAAGTTACTAAGTATAAACTTGGAACTCCACTATTTCTAGTCTCATGTTTTAGAGAGAACTTCACTTTAAGCAACAAAACATGACAAGATGTGTATTGTGCTAGGGTGTTACTGTACGTTTCCTGATTTAAGCAGAATGCTGCAGCCTTCCAAGAAATAGCAATATATCAGTTGTATTTTCATTATAAAATAGCCTTATGCCAACACTATTAGTGATTAAAAAAAAAAAAAATCACTCTAAGTGTTTTTTTCTGATTATTGTATCAAGAAGACTAGTTCCCAATTAAAAATGATTTAAGATTTTACATTAATTTTGTACTTAACTTTGCCTAGAAGCAAATATGCTTCTCTTAAGGTTTCTCTGGAAAACAAAGCTTTTGACCTTCTTAAATCTCTCTCCTTCTGCCCCTTTTTCTTTTTATAAACAAGCACGACAAATATCATCCCAGAGAGGAAACTTTTCAGAATTATAAATGCCTGAAAATAGAAGCTAGTAATGGAAGTCTTTCCTCAGCTTTGCTAGAAAATACAGTAAAAACGAATATTGAAATAGTTTTTATCCATTTAAGTTAATAGATAATTATAAACACTAAATATTTTCCCAGAATGAAAGGCTAAGAACAACAGTTAGGAATTTAATCAGATATGACTCATGTTATTATAATCTTTATAACCCATTATGCTAGTAGAGGAAGTTTGTCATGAGCCTCTTTTAAACCAATAAAATGTAATATAGTTTACTTTTGTACCAGTAGAATTTCAGTCAAATAAAATTGTTGTGGTCCCTTCCCAAAATAAATTTAAAAGCTTCTGATGACCGCATGTGGAAAACTTGCTTCTTCTTTGTCACAGAGTCCACTTCAAAAAGCAGGTGTTCTTTGGCTGTCTCATGACTTTTTTTTTTTTTTTTTTTTTTAAAGACTTTTTGACTGTCAGTTTCTAAATGATGGCTGTTCCGATTTTCTTAGTAGACTAATTTTTTCTTCTTAATTTACTTGTATTGCACCTAATTAATACTCTTATTGAACTAACTTAGTCACCTAACTGTTCAGAGTAACACTGTTTATCTGTTTAACTAAGTGTGTGGTCCCATGCAAAGGATACATGTCTGTGAGACAAACTTGAATTTTACTTGCAGTTCTGCTGCTATGTTGACTTACTGAGTCGCCTTGGACAAGCTGCTTCCCCATGGTAAAATGAGGATATTTGACTAGCTTGGTAATATGCCTTTGAGATCTATGAATGGAAAGCTTTTGTTATGCTCAGTGTTTATGGCTTTAATTTTCATGTTTGCTCTAGGGTTTGTCAAATCTCCAAGTCCTCACTGTTCCTGATCAAATGTATACAATGAAAAGACCTTTTAAAGGCACTGTTTCTGTGAGTAAACCAATCTCCTACAACCCTTTCACACATACACCTGCCTTCCAGGATGTTGATCTTTCTACTGTGATCCCAGTCTGTTGCCTTTATATAAACTGAATATTGGCAACCCCAGTTTAAAAAAAATAATCATGAGATTGGCAGCAAAATTAATACATTAAAAACATTGATTTTGGTTTGTCTTGATTTTTGAACTCACACTGCCCACCCCAAGTGTATTTGTGACAATTAGTGTTGCCATTGCTCCCAAACGTATTAAGGTAACCTTTGATCTCCATTGGAGGAGCTCTCACCCCCACATTTGCCTGCCTTCCTCAGTTGTCTATTAGTTCTGACCCCTCTCCCAACCTCCAGCATCAGTTCTGCCTTCCCTCCCAGCCTCACCCTCTGCTCCTCTTGCAGTTCCTGGGGCTCTTCATCCCTGTCCCAGGGTTGTTGGGGTGTTGTTTTTTTGAAGGGGAGATGGCAGTACAGAGGCCTGCAGCAGGATCCCCTTCTTCTTCCCCTTCCAAGCTGGAGGTGGGAGCAGCTCCAGGGACTCCTCGCCTCTCTCACTCACCATTCCCAGCTCCAGTGTTGCAGGAAGGGAGAGGGGAGGAACAGAAGAGCTGCCCTGTTATCTATTGGAGGGAAGGAGGGTGCAGCCTGAGCTGTTGGGCTCTAACTGTTCTCAGTTTCCCTCCTGTGAGACTTGTCAGCTCCTGGAGGGTGGGGAGCTCTACTAGCTTCTTGCAGCGGCTCCCTATGGCTTCTCTTCCTCCAGAGGCGGGGCAGTGGGGAAAGCAGCCATATAAGGGGGTTTCCTCAAGATAGAAGTGAAATATGTGAGAGGGCTGGAGCTTTTTAGAATGATTGAGACTCCAGCCAAAGTCACCAGTGTTGCAAAGAAATTGGGAGAGTTGGCAACAATGAAACTGAAAATAGTGCACGACTCTGAGTTGCCCAGGTGGCAAGTCCCAGAGAGTATTCCTAGGTAGTTGCTGAACCTGGATGTTTGGTTTGTTGGCTGGATAAAAAGTCAGTTGATGATTGAGGTTGGGCTTGTGTTTGAAGCACAGAGAGAAATGTGTGGTACTCTAACACCAATATCCTGCTCTTATGTCTGCTTGTAAATAGAGAAGGAAGAAAAACTGTCAGGGTCTCTGTAGCACAAAGCTAGCTGCTTTGCTTGTATACAATCATGAAGTGCTTAAAGTGTGTATGGGGGGGCTATAAAGATGTGGGAGCAACAACAGCTTGGGTAAGACAGTGCTTTAAGTACATTCCCTTAGAGAGACAGTTCTGTTTCTAGAGTAGCAGCGGTGTTAGTCTGTATCCGCAAAAAGAACAGGAGTACTTGGGGCACCTTAGCGACTAACAAATTTCTTTGAGCATAAGGACAGGTTTCAGAGTAGCAGCCGTGTTAGTCTGTATTCGCAAAAAGGAGTACTTGTGGCAGCTTAGAGACTAACCAATTTCTTTGAGCATAGCTGTAGCTCACGAAAGCTTATGCTCAGATAAATTGGTTAGTCTCTAAGGTGCCACAAGTACTCCTTTTCTTTTTGAGCATAAGCTTTCTTTGGACCCCTTGCCATCTCTACCTTAAAGTACTGGAATCATGCTAATCCCTTTTTGCTGCTCTGCTTGCATTCAGGGCATGGAACAAAGGTGAAGCCCCAGGGCCTGGTTGACTTCCTTGCAGAGGTGAGGAATTAGGTTGGCTGTGTAGCCCCTCCACTGGGGAAACCAGCAAGTGTTAGTGATACCACGGGAGGGCAGTCAGCGCCCCCTGTTCCCCGCCCAGCTTTATATCTCCTCGGCTGTACCTACTTGGCGGGATGGGGGGAAATAATACTTGCGATTGGTACAGCGAGCTGTCCATTTCTCCTTCATTATGTGGTTGAAGGAGATAGAATTCCCCCAGTGAAGGAGAGTATATGGGGTGGCGGAGATAGTAGCAGAAGAACCAATCAGAACAGAGTGGAGGTGCCTCCCCCCTCAGTGAGACTGGAGTTGTTGACGGCGACAGCCCGGTGCAGGCGTAGATACAATGAAAAGAGGAAGACGGGGTCTCCGAGTGCGCTTGCGTAGAGTGGAAAGCGTGGGGACGGCGCCATGAGTGGAGACGATGGGGTTGGTGTGCGCATGTGCTGGGCCGGCGGGGGAGGGGAGCGGTCTGCCTGCGTGGGGCGGAGGGCCGTGGATATGCGCGTGCGCGCGGTGGTGGGCCTGACTGGGCGCCCTGACAGAGGCGGCGCCCTGGGCGCTGTATTGTCCGGGCTCGGCCGTGGGGAGGCGGCTGTGGAGGGGAAGAGGAGCCCGCCAGAACCTGCTGCGCCTATGGAGAGCCCGGGCCCCCCGTGAGGCGTCGCTCTCGGTCCCGTTCGGCCCCCGCATGGCGGCGGCCATGGCCCCAGCGCTCCCCGAGCCGCCCTCCGAGGTGCCCCCGGGCAAGGAGGCAGCGGCGCGGGGCCGCCAGGCAGCGCTGTGGGGACGGGCGCGCAGCCTGTGCCGGAGGCTGCGGGCGCTGCAGGCTCGGCAGGTGGAGCGGCACGTTCGGCAGCAGCTGGCCGGGCTGGTGCGGTACATGGGGCGGGCGGCTCCCGCCGGCCTCCCTCGCGTCCTGGGGCCTGACCTGCGGCAGCTGGCGGCCAGCGCCACCGCCAGGCTCCGGGCCGCCCAGGGGGCTTGTGACTCGGACGCCACCGACAGTAGCAGCAGTGGCGGCTCTAGCTGCGGTTCCGGGGGGGAGACTGATAGCGAAAGCCCGGAGGAGGAGCGTCCCGTACCGGCCCCTGCAACGTGAGTAACGGGGGCTGCTTTGTGGCGGGTGGGGGCAGTTACCGGACCGGGGCTGAGAGCCACGAAGTTACCCGCCCTTCTCGCAACTTGGGGCCTGAGGGAAGTGGCGGGGTCATCCCGGCGCGTGGGCTTTTCTCCCGTAGCTGTGGCGAGAGTTTTCCTGAGGTGGATTTAAAGTGCTGTGAGTCACTTGGCGCTTCTCTGCCGTGCGCGCTGCAAAAGCCTTCCTGGTGGGAAGGAGATGCTGTGACAACCACAGCGACGTGAAAGCCGCCGCCGCCTGAACTGCTCACAGCAAAGCCTAACTCCGCATCTCCTGCTGCGAGACGGGAATCTGCGTCGCCAACTTCTCCACGGCTTCCCGCCCCACCCGCTATCAGTCAGACTTATAACCTTGAGGTTACCGGCTCCGCCTTTAAACTCTATCACCAGATGTGTGCATTCATACAACTCACCGCTTCCTTACTGATCCTGCTCTCAGAACGCTGATTCTGGCCACGTTCTCTCACATGAGTGAATAAATAAATGCTTTGTCATAACCAGCGTTTCCCTTAAGTACCTTATCCATAGTTTCAGATTTAAGTTTTCAAACAAACCAACCCACTTCATGCTTATTTTTGTAGAATTGCTTCAGTATTATAATGGTTTTGGCTGGGTTTTCTGAGTAACTAGCATATATAATTTAGTCATCCAATTTATTTAATTTTCCATTTCCAGGTAAAATAAAACATTGGGCAAAAAGAACACAAAGTATGAATTTTCAGTAATAGAAGAGTGTGGCTTTGTAATAAATGCACTGAGCTAGAGGGAGATCTTGGTTCAATTACTGGTTCTGCCATAGATTTCTTGTGAGAGCTTTGGTGTCACTATTTGCCTCATTTTACCTAATTTAAATGCAGATACTTTCCTATCTCATAAGGTTGTTGTGACATTCTTGAATACTATCCTGATAAGTGTTCTATCAAAACCTAGATAGAATCATAAGGATGCTTTCTTGAAGCAAGGGACAGTACAGTAACCAACATCTTAAGACCATCACATAGGGCTTTTGAATAATTTTTTTAGGCCAAAACAATCTCTTCAGATTGTAAATTTATGTGTTATCAGTAATCTGAGAATTAGAATTTCTGGTTTGTGGTGTTTATATTGTAATGTATAGATGACTTTACAGAGGAGAACTGATTTGTTTAAAATATCATTGAATTATTTTCCATAGTGCTAGTAGAATGTGTCTCTTCACAGGTTTCAGAGTAGCAGCAGTGTTTGTCTGTATCTGGAAAAAGAAAAGGAGGACTTGTGGCACCTTAGAGACTAACAAATTTATTAGAGCATAAGCTATCATGAGCTACAGCTCACTTCATGATGATCACACGGTATGCATCCAATGAAGTGAGCTGTAGCTCACGAAAGCTTATGCTCTAATAAATTTGTTAGTCTCTAAAGTGCCACAAGTACTCCTTTTTCTTTTTGTCTCTTCACAGACATTCAGGGCGAGGAGTTCTCTGCCTAAAGAAGCGTACTAGTTGGAAAAGATCAAAAACAGGCCATGATTTGTGGGGTGAAAAGTACAAAAGGGAGAGAAACAAAGAGAACCTTCCTGTTTAAAATAAATAAAATTGCCCCTTTCTGAAACTCACTGTTCCTTTTGAGCATAGAGATCTTGAAAGACCACTATCCTTGTCAACAAACAACTTTCAGCATAGTGAAATTGGGATTTTTTGGATTTATGTTACAAATTAAAACCACCAAGTTTTTCATACTGTTAATTTAGTAATTAATTGGCTTTAATAGAGGTCATATGTGTGCTTTGAAAGTATTGCATATTTATTACAAGCTATTATTTTTGCTTTCTAGGGAGGAAGTGACTAACAGGCTGGACAGTTGCTTAGTTTGGCATGTAGAACCAAAGATGCAAACAGTTGTAGGATGTATTTAGAGCACTCAGCAAAGTTTCAATATTATGTAATCTATCCTGTGAAGAAGTGACTCTGAAAAAAGTGTCATGGTGGATAATCAACTAAACATGAGTTCCCAGCTCACTGCTGTAGCCAGAAGGGCTAATACAGTCCTTGAGTGCATAAACAGGAATTTCAAGTAGGAATAGAAGGGTTATCTTTCTTCGGTGTCCACAATTCAAGAAGGGTGGTGATAAATGGGAGAGGGTTCAGAGCAGAGCGGTGAGAATGATTAAAGGATTAGAAAATCTGCCTTACAGTGACAGACTCAAGGAGCTCAGTTTTTTTTAGCTTAACAAAAAGAAGGTGAAGGGGTGACTTGATTACATTCTGTAAGTACCTCCATGGGGAACGAATATTTAATAACGGTCTCTTCAATCTACCAGAGAAAGATATAATCCCCAATCTGTGGCTGGAACTTGAAGCCAGACAAATTCAGATTGGAAATAAGGCAGAAATTTTTGAGAGAGTAAGTAACCATTGTTTCAGTTTACCAAGGTGTGTGGTAGATTCTATAACTGGATATTTTCCTGGAAGTTATTTTAGGAATATTCTAGGAATTATTTTGGGAGCATTGTGTGGCCTATGTTATATAGGAGGTCAGAGTAGATCAGGGTAGGCAAATTATGGCCTGGGAGCCCCATTCAGCCCTCCAGATGTTTTAATCTGGCTGTTGAGCTCCCGCTGGGTAGCACAATTGGGGGCTTGCCCCATTCCGCACAGCTCCCAGAAGCAGTGGCATGTCCCCCCTCCGGCTCCTACCCAGAGGGGCAGCCACAGGGTTCCGCACACTGCCCCCCGCACACTGCCCCTGCAGCTCCCATTGGCTGGGAACCGTGACCAATGGGAGCTGCAAGGGTGGCACCTGCAGACAGGGCAGCACGCAGAGCCGCCTGGCCGTGCCTCCATGTAGGAGCCAGAGCGGGGGGACATGCTGCTGCTTCTGGGAGTCACTTGAGGTAGGCGCTGCCCAGAGCCTGCACCCCGACCCCCTGCCACAACCCTGATCCCCCTCCAAATCCCTCAATCCTAGCCCACAGCACCCTCCTGCACCCTCAAGCCTTTATCCCCATCCCCACCCCAGAGCCCACACCCAACCACCCCTTCCCGTACCCTGAATTCCTCATTTCTGGCCGCACCCCCATCCAGATCCTGCACCCCAACCACGAATTTCGTGAGCATTTATGGCCTCCCATACAATTTCAGTACCCAGATGTGGCCGTTGGGGCGAAAAAGTTTGCCCACCCCTGAACTAGATGATCACAGCGGTGCCTTCTGATTTTGGAATCTGTGAATCTATGATAATGATATTGATCATTTACTGATCAGAGCACAAAACTTGGAGACAGGTAATCTTGGTTCTGTTCCTATCACTGACACAGTTGGACTATAGCAGAGTAACTTAAATATATGTGTCAGTTTCCCCTGTCAATTAGGGCTTACTGATGTTCAAGTGTGTCTTAGGGCTGTAATTAACCTTTAAGTACTTTGAGATGGTTGGAAAAGAGGGCTCTTTTTAACTGCAGATTTTTATGATGCACATAATCCTACAGATTAGGCTGCATCATCAGTTTCTTGAATGATCCTCTTCCTTATGTTTATTTTCCAGTTATCTAGTGAGGTGAGTATTCTATTTCCCCCTGTGGTAATTTATTAGCTAGAAGTGGATGGAAGGGAATCATTCTAGAAGGATGCTGCCTCTCGACAAAGCGGTCTCCACCCTCCATCCACCACATAGAGGATGCTAAAATTCTTACTAGGGTGCTGCACCTCCGTCCTGCTCAGCAGTTTAATCTTCTTTATAAGCCTCTGATTAGTAGGTGTCTGATAACATCACTGTCCTGGTTCTGCCTAGCACAGGGGTGGGCAAACTACGGCCCGCTGGCTGGATCCAGCCCTCAAGCTCCCGCTGGGGAGCGAGAGCTGGGGCTTGCCCTGCTCCAGTGCTCCAGCCGGGGAGCAGGGTCAGGGGACTCACCACACAGCTCCTGGAATCCATGGTGTGGCCCCGCTCCAGCTGGGGCACAGGGTTGGGGGAAGCACTATGTGGCCTCCAGAAGCCTCGGCATGGCCCCATTCTGGCACTCCAGCCAGAGCACAGGGTCGGGGGCTGCTCCATGCAGCTCCTGGAATCTGTCCCGCATCTCCACTCCTGTACACCCCCGCTCCAGCCTGTACATGCTCCAACGGATGGTGCACTTCCACATAGGAGCCGGAGAAGGGACATGCTGCTGCTTCCAGGAGCCGCTTGAGGTAAGCGCCATTGGGAGCCTGCACCCCTGAGCCTCTCCCCACCCCCTGCCCCAGCCCTGATCCCCCTCCCACCCTCTGAACCACTCGATCCCAGCCCGCAGCACCCTCCTGCTCCCCAAACCTTTCATCCCCTGCCCCACCCCAGAGCCCGCACTCCCAGCCAGAGCCTGCCCTGATCCCCCCCCCCCCCCCCCCCCCGCCCTCCAAACCCCTCGGTCCCAGCCCAGAGCACCCTCCTACACCCAAAACTCCTCATCCCCAGCCCCACCACAGAGCCCAGCCCACCGCAACCCGGACCCCTCACACTTCCCCATCCCAGCCCGGAGCCCCCTCCCGCACACCGAACTCCTCATTTCTGGTCGCACCCCAGAGCCAGCACCCCCAACCAGAGCCCAACCCCAATTTTGTGAGCATTCATGGCCCGCCATACAATTTCTATTCCCAGATGTGGCCCTCGGTCCAAAAAGTTTGCCCATCCCTGACCTAACAGAACTCCTTGGCTGTTGTGAGGAGGGGGGAATCTTTGATATTCCGTCCTTTCTATCCTATGTCCATGACTTTCAGTGAACATCTCCAATTGTCTCAGTTGATCCTCTGAGGTTTCACAAGTATCAGCAAAGTGAAATTGACGTGATTGTTTGTCAGTTTCCCTGCACTCCTCAGAACTGCCTAGCAGCAGTGATAAATAAGTTATAATGGCAAGCATTAGAAAGCTATTCATGTGAGTTAAGAGGACCCAAATAAAGAAGGCTGGAAGAGGCAGAGCAATAGATGGAGAGATTCATCTGCTAGGAGGTTAAGGAAGGGGCTGAATAGAGCACTCTTGCAGAAGAAGTCAGGCCTTCTGGGGGCCGGGAGGCTTTTCCCTCCTAGTGGGCAGGGGATCTTCAAAACTGATGACTTAATAACCAGAAGTAGATATAAAAGAACTCCTGAGCAAAGGCCCAGGATCAGAACCTTGTTGGAAATTCCAGGGTTCTTCCCACCAGCTTTTTGGTTGGCAGAGGTGGTGCTGCGCTGCTTACCTTCCCTGGAGAGGTGGGGCTTATGTTTCATATCAGCCTCTGCGTAGTCGGTGTCTGCAAAGCTTCTAATCTCTGGGGATTTGCTGTATTTGAAGTGGTATTCCATGTTAGTTTTGTTTCCCTCTTGATGCATGTAGTGCATCTCCTTTTGAACCTAATTTTGTATTGCGTTTTTTTGTGTGCTGAAAAACTTTAGGAGACTATGGTGTGGAGGTAGTACATGCTCTAACGTTGCCTTTGTAGTAAAATTATTTTAAAATATTTTCTTTTTGTTGAAAGAAACAAACACTTAACTAATCCTTGAAGCTGTCAACAAATATGGACAAGGGTGATCCAGTGGATATAGTGTACTAGAACATTCAGAAAGGTCACTTATCAAAGGCTCTTTAGCAAAGTAAGAAGTCATGAGATAAAAGGGAAGGTCCTCTCATGGATTAGTAACTGGTTAAAAGACAGGAAACAAAGGGTTGGAATAAATGGTCATTTGTCACAGTGGAAAGAGGTGCTGGGACCAGTGCTGTTAAACAAACTCATAAATGATCTGGAAAAGGGGGTAAACAGTGCAGTGGTAAAGTTTGCAGATGATACAAAATTACTCAAGGTAGTTAAGTCCAAACTAACTGAAGAGTTACAAAGGGCTCTCACAAAACTGGGGGACCAGGTAACAAAATGGCAGATGAAATTCATTGTTGATAAATGCAAAGTAAGGCACACTGGGAAAATAATCCAACCTATACATACAAAATGATCAGGACTAAATTAGCTGTTATCACTCAAGGGAAAGATCATCAAGGATCGTTCTCTGAAAACATCTGCTCAGTGTGCAGTGACCATCAAAAAAGCGAACAATGTTAGGAACCACTAGGAAAGGAATAGATAGCACAGAAAATAAAATGCCACTATAGAAATCCATGGTCCTCCCATACCTTGAATACTGCATGCAGTTGGTTTGCCCCATCTCAAAAAAGATATATTAGAACTGGAAAACGTACAGAGAAAGGTAACAAAAATGAAATAGCTTCCATTTGAAAGAGATGAAAGACTGGGATTGTTCAGGTTGGAGAAAAGATGAGGCTGAGCGGGGGATACAGTAGAGGTCTATAAAATCATGAGTTGTATGAAGAAAGTGAATACAGGAGTGTTGTTTACTCCGCCACGTAACACAAGAACCAGGGGTCACCCAATGAAACTAATAGGCAGCAGGTTTAAAACAAACATAAGGAAGTACTTCACACAATGTAAATTGTAGAACTCATTGCCTTCGGGATATTGTGAAAGCTAAAAGTATACCTGGGTTCAACAAAGAATTAGGCCTTGTCTGCGCTACAAAGTTTTGTCGACAAATAAATAAAACCACCCTGATGATAGACATAAGGCTTTTTGTGCAAAATTTTTGTTGACAAAGTGCCAGAGTAGACACCACGCTGGTTTTATTGCTTTAATTGGCCTCCAGGAGGTGTCCCACAATGCCCATTGTGTCTGCTCTGGTCAACAGTTTGAACTCCACTGCCCTACAGCCAGGTAAACAACCATCTGGCCCTCCACCTTAGAAGCCCTGGGAATTTTTGAAATTCCATTTTCTGTTTGCTTGGGGTGGAGAGGTCTGATCACATCTTCCCAGGTGATCATGGCAGGTTATTGCAGCAAACGCTCTCCAGCTTGCACCACTGTGGAGCTGTTGGATCTGATCAGTATATGGGGGCAGGAGGCTGTGCAATCCCAGCTGTGCTTGAGCTATAGGAATTGGAATGCCTACAGGCACATTTCTCAAGACTTTTTGTGAAAAGAGCTATTATCGGGACACTCTGTAGTGCAGAGTGAAGATAATAGAGCTGAGGCAAGCAAACCATTAGGTGAGGGAGGTGAACCCTCACTCTGGTGCTGTACCTAAGACCCGCTAGCTCTGTAAGGAGGTGGACACTATCCTCAGTGGCGACCCCACCGCCAAGAGCCCCATGGATACTTCAGCGGGTCTCTGAATATTATCCTCATTGAGGTCTAACCTGCCATAAAAGCATTGCCAGCACACCTTTAATCTGCCAGAGACACATTCCACAGTCATCCAGCACCTACTCGGCCTGTTGTTGAACTGCTCCTTACTGCTATCCAGGTTTCCCGTGTAAGATTTCATGATCCATGGCTGTAAGGGGTACGCCAGGTGTCTAGGATCACTATGGGCATATCAGTATCCCCCACTGTAATCTTCTGGTCTGGAAAGAAAGTCCCCGCTTGTAGCTTTCTATACAGGCTGGTGTTCCTGAAGATGCATGCGTCATCCACCTTTCAGGACTACTCTGCATTGTTATCAGTGAAACGCCCAGGGTGATCCACAAGCGCCTGCAACACCATGGAGAAGTACCCCTTCCTATTGATGTACTCAGTCACAAGATGTTCTGGTGCCAAAATTGTAATGTGTGTGCCATCTATAGCCCCTCCACATTTAAGGAAACCCATCTTTGCAAAGCCTTCCACTATTTCATGCGCATTTCCCAGAGTCACGGTTCTTCGTAGCAGGATGCGATTTATTGCCCTGCACACTTATGTTAATGCATCCTCAGTGGCTGACTTCTCAACTCCAAACTGATTTGCGACCGACCTGTTGCAGTCTGGAGTCGCCAGCTTCCACACAGTGCCACACGCTTCTCTAACAATAGGGCAGCTCTCGTTCTGGTGTCTTTGCACTGCAGTGTTGGGGCGAGCTCCGCCCATAGTTCCAGGAGGGTGGCTTTCCACATCGGAAAGGTCTATAGCTGCTGCTCGTCATCCCACACCTGTCTGATGATGTGATCCCATCGTTTAGTGCTTGTTTCCCGAGCCCAAAAGCAACCCTCTGCAGCTGTTCTGAGAATGCCAAAAACAATCTGAAGTTGCTCTTATCCATATTACACAGCATGTCAGGCATCTGGGAGTCGTCTTCGGTTAGGAACTTCGTGATTAACTGCACTGCCATCCGCAGTGTCTTCATGACAGTTATCAGAGCATAGGAGAGCAGTGCGGAATCCATTCCTTCTCACAAAAATGCTGGGGTGCACAGCAAAGTAGGGCCATTTGAAAAATGCCATGAAAGAAAGCTGGAAGCCTGTGGAATGCTGGGACAGAAAGCAATGCATCACGGGACACTGAGCCCGGTCCCAAGATGTGCTGCAATCCACTCCATTATCCCACAAGATATAACGGCAGAAGGTGTCGAGCTGGACTGTGGGATAGGTAGTCAGTGTACTGCTCATACTGTCGATGCTAGTACCCCAAGAGTGGACACGCTTTGCTAACAGAGTGTGAACTGCAGTACTAATATTTATTATAGTTCTTTTTGAGTGTCAGCATGACTTCTGTCAACAAAACTCTGTAATGTAGACGACCTTAGATATGTTGAAGGAGGATAGGTCCATCAATGGCTATTAGCCATGATGTGGTTGTGTCTCTGTGTGTTCCTAAACTTCTGATTGCTAGAAACTGGGACTGGATGATTGTATGGCTCACTCGATAAATTGCCCTGTTCTTTTCACTCCCTCTGAAACATCTGGCACCAGTCACTATGAGAAGACCAGATACTGGGCTACATGGATCATTGCTCTGACCCAGTATGGCCATTCTTACATTTTTAATTCTGCTTTTGCCAAAAACAGTATTTTCGATATTACTTAAGGTTGTGAGATCAAGTTAGGCCATGCCAAAGTTAAGGCTGCCTAGGAAAATTTATTTTGCCCTTCTTGTGTGTATGTGTTATGATACTCTGAACTATATGATCACATATTTTTTTCCCCCCACAGGACCTCTCTCATTCAGTACATAGGAAGGATAGTGTTTATTTGAGGAGCAACTATTCAACATTTTGTTTTATCATAGTCTTCCAGAGTTTGGCCCCATGCCTTATTTAGTGCACACTATACGACTATTTCCATGTTGGTTTTTTGATGTTTGTTAGTAGCTGTGTGTTTCATAAATACTAACTTACTTTCAAAACATGCCTGTAACATGAGATGAAGTAGCTGCATTCTGCAGCTGGAGGACTGATGCACTGAGAAATTAGTTTCAGAGTAACAGCCGTGTTAGTCTGTATTCGCAAAAAGAATTGGTTAGTCTCTAAGGTGCCACAAGTACTCCTTTTCTTTTTGAGAAATTAGTGGACACCTTTGATCTTAAGTTTGGGTGCCCAATTTGAGAGGCTGAGGGCTTCATATTTTTCAGAGTATGTAGCATTATATAACACTTTCTATGTTCGGAGCACATCTCCATCTGACTTCAGATGCAGCTATACAGTGCTTAACATTTCTGCAGATTCAACCCCATGGTCTAGAGTTGGGCACCCAGAAAATGAGATTGCTTTAACCATGAAAACAACCTTTCTCTTCATGCAGTCCTTTGCCTCCTGCACTAAACACATTTCAGCTTCAGCCACAAATGAGACAGGGGTTGTACCAACAGCCTCTTTCAGTACATAATCCTGATTCATTCCTAGAGCATGGTACTTTCTGTGCACTGAATGAGGCAAAGATCTTATGGCAAAAACAGTCACATAATTAGGACTGCATAATAATGCATACGCACAGGGGAGTCGAATTAGGTTTGCACATGCAGTGTTAATTCTGGCATTTCATAACTTGAGTACTTGAATTTACCATCTTAACATTCTATTAATGTATGCTTTTGTATGTAATTCTCTGGTGTGGTGTGTGTGTGTGGGGGCTTTTGTTGTTTTTTTTAAACTAAACTTAATGGAATGTTTTGTGTGGAATCATTGACACCCATTTTTTTTTTCCATCGGATGTGATGAAACTTTTAAATCCATAGCACAACCACTTGGGTAACAGAGTAACTGATGGCTGTAGTAGTTTCACATAAAGGCAGATGACCAGCCACTAGATGAGGATGAGACCCACATATAGCAGTTAGTTTCACAGATATTTGCTGACAGAGGAATGTTGAGACTGGAATCTTGAATTCTGTTCTGGAGAGGGGTGTCTCTAGTGGTCATAGTTTCTTGTGCATTATCTCCCTCCCTAATCCTGATACCCTTCTGCCCTTGTTCCATACTAGATGATCACAATGGTCCCTTCTGGCCATGGAATGTATGAATCTGTCTGTCAACACCGCTCTGTTCTCAAGTCTTCATGGCTATCCTGTCCTGGGCTTCTCATCTAACGTCTCTCCCCCGGCCCCTTTCCACTGGTTTCCAGTACCATCTTTTTGCCAAGTCAGTCCCAATCCTTCCCCCCTCCACCCTTGCAGCACCTTGTCTCCTCCCAGTCTCTCTCTATGCACAGCCCCTGCCAGGCATAGTCTTCTCTCTTCTCCACTCTGATTGCTTGTCTTCGCATGTGCCACCCCTCCTCCAGTACAGCTCTTGTTCCCTCCGTATTAGTCATGTTGTGTCCTCCTCCACCCTGTCCGGGTGTCAGCAGAAAGATAATTAAGAAAGTTTTGTACCTGGTGCAATGACCCCCAGCAGTCCGAAACAGTGATTGTAAAGTAATTCCTTCTCAGCCGCAGGATGGAGCATTCCCAGTACAGATAATCTCTGGATAATTTAGCTGCCAAACTCTTAAGTCTGCTGAACACGTGCAAACTGAGACTTTTTCAAAGGCTGATAACTGCCAAATTTGGACTTTTTTCACAGGAACAGGAAAAGGCACATCCCTGATAAAAAGCATCTTATAATGGGAAGTATCAAGCAACCTGAACTCTAGGAGGAGCTGGTAATGCCACCTATAATGTGACTGAAAATGGCACATTCTCAGTCAGTCGTATGATTACTAGTGATGTAAAGTGCCTTAAGCGCAATGTGTCTGTCTGCAGATACCAGTGAAGCAATCTCAAAGGTAATTTTAAGAAATTCCTCTGAGGGTACTGATGGGGGAAAAAGCTGGGGGTGCGATATTCAGCAGTCCTTAGCTGGTGCCTTTAAATGGACACAACTTAAAAAATATTGCAAATCTTTTATCCAATTTCACATGAGAATTTGTTACTAAAACAGATGCTAACAATCTCTCTTCTTGGCGTGTGCTTTGTATTTACGAGAGAGGGTGCATGTAGTCAGTTTTGATTTCTGTATCGCCAGATTTACAGTGTTACTTTCTTACACTCTTGAGAGGCTGTAAACATGTAGATGAGCTCTGAAAACAATGAAAGTCGACTTAGTTGCTGCTATGTAATAAACTTATGAATTTTGAAATATTAATATAGCATTGTAGAGATTTATTTTAATGGAGGACCTTTTAAATTGATAATTAAATTGAAATTTTAAAATACAATTCACTCTTTTCTTGACTGGGAATTTACATAGGGATATGACAAATCTGAATGAGTCTATGTACTAAGTAATGGTTGCTATTGTCTGCATATATTTGATATTAATTCATTGTTTTTAGGGACAAAATCTCTTCCATATCAGGACTGTGTCACTCTGAGTTACTACTCTAAGTACAGTGAGCAAAACTAATTAGCTGATAGGAATTTGTATGCTTCTCTGTTGTTCATACTTTGAAGCCTTATTGCCAGTTAGCTATGCCTGCAGGGAAACTGATTTTCTAGCTCTGCCTAGCAATCATTTTCATATTGCTCTACTTAAAATAAGAACACTCTCTAGAAGCTAATTATACTGTAGATGTTGGTTTTGTCACTGCAGTGTAATCTTCTGAGCTGCAGGTGGAAATGATGCCGGCTTAATGGATGAAATATGGAAGTGGGAACCAGCAAGCTGAGTTCGAATCCTGCTTTAGAGACACATCATCTTGCAGCAGGACAATGATAATCAAATGCAATTGGGTGTGCCTCTTACGAAGAGAATTTAAAGAATTTGAGGTTCCTAGCTTTAACGTGATTGATGCATGATATGTAGTAGTGTAACTAGGACTTGATCAGAGGCTCCAGGAAGTCTTCTCAGCAGTTGAAATGTGATTGTCATATATAGTATTTGATATCTAGGAGGAGGTGGTATCACTTCAGAGTTGACTTTACTTCCCTTAATAATGAGCATCAGATTTGGTGAGCTAGCAAAAATTTACCATATATTAGACTTGTAGGATTGCCAATTAAAATCTCTTATCCAAAATTGTATGAAATTACTAATGAGCATATCACTGGCAGTGTTCCTTCTAATTTTCCCACCCATGTGCGGAATGAATTTTATGATATGCACCAATATGGGGGCTGTGACACACATCACCTTCATATCGGTGCACTTAACAAAATTCATGTGCTGGGGGTGGGGCCGAGGGGTTCGGAGGGTGGGAGGGAGCTCAGGGTTGGGGAGCAGGGGGTGAGGTGTTTGGGGTGCAGGAGGGTGCTCGGGGCTATGGCAGGGGAGAGGCTCTCTCCTCGCAGCAGCACCTGGGCTGGAGAGGCACCTCCCCTCGCTGTGGCAGCTCTGGGGTTGGGCCTTCAGGATAGGCGGCCATCCTCCAGCTGTGCCTGGGTCCGGGCCGCTTCCCCTTGCTGCGGCAGCTCTGGGGTTGGGCCTTCAGGATAGGCAGCCATCCCCTGGCTATACCTGGGTCCGCCTCCGGCTGCTGTGGCCATGCCACAGCAGAGTTGGGGCTGGGGGAAGGGTGTCCTGGCTGCGGCAAGTTGGGGGCTAGACTGGGGGAGAGGTGCTTCTCCCCCAGCCGCAGCAAGTCCCTGGACGGTTCCTTGAGCGTCTGAGTGGTGCTAAATAGGCTGCTGTGCAGCCGCGCAGCTTACAGGGAACTTAGAGACAACCCTCCTTAGTAAAGTCCCTTAAGTGTTGGAAGAATTTAATTCAGTGAGGCTGAAATATGACACAGGATATCTCTTTAAAAGCCACATACTTGTTCTTGAAGAGGCCACCTAACTATATTTAAAATTTGAGTGTGTCTTTGTTGTACCAATAAAATAAAAACCAGCAGGATCTTATTAAAGGGAAAAAGGCAAAATACCACATTTATTGTGAATACAGAAAGAAATATAGTAAGCAGTTAGTTATAGCTATAACATTCCATTCAATCTCATATTTATTCTCACATTCATTCACACACTCACACACACACACTCACACAGGTTCTGCAAGGTTGTTATCATAGTTACCAGCCTTAGAGTTGCTCATGCCAAGTCACTGGCCAGGTGGCCTGGACATGAGGAGGGAGCAGGGCCTTGTCAGATGCTCATCTGATGCTCCTGGAAGTTGGTTTGCAGAATCAGACCCCAAAGTTCTCACTTTTTAGAGTCTATTTTTATAGGAATTTCTTCCTATGCCAGTCTATGGGAATTGTTTCATCATGCTGTTGCTGAATCAATCAGCAGATAGCACATTCCTGACGGCTCCAAGATGTTATCTTGTTCTTTGGTTCTCCCATCCTTGAGGCTGTTGGGTGGATTCCAGTCTGCCCTCCGGGGGCGGGGGGGGGTCCTCTGGTTATTTCCACTTGACGCCTTCTTCAGCCGATGGACACTGGATTCTTAGGCTGGCACCTCCCTGATCATTCAGTTATTATCCACACCAAGCATCCATCCACATACATCCTCTATCTCTATTTTAATCACAATTGTTAATACAACAAAAGGGTGGGGAGTCTCTGGGTGCTGTTTCTGTTGTTAGAGTATTGCTTTGAGTCTCTCTCTCTGTGAACTGCTTTGAGAACAGACTCTGTCTTAGAATGTACTAACACAATTAGCAGCTTGCAAGTTTCACACATAGAGGGAGAGAAACAGTACCAAAAACCAAGAGACCTCTTAATTAGTAATACCCTGGAATTTAAACTCTGGGGAATCAAACTCATTTGTGATTTTAATACAGAACTTCTTTAATATGATCCAACATAATCCCCCTTTTGACACTAAGATTTATAATCGTCAGTGTCACTTTCTATGTAGCCTATTCAAGAGAAAGTACTGTGAGGCAATTTGAGTTTGTGATTCCAATTCATGCCACATACATGATCCTAGTGATGTATCTTTACTACAAGGTTCTGGGGCAACAGGCAAGGTGAGGCACACCCACTTTTGAGGAGTCCATTCGGTACAACCTCTAGTGTCCAATAGCTTCCCTCCCTCCCCAGCCCACTGGCTCAAGGTCCAGGGTAGCCAAAAGGATCCCATGTGTAATATGGGGAGTGGGTTAACCTTCAATACCTTTGCCTCCAGGGACTGTTGGTGTGCAATTTTGACAACAATTTCTCCCATTAACAAGTCTGGTTTACAATACTGGAAACATATTGCATCCATTCATATTGATAAGTGTCAAACAATGATCTCTTTCTTTTTTAACAAATGCATCAAACCCTTAATATTTCCCAATATGACCCAGAACATTTTGTGTTCCAAAGTAGCTAGTGCAAGTATCTGCATTTCAGTGCATCCCATAGCTATGGCTGTGTAGTTTCCTATTTCTAATATATATATATTTTTTATGGATAAGCCATGTGGTAGTATTAAGCCATTACTAAAGATTCCATCGGCCTTTTAGGTTACCCAGACCAATTTGGACCAAGTCTACATTGGCATGTACTTGTTTTTGTATCAGGCTGTCCTGTAGCTGGGACAGAAAGCTTAATTTATTTTTAAGTTCCTGCAGGTCTTCAGTATTTTTTTTTTAAACACACAACAGTGCTATCAACAACACAAAACACAAGACAAAACATAGAACACAGAACACAATTTCTATTGTGACAGTAGATTCATGGTATTGGGTTGCTTTTCAGCTGGCAGCTTTTCCTGATTTTCTGAAAGACAAAAAGAACATGTTTCTACCCCTTTTGGGGTGGCAGATTATTGCTTAAAATATTTCTTTTACAAATACCCTTGCTGATTGCAGGCAAAACAGAGAAATTGCCCCCATATTTTCCTGTTTTTGTTCTATAGGCAGGCCAGGTTTCAAAGGCTTTTATCTTTTAAGGGTTATGGGGAAATTATCCCACTGTTTAGTCATTAAATCCCTGAGTTTTCCTTCTTATACAGCAGACCAAGTTTATAATGTTTTTCCTGCTGTGTTAAGCTTTAAGTTTTATTTACAGGTAATAACTGAGAAGCATCATTACCATACGACCTTAAAGGATTTTTTGTTACAGGGATACTTATTATCATTATTATCCCATGCCTTTTATTTAGACAATTTGTTTGCTGACCAGGTATGTCCTTTATCTGCAGCTCCTTTGTGCTGCTAGTTCTTTCCTTCCTTTATCATTTAGGTCATTTGCATTTTCACAGAAACTTCCTGCTTTTGGATTTAAAGCCATCAGCAGCTCAGAGACTCTATCTTAAAAGGGACACAATCAACTTTCACCAGAGTTTTGATTACTTTTAACTTCTGCTTCCAAAACACACAGCAATCTGAAAAAGAAAACCCAACCTATTGTGGCTCCCTTTGGAGCCCTAATAGCATTTTAATTAAGTAGCATGGTATGTTTGCATTTCTTTTGCCCCTTCTACAATATACCCTGCACATGTTCTGGGGCAAATGCACATTCCTTCCATAGTTTAACTTCTATAACATTATCCAGATCCATTTTTACATAAGGTGTCACTATTTCTTTTTTTGCTTACAGAGTTTTCATGTACCTTTATCAAAGTGACAGTCTGATTACTCAGAGCCATTTTAAGACTCAATGTTTCTAACATTGCTTCTTTTTGTTTTGTGCACCTCACCCCTGCTGTTGCTTCAGAGAGGCACTGTCTTTTTTTTAATTTTTTTTTACTACAACTCTCATCTGCTATTTTGTTACAAAAACAAACAAACAAAAAACAAACAAAAAGAATCCAAAAAATTTTTTTTTATATTCTCCTGATTTTGACTGCCCTGCTGCAGCCACAACTTAAAAACATTTTAAATTTTGTAAAGCATTGAGTTACCTTTTAAGGGTTAAATGCCAAATCCCAAAGCCAAACAACACTAATTACCTGTGTCTAGCAAAAAGGTTTGTCAGTTTTGCAACTTCGAATTAAAGAGTCAAATGGATTTTGAGTGGCATTATTTAAAACAAAAACAAAACTAACTGGTCCTTAGAACTTTACATATTTACACACACACAGACAGATACATACACATTTTCTTTTCCTTAACATCCCTTCCACACTGCTCTGTTTTTTTTACATCTTACATTCCCTTTATACATTTGAGGCAGTTAAGTTCCAATAGAACCCTCTTATGTTCTTTTAGCAAATTTGACTAAATTGTCCAGTCAAATGATTTTAATCAGTTTATTTTTGCCTGGCTAATTTACAGACATTCCTTTGGAAAAGGGCCTATTTTTCTTTCAGAATGGCTGCAAAGAAACCAAGAATGCTCTAACTCTTTTCCTTTTTAACATTTTCGGTTAAAAGTTGTTTGGGTGAAATACAAAGTTTAACTGCTTAATTCCCTCCAGCCTCTGCAGAGTTAACTTTTTCACTCTTTTTGTATTCCTGGAGTGCCTCTTTCACTATTTTCAGCTGGCTTTGGATATTTGTAGCCAGCACCTTCCAATTGTCTGCTCCCTTTTCCATTTGTGCCTTTTCCTCTTTACATGAAGACAAGCGGAGGGAAGAATCCTTACATGCCTCCCACAACAACCAAATTGCTGCTGCATCTCTTTTGGCAGCACTAGAAGGTTTGTATATGAGGATATACTGAGCCAATCTATCCTCTAGGTCCGAAATAGTGCAGACATCAGCTAGGGCTTGTTTAGTCCAAGGACTGTGCCCAAATTTTTGAAGGATTTGTTTAAAAGGTGTAATTTCTTTAACAAAAGGTGAGGTTGGAGTTCCTTCTGACTCCATTCCTCCCTCTAGTACTGGCTTACCCTGTTTTCTTTTAAACATCTTAACATGGATATTTCAATCTCTTTGTCACTGCTGGTATTACTTAGCAAGTGACACAGCCTAGATTCTGAAATCATAGCTTAATCTATGTGTTTTTCCCCTGCTACCTTCCCGGAGGCCAGCAGGTCCCCTGCTACCTTCCCGGAGGCCAGCAGGTCCCCTGCTACCTTCCCGGAGGCCAGCAGGTCCCCTGCTACCTTCCCGGAGGCCAGCAGGTCCCCTGCTACCTTCCCGGAGGCCAGCAGGTCCCCTGCTACCTTCCCGGAGGCCAGCAGGTCCCCTGCTACCTTCCCGGAGGCCAGCAGGTCCCCTGCTACCTTCCCGGAGGCCAGCAGGTCCCCTGCTACCTTCCCGGAGGCCAGCAGGTCCCCTGCTACCTTCCCGGAGGCCAGCAGGTCCCCTGCTACCTTCCCGGAGGCCAGCAGGTCCCCTGCTACCTTCCCGGAGGCCAGCAGGTCCCCTGCTACCTTCCCGGAGGCCAGCAGGTCCCCTGCTACCTTCCCGGAGGCCAGCAGGTCCCCTGCTACCTTCCCGGAGGCCAGCAGGTCCCCTGCTACCTTCCCGGAGGCCAGCAGGTCCCCTGCTACCTTCCCGGAGGCCAGCAGGTCCCCTGCTACCTTCCCGGAGGCCAGCAGGTCCCCTGCTACCTTCCCGGAGGCCAGCAGGTCCCCTGCTACCTTCCCGGAGGCCAGCAGGTCCCCTGCTACCTTCCCGGAGGCCAGCAGGTCCCCTGCTACCTTCCCGGAGGCCAGCAGGTCCCCTGCTACCTTCCCGGAGGCCAGCAGGTCCCCTGCTACCTTCCCGGAGGCCAGCAGGTCCCCTGCTACCTTCCCGGAGGCCAGCAGGTCCCCTGCTACCTTCCCGGAGGCCAGCAGGTCCCCTGCTACCTTCCCGGAGGCCAGCAGGTCCCCTGCTACCTTCCCGGAGGCCAGCAGGTCCCCTGCTACCTTCCCGGAGGCCAGCAGGTCCCCTGCTACCTTCCCGGAGGCCAGCAGGTCCCCTGCTACCTTCCCGGAGGCCAGCAGGTCCCCTGCTACCTTCCCGGAGGCCAGCAGGTCCCCTGCTACCTTCCCGGAGGCCAGCAGGTCCCCTGCTACCTTCCCGGAGGCCAGCAGGTCCCCTGCTACCTTCCCGGAGGCCAGCAGGTCCCCTGCTACCTTCCCGGAGGCCAGCAGGTCCCCTGCTACCTTCCCGGAGGCCAGCAGGTCCCCTGCTACCTTCCCGGAGGCCAGCAGGTCCCCTGCTACCTTCCCGGAGGCCAGCAGGTCCCCTGCTACCTTCCCGGAGGCCAGCAGGTCCCCTGCTACCTTCCCGGAGGCCAGCAGGTCCCCTGCTACCTTCCCGGAGGCCAGCAGGTCCCCTGCTACCTTCCCGGAGGCCAGCAGGTCCCCTGCTACCTTCCCGGAGGCCAGCAGGTCCCCTGCTACCTTCCCGGAGGCCAGCAGGTCCCCTGCTACCTTCCCGGAGGCCAGCAGGTCCCCTGCTACCTTCCCGGAGGCCAGCAGGTCCCCTGCTACCTTCCCGGAGGCCAGCAGGTCCCCTGCTACCTTCCCGGAGGCCAGCAGGTCCCCTGCTACCTTCCCGGAGGCCAGCAGGTCCCCTGCTACCTTCCCGGAGGCCAGCAGGTCCCCTGCTACCTTCCCGGAGGCCAGCAGGTCCCCTGCTACCTTCCCGGAGGCCAGCAGGTCCCCTGCTACCTTCCCGGAGGCCAGCAGGTCCCCTGCTACCTTCCCGGAGGCCAGCAGGTCCCCTGCTACCTTCCCGGAGGCCAGCAGGTCCCCTGCTACCTTCCCGGAGGCCAGCAGGTCCCCTGCTACCTTCCCGGAGGCCAGCAGGTCCCCTGCTACCTTCCCGGAGGCCAGCAGGTCCCCTGCTACCTTCCCGGAGGCCAGCAGGTCCCCTGCTACCTTCCCGGAGGCCAGCAGGTCCCCTGCTACCTTCCCGGAGGCCAGCAGGTCCCCTGCTACCTTCCCGGAGGCCAGCAGGTCCCCTGCTACCTTCCCGGAGGCCAGCAGGTCCCCTGCTACCTTCCCGGAGGCCAGCAGGTCCCCTGCTACCTTCCCGGAGGCCAGCAGGTCCCCTGCTACCTTCCCGGAGGCCAGCAGGTCCCCTGCTACCTTCCCGGAGGCCAGCAGGTCCCCTGCTACCTTCCCGGAGGCCAGCAGGTCCCCTGCTACCTTCCCGGAGGCCAGCAGGTCCCCTGCTACCTTCCCGGAGGCCAGCAGGTCCCCTGCTACCTTCCCGGAGGCCAGCAGGTCCCCTGCTACCTTCCCGGAGGCCAGCAGGTCCCCTGCTACCTTCCCGGAGGCCAGCAGGTCCCCTGCTACCTTCCCGGAGGCCAGCAGGTCCCCTGCTACCTTCCCGGAGGCCAGCAGGTCCCCTGCTACCTTCCCGGAGGCCAGCAGGTCCCCTGCTACCTTCCCGGAGGCCAGCAGGTCCCCTGCTACCTTCCCGGAGGCCAGCAGGTCCCCTGCTACCTTCCCGGAGGCCAGCAGGTCCCCTGCTACCTTCCCGGAGGCCAGCAGGTCCCCTGCTACCTTCCCGGAGGCCAGCAGGTCCCCTGCTACCTTCCCGGAGGCCAGCAGGTCCCCTGCTACCTTCCCGGAGGCCAGCAGGTCCCCTGCTACCTTCCCGGAGGCCAGCAGGTCCCCTGCTACCTTCCCGGAGGCCAGCAGGTCCCCTGCTACCTTCCCGGAGGCCAGCAGGTCCCCTGCTACCTTCCCGGAGGCCAGCAGGTCCCCTGCTACCTTCCCGGAGGCCAGCAGGTCCCCTGCTACCTTCCCGGAGGCCAGCAGGTCCCCTGCTACCTTCCCGGAGGCCAGCAGGTCCCCTGCTACCTTCCCGGAGGCCAGCAGGTCCCCTGCTACCTTCCCGGAGGCCAGCAGGTCCCCTGCTACCTTCCCGGAGGCCAGCAGGTCCCCTGCTACCTTCCCGGAGGCCAGCAGGTCCCCTGCTACCTTCCCGGAGGCCAGCAGGTCCCCTGCTACCTTCCCGGAGGCCAGCAGGTCCCCTGCTACCTTCCCGGAGGCCAGCAGGTCTGGTTAACCTAATAGAAATGCCTAGCTCACTAGAGCTGGCGGTGTGCACACCAATATTTACAATAACTGAGGTTTTTTACCAATATTCCCCCTTTCGCAATTCTCCACCAAAATGTTGTACCAATAAAATAAAAACCAGCAGGATCTTATTAAAGGGAAAAAGGCAAAATACCACATTTATTGTGAATACAGAAAGAATCATAGTAAGCAGTTAGTTATAGCTATAACATTCCATTCAATCTCATATTTACACACACACACACACACACACACACACACACACTCTGCAAGGTTGTTATCATAGTTACCAGCCTTACAGTTGCTCATGCCAAGTCACTGGCCAGGTGGCCTGGAGGGAGCAGGGCCTTGTCAGATGCTCATCTGACGCTCCTGGAAGTTGGTTTGCAGAATCAGACCCCAAAGTTCTCACTTTTTAGAGTCTATTTTTATAGGAATTTCTTCCTATGCCAGTCTATGGGAATTGCTTCATCATGCTGTTGCTGAATCAATCAGCAGATAGCACATTCCTGACGGCTCCAAGATGTTATCTTGTTCTTTGGTTCTCCCATCCTTGAGGCTGTTGGGTGGATTCCAGTCTGCCCTCCGGGGGCGGGGGGAGGTCCTCTGGTTATTTCCACTTGACGCCTTCTTCAGCCGATGGACACTGGATTCTTAGGCTGGCACCTCCCTGATCATTCAGTTATTATCCACACCAAGCATCCATCCACATCCATCCTCTATCTCTATTTTAATCACAATTGTTAATACAAGGAAAGGGCGGGGAGTCTCTGGGTGCTGTTTCTGTTGTTAGAGTATTGCTTTGAGTCTCTCTCTCTGTGAATTGCTTTGAGAACAGACTCTGTCTTAGAATGTACTAACACAATTAGCAGCTTGCAAGTTTCACACATAGAGGGAGAGAAACAGCACCAAAAACCAAGAGACCTCTTAATTAGTAATACCCTGGAATTTAAACTCTGGGGAATCAAACTCATTTGTGATTTTAATACAGAACTTCTTTAATATGATCCAACATCTTGGGGGTTGGATGTTGTCACTGAGATCCTGATAAACACTGAACAAGGAATTCCCAGGCACCATGGTATCTACACCTCTTCTCCCCCCCATGCAGAAGTAGTCTCAGAAGGGAATTAATCCATGTGTTGTAAGACTTCGATAGGATCAGAGCCTCTAAATTGGCATTGGAAGAATGGAGTTGTCACCCTGAAGAGTTAGACTTGCGTGTGCAGCAGAGAACTTTCTTAACTGGTCCTGAGTCGGGAACTCACTCCCCAAAGAGATCAGGATGCCCATGAAACTCTGTCTCAGGAAAAAATATATAAATCCTACTTTTGATTAAAGAAAAGGAGTACTTGTGGCACCTGAGAGACTAACCAATTTATTTGAGCATAAGCTGTGAGCTGTAGCTCACGAAAGCTTATGCTCAAATAAATTGGTTAGTCTCTCAGGTGCCACAAGTACTCCTTTTTGCGAATACAGACTAACATGGCTGTTACTCTGAAACCTACTTTTGATTAGGCTTTTCACAGTATCACTGCAGCTTTTTTTCAAAAGCCCAGTCTGCACACTGCAAGGAAGAGAGAACTATATCTTTAACACTTCAGAATGTTGTGAGTTGCTCATGCTATGGTGATGGGAACTGTATTCGAATCTAACTGGAATCGCATTTAGATGTAACCCAAGCTTGCGTTCTGGATGTTCAGAGTTTTTAGGGTAGCAGGAGAGGCTAGATCTGCAAAAACAGTACAGCATTTACTTAAGCATCACATATTGGTTAGACACTTCGCAATAAATTTAAGCTGACATCTGTTTTGGCTATCATGTAAATTTTAAACTAAAAGTCAAAACCTAATTTGTTTAATTTTTTTCAGCATTAGACAGGAGGACAAACATTACTAGAGAACTACAGTTGGAGTTGAGAACTTGATTATAATTTTGAGAACCCCGCACAATACCACAGGTGAGGCTGACAGGGGAAGCAACAAGATTTTATTGAATGTTAGTGAAAAAGTTTGAATATTCTCCCTATGTACAAATGCTTAACTATAAATGCCTTTCAGTCACAGCAGGACCTTGCTGATGCACATATTTACTTGCATATGTTTCCAAGTGGTCTTCTTTCACTGAGAGGTAGCTCAGTGTTTTGAGTATTGACCTACTAAACCCAGGGTTGTGAGTTCAATCCTTGAGGGGGCCATTTAGGGATCTGGGGCAAAAATTGGGGATTGGGCCTGCTTTGAGCAGGGGGTTGGGCTAGATGACCTCCTGAGGTCCCTTCCAACCCTTATATTCTATGATTATGATTCTATGAAAGATCTAATACAGTAGCTCCTCGATTTCTGAAAAATACGACTTTAATCAAAGCGATGTTAAGCGAATCCAATTTCCACGTAAGAATGAATGCAAATGGGGGCGCGGGGGGGGGGGGTTAGGTTCCAGGGAAATTTTTTTCACCAGACAAAAGACTATATAATATATATAAAAAGAAAAGGAGTACTTGTGGCACCTTAGAGACTAACCAATTTATTTGAGCATAAGCTTTCGTGAGCTACAGCTCACTTCATCAGATGCATAAAGTGGAAAGTACAGTGAGGAGATTTTATATACACACAGACCATGAAAAAATATACATTGTATGGAGAGTGATCACTTAAGATGAGCTGTTACCAGCAGCAGAGTGGGGTTGGGGGAGAGAAAACCTTTTGAAGTGATAATCAAGGTGGGCCATTTCCAGCACATTTCCAGGAGTTAACAAGAACATCTGGGGAGGGGGGTGGGAAATAAACAAGGGGAAATAGTTTCACTTAGTATAATGACTCAACCACTCCCAGTCTCTATTCAAGCCTAAGTTAATTGTATCCAATTTGCAAATTAATTCCAATTCAGCAGTCTCTCCTTGGAGTCTGTTTTCGAAGTTTTTTTGTTGGATAGTCACTTTGAGGTCAGAAATCGAGTGACCAGAGAGATTGAAGTGTTCTCCGACTGGTTTATGAATGTTATAGTTCTTGACATCTGATTTGTGTCCATTTATTCTTTTACGTAGAGACTGTCCAGTTTGACCAATGTACATGGCAGAGGGGCATTGCTGGCAGATGATGGCATATATCACGTTGGTAGATGTGCAGGTGAACGAGCCTCTGATAGTGTGGCTGATGTGATTAGGCCCTATGATGGTGTCCCCTGCATAGATATGTGGGCACAGTTGGCAACGGGCTTTGTTGCAAGGATAGGTTCGTGGGTTAGTGGTTCTGTTGTGTGGTGTGTGGTTGCTGGTGAGTATTTGCTTCAGGTTGGGGGGCTGTCTGTAAGCAAGGACTGGCCTGTCTCCCAAGATTTGTGAGAGTGATGGGTCGTCCTTCAGGATAAGTTGTAGATCCTTGATAATGCATTGGAGAGGTTTTAGTTGGGGGCTGAAGGTGATGGCTAGTGGAGTTCTGTTGTTTTCTTTGTTGGGCCTGTCCTGTAGTAGGTGACTTCTGGGTACTCTTCTGGCTCTATCAATCTGTTTCTTCACTTCTGCAGGTGGGTATTGTAGTTGTAAGAAAGCTTGACAGAGATCTTGTAGGTGTTTGTCTCTGTCTGAGGAGTTGGAGCAAATGCGGTTGTATCGTAGAGCTTGGCTGTAGACAATGGATCATGTGGTGTGGTCTGGGTGAAAGCTGGAGGCATGTAGGTAGGAATAGCAGTCAGTAGGTTTCCGGTATAGGGTGGTGGTTATGTGACCATCGCTTATTAGCACTGTAGCGTCCAGGAAGTGGATCTCTTGTGTGGACTGGTCCAGGCTGAGGTTGATGGTGGGATGGAAATTGTTGAAATCATGGTGGAATTCCTCCAGGGCTGCTTTTCCATGAGTCCAGATGATGGTGTCATCAATGTAGTGCAAGTAGAGTAGGGGCATTAGGGGACAAGAGCTGAGGAAGCGTTGTTCTAAGTCAGCCATAAAAATGTTGGCATACTGTGGGGGCCATGCAGTTACCCATAGCACTGCCGCTGATTTGAATGTATACATTGTCCCCCAATGTGAAATAGTTATGGGTGAGGACAAAGTCACAAAGTTCAGCCACCAGGTTTGCCGTGACATTATCGGGGATAGTGTTCGTGATGGCTTGTAGTCCATCTTTGTGCGGAATGTTGGTGTAGAGGGCTTCTACATCCATAGTGGCCAGGATGGTGTTTTCAGGAAGATCACCGATGGATTGTAGTTTCCTCAGGAAGTCAGTGGTGTCTCGAAGATAGCTGGAAGTGCTGGTAGCGTAAGGCCTGAGGAGGGAGTCTACATAGCCAGACAATCCTGCTGTCGGAGTACCAATGCCTGAGATGATGGGGTGCCCAGGATTTCCAGGTTTATGGATCTTGGGTAGCAGATAGAATACCCCAGGTCGGGGTTCCAGGGGTGTGTCTGTGCG
Organism: Lepidochelys olivacea; assembly: GCF_965140295.1. Lineage (NCBI taxonomy): Eukaryota > Metazoa > Chordata > Testudines > Cheloniidae > Lepidochelys > Lepidochelys olivacea. Next base: position 267,818,335 of record NC_140412.1, on the reverse strand, counting down.
GATTTGTTCTTGTGCTTTTTCAGGGAGTTTCTTGAGCAAATGGTGTAGTTTCTTTTGGTAACCCTCAGTGGGATCAGAGGGTAATGGCTTGTAGAAAGTGGTGTTGGAGAGCTGCCTAGCAGCCTCTTGTTCATATTCCGACCTATTCATGATGACGACAACAGCACCTCCTTTGTCAGCCTTTTTGATTATGATGTCAGAGTTGTTTCTGAGGCTGTGGATGGCATATAATAATATATATGTTATATATGTACGCACAACATACATTTTAAGCAAACCATTTAATACTGTACACAGCGATGATTGTGAAGCTTGGTTGAGGTGATGGAGTCAGCGGGTGGAAGAGGGTGGTATGTGTCCAAGGGAATACCTTACTGCTAAATGACAGGTTTCAGAGTAACAGCCGTGTTAGTCTGTATTCGCAAAAAGAAAAGGAGTACTTGTGGCACCTTAGAGACTAACCAATTTATTTGAGCATGAGCTTTCGTGAGCTACAGCTCACTTCATCGGATGCATCCAATGAAGTGAGCTGTAGCTCACGAAAGCTCATGCTCAAATAAATTGGTTAGTCTCTAAGGTGCCACAAGTACTCCTTTTCTTCTTACTGCTAAATGATGAACTAGAACTCCGCTGAACCCTCAAGGGTTAACACGTTGTTAATGTAGCCTCATACTCTACAAGGCAGCACAGTAGCTGCTGCCTGCAAGCTCCCTCCGTCCTGAGCCCTGTCATGTCCTGTCTTCTCCCCCCCTCCCCCCCCCGCTCTGTGGAGCTAGGGTAAGCAGGTGGCAGGCGCAAGGGGTAGGGGGACACCCTGATATTAGTACACCTTCCCCCCCACACACACAGCTAGCAGGAGGCTCCCGGGAGCAGCTCCAAGGCAGAGGGCGGGAGCAGCACATAGCAGTGGGGGAAGGACAGCTGAACTACAGGCAATTAATAGCCTTCTGGGCGGCTGCCGCACAGGGAACTTAGGAGTGGGGAGCTGATGGGGGGGCTGACAGTCCACCCTGGTTCCAAGCCCCCACCAGCTAGCTGCAAAGGGCTGCTCTTTCTGCAAGTAGTGGACAAAGCGGGCCACTGCCAAAGGGCCTTGGAAAGGAGCATTGCGCAACTTTAAACAAGCATGTTACATAGCTGATCAATTAGGGAACAGCGAAACGTTAACCGGGAGGACTTTAAGTGAGGAGTTACAGTATCAGGGTGCAGTAGTAAGATTTTGTGTTACTGATTTGACTTTCTACAAAACACGGTACAGAACATTTTTTGAGAGGGATGCAAAGTATTATCACAGTTATAACTAAATTTCATTAAAAAAGAAAAGGAGTACTTGTGAAACTAAATTTCATTGTGATTTTTTTTTTTAATTGTTCAATCTCCAACTTGCAAAAGCCATAACTGCTAGTGCAAATTAATGACGTTAGGCTGTTTTACCCTCTGGGAGTGAACTATAATGGAAAGTGAAAAGGCTTATTTCTATCTAAATCTGAAATATTATATATTTAACTTAGATTCGTTAGGGTTTGAGGATCAGAGTATGTCAACATTTCTGGTTCCCTTAGTCATTTAGCTAAGGAAACAACTTGATTAGAAAGGGGGAATATAATTAGCAAAATATCAAATCCTGTGCTAATGCCAGTACTGTAATGGTATCCTTCAGAGTTCTGGAACAGGAAAATTAGTGTCTCCTTTTGTACATCCTTAGGACTGCCTACGTGTAAACAATAGAGCAAGATCTACAGTTAGGCTTTAAATTGTTATCTTGCTGCAAGGCATCTGCTCAGAAGAATGTGAGCAAAGAAATATGCTGACTCTTCCTGTTATAAATTTGCTTCCTATTAAACATCCTACGTAATATTGAAGCACTGAGATGACTGCCATGATGACTGATACTTTGTTTGACTTTTAGATTTTCATGCATCTGAAATTGCTTAATAGATATCTAGGTATCCATCATAAATGGGATCATACAGGTGAGAGGATTTGGTCTTGCTGGATGAAGGGACCTCCTTTACTGATGTTATATGGGGAATTCTCATTGTCTTCAACTGGTAGCTCAATGTCTGAGGTTTAAACCATATAGTATAAAATGTCAATATTCACCTAATGTAGACAACTTTTATTGCTAAAGATGGTGATTGGAGTGTGTGTAAGAAAATTCCTCTGAACTTTCTCATGCTCATACGTATTGCAGTGCTAATAGCTAGTGGAGTGCACCAGGAGTTTTCAGAGGAGAGAAGCTATTTTTCCTCTCAGGTATTTGTAGATCACCCATCACTAGCATGTGATTACAGTGATTACTCAGCCTTTCCAGACTACTGTACCCCTTTCAGGAGTATGATTTGTCTTGCTTACCCCCAAGTTTACTCACTTAAAAACTACTTGCTTACAAAATTAGACATAAAAAGACAAGAATGTCACAGCATGCTATTAGTGAAAAATTGCTTATTTTTACCTTTTATAATTATAAAATAAATCAGTTGGAATATAAATATTGTACTTACTTTTCAGTGTATAGTATATAGAGCAGAAAAACAAGTCGTCTGTAGGAAATTTTAGTTTGTACTGATTTCACTAGTGCTTTTTATGGAGCTTGGTGTAAACCTAGGCAGATATCTAGATGAGTTGATGTACCCCCTGGAAGACCTCTGTGTACCCCCAGACGAGTGTGTGCTCCTGGTTGAGAACCACTGCTCTGTTACACTACAAGGCTGTTTGCTCTGTTATATAGTGTGGAGAATGCAGGAATTACCTATTTTTTTTTTAAATTAATTTTATATGCACATCAGTTTGCATGCTCACTATGGGGAATGAGGGTGAGGGGGCTTGGGATAAAGGGATGAGTGAGAGGGGGAGGTGAGCGGGGTTGGGGAGCTCAGGGAAGGGATGCTGGGGACCCGTGGGAGAATAGGGATAGGGTGCCTGTCAACCCCACAATCTACCCTTCTGTGTGTGGGGCAGGATCTGGTGCATCTGACCCTGTCTTCTCTGCCTACTTCTGAAATGTAATCTGGGATCCAGCCCTACTTTCTGGGCCTCTGTGTGTGTGCATGCACCAGGGTCTGGGGCCCCCTCCCCTTCTGAAGGGGGAGAGTCTAAGACCCTCTCCTTGCCTCCCTCATGTAAGCTGGGGTCTGGGTTGCCTTGTTGCTCAAAGGGTATCTGAGCCCATCTCAGTTTTCTCTCCCCCCCCCCCCCCGGTGAACCAGGTTTGGGGAAGCCTTGCCCCTCTGGATGGAGAGTTTAGAACAGACATACTTGGAGCATGCATGAAGAACACACTGCGGATATTGGGTGAGGATCTGAGAATGGGCATGTTTGCATCAGAAACACTTCAGCACTGGGATGGAGAGATGGGACACTCAGTGATGTAAATGAAGTAGTTCATACATCTCAGAACTATTGTTTCAGGCTGTATTCATCTCCACTGGGTCGTCTTTCATCAGAAAATATTTCATTGAGATGAATGAGCCACTTCAGCATTTCGCTGAGCCTGCTATGCTATGATGGGTATGTAGTGCCCTGCCCCTCCATTTTCACTCTAATTATAGCAGAGTGCCACCAGCTCTGTTGTATTTGATCAAGACAGGTTTCCTGTTTAAAGCTCAACTTCAAGTGTTCTAAAGTCCATATGGTTACTCGGATTGCCTTGAAATTTTATGCACTTCATGGGGAAGTGGGGTTTGGTCAGTGAACCAAATTTGGGACAATTTGAATAAGGGGTTCCCAAGATATAGCCCCTTGGAAAAAAAGCTCTTAAAGTTGACATGCTGGCAACATTTTCATATACAATTAGAGATCAAACTATGGCTGAGATCCTTGCACTAGGATCTCTGGTGCTCAAGGGTTACCCCTACAAAATGCATGGCACCCACCAGCCCTTTGGGAGAAATCAAATTACAGCATTCTTAGTAAAAGATTTTTTTTTCTCCAGTTGGGTGTTCTGGTAAGCATAAGGATTACCTGATGGATCACCCTCTGCATGTACAGAGAGAGAGCGCCCAATGGTGTTGAAAGCCACCGAAGATTGGCAGGACCTGCATGGCTTCAAGGGAAATGTTCTGGCCATTGGATCTGAGCCCCACAGAGGCACTGTGAATTCAAATCCCCAACGCAGGGTGGAAATTAAAAAGGGAGGCATATTGCTTGAATCTGCCTGTGTCAAAGAAGAATTTTTATTTTGGGGAAATATAATATGCGTATAGTAAATATTCAAAAGGCTCTGAAACGATTTTTGAAAAAATGAATTGTACGTGCAAATGTATGCTGGAAGAAGAAGGTGATTGGGGTAGAAGAATGGGTGGAAATAGGTGAGGACAGGGCTTGGGGGTGTGAGGAGAGGGATAAATGGGGATGGGTGGGTAGAGGGATTAGGTGATGGGGAATGGCGGGGGTAGGGACATCAGGAAAAGGGAACATGGCGGGGGCGGAGATGAGTGACAGACTGTGGGGAAATAGGAGCATATGTATCACCCTGATATTCCCCTCCCATGTGTGCACCATGATCTGGGGGGGCCCCAGACCATGCATGGGAGTTTAATACCCCTGCCTGCCCCTTCTGTGAGCTAGGGTGTGGGGGACCTTGTCCTTCTAGGGGGTCTGAGTCTGTCTCCCTATTCCCCACTATGTGTGGGGGAACTGGGAAAACCCTGTCCCTCGGGTATGCAGCTGAGAACAGGCATACTGGGAGCATGCAGGTGTTAAGAATATGAATTCTTATTGTGGTTCTCCTGAAGTTGGCTGGATAAGGGGAATGAGACTGACTATGAATGGAGTCATTCATACATCTCAGAACTATTGTTTCATGCTGCATTCATCTTAAGGTGTTCTTATTCAGGTATGCCATCGTATTGAGATAAATGGGCCACTTCACCCTTTTCTGAGCCTTCTATGCTGCAGAAGGATGTGTAGTGTTGTGTGCTGCACATACCAAGAATGAAGGGGTTGGGCATGTGAGGAAAAATGCAGAGTGGCCAAGGAATGCACAGGATACAGCTCTTTTTCAGAAAATTGTGTTAACACTTTAAAACAGCCTTAGGGTTCTCTCATCATCCATAGGGAAAATTCTGATTCAAAGGTCAGGTACAGTTGGAAAATGGGATACAATGCCACATAGACACATTAGGGAATGCCTAGGATGAGGGGAAGCCTGGACAAAATAGCATGGTGGGGGCCAGCAGGGAGGGTGGATGGACTGGAAGGCACAGGACTGGCTGGATGGCGAGGGGCAGGGAGAAGAGTGCAGGACCAGGAGTGCATAGTCCACTATTCTACGTGTTGTCTACAGTTGCCATAATGACCACAAACTCCTACCAACACCTGCAACTTTTACTGTAAAGGAAAGGACCTACCTGCACCTGCCCTACACTCTTAGCCTATTCAGAATACCACTTTGCACTTACAGGATACCATCTAAACCTATATGTTCCCTTACCCATCATTAAACCCACAGACTGCTTTCATATCCCACCTCATTACTGACCATTCCTGTTGCATGGCAAGACACTCCCCTTCCCTCCCCTGTGCTTTGCTAATTTTGCAATAAAATGATTCAGGCAACTCCCCTAGGTTCACATGCTCCCTTTTTCTTTACACGCACCCACAGGGTGGGCTCAAACCCTCTCACATCACAGCCACAATTCTGTGATGCTTCTTAAACTAATCTCTATCTCTTCAACCCACAAACACACCTCCACCAATCTGCCCCACCTACTCCCTCCACCACTTAAGCCATTTAGTACAGGTACAGCTCTCTTACTGGATGCAGCTTCAGACCATTGCAGATAACTCCCCAATGGCTGCCAGCTCCAGGGGGCAATATTAAGGCTATACAGGGTATGTAACGTAACTGTGTCCTGTTTTTCTGAAGTTTGAGTTTTGCAGAACTTGATATTATGGAAGGGCACAAGCAGTCACTGGGAAACCTTAACTCTAGATGAAAGTGAGCATCAGTGATACTGTTTTTTCTGTCTGCAGAGATTATACTTCTCAGGCCTGACTTTAACCTAACACTGGACTCTGCCTCTGCCTCACAGAGGTGATCATCCAGTGTCAGACAGATCTGAAAGGGATACTTGAGTGGAATGATTATCTATCTATTGTCTTCCCTCTACTACAGGGGTTCTTTGTCTCAGGAGAGGCACTTGGATTCAAGGACTGACTCTTCAGAAAAGCTGTTCCTTTCTAATGTATTGGACCAATATGAGCCAGATGGGTGTGTGTTCCCCTGAAGGCCCTAGCCTGGGATATCAGCGGAAATCCCTTGAGAGGCCTGCTATAGGGTGGCAGCAGCGGGGAGGGAAGCTGGGCCTAAAGGCTCCTTGCCCCACACTCCAGCATTGGCATTGTTCATGCTATGTTCAGATCCCTCAGTCTGCACACGAAGAGGAGGGAGGCAGCTGAGCTCCACAGTCAGGAACATGACCCTAGAAGGAAGTAAACAAAACTTGTTCAACTGGCTGAAGCAAAGTCTATTGTTTTTAATCATTAAACATGTGAAACATAACTATAAATTCCTCCCAGGGGGTCTTTAAAGTGAGTGTATGAATGTCTTAGCAAAAGTTTTCATGAGATCCAGCAGATTATAAAGCACAGCCTTGAACCTTCATTCTTATTCTTATAACACTACGATATTATGGCACAATCTTTAATCTAAAAAATACATCCAGCTTGGTGGATGTGTAACATCAATATTCTATTGCTGGTGACTTTTATTTACTACTGGTGTCAGACTCCAGATTAAATTCAAACTTGCTCCTCAATGAGGGGTGCATATGTGGCAGCCTATGCTTGTTACAGTTGTATACAAAGATTAATGTTAAAAAATGTAGCTGAAACTAGATTATATCCCGTGCATAATGTGAGAATTTCAGATTAAAAGCTACAGGTGGTTGTGACAAAGTTGAAGAGATCGAGACTTCAACTGAAACTGTACACTCATGCTTTTTTGGAGAACACTAAGCCCTGTAGAACCTTGAATAATTGAATTGGTGACCTTGAGTATAGTTAGAAATGTGAGATTAGCAGGAAGTCCCTGATGGTGTGAAACCAGAAGCGGAGGATTGGTTGTTCAGTAGCTGGAGATCGTTTTTGTTGTGCAATATGTTATGGAATGTCACTCTGAGTAAAGCCATTCAGTCTTAGCATCAAGGATAATTTTTGAGTGCAGGGGACTGGACTAGAAGACCTCTTGAGGTCCCTTCCAGTCCTATGATTTTTACTTTGGCATCCAAGCTCTGCAGTTTTAAGAAAAAACTAAAACTTGATATCTAATGAAGACTTGGGAGAAGCTATGTCTCTCTGAAAATATAGAGGTGTTAATTAACAATTAATGGGAGCTGCTCATAAATATTTAAGATCTTATTTCAAGAAGTCTTTATTTAAAAAAAAAAAAAAAAAAAACCACCAGACTTGACACTTCTGATATTTCTAAAGTAAACAAAGGGATAGGAGGACGTCTCATGCTTTCTTCACAAACCATAAAGAAACTAATCTAATTTTTTTAAAAGTCCTTTACATATCACCTTTAGGACAACCACCTTTTTAGTAACAAGCCGTGTTTCTGTCTGTCCATACTGCAGGCCTTACTCTGCTCATCATTCACAGATTCCAAGGCCAGAAGGGACCATTGGGATCACCTAGTCTGACCTGTATAATACAGGCCGTAGAGCTTCCCAAAAGTAATTCCTCCTAGAGCATATCTTTCAGGAAAACGTCCGTTATCTGTTTCACAAAGGTCCTCTTCTTTACAAGTTTCCATCTCTTGGCTGCAGTGCAGTTTTTAAGAGGGAGAGGTGCTTTATCGTTCAGATCATATTAAAGAGGCTCAGAAGGCACAACCAATTTGAGACCTTGACTCTAGTTCTCTGAATGATCTATCTAGAACTTTAAAATGAATAAAAGCCCCTCCTTAATAAAATTCATTGTTGTCAAATAAAATTAACATTCCTGTGGCTACATCACTGACTCCCATACAAAAAAGGAAAACCATTTCCCAGAAACTTGCATAGTCGGTCTGTCTCCTCCCCACCCCACTTTCCCATCTAAGAAGGGAAATTCCGTGATGTGAGGAAGGGACATCTGGCCTTATTTCTACCTTCTTGTAAAGCATCTACATTTCTCAGAAGTTCCTCTCTGTAGTAACCACTCGATATAGTTGTCTGCTCTCTTATGTGGGCCACTTATTAAATAACAGAAGTACTGTATTTAAGACACTGAGCAAATGAAAGATCAAGCTATCACAATGACAGTTCAGGAACAGGACTTGGAGAAAGAAAGGAAAGTGTTTAATGTGTTCGACTACCCTTGCTGATGTTTTGAATATGCTCTTTCATTAAAATTGAATGTCTAGTTATGCTTTGTTTCTTTCCACCTCAGGCAATCTGACACAGAATCAGAAAGTATGTTTAACATTTGCAGTTTAAACTAGGCATACTTAGTAAGCATGTATGCACCCTTTCTTGTTTTGATGATGGCAGTTAACATTGCCCACTATTATAGAGAAGCTAGACATGGATTTCTGCACTTAGAAAATTCTTTGGAGATAATCTGTCTGAACTAATGGAAAAATGTGTGGTGGTGCAAGACTTTTTAATTTCTTTAGTCATTCGTAGATGAATAGATTTTAAGGCCAGAAGACAGACACTTACGATCAGCTAGTCTGATATCCTGCATAACACTGGACAGTACTTAAATAGGTATTTAATCTCCATGAACTTTTGGGAGGCAGAACCACACCTGCCCACTAGAAGGGGCTTACCCCTTAACCAGTGATGATGAAGCTCCCAGTTAGCTCTGGGTTGATCTAAATTTTACGTGTAGAGCAGGTCTGAGTTTACTTGCTCTTGTGTTTATCTGACTGACTTAGACTAAATAAAGGAAAGAAACATACTAGCTCCCTTAAAACTGTAAGGAATATGGTGATGAGGGCCACAGAAGTACTTAAGTTGAAAGTTCTGTAACTGACCATTCATTAACTGAATTTTACTGCAAGATTTAAACAGAGTTTAATGTAGAAAGTGAGTTGGACCTCTAACGCTATGGAAGAAGATCCTATAAAAGACTTAGTGTTGCTGCAGCTGATTCAAGAATTCAAATATGTCAGCATCTTGGTACAGTGGTGTGTGGTTTTAGAAGTTCTTACAAAATAGAATCTGCATTAATTAAGGAAAATACCAACTTTGTTTAAAGTAAAAATCCACTATGCAACCTGTATATAACTTAAATGAACTTTGGTAGTTGCACATAACTGGCATATGTATTCTGCAGGCATAGAATAATATTTTTGAAGATAAACATACTAGCAAATTATTTAAAAATAAATGTTGAGTAGCATTATTAACTATTTAACGATCAGTAATTGACACTTTGGGGGGTTACCTGAGGTGCCTGGGATTAATCACTACCGTTACAGCATGACTGTGCCTTGTCTGTGCCCACCAGGAGAAACCTACTGGTTGTTGGCAACATAAACACTCCACTTGGGGCTCTGTAGGGAGAGAATGTGGGGCTCAAAGGCTAGCAATTTACACACCCCACTATGTTACACTTGGATGCCCAGTCCCTTATTTTCTGGACACCTTCAATGTACACCGATCTGCTGCATCCATAGAAACAATGCATCCTAGTTCATGAGTCTCCCCTCAGTTCAACACTCGCCTTAGCATAAGGCACTTAAACAGATTTATAGTAAAACCAAACTGAAGTTTACTTTTTCAGAGCTTGAGGTAAATATTCAAATAAACGCAAGTATAAGGATTTGTAAACATAAGGTTACAGGTAAAAGCAAAACATAAGACACAAACTATAGCCTGTACTTATTAACTTTCCTCTCTAGTAAAGTATGTCTCACCCAAAGGTCAATACAGTACTTGCAGTGCTGTCCAGTTCAAACAGCTGGGATCTGCCTTTCATGAGACACCTTGCTTGCAGGGTTTCTCTTCTGTAATGGATAAAATCTTGTGCTCTTTTCTATTTTCTTTTATAGTTGCTGACTACTGTATCTTACCACAGTGGTCCCTTAGAAGCTTTTGGGGGGTGGGGCGGGAGTTCTTTTGTTTTTTGTAAATCCTTAAGCCTGCATCTGATCTAGAAAGTGAACATAGTCTATCTCCACAGATGTCCATTGTTCTCAGTGTTGATTGAGATATCCCTGAGAGTCCACTCATCTCAGATGATAATCTACATTTTACATATTTATTTAAATGTTTCCTGTGCAAACATCTCACAGTAACCATGACAATCAGCAGTTCTTAGCTTTTGGCAGAGACCACATGCAGTCCCCTTAGGTGAAATATTGAGAAGATGGTCTGACTGGTTAATATACATGTCTGGGCAAGTCTGTGTGACATTAGCAGTTCATTTAAAAAAAATATTTTTAAGGCTGAAAAATAGGATTAAATGTTTTAAAAAAGTTTTTCAGCTATATTATTATAGAAAGGTCTCCAATCACAGTAGATCAATTTTAATTATTCGCTCACTAACAGCTCCTTTGTAGCAACTGTAATAAAAATGGAGCTACACGCTTTGTATCTAATCACAGTAGGAGCTGTATTGATTCACTTGCTTTATGCTACAAAAAGAAAGAAGGGTGAGAGGAATTTCTTTTGGTATATTTAATATGTCAGTTCCTCTGTCAGTCCACTCTTTTCTGGGTGATCTAACTCACTCAAACAGCTTCAGTTATACTCTCTATGCTGATGACTCTTACCCTTCTCCAATCCACCTCCTTACTTATTTGCTATCTAATCGCATATCTAAACCTATCTGATGCCTTGCTATTCCTTCAAGCTTTAAATAGCCAAAACTGGATCCCTTTCTTTCCACCAAAACACTTTCCACTCTCCCATTCTTATTGTTGAACACACAACAGATAATGCCTGTCACGCAAGCCTGTAAACTGGAGGCCATCTATGATTTTTCTCCTCCAACAGTCAAATCTATGTCCAGCTCTTGCTGCTGCTTTCTTCAGTGTCTATAAGATCCAACATTTTTTTTCTGCCTACACTGCTAAAACTTTCATATAGGTCTACCTCATCCCCTCTTTTCATCACTACAACCTCTTCTTTGGCCTTTGACACCAATGTAGCCGCTAAGATCCTATTACTTGCCCGTTGATCTGTCATCCCCCACTCTTTGCATCCATCCTTTGGCTCACCCTTCTGCCAACATCAATTCAAGCTACCTGTATTTGCTTTCAAGGCCTTGCACAACTCTGCCTCTGCTATGAAATATTCTTTTTTTTTTTTTTTTTATTGCCTACCATTGCCTCTGCTCTGACAGCAGCCATTCTCCACTCCTCCTCCCACCACCATCTCCAGAGTGCCTGGATGCTCAGAATACCTTTTCTGACCTTGTCCCAGCCTTCTTCCCACCTAAAAATTTCTTCTTTCTCTAAGCCTACGAGAAAGTAGCCAATGTTTGCTTTACTCTATTGACAGCCCACACATCCTGCTGTGTACTACTACCCCCTGTACCCTCCTTACTACCTTGTTCACTGTCTTATGTCATCATGTTAGATGTTAGTTTGTGGCAGGACTCATGTTGCTGAACTTGTCTTGTGAGGTACCTAGCAAACTTTTGGGTGCCATAAAAAGGGTTGCATGAAACATCCATTAGGCTTTGTTCCCAAGAAAAACATGAGTCCCTAATAGATCTCTCAAACTGACGCTTTGTGCTTAGCAAATTCACTGCTCCACTGTAATTGATGTAATCACAGCTCCAAATAGATTTGCTTTGTAATTCTCCATCCATTGGCAATGGAAGTCTTAGGACCTTTTTGTGGGAGCTGGGAAATCTTAACACTCCTGTGTATCCTCACTCTCTCTATTTTTTTAAAAGGTCTGGAAATATTTCAGTTTGAGAAGTTACCTACAAACACTGAATGAAGTGGTCTCTGTCTTTACAGTGCTTTCAGTTTTAAATTTTAGAAAAGGAAATTCAGATATACAAGCTGTTCAAAATAGTTAAATTGCTGAGGGGCAAACAATGTATAATTTGAAGCCACAGAAAATAGGGTGAAACTATGCAGCTTCATACGTGCAAACACACCCATTCTCAGAAATAAATTGTTCCTATATGAAGCACATCAGCAGTAATCAACCACACTCACCAAGAGGACTCCCAGGCACCTTAAACTCTGCCTCTATAATGTCATTCAAGACCTACACCTGTTCCTCTCCCTTGTCTAGCAAACAAACAACTCTACAGATCATACAGTCATCAACACTCCTTATAAATATTGCTGTAATATAGTTCACAAATTCAGTATTCCAGAAATACCTTTAATCCATAAATACTTAAAGTTCTAAAGGACAAACTATGCCTCATTCCCTGCCCCACCCCAGAGGCCTGGCCTCTCCCACATCCTGAACCCCTCATTCCCGGCCCCACCCTGCAGCCCTCACCCCCATATCCCAACCCTCTGCTCCAGCTCTGAGCCCCTCCCACACCGCAAACCCCTCTGCCCCAGCTCCGTTGGGTCGTGGGCATCAACAATTTTCTTCAACTGGTTTGCCAGGAAAAAAGTTTGAAAACCACTGTTCTAGGGGCAAGCCAACCCTGATACCATCACTGCAACTATCTCTGGTCTGCCACCAGTCCCCAGACTCTCTGGCACCAAATGGAAGTAGAGAGGGTACCGGTCTCCCCTTCTATGACAGGAGTTCTAAAAGGAAAGGGAGAGGTTACAAGTAGCATCAGCCTCTTCCCAACAAGGTCACATAGGTACTTTAGTGGGCCCAAGCAGACCTTTTGAAGGTGTGCCTGGGAATACTATACCAGTTCCTGTCTCCACTTTTATTTTCGGACTGTCCCACTTCAGTTCTGGGGTTCTGCATAACATTGGACCACTGCGTGCTAAGTACTGTGATAATCGACTGTGCCCTACAGTTTTCATCTACCCCTTCCCATCCTGGTCCCTGTTCAGGGACCCTTCTCATGAGCAACTTCCCACCTAGGAGATGCACTCCCTCCTACAGATAGGGACTGTGGACGAGGTTCCTCAAGACTTGAGAGGGAAGGGGTTTTACTCCTGATATTTCCTAATCCTGAAGACCAAGGAGGGCCTTCAGCCCATTCTGGACTTGCGTTAACTCAACAGATATCTCAAGAAACTGAAGTTCCGCACGGTCTCCCTGGCCTCCATCATTCCCTCCCTGGATCCAGGGAATTGGTATGCCACCCTTGACTTAAAGGACTCCTACTTTCACATTTGTATCTTCTGTGGCCACAGAAGATGTCTCAGATTTATTGTGAACCGATGCCGCTACCAATTCTTCTTCGAGTGCTGTCCCTGTGGGTGCTCCATTTCAGGTGTTGGTGCGTCCTGGCACCGTTGATCAGAGATTTTCAGTAGCAGTGTCCATCAGAGATGCACATGTACAGTAGTCATCTCATGGTGCCGTTGGCACTTTGACCATCGTGTGTGTGACCCGACCCCTCAGTTGCTTTTCAGCTGTCCTCTGCCTGAGACGGAGCTCCATAGTGGTGTTGAATGACAACCTAGGAAAAATAATTAGAAATAGTTAGAATTAATTAGTGATAGTTAGGTCTTGGTTACTAGTTTAGACATTTGCACATTTTTTTTGTTCTCCCTTCAAAAAAAAAAAAAACCCCTCCTTTCATTTATTCTGTTTTTAAAACGACATCAGCGAGGGACATTAAAAACATGCCTGGTTCACCAGGCTTCAAAAGATGTCCTCGTGCAAGGACTCTGTGCTGATTTCTGATGGCCACTCACCCTGCATCCACAGCTTAGGTCAGTTGCGCACACGACAAAGGTGTACTCACTTCAGCAACCTCAAAGCTTGAGTCACATGGAATAGAGATCTCTGCCTGAAACTTATTCTTATGGAGAAATCCCTTCAGCTAGCTTCTGACCCTGGACAGCAGAACCCCTCAACCAGGGACTCTCCCAGCATGTCATTTCTGGAAACCAGTATCATTCCTTCAAGAAAGTGAGGAAAAGAGCCACATTGTCCCCACAGAGAGAACCTTTTGAAAAAAAAGCCGTATTCTGCAACATTGCTATTGTCGTTGCAGCGTATGCCAAGAGTGAGCACTTTTGATGCACCGGGAACTTCCGGCACCGCCTGCAATGGGGCTGCTGCTGGCAAGGTTAAGGAGTCGAGGCAAACACAAGCCAAACTCCTCCTACACAGCACCGACAACACCCACTACTTCTTGACCCAAAAGAAAAATGGTGGATGGAAACCCATATTAGATCTCAGAAAACTCAACAAGTTTGTACAAATCCATATATTCAAGATAGTCACACTGACTTAAATAATCCAAGCAATGGAAAAGGGAGACTGGTTTTCACCCCTGAACCTACAGGATGCATGCTTTCACATTACCGTAAATCCTGCATACAGAAGGTTCCTATGGTTCACAGTAGGAAAAGATCACTTCCAATACAGTGTGTTGCCATTTGGATTTTTGACTGCTCAGAGAGTCTTCTCCAAACCCTAGCGGTAGTAGCAGAAAGTTGCACAGACCAGGAATAATGATATTCCCATATCTAGACAAATGCCTACTGAAAGGTCCTACCCAATCAGAAATGAGACACATTACCCAGAGGACTGTCACCCTCTTTCAGACCCTAGGGCTACAAATAAATGAACAAAAATCAACTCTAATTCCAGTACAACAGTTGGATTTCATTGGGGCACATCTGGACTACAGGGATGGCTAAGCTCAGTATACATATCAGACAAGCGCAGTCTAAACAAAAGCCTAACATTGACACCAAAAGTCCAGAATTCATTATATTGGTGGACAAGACCAGTGAATGTGTGCAATATAACTACACATCAGCCTTCTCAAATTGCACGTGGTTTGCAACATGTATGTTAACTTCCTCCCAGTGATAAAGAATAAAACAGTAAGAGTCCTTACAGACAACATTGCATGTATGTTTTACATAAATCAACAGGGAGGAGCCCGTTCTCATACCCTGTGCACAGAAGTCATAAAATTATGGAACTGGTGCATAACTCACAACATCACCATTACTGTTTCCTACTCCTGGGCCGCCAGAACACGATGTCAGACACTCTAAGCAGACACTTTTCCCAAGATCTCTAGTGGGCACTGAACACCAGTGTCTTACAACACATATTCCAACCGTGGTGGTTCCCCTGCATTGACCTATTTGCCACACAATGAAACAACAAATATCCGCAATTTTGCTTACGAGCAGGACTGGGAACACAATCCCTAGGAGACACCTTTCTAATCAGGTGGGATGCACCTCTCCTGTACTTATTCCCACCTGTACCACTAATCTCCAGAGTAATACACAAGATACGGACCGTCAAAACAAGGTCATACTTATAGTTCCGACATAGCCCAGGCAGACTTGATACCCATATCTGTGCACCATGTACTCTCCCTCTCCAACAGGGCCATCTCTCACAAGGAGGAGGTCAAGTCCTCCACCTGAACTTGGAGAAACTTCACCTAAAGGCGTGGCTCCACCATTACTAGTTAACCTGCTTGGAACAAGTAAAACAGGTGTTAGTAAACAGCAGAAAACCAACCACACATACCACTTATCTCCAAAAATGGATAAGGTTCTCCTTATGGTGCCTGAACAAACATGTATCTGTACTTACAGCACCACTTTCGTTGGTCTTGGAATACATATTAGAACTAAAGAATTCAGGGTTTTCTACAAGCTTTGGCTGATAAGTGTACTACAGCATTCTCACCTTTCTCCATAAGCTTGATGGCGTATCGATATTCATGCTCCTGATGATGAAACACTTCCTCAAGGGCATACAGAATATGTACTGGAAAATAAGTGACCCTAGACCAGCATGGGACTTAACGCTGGTGCCTCGGAAGCCTTACCAGAACCACATCCGAAACACTAGCTACCAGCTCTCTACTTCATTTATCAATGAAGGTAGCGTTCTTGGTTGCAATTACGTTTGCACGGCAAGTAAGCAAAATAGGGGCTTTCATGGCTCATTGTCCGTACACCATATTTCTCAAGGACAAAGTCACACTGAGACGACATCCAAAATTTATACACAGAATATCTTCTTTTTTCCACCTCAATCAATGGATTCATCTGCTTACATTTTATCTCAAGCGCCATGCAAATGCACAAGAGACTGTTCTACGTATGCATTAGCATTCTACCTGGACGAAACAAAGCCTTTCCAAAAATTCCCAAGGCTTTTTGTTACAATGACAAAGCGTTTCAAGCATTCTGCAGTATCCACACAGAAATTATATAAATGGATCTCCAGTTGCATCCATATGTGTAACCAACCGCACAAAACAGAACCCCCATCAAGGATAAAGGCCCATTTTGGCAAGATCAGTATTCTACCTCAATAGCTTTTAAAAATAATATACCAACAGTTGACATGCAGAGTGGCCACCTGGGCCTCTGAACACACATTTACGAACCATTATGCAATCTCAAAGCTCAAGCTCAGATACAGTGGTAGGTCTAACAGTGCTAGCCTCCACTGTGAATGCAACTCCAAAGTCCCTTCCATCTGCACAAGGGCACTGCTCTACAGTCACCTGAATTGGAGCACTCACAGGGACAACACTCGAAGAGGAGAAGGTTACTCAGCTTGTGCAGTAACTGAGGTTCTTTGAGATGTGTCCCTTGGTGGGTGCTTCTCTACCCATCCTCCTCCTCCTCTACTTCGGAGTTTGCAGTAAGGACTCTATAGTAGAGAAGGAACTGAGGCGATTGGGTTGCGCCATGCCCTGCGCACACTGGTCAAGGTGCCAACAGCGCTACAAGATGACTACTGTGCACACACGACCCTGACAGACTCTACTACCAAAAATCTTGGATCAGTGGTGCCAGAACGCACCAACATTTGAAGTAGCGCACCCATAGGGACGTGCATCTTGAAAAACCTCAGTTACTGCACAAGGTGAGTAATCTTCTCTTCACCACTCTCCACTTCAGTCAGTCTACAGCTCCCCAGGTTTTCACGAAGTGCATGGGGGTAGTAATGGCCTGCCTCAGACACTGAGGTGTTCAGATCTACCCGTACCTGGACAACTGGCTGATCAAGGATTGCTCAGAGGCTCACGTACAGGACAGCGTCCACATGGTCCAAGCCACTTTCTGAGTGGTGGGGCTGTTATAAACGAACAAAAGTCAACTCTTGTTCCAGTTCAGAGAATAGAATTTATTGGGGCAGTGCTCAACTCTACCCAAGCCAGAGCTTTCCTGATTCACCCACTAGCTTGCTGTACACTAAGTGAGTGCACTGTAACAGTGCTGTACAGTGGCCATGAACTTCTATCCATTGGATCACATTATGCCTGTCTCTGCTAGATTGAAGAGCCCGTTATTAAATATTTGCTCTCTATATAGGTATTTATAGATTGTAATCAAGTCATTCCTTAACCTTCTTTTTGTTAAGTTTATTAGATTGAACTCCCTGAGTCTGCCACTGTAAGGCAGGTTTTCTAATCCTTTAATCATTCTTGAGGCTCTTCCCTGAATTCTCTCCAATTTATCAGTATCCTTGAATTGTGGATACCAGAACTGGACACACTCTTCCAACAGCTGTTGCACCAGTGCCAGCTTCATAGATAATATTACCTCTCTACTCTTACTCGAGATTTCCAAGGATTGCATTAGCCCATTTGGCCATAGCGTTTCCTCTGTGGTGGTTTGTCTTTCTTGCTCTTGAGCTGAAAAGTCCTGTGAGTGCCCTTCCTTTTCATCCTTGAGTTCTGTCTCCCTTGTATTTCTTTTGAGGACCATAAATAGCCATATCCTTTTTGAATTTGAATTCTTGTTGTCCATAATCTCACAACTGTGAATAAAGTTTATATTGTATAAAATGCTTCTCTGCCACAGTTAATGGCAGCAAACAGAAAGCAACAAACTGTTTTATCGCGAACACTCTCTTATGGGAAAAGGTAGATAGTAGTAGCCCTTATGTGTTTTTGCAAATACAAAATAAAACAAAAAACTCACCCTGGAGTGGTGGCTCCTGTCCTGTGTGGCTGGGCCCTGCTTTCAGCTCTGGTTTTTGCTACTTGGCTCATGAGGGTGGCTAAGCCAAACCTGAGCAGCTGGCACAGCAAACCCATATGCCAGATCACAACACCCAGAGCAGGGAGCCGGACCCAGTCCTGTGGGACTGGAGCTGCCACCTCAACATGAGTGCAGGGTGGCTCATTTTGCAACTCCCAGCCCCCTCCCACATGGATAAAATGAAATAACAAAAATTCTTAAAAAATAAAACACACAATTGTAAAGAATAAAAATTTCACAGGACTCTAGATATTAGAAAAGGAGGCCTTGTGGCACCTTAGAGACTAATCAATTTATTTGAGCATGAGCTTCGTGAGCTACAGCTCACGGTATGCATCCGATGAAGTGAGCTGTAGCTCACGAAAGCTCATGCTCAAATAAATTGATTAGTCTCTAAGGTGCCACAAGGCCTCCTTTTCTTTTTGCGAACACAGACTAACACGGCTGCTCCTCTGAAATCTAGATATATTAGGTTTCTCCTATTTCTGTGATGTCTGTGCCAAGTGCTCTAGTTAGTTTTGCCAGGATCCCAGTCAAATTCTAGCTGCAGCTTAGGGCTTGTCTTCACTGCATTGCTAGCTTGAGGTATATCTCGAGTGTTGCCTCTAACCCGTCTCTTGTCGGCACGCACAAATCTCTAGTTTGAGTTTAAGAAGTGCTTTACTCATGGAGTGTTTTGAAACTTCAGGGCTGCTGATGCTTCAGCTAGTAGTGCAGTGGGCATGCAGCAGCCCAGGTTACAACTCAGACTGCTCATCTCATTATTCTGTCTGCTAATGAGGTCACTGAAAGGTTGCTTTCTCTTTCTTCTCAGGACCTGTCTGCACTGAATTTAGTGTACAGCAATCCAGGGTGTGAATCCAGAAGACTTACACTAAGGCTTTGTCTACACTGGAAACTGAATGACAAAACTTTTCTCATTCAGAGATGTGAAAAAAAATGCACACACCGCGAACGACGAAAGTTTTGCCGACGAAAAGCATCTGTGTGAACAGTGCTTTGTTGACAGGAGAGCTCTCCCGCCGACAAAGCTACCACCGCTCATTGGGGGTGGAAGTTTATTTGTCTGCGGGAGAGCTCTCTCCTGCTGACAAACAGTGGTTACGCTGCGCGCCTTTTAGTGGCACAGCTGTGTCGCTAAAAGGCGCGTAGCATAGACCTAGTCTAAGCCAGTGCACAGAACCAGTGTCCAAAGGGGACATTACTGTATGGCAAGCTAGTGTTCTTTAGATTCAGACCCTAGCTTGCTGCATGCTAATGTCCAGTGTAGAAGAGCCCTCACTCTCTAGCTAGACTAGCTCAATTGGAGGAACTCAAGTAAACTAACTCTGGCAGTGAAGATACCTTGTCATACCTTTTTAGAGTACAACGGAGCAAAAGATGCCTTTTTATCATTTTACAATAATTCAATCCCACTGAACCGTAAAAGATTTCTTACGTTCTCTGTGTGCAGGTGGCTAGGCAGAACTCTTTCCTTGATGGACCACTTTTTGTGATTAACAAGTCACCAAAGAGCATAACAGTTTCTGTTGTTGCAGTTGAGGAAGAATTAAGCCATTCATTCTCACTGCCTTATAATTGCCGGGATGATTGCTGGTATGTGGCTGGAAATGGATTGTTGGTATTGCTTGAGAAGTGCAAAACTTATTTGATCCTGCCTTTTAGGAAATGTTTTGATATAGACTTTAGAAGCTATTTATAGGTCTCTTTTAAAGTGAATTTGTGATTAATTTTACTTGTGAATATTTGCCTATCCTAGTTGATTTTGTATGTAGAGTAAATTAGTTTAAATAAATGGAAGTGATTAAAGTATGCAAACTTTTGCTTTCCAGGCATCATCACGCAGAGTGCCAATGGGCAATGGAGAGAGCAACCATTATCTGTCAGTGGACGTGGCTGCAGGCTCAGATCTCTGACTTGGAGTATCGCATAAGGCAGCAGACAGATCTCTACAAGCAACTACGTGCCAACAAGGTAAGGCCATTCTGTACCTTGGAGATTTTAACCCTTTATACTGCGACTAGAATTTTGTAGGCAGCACATTAATGAAGGACTTCCAACAGCAACCTCTCCAGGGAAGCGATGAGTATTAATTGGTATTCTTTTTAATCACATAAATTAAAGGTGGAAAAAATCTGCTAGGTTATTTAAGTAATAACCTTTGCCAATGCGGGGCTATTTCCTGCAATATATGTTCTAATGTTTTGCCTAGTCTAATAAACTTAGGAGCTCAGACTTTTCTGTCTTGTCTCCATGTTTTATTTCAAAATCCAGGAGAAGATAAAAATTAAGACCTCGCATTTCCTTCTCATAGGCCCTTCAGGGGAGAATATGTTGCTAAACATTCCTTCAGGGAGGGTCTGGCAGGATTGCTTCTATCCCTTTATTGGACCAATTGTGTATATTTAGGTAAGTTGGAGGCTTTGAAACTTGCAATGTAATTTTAAAAACATAATAGGTGGAGTGAATGGATTCTGATCACCCCATCTATTACCTGTATAAATTACATTTCATAGTTTAAAGCCCCCAACTTGCCTTTAAGACAGGGCCAACAAAGGGAGGTGAATTACCCAGTGGCAATGCTCCTGCAGGAACAATACAAGTTCAGCTTAAAAAAGCCCTCTGAGGTGCTGGAAGAAAATATCAGTGTTTTATCTTAGGTGACATTAATCTGGTATACTTGCAGGACCACATGAGACTGCAAACATCTGTTATCTGCCTGCTATAAGTTTCCACATAAAAGGGTGTTAATCTTCCACCTCACCATTTTTGCATTTAGTAGTGTTCCACTATTGATTATTGCAACATAAAGATTGGCCTTAGGTGAATAATTTGAAGGAGCTATTTAAATGATGATTGTTTTGAGTGCTGTCTTTTAAACATTCCTTTTTGGGGATAGTTAAAAGTTTACGGCCTCAGTTCAGCAAGGTACTTGCTTTCAGCATGTCATTCTATTGAAGAAGCTGGGGAATTTTAAAATAATCTAAACTAATCTTGTGTGTGTGGTTGAGTGCCATGGCCACTTCAGTGGATTTGGTTTGGTTAGTAGTTTGGGTGATGGGGAAAAGTCAGAGGCAAAGTTTTTTGTAATGGACAAGGAATGTCCTGATGGAAAAGCAAGATGTGCTCGTCAGTTACTTTGAGGGCCCCCTGCCACCATTGTACAGCTACTCATACATACCCACATAACAATATGCAGTTGATTAAGCATACTGTCACTTGCTTATTCTTTTTTATGTGTATGCGTGTGTGTACAGGGGCAAACACACACCAACTAGTTTCTCTCTAGGAAGAAGATGGTGCCTGTGTTGGCTTGACTCCAGAAATAAGTTTTCCCAAACACCAGTAATTCTTTATCACTTCCTTCTGAGAGTCTACTGGAAAAGCCTTGAAGTGGGAGTCAGTTGTTTCAAGTGTCTAACGAATTTCAAAATAGAGTTAAAGCTTAAAAAAAGCAAACGTTTGCTTATGTAGAGACTCTTTCGTCCCATAGGAATTCAAAGTACTTTGCAAACTACAGTGGCGTCTCCTTAGCATGTGATCTGCATATGGTCAGATTAGTTGAAATTGTGCACCAGGAAGCCTCAAACTGAGTTTTTGGAACAGTGATATAAATTTTTGTTACATTGATGTATTTGTCTTTGACACCTGATGGTGATGTAGTTTGATGCAGTTAATTGATTCATGTGCCAGCTGGCATCTGAATTAGTATTTGTTAGTCTCTAAGGTACCACAAGTCCTCCTTTTGTTTTTGCAAATACAGACAAACACGGCTGCTACTCTGAAACCTGCTAAGTGTGTGTATTTTCTGAACATTTCCCCTTGTAATTAATTGACAGACATTGTCAGTATTTGCCTTATGCTTTTGGGTGCTTTAATCTTTCATGCTTTGCTGTTTTGAGACCCTTCATTCCTAACACAAAATTAAGGCTCATTTGGCTATACCTACTGTGACAGGGTCAGGCCAGATGGCTACAGGAGTGATAGAAGGCAGATATATTAGCCCCAGGTTAAGTAGGTCCCTTTTCCCTGGGTAAGGTAACAGGGAAGGTTCCAGAACAATCAAGACAATTAAGACTGACAGGCTGATTAGAACACCTGCAGCCAATCAAGAAGCTGCTAGAATCAATTAAGGCAGGCTAATCAGGGCACCTGGGTTTAAAAAGGAGCTCACTTCAGTTTGTGGTGTGCGTGTGAGGAACTGGGAGCAAGAGGCAGGCACTATGAGCTGAGAGTGAGAACGTGGACTGTTGGAGGACTGAGGTGTACAAGCATTATCAGACACCAGGAGAAAGGTCCTATGGTGAGGATAAAGAAGGTGTTGGGAGGAGGCCATGGGGAAGTAGCCCAGGGAGTTGTAGCTGTTGCACAGCTGTTCCAGGAGGCACTCTAGACAGCTGCATTCCACAGGGCCCTGGGCTGGACCTCGGAGTAGAGGGCGGGCCCGGGTTCCCCCCAAACTCCTCCCAACTTCTGATCAGACACAGGAGAAGTCGACCTGGACTGTGGGTTCAGAAAAACGGCCAAGCTGAGGGCTGCAGTGAAGCTCCAAGGCGAGCAAATCCACCAATTAGCACAAGACCCACCAAGGTAGAGCAGGAACTTTGTCACACTACATTTGCTACCGCTTGCTTGGGCACCATGTTACAGGATGGTAGGGGTGATTTTGCTATGTAAATCAAAATATTATCAGTAGCCCTCTGGCACAATATTTTATGCTACAATGACATCCGAGGAAGTGAGCTGTAGCTCACGAAAGCTTATGCTCAAATAAATTTGTTAGTCTCTAAGGTACCACAAGTACTCCTTTTCTTTTTACACATAGGAATGTTTCTCATTTAGAACAATCATCCTGCTTGGGGCCTCTTGTTACTACTATAATATAGTTCATAATTCTGTAAATTGTTTCTATACACACTACTTCATACCTTCTGGTCTGGTTCACATACATTTTTGCTGATCCTTGATTTTAAATAATGTCCACATTCTGATGTGTGAATTTGCTATACTATTCAGTTACAACGTGAAACGGATACTTTTAGCTCCTCTCTGTTCATTTGTGTTGGCTTTGTTCTTAAATATGTGTTTAAATATGATAGCAGATAAACTCGGTTTGAAACCTAGTGACTTGACTGAAAATGCAAATAAAGACCGTATTCAATAAGGAGACTAATCAATGTGTTTTGCACTGTAACCCTTGTTACTTTCACTTTGCTGCTTGGCTCTCACATGAAGCAGAGAGGTCTACTCTTAAAGGATCGGGGGGGGGGGGTCAAAGGCTTGATGCAGACTATTTACACTCACAATGGCGGGGAAAACCCCAAGGAGGATAAGGTAAAATAAGAGGAAAATGGTTTGAGAAAATGGAGTACTAAAGCTGTTAAGCATGGATACTGTTGAGTCGTGCGCTAAATCCAGCGAGCTAAAGTCACACTGGCATTGATATGCAAACATTTTTTTTAAATCACTTACATTTCCCTTTGTTTTATGTAGTCATTGTCAAACCTTTTGGTGCAAATTAGGTTTTGTGTTGGAAAAATGCTAATGAGGAAATCACGATTATTCTTGAATGACAATTCTGCCTATATAGAAACAAGGTGGATAAGGTAATATCTTTTATTGGACCAACTTCTGCTGGTGAGAGAGACAAGACAGCTTGTCTCTTTCACCAACAAAAATTGGTCCAATAAAAGATATTACCTCACCTACCTTGTCTCTCTACTATCCTGGGACTGACAAGTCTACAACAATGTTGCTTACAATTCTTCCTTTGAGTTTACTGACATTTTAACCTTTTGGGGCCAATGGGTGAGGAACTGCCATTGAAAACATTAAGACCGGGTTTAAATGCGGGTTTTGTACCGCTGTAACTGTCAGTTTAGAATCTGGAAGAGTTAAAGAAGTATCCCCTACTGTGTGTGCAATTATACCACCAGAAAGGTGCTCATATCAACATAGCTTATTCCTATAAGTAGAGGGGAATAATAATAGCTTGTTCTTATATAGTGGTTTTCATTAGTAGACCTCTTTATCCACACTAGAGGGGGTTCCTCTGTAACAATATTGTTTTCTCAATGGATACAAATACAGCAAAAAAAAAAAAACAGTGTACAGACAAGCTTAAAGGCATCCCTTGATTAGAACAGTGGTCACCAACCGGTTGATCTTGGAACCTCTGACCGTTGATCCCGGTCTCAGTCTCCCATCTCATCCCGCCATCCCCTTCAGGATCTCAGCCAGCTGGGAGAGTACATCCCACCCGCCCTGCCATGCTATTAGCCAAAGATGTGGTGGTTTTCCAGCAGCAGATGATGCTTTAACGAAGTGCACGTTGCAGGGACAGGACAGGCCAGATGCGCCTGATGAACTCACAGTACAGCTGAGATGCAACTCTCTGCCCAAACCACAGGCTGCAATGCTGCCCGGGGTAGCTGCAGCGCTGATTTGATGGATTCCTTCTCAGTGGGTGGTGTTGCCGCCTTCTTACCCTTGAAATGTGCTTAAAGGGACAGGGAGATGTTGAGAGGGGCTGGGCTGGGCTGGGCTCACTGCCTTGAATTGCTGTTAGGCTCCCTCCTCTGATCCTGAAAAGGAGTCAGCAGAAAACTGCCCATCACCCACTTCTTAATCTGGGCAGGAACGCAGCACTGCTGCTTCTGCACAGAACAAGTTCCATCAATGGCCGATGGGTGCTCCCTTGCCACACCCAACCAGAAGACAGGGTGTGGGTGGGCGGGAATCCCCCTCAGCTGCCTCCAGCAGGGAGGGAGTCCCCAGCGGCTCAACAGTTGCTAGGGAATGGGGATGGGAAATCAACGTTGCCAGTCAAGGAAACCCCAGCTTGAGAGCAGCCCTGATTAAACAAGCAGCCCCAGACGGGTTAATCAACACGCATGCAAGGCGCATACCAACCCCATCCCAAACAAAAGAGCAGCCTTAGTTTAACAGGCTGCAGGGGATTAACAGCAACAACTACCTTGGTAATTGCTAGGGCATGAAATGAAATACTCCAGTCTCCTGACTGGGGCTTTGAAATACCATTAATGGAGCAGGTTTCAGAGAAGCAGCCATGTTAGTCTGTATTCGCAGAAAGAAAAGGAATACTTGTGGCACCTTAGAGACTAACAAATTTATTTGAGCATAAGCTTTTGCGAGCTACAGCTCACTTCATCGGATGCATTCAGTCCGGTGAAGTGAGCTGTAGCTCACGAAAGCTTATGCTCAAATAAATTTGTTAGTCTCTAAGGTGCCACAAGTACTCCTTTTCTTAATGGAGCGCGGACTGTTTCCAGGGCAAAACCTGGTGCTCCCAGCCAGGCAGGGGAATGAAATAATTGATTGCCTTCTCGCTGCGAATTCAAAATATTTTTTGATGTCAGGTCATTCATTGTCATAACTGGAATAACAAGACAATTCATTTGGCTAATTTTGGATGATGAATGAGCAATTTGGGGTGACATTAATGCTAAGTAAGGAAAAGGGAGAGGGGGAAGAAACTGGCAGGGAAGAGGCTGCTCTAACCTCAGACAGCAGAGGGACAGTGCCTCTGTCTTCCTGAAGAGAATTCAGTCATTTTCTGGGGTGTTCAGCAAGGAGAACGTGTGACCGGGATGATTATTATGTGGACAGCTGTGTGAGTGTGTTTGTACTGTGGTGAGCTGTCTGTGGGACCGTCACAACCAGCGTGTCTGTGCTAGTGTATCTGGGATACCTGTCGGTGCTAATAGACAGGGGTTTGCACGCTGTGCATACATGCAGGGTGCATGACTGGCCAGGAGAGGTGGGTGTGCTATGGATGTGTAAGGAACAGATGCCAGGCCTACAATGGGAGCACTGCTGTACTGTACGACAGAGTGTCCTTAGCAAACTAGCTTATCCCAGCCAAACTGCGCTTTTATCAGCATCTTATCCAGGGCCTCCAAGCAAAATAAGCTGTACTGGCAAACCCCACATTTGCCTCCCTTCCTCTCCTAGCCCCACTTCTATCCCTCTTCTCCACATGATCACCGTTTTCCTTCCATTCCCAGCAGAGAAGTCACCTCACCTGCTCTTCATCATCTCCTTTCTCTTCCCTAGGACCCTGGCTCCCCATCCCCCTGCCCCCCTACAACCCACCTTCCCTTCTCTGACCCTACTCCCCTGTTCAAAGCTTCAGCAGAGCTGGTTTCCCTGTGGTGTTCATTTGGGCTTCTTTAAAATGCATCTCGTGTTGGAGTTTCTTCTTCCTGCAGTGGGGTGGATAGGCGGCAGACACATTGTCCCCTGAACCTCCCCCTGCACGACAAACCTCAGGACACCCTCCCTTCTCCTTTCACGGAGCCCCAGGCGAGAATGGCACTGGGACTGTAGTGATCATGACGTGGTGTCATAGCTGTTCACGTTTTTTTGGTTTTACATGTCATCAGCAGGGAGAAGGGCTGTTGCAATGACCAGGCAGAGTGAGCGAGGGGCTGGACAGCCAGGTCTCAGCTGAGCTCCTTTGGGCCCTAGAAGACACGTTGAGATCATAGGCAACTTTGTCATTTGCTAGGAAGTGCCTTCTCCTGCCCCATTACCTTCGAGTTACGGCTGCCCCTTCCCTGTGCTATTGGCTCCTCTGTCTCTTGCTGCCTCTCACCCAGTTATCCCCCAGTTTTTGCTACTGCTTCTCGCCTCCCTCCTTCTCCTGGGACCTCTACTTTTTATCCTTCCTTCTGCTGCCTCAACCCCAGTTTGGTGTTCCCGCCTCTTGTATCCACCCTACTTCTACCCTTTCATCCTTTTGCTGTTGCTTCCTCCCACTCTTTGCTACCCCCGCCATCAATTCGCCGCCTCCTGCTGCTTCTACCCTTGGCCATTGCCTCCTCCCCTCCTGACTACCTGGTGATCTTTTTCGGGAAGACTGCTGGTGCTCAGGGGGATAAGCTGGGATCCCATGAGAAAGAGCTGGTCCAGCTGCTGTTGAAAGTGGTGACTCTCAAGAAGGTATTTCTCTGAGTACAGCCCCCCCAGCCTCAGGAGGGGAGGGAAGGCTGCTGGCACAGATTGCCAGTGCGCATTCAGCAGGGAACTCCCTGGTGGGGGATTAAAACAAACGGCTAACAGCAGCCAACAGCCAAGGGGAGTTGGGGCTGGAGTCTGCTAGTATTGAGGAGAAGGCTCTGCCTTGGCTAGGAGCACAGACAGAGTTAGGCGACAGCCCAGACCACCCCCTGTTACAGGGCTTGTGGTCAAGCAAACAATCTCCACCAAGCCCCAGGGCGCGCCTACCCACACAGGCTTTTCCCCTGGGCCTCCCGCGGGGCAGCTGTCCTACATGCTAGGGGGCGCTGAGGGGGGAAATGCGAAGTTCTGCTTCCCACAAGCCTTGCAGGGGTTTTCTCCTTGGCCTGGGTGCTTGCTCAGGAAGGAAGGCAGTCGCGGGGGAAGCAGAGAATGCTGACTCATTTCTCCCTCCGAAGTTGGGGAGCCTGCATGAAGCGCTGGTCAGATCTGAGCACTTGGACCTGACAGATGAATGCAAAGAAACAGCCAAGCTCGAGAGCCCTTTCATTGAAGGGTTTTTGTTCTCTGTTAAATGTCCTGAAACTTTATTTCTTCTTTGCACATGAGCCGGGGTAGAGACAGGCTCTAGTTTTAAACACACACACACACACACACACACACACACACACACACACACACACACACACACACACACACACACACACACACACACACACACACACACACACACACACACACACACACACACCCCCCTCTATTTAAAAAATATGTATATTGGTCACTTCAGTACTGGTGAAACTTGCCAGATGGCCACAGGGTGGTAGGTATGTAATAAACATTGGCATTATAATCTTCCTCACTGAAGCTCTCCGGGACTACCTGTAGAAATGAAAGCGGGAGTGAAGTCTCCATGATCTATTCAGTTATTGGCATCTCTGCTGGGACTGCCAATGGGAAGGCCAGGTGTGCCAAATATAGTGCGTGTGTGTGAGGGAGAGAGAGGTGGTGTCTATTCCATTTCCTGTAATCCATAACCACTGCATAGGTTGCTAAACAGCCATCAGATGCTGATTGTTTTTGCTTACTTCCAGCGTGGGCTGGATTCTGACTGGTAGCCTATTTCTGAAAAGCTCTGTATCCAATTACCAGTTCCCTTAGCCATCCATACCCTTTGAAGCAGGAGTGTTCTGTTTTTTTGTTTTTCTCCCTGGAAGGATTGCATGGTACTGATACTAACCACTAAGGTTACTGATCGATGTACTGATCTCCCGCTTTCATTCAGCATT
Source organism: Lepidochelys olivacea (assembly GCF_965140295.1). Lineage (NCBI taxonomy): Eukaryota > Metazoa > Chordata > Testudines > Cheloniidae > Lepidochelys > Lepidochelys olivacea. The sequence continues at coordinate 267,790,039 of NC_140412.1, read as the reverse complement.
GTTTTTCTCTGTGATTGCTGCTGTTTCTAGTGCTTGAACTACATGAGTAATAAAACATTTGAGAGACAAGGTGGGTGAGATAATCTTTTATTGGACCAACTTCTGTTAGTTAGAGAGACAAGCTTTCAAGCTTACACAGAGATCTTCTTCACATTAGGGACTGTGTCTGTACTGTGCCTAACACAAGGCGACCCTGAGTTTGATCAGGGCCTTTGGGTGCTGCCATAATACAAAGGCAAAGCTAAACTTTGTCCCAGTAGGGTGTTAGGAAGCGTAGAGTGTTGATGACAGTGAAGAATTGCCTTGCAGAATGTTTTCTTGCTGTAAATTTTCTCCTAGGAATCTTGTCTCTTTCCCCTTCCCGGGCGTAAGGGGGTGTAAGAATTAGTAGCTGGCATTTGTTGCTAAGTTTACTTCTTTGAGTAGCATTCCCATGGGTGCTCCACTTGAAGTGATTATGCACCTCTTGGAGATTTTTATTTTGTATGCATCCTTAAGGCATGCACGAATGCTGTATCGAGCTGCATGGGTAAACCGCTCTCAGTTCCTTCTCAATTGCCTTGGCCTGAGACGGAGCCTTGGTTTCTGTTGACGTCTGGAACATATGGGAAAGAACAAAAATACACTGTATATCCTTGTGTGACAGAAGAACTTATCAGGATAAATTATACTAAATAAGGTGAGGGTCTGCATTTCTTGCTTGTTTTAAAACTTAATATTGTATCCCTTTCTTGGCACCCCTATTTTCATAAGTAGAACCTTTATATTTTTTGATACACAACTTTGGAATTTGCAACAGAATCAAATCCTTGCCAGAGTTTTGAGACACAATCTAAGCATTCATTTCAGAGAGAATGTCTAAAGTTTGCAAAAAAAATCTTTAAAAGATTACTGCATTGTTTTACATTCAGTTATGTTTCCTGAATCTTCATACAGCCTGAAACAATAGCTCTGAGAGGTGTGAATGATTAATTAGGACAGTTAATTATTTTACTGATCACTTTAGGGTTCTGAATATTTCAGGCTTTCCCTGTGGATAATGCAGCACTCGTGATCTAATTTATTTAATATAATAGCCACTAATTTAAATGGAAAGGTGTTATGAGGACCTCCAAGCTCTGAAGTTCACTCTTTCCCACCTGATTTAGCAGAGCCCACATTCAGGGTCTAATCCAAAACCCACTGAGGTTGATGGAATGACTCAAGTTAACTTCAGTGGGCCTTGGGATTGTAGGGCATTAGTGATGATCAGGACATGCTGATGGGTTCTCCTGTGAAGGTTTTTCAGGGAGATGGGTCTCTGTGTATGAAAGGGGACCAATGGGATGAAAATGGCTTTTGGTTTGGAACAGTTTTAGTTCAAGTGGTAACCCTCAGTGGAATACAATGGGGACAATGTGAATATGCCATGTGCCTGGAGCCTGAGCTTTTGAAAGTAGTAGTGTCCACTGGTCTGTATATGCACCCTTGTACTGCCTCATGGTTTCAACCGAGACAATAAAGGATGGGGCAGACTGACCACGCCCTCAGTTCCTTCTCACCACCTAGTAGTCCAAATCAGAGTTTCTGCTGTTCTCGTTCCTTGTGACGCACTTTTCATACATAGTGAAAAACTTTTATTTTTGTGTATAGTTAGCATTTTATTGTTTTTGTAGTAGTTTTTATTGTTAGTAGTACTTTTCTTAGGATTTAAGGACTTTGAGATGCTGCTTCAGCAGTTTTCCTGCTGACCTACCAACCCCCCAGCACCCACACATGGGTACTGGATTATGCTGAAGATGCCAGGGTTCAAGATCTGCACTTCCTGCCCTTGTTTTTGGTCAGTGACAAGCACCAGTGCTGCCTGTATTGCTTGGGGGAAGTCTACATTGCGTCCAGGTGCAGTATGTGCCACCTCTTCCCTGCCCGTACCTGAGAAGTCGGGCTCTCCGCCTTAAGAAGCAGTTTACTATGAGGCTGCAGTCTGATCTAGGCTGGGGTATGCCCCGGTACATCAGCCTGAGCAATGCAGAAGTGCTCCTTCTACCACAGAACTCCAAACACTGGTTCCACCAGTACCAGTGCTATGGACCCTGTGCCGGGCCCTAGTCGTGAGGCAAGGAAGCATGTGCATAAGCATAGCACTAAGTCTTCCTCAGGGCCCAAGAAAGATGCTGCATCATCTGCAACTTCCAGCCATGGAGAAGTAGCGCATTCCAAGGCCCACAAGTGTGACAAAAAGTCATGCCACACACTGGATCCATCGGTCCTGGTTCATGAGTACCCCTTCTGCACCGGTTCTGCCGAAGTCCCATGAATAGTCAGTTCTGGGACTGACTGAGGCAGCTTCTGGTTCCGTCAGTGGACTGTGCCGTTGACTCCGGGGAGGCAGGATTCTGCCCCGGTCCTCATGAACTGTTTGCCCTGGATGAGCTGAGGTCTCTGTGTATTTCAGGACATTGCGCCCCCCGGCCCCAGAAGGGTCTGTTCTCCTACTTTAGACTTGCTGCCTTCCAGCCATGTTCCTGAGCGCTCCCCCATGGCTCACTCCATTCTGACGGTGCCACCATTTGTACAAAAATCCAATTCCTCCATGTGAGAGGACTCTGCTGGTATGTGTGGTCTACTGCTCCTGTTCCAATGGCATGACTACTCAAGGGTTCCGCCAGTCCAGCAACACTACCCCCCCTTGCCCCAGCACACGAGCCACTAGGGGCACCAATGCAACAGCCTCAGGATCCCCTGGGTTGGCCTTACTGGGGTTCTTGGCTCCACTATCTGTCTTCAGAACTGTCCCAACCCACCCGAGAGGAGTCTTCTATTTCACCATTCCATCCTTTTTTGAGTAGACATTTGGGATTGGAGGACACACTGGTTAGCCCAGCTCCAACAGTGCCGCCAGATCCAGAGCAGTTCCCCTCATTTCCCAATGTGGCCAAGTCGTCAATTCCTTTCTCAGTCCTGGATGACTACCACTAATTCCAGGAGCTGTTGTGGAGGTCAAGACCATCCGCATCAGTTGCAGGACATTCTCCACGCATCAGTACTGGCCAGAGTGGTACTACCGATCAACAGTGCCATTCTTCACTTGCACCGTGTGGCATACACTGGCCATGTGTACCCCCACCATGTAGGGGACGGGAAAGAGGTACTATGCTCCCCCGAAGGGGGTCTGAATTTCTGTTTTCTCTCCCCCCACCTATTTATTTGGTTATGCAGGCCGCTAAGGAGCGTGCCAGGCAATACCCTCTCTGTTGGTTGGAGTGGAACATGGATGTTAAGAGGTTAGACCTTCTAGGTAGCAAGGTCTTTTCTTTAGCCAGTCTTCAGTTCCACATCTCTAACTACCTGGCACTGCTGGCTAACTATGGCCAGTTTGCGGACAAGTTACCCCAACAGGATCATGCTCGCTTCCAAGCTATTCTGGAGGAGGGCACATGAGTCACCAGAACCAAGCTTCAGGCTGTAGTAGGCTCTGTGAACAGGTCTTTGTGCTCTATGGCCACTGGAATCATTGAGGAGGGAATCCTGGTTACACTCCTCTGGTTTCCCTAGGGAGGTGCAGAATACAATTGAAGACATTCTCTTTGATGAATCCCACATCTTAAGCCAGAAAACAGATGATTCCCTACACTTGCATAAAGGCTCTAGAGCCACCTTGCAATTGCTGGGTATTTATACGTCAACACCCCAGTGAAAGATTTATCGGCCAGCCCCCGCACAGCAGTACAACGCTCCCCAGTTTTACCACCAGCGACCCTACGAGCCTCCGTAAAAGCATCTGAAGACCTAGAGGTCCCGTCCACCTGGCCCATCAAGTTCAGTCCTCTGTACAGCAAACCCACTCTTCATGTAAGCGCTATTTCTGAGTACTTCTAGGGAGCAGTCAAGCACTATGCACACCACCGCTCTTGCCAGTCACCCCCTTCAGAGGCTGCCGAAGACTCTACCAGCATGGAGTGTGATAATAGACAAGTGGGTCCTAGATGTCATTAGCGCTATATGATCAAGTTCACAACACTACCTCCTCCACATCCTCCATTCCGCTTCTGGGACCGCTCTCACAACAGTATCCTTGCCCTAGAAGTGGACTCCCTCTTGGGGAGGGGCCTGCTCCCACCATTTGGGGACCACTGTTCTACACAAATAAGGCACAAATAAGGTCTTGTAAAAGCTCAGATGCCACTGGGCACTTGAAGAATACAGGAAGTAATTCATCAGTCACATTTTTCCATCCATGTTGCAATAGTGATCCAATATCTAGTTTTCCTACGTGCAAAGATATCCAAGTCTTTGTTTGCCAGGGTGCTCTTTTGACATGCTCTTCAAAACTGTCGTCGTGTGGTAGGAGTTTGGCCAGTGACTTGTCCTTTTTGATGGCTAGATTGAGGCACAAGCTATGTCTCTATGGGGGTGGTCTTTTCTTTCTCACTCTGGTCATACAGCACTGCTACCAACTTGTTGCTGCAAAAATTGCAACTTTTTCTGTCACTGTCTCCTGATTTGTCAAGATCTCTGAAGTGGTAAGCTCTCTCTTTGTTTTGACAACATTAAACACAGATTCCCCCACTGCTCCCTCCCCCCCATACCAAATATGGATGACACAGAGACACATACTGTTAATTCGTGTACAGCAGAAGTCGGGAGAGCATCACAAATGGCATGCACAGGTATGAAGCGTTGCTTGTTAGTTGTGCTGGTAAAGGTGCCTGTTTCAATCCACATGTTTTGTGTATTCTTTTTTTGGAATGCATTGAACAGCAGGGACCAAAACATCTGTATCAAGTGACCTAATTCCTAAGTTTCCTTTGATGCCAAGAGACCATGCTGGCATATACAGCTTGCAGAAGCATCATTTTGTCTACTTCTTTTTGGGTACTGCACTCCTGGGCATCTTCAGCACCTCTTTGGAAAAGCCTCCAGCGAGAAGGAGTGTCTGTGTTGGGTGTGCTCCTACACTCTGAGGTACATTTTGAACCATATATTTATAGAGGAATTTTACAAGTGACTGCTTGTTGGACCACATTTAGAAATGTTTTCTGTGGAGGCACAGGGCATCCACCAGTTACCTGATATTTCTTGCACGCAGCCTTCGATTCTGTCCGGTGCTGACTTTCTTCGGTTTTCAGAGCATTATTATTGTCATATCTATCAAAGATTTCAATTACAGAATTAGCTTTGTCAAATCCTTTTAGGACCTACCTCAAGTACTCAGCAGCCGGTTCACTGAATGTCGAATTTGTTTCCAGCAATCATTTGTGTCATAGCCATGGCATCTCTGATATACATTGTGGTTTCTTTGTTACATCTCTTAGCTCAAGGATTCTTTCATCTTGAGCCTCCAGCTGATGCTCTAATTCAGTTTTTTTCTGTTCTTCTCATTGTTCCATCAGCATGAAAGAGGGACATATGCACAGGTCCTATTGGGTGACTGAGAAATAGTTGCCATTGAAACATCATCTCTGCATCTTGCTAAAGATATGGCTCTGGGGAAGTTGCCAGACTTAAATTTGGCTGTCTTGGCCAAGTCAGTAAATGCTTTGATGCCAGATTTCTTGACTGGGCTGAAGAAGCTACATGTCCCATCAGAATCAACTGCACCTCTTACAAATCTCTTCATTTGTTCTTCATCAGCATCTGCTTTTTTCAGTAGAATCTCTTGCACATCTCATGTTACATGCAAGAGGTATGTTGGTAAGCCCCTCTGGAAATGGATTTGTCATATTGTTGATGACATGGTTAAGAGCTGCAACATGCTCTTCATCCCTGTTCAGTGCAGAGGCAAGGACTTTTTTGTGGACTTTGTCTTCACTACTTCTTGTTAGGCTATTTCTTTCTCCCATAGGTTTTGCATATTCATAATACGAAGCTGTGTATTGTCATCTCTAACGCTAATACTGACCTGAATTAAAAGGCTAGTTTTTAGAATATTTCAAAGGCTTATACTGCATGTATAGTAATTACAAATTAAAATCCTCTACCAGGCAGACTAGCTGTTTAACTTGTATATACAAAAGCTTACAAATGGAGAAGCATTACATTAGGAATTCATGTACTTTTATATCTACCCACTGTGCAATGCAAACTATGGGCATGCAGTCTACTGCTACTGGGGCACAACCTTCAGTATGAGACTGATCTGATCAGCAAGTTTCAATTGAAAGTATAGAAACTATTATCACTTTTGAGACACTTTAACAATTAAGACTATCTTATGTGAAAACATTTCATATTAGTACAGTAAAAGCTGTTTCATCTGGCATGTTGGGGGAAGGAGGGGTGCTGGTAAGTGAAAAATGCCGATTAACTAAGGGGGGGGGTTGGATGCAGGAGGGGGTGTGGGGCTGGGGCGTGGGAGAGGGTGCAGGGTTCAGGGGCTGGGAGGGAGTTTGGGTGTGGGAGAGGGCTCAGGGCAGCGGGTTGGGGTGCGGGGTGCCGGATCCAGGTGGTGCTCACCGCATTCCCTGGCAATGAGTTCTGCAGGTTGACTGTGTGTTGTATGAAGATGTACTGCGTTTTATTTGTTTTAAACCTGCTGCCTATTAATTTGAGTGACCGACCCCTGGTTCTTGTGGTATGTGAAGGAGTAAATAACAGTGAATAAGAGAGTTTCTCCACACTAGTCAATATTTTATAGATCTCCATTGTATCCCCTTAGTTGCCTCTTTTCCATGTTGAAAAATGCCAGTCTTTTTGGTCTCTCCTCATACAGAAGCTGTTCCATGCTCTTAATCATTTTTGTTGCCCTTCTCTGTACCTTTTCCAATTCTAATATATCTTTTTTTGAAATTGGGCAACCAGAATTGCACGCAATATTCAAAGTGTGGGCGTACTATGGATTTATATAGTGGCATTATGATATTTTCTGTCCTATTATCTATTCCTTTCCTAATGGTTCCTAATGTTTTTTTGACTGCTGCTGCACACTGAGTGGATGTTTTCAGAGAACTATCCACAATGATTCCAAGATCTCTTTTTTTGTGTGGTAACAGCTCATTTAGATTCCATCATTCTGTAGTATATTTGGGATTGTATTTTCCAGTGTGTATTACTATGCATTTATCAACATTGATAAATAGTCATAGTCATGTTGCAGTATTTCTGGAACTGAGCAAAAAATGACACTTGCTCATTTTGAGTACCATTGTTTCCCCTTACCTACAGGCTTATAATGCCATTTAACAGCTCTACATCACACCTCATCCATGCTGATGGAACAATGAGAAGAACAGACAAAAACTGACTTAGGGCATCAGCTAGAGACTCAAGATGAAAGAATCCTTGAGCTAAGAGCATGTAACAAAGAAACCACAGTGTATATCAGAGATGCCATGGCTATGACACAAATGATTGTCTGGCAATCAGTGGTTTTCCAATTCCAGGATTTATCTTCAGCTTTTACTCCAGATCTCCAGTTCGTTCAGGTGCTGTTAGCAACAATATTACTTTAGCCGAAGAGTTGTCTAATTGGTTGCCGTTCACATATTGATGACACCGAAGTACCATAGCATTTCACGATCTCTCTCAGTGGCTTACATTACTTATTATAATAGCTCCTAGATTAGAAGCCCTAGTCATCATTGTGACCCCATTGTGCCTAGACACTGTACACTTTCATAGCAGGTGATAACCCCTGCCCCCAAAAGCTTATAGTCTAAACATTTCAGAGGTGTTAAGACCCAGGTCCTGTAGGATTCTGCAGGTAAGAGCTGTCCAAAAAAACAGCTGCCCATCATAATTTTCTGGGATCTATTGGAAAGGGACATGTACAGCCAATTTACTGCTACAATATGTGTGTTATATACTACGGTGGTGGGCATGGTATAAACATCTCAGTAGAGTGAGTCAGCAGCACCTCATGATCAACCGTCAGAGGCCTCAGAGATCTAGTAGTTTCAGTATAAGTGGAGCTTTTGTCTGTTGACCTCAACTATCTATCAGTGCTAAATGATCAGTGTATCAAATAAATATTGAAACCTGTTTTGAAGCAATCTAAACTTTTAGCAGAGGTCATGCACTACTTAATTGTAATAGCAGACCAATTCTTCTCAAGGGTCTCTTCTAAGAAAGAGAGAGAAAAGTATAATGGTTGGTAATGAAATTGTTAGCAGTGAAAGATATCTAAACGGGCTGGACTACGTTCAGCAGCAAAAAACTGTTAATGCAGAGTTAAGGTTGCTTTGTGGTATGTTATCCTCTTGCAGAATGTCTAGTTGAGCAAAACTTCAAACTTCTGAAAATCATGAAATCCACCGTTGAGGTTGCCCATGAAACCTTAACTGTGTCCACTCTGAGCAGTGCCCCATTAACACACACACTCCGCCAATCCCACAGTTGTTGAGATATACAAGTTCTTCATCTCTTACAGTCCATTCACTCTCGCTCACAGGATTCCATCTAACCCTATTAAAGGACAAAAGCAGGGTTGGGGGAAATTGTTGCCCATGCCACATTCTCTTTTCTCTTGGAGCTGGCAGTAGCCAACGGAAATTACTTGCGTACATTTCAGGAGCAGGTTGTGTGTTAGATGTACCTATGCTAAATGGAGAGGCAATAGTTGGGCCTTATTGGTAAGTGCGTGGATTACTTCGAGATGTGTGACAGAGCTGTGATTGTGATAGGAAATCTATGTTTTCCACCCTCTTACGTGTGAGAAAAGGGAAGAGGTGCATATATTCCTTCAGGGTGCACTATATGCATCATTTCTGTGCATAATTGTGTCGGTTATGTTGGTATCCGGGCATAGGGCTTGTATTACAATGCGCATTTTCAACAAGGAGATAGAATATGAGTGGATTCTACTGCTTTAATGATCCAATTCTATGTGGAGAAAACATTATGTGATTGGTACTGCAACTCAGCTCTGTCTTTTGGAGTTTCCGGCAGATTTGTTGGCTTCCAAACGTCTTTGGTCTCCAAGCCTTTGTATTGCTGAGAAGGGGACTTTGGTCCAAAGGTAAACCTCTGACACCTTATTTGCATTGACATGACCACTTCCTCTGAAACCAGACTAGCTGATGCAGGATCTCTATGGGAGATGCATTACATCTTTTTCTGGCATGGAAAAAGCAAACAAGACCACCGTGGATACGGGGTGGGTTTTGCAGTCCAAAACTCATGAGCACCCAAAGTTGAACGTCCTGTTGTAATATCAGAACATATTATATTATATCATCATCATATGTATCACTAAATATACTTACTATATATAGCTTTGCCAATATCCATATATGTCCCAACACTTTCCTCCATTTCTGAAGAGAAGGACTTATTCTATCAGCAGCTTCATAGTGTCATCAGTAAGCTACCATCAGGTGAGCGATTGTCTGTTGTCTGCTATTCCACAGTTCCTGCAGTCTCCACTGCTCATTGGAATTCTGGGTTAAGCTCCCAATGTATGATGGGGCAAAAACATTGTTGCGGGTGGTTTTGGGTACGTCGTCAGCCCCCCCACTCCCTCCCGGGAAACCAATGGCAGACTGTCATTTTGTGCCTTTTTTCCTGGGTTACCCATGCAGATGCCATACTACGGCAAGCATGGAGCCCGCTCAGCTCACTGTCACTGTACGTCTCCTAGGTGCTGCTGACAGACGTGGTACTGCATTGCTACACAGCAAGAGCTCCTTGCCTTTGCGGCAGATGGTGCAGTAGGACTGATAGCTGCCATACGTCTCCTGGAGCTCCTGGCAGACCTTGGTGATGTTGATCAGGGGCGCCTGGACAGACATGGCTTTTCTCCTCTTAGAGCACCACATGGGAGCCAGAGACTCCAAGTCATTCTCTTCTTGAAGTTTCGTCTCATGGAGATTCAGTCCTGACTGGAATATCATGTGAGCTGGAGGCTTCTGCGTCAGGCTGCTCTCCCAGCCGGCAGCACCGCGCGGTCGCACCTACCCCTTGCTCCCATGGCTCATGAAGCCTGGACGGTAGTAAGGAGCAGTTCAACTATAGGCTGAGCAAGTGCAGAATGGTGGTAGAATGTGCCTTTGGACATTTAAAAGCTCGCTGGCACTGTTTGCTGACTAGGTCAGACCTCAGTGCAACCAACATTCCCATTGTTATTGCTGCTTGCTGTGTGCTCCATAATATCTGTGAGAGTAAGGGGAAGACATTTATGGTGGGGTGGGAGGTTGAGGCAAATCGCCTGGTGTCTGATTTTGAGCAGCCAGACACCAGAGCGATTAGAAGAGCACAGCAAGGCACGCTGTGCATCAGAGAGGCTTTGAAAACCAGTTTCATGACTGGCCAGGCTTCAGTGTGACAGTTGTATGTGTTTATCCTTGATGCAAACCCACCCACTTTGTTGATTTTTAATTCTCTGTAAGACAACCACCCTCCCCCCTTCGAAATAAAGTAACTATTGTTTTGAAACCATGCATTCTTTCTTCATTAATTTAAAAAAAAAAAAGATACTGGACAAGGTAGCCCAGGTGGCATGGGGGAGGAGGGAAGGACAAGGCCACATTGCTTATTGTAGCCACACTAAAAATCAAACTGTTTGAATGACAGCCTTCTGTTGCTTGGGCCATCCTCTGGAGTGGAGTGGCTGGGTGCCTGGAGCCTCCCCCTCTGCTTTCTTGGGCGTCTGGATGAGGAGGCTATGGAACATGGGGAGGAGTGTAGGCAGTTATACAATGGATGCAGCTGGGATCTGTGCTCTTGTTGGCTTTCCTGCAGCTCCAGCAGACGCTTCATCATGTCATTTGCTCCCCCAACAGACGCTTCATCATGTCCGTTTGCTCTCCCATTAGCCTCAGCATCGCGTCCTGCCTCCGCTCTTCTCACTCACTCAATTCTTCCCTGGCCTCTGCCACTGAATGCCTCCATGCATTAAGCTGTGCCCTATCAGTGCGGGAGGACGGCATGAGCTCGGAAAACATGTCATCGCGAGTGGGTTTTTTTTCGCCTTCTAATCTGCGATAACCTCAGGGATGGAGATGATAGGGGGAGCGTAGAAACATTCTATGCTCTACGATTCTGGGGGGACTGCATGGTCACCTGTGCTGCTGAGTTTGCCATGCTGATCAAACAGGAAATGAAATTCAAAAGTTCCCGGGGCTTTTTCTGTGTACCTGTCTAGTGCATCGGAGTTCAAAGTGCTGTCCAGAGAGGTCACAATGGAGCACTCTGGGATAGCTCCTGGAGGCCAATACTGTCAATTTGTGTCTGCACTACCCCAAATTCGACCCAGCAAGGTAGATTTTAGTGCTACTCCCCTCGTCGGGGAAGAGTACAGAAGTCGATTTTAAGAGCCCTTTAGGTTGACGGAATGGGGTTGGTTGTGTGGACACAGTCATTTTTAAATCGACAAACGCAGCTAAAGTCGACCTAACCCCGTAGTGTAGACCAGGCCTTACATAGACTATGCATTTGTATGCTGCAAAACAAGATTTTCACTATGGAAATTCCATCATACTAAAGAAAGCTGTTGCCTACACATTCCTTGGTCTTTTGTGTTGCTGATGTGAAAGTGTTGCCAATGTATTACATATCTCAGGGAAGATATGTCCTCTGTTTATACCTCCCTGAATGCTGATGCAGCATGGAATACACTTGGAAGACATATCTATACAGCTTCAACTTTAGCCTTTGATAAAAAGATGGTACAAGATAAAGATTGGTTTGTGGCATATTCTGAAGAAATGCTCCTAGTCATGGAGGCAAAATGCACAGCATTCCTCCAGCACAACATGGACCCCTCTCCTGATGCATGTATTAACCTCAGATTGGCCAAGGGCGCATTGCAACCAGTACAAAGCAATGTGCTTAATCACACATGGCTCTATTTGTGCAAGAAGATACAAATCTGCTTTGCGGAGGAGGTTGGACTGGATGACCTCCTGAAATTTCTTCCAACCCTAATCTTCTATGATTCTGTGAAATGTCCTTGAGAATGGAGGTCTAAGAGATACGTATGATGGCATCAAGAAAGCAATAGGTCCTTAAGCCAGGAAGACTGCTCCACAAGCATCTTCATTGCCTTGGTCATCTGTACCAGGTGCATTCCAAAGGACCTATCATATTGCCTCTATATAAATCTCTGGAACCACCCACATCTTGAATATTGCGTGTAGATGTAGTCACCCCATCTCAAAAGGAGATATATTGGAATTGGAAAAGGTACAGAAAACGGCAACAAAAAAGATTAGGGGTATGGAACAGCTTCCATGTGAAGAAAGATTAATAAGTCTGGGACTTTTCAGCTTGGAAAAGAGACAACTAAGTGGGGATATGATAGAGGTCTATAAAATCATGATAGGTGTGGAGAAACGAAATAAAGTAGTATTATTTACTCCTTCTCATTATACAAGAATTAGGGGTCATCAAATGAAATTAGTAGGCAGCTGGTTTAAAACAAACAAAAGGAAGTATTTCTTCACACAACGCACAGTCAACCTATGGAACTCTTTGCCAGAGGATGTTGTGAAGGCCAAGACTATAATAGGGTTCAAAAAAGAGCTAGATAAATTAATGGAAGATAGGTCCATCTATGGCTATTAGCCAGGATGGGCAGGGATAGTGTCCATAGCCTCTGTTTGCCAGAAGCTGGGAATGGGTGACAGGGGATGTATCAGTTGATGATTACCTGCTCTGTTTATTCTCTCTGAAGCACCTGTCATTGGCCACTGTTGGAAGACAAGATACTGGGCTAGATGGACCTTTGGTCTGACCCAGTATGGCCGTTCTTATGTTCTCCTGTATGGAGAGCCTGAGGATGCTCCAAGGCCACTGAGCCAACCTGGGCTAAGGTTCAAGGAAGTTTGCAAGAGGGATTTTGAAAACTCCCCCAAGCCTTTGCACTGCTTCTGAGGGGTGTGGGAAATACATTTTGGTATTGTTGTTTTAAATTAATTATTACTCAGTATTAATATGTCTAATAAGGAATCTGTTTGACAAAAAACATTTCCTGAATCTTTTTTGGTGTCTGTATTGTTAGACATACTTGCTGACGGGTATTTTGAAATAAATTACCAAAATAATTGAAACTGGTGTAATTATATAGTTGTTTTTACAAATAAAATATGCATAATTTTAAAATATTGTGCACAGAATTTTTAATATTTTGGTGCACAGTTTCCCCAGGAGTAAAGGGTGTGTCAGAATAGTGGAAGTGGAAGGCAGAGTAAAGACTGGGGCCTGCAGTTTTTGATGTATGTTCTGGTAATGGTAAGATGTTTGCTTGTGGGTGGAGGTGTAGAGGCTTTGTACTGTTGAGTGGCTTACTTTTCATTTCCTTGTTTTTGTGGGTTTGTTGAAGGAGAGACAATCGTAACTGCTTCAGAGTTTGTGTATTATTTACATTCTATAGTTAGTTTTCTCACTGCTTCTTTAGTGTTCTAGAAAAAGGCAAAGCACAATAGCATTAGAATTGGACTAGAAACATTTCTGTTTCCTACAGGAGTTAAGCTGCTTCTAGTTCAGAAATAAACAATGACTCATACTGATCAGGGTTTTTTATGAAAACCTAATTATCTATTTTTATTTATTTTACTTACTCACTCCCCTGGTGGTTATTTCTTGAGGATGCTTTAATTCTTTATACTGCAGTTTCCAAAACTCTGTGCAGATGATGAATTCAGTGTCATTTTCTCTCCCTAGGGTCCAGTTGTCCTTGGTGGTGATCAGAAGCCTGAAGATTTGATGAAACAGCAGGGCCGATTAAGTTCCACATCAGTGGTGAATTCCAGAAGGAATAAGGGACTACCACATTCCTCCTCTTCCATCCAGAAGGTCCCTTCTGGAGAGAGACCGTGTGATTTGTCCTCCTGCACCCCTTCCTACTTCATGAACATTGTGGAGAAACAGGTTAGACTTTAGGAAAAACATGAATGCAGTGTTTATGCAGGAATACAGAGTAATGCAGAAGGAGACTGTCTTTTTAGCACATCTTATATCAATAATAAGACTTACTGAAATAAGTTCACAAATCACATAAGATAGTGAATAACTTAGTCTTATCATACTCTCTGTTCATTAATGGTTTAACTTTTCTTTATAATTCATTTCAGCTTTCATTTTCCTGATCTTAAATAATGATACGTCCTGTGGTGTAGGTAGTCATCAGTTTTTTGTTTTTTTTTTTAACTTGTGAATAACTTGTTTTGCTTTTTTTCTTTGGCTCTCCTAAAGACCTGTTATGTTTCTTTCATACTCTGTACAAGTCATTACCATTGCTAAAGAGGTTGGATGACCATTTCTAAACTGTATGGAATTTTGAAGCCTTCCTATTTCACGGTTGGTAGCTAACAGAGAGGTAATTAGAATCTCATAATTATAGTTGTTCTGAAGATATCTATCTCAATCAGTTCCTGCTCCTGGGTTTACAGTTCTAAGCCATTGGATCTAGCAGGCATCTCACCTCAGCCTTTGGAGGTTTCCAAGGGTTGTTCCATTGCTCACATGGGGACTTTCTTTGAAACATGAAAATACTCCTATAATAGCCAGCTGAGGCAAGATGAAAAAATATGCAGTTAGAAAACCCTTAAATCTGCATTTGATAGTTTTGGTTACTTTGTGAATCTTCTGTATAGATATATACATAGGAGGCAGCATACTTGCCTCTCAGAGAATGGCCCTTAACATGATCCTCCATACCTAGGCTTGCCAAGCTGTATCAATGAAAGCTGTATTCAGCCAGCCAGTTAGATGTCTTGCTCTTGGAGACTATAGAACCTACTCGGTGTCAAATAAAATTAAAAAGCTGGATGGACTTTCTAAAGGCCTTAGTCTGGTTTAAGATGGATGTCCAGCACCACTTGATCTTTAAAGAAACTAATGATAAATGAATCAGTCACTATGACCTGAAACTTGCCTTGTTGCTTGTTATTGCCATCAGGAAAATAACCTGTGTAAGAAACTTGAGCTCATAGTCCTAGAGTAGCTCAAAAGCAGCTTAGTTAGTTTGAGTGGAATCAAATTGTTTTTAACTGAGATTTACAAGTAAAAAAGGTAGCTAAAGCAACTTTATATTACATTTATATTATAAATTATATTATATTTATATGGGTGTATTACAAGATTACATATTGACTTGTTGCACAGGCTTTTTCTAGATTAGGATTCAAAAGTATGTTGTGTTAGATGTTGGCTGACATGTTCTAAAAGGGCAGTGTAGACAAGGCAGTTTACATTTTAATATATGCCAGGCTGGTCAAATTGAAGGTATGCTTCATCTTGACCAGGTTAGTATGTATTAAAATGTACACTGCCTTGTGTAAATTGGACTGTTGACGTGTTAGCCAACTCTTTTTCTGAAGCACCTCTTAATTCCTAGTCTAGACAAAGTTACAGAGGCCAGAAGCAATAAAGCTTGACATGCAATGCTCCAGTAAGAATGGGTTATGAGTGCTTATTGCTCCCAAGTGCTCCACTGACACACTCACAGTTGAGTGCTTGGCAGGGGAGATTTGATTTAAATCAAATTGAAATTAAGTCATGATTTAAATCACTAGTCAGGAAGACTTGGTTTAATCATGGATTTCTACATAAAAGTGCATTCTTGTTGGTTGTTATAACCTTAATACATATTCTTCACAACTCAGATATACGTAGGTTTCAGTTTTATAAGGTGTACACTATACATTTTTAAAGTGATTTATTTTGAAAATTTTTCAGATTAGTTTTACAGCTATATCGGAAAATGAATGATTGTTTAGTTATTTCATTTACCAAAGGTAATTGAAACAGATAGTTTAGCTCCCAATGACTTCATAAATATCTCGAATTCAACAGGTTAATCATTAATATTTGGAGGATTTTCCTGCCATGCTGTATTAGGAGAGCATCATCAGACAGATATTTAAATGGTTTTATTTAACTAAAACAACAACGTTATGTATTCTGGATTTTTTTTTCAACAGCAAACATACATTTAACAAAACAAGCATATGAATTTTTTAATTTAAAGATTCACATTTTTTAAAATCAGGTTTGTTTTTGTTAAAATTGTTAACTAAAATAGTTAAATGAAATATTTAAAAAAGCAAAAAAATTTTGTTCAGAAACTGTCATCCGATTAGGCCAGTTCTTGATACAGTGCTCAAAACAGTCCACTACGGAGTTCCATTGCACTTCTTGTGGGAGAGTTAGCTTGGTTCCTCCCACTTCTTCAGAGCTGCTGCTGCAAAGTGGTTGTTACAGAAGTATTTTGCAATTTCAACATTATTAGCCTTTATTTCTGGAATACTGAAATCTTTGGCTAGGAGGTGCATCAAATGAGCACTGCACCTGCATGTTATTAGCTTGGGACGCTCTTCATTCTCTCCTAAATTTCTTCTCATCTTGGATACATTTGCAGCATTCTGTGTGACCAGGCTGCATAATAGACATTTGAATTTTTTTCACAGTTTGTTATAGCTTTTACTGCTGCTACTTATAAGTATTCTGCAGTGTGTGTGCATTTCCTGATGTATCAATTGTTTCTGTAAGGAAGACATTCCCTTCTTCTGTTGTCACACAAGCACATACAACAGGAATATTGTGGACACTGCTCCACACATCAAGACTCAGGTTAACAATTTTACCCTCTACACCTTTTGCACACTGCTCTCTTTCTCTTTCATACACTTTATCCAGCAATTCTCCTGCGACATCTGCTCTGTTGGGTGGACTGTATCCTGGTCTTAATGACTGAACCATGTTAATAAAGTGTGAGTTCTCAATCATACAGAAAGGAGAGTTTGTTGCATAAACAAACAGGGCAATTTTTTTCATCAATTACCTCTTTTTGTAATCGGCTGGTTCTTATCACAAACTTACCTATGGTTGTTTCTGGATGATGGAGATTTATTTTTATTTTTTTGCTACAGGTGGTATACTGTGGCTATGTGACATACATGATGTGACTGAAACACTATCATTGGCAGATAACTCTGAAACTATAGAAAATGATGGTGATCTTGAATGTGGATAGTCTTCAGAATCTTGTATGTTGAGGATGGATTCTTCTAAACAAAATAAGTCAGTGCCGTGATTTAATTATTATTACCATACAGCTCATTTAGTATTACTCATTGCATTCGCTGACGCTCAGTACTACTTTAAAGGTGAAATTGTAAAATTGCTTATTTCGGCTATTTATTTTTTATCACAACCACATCTATAATGATAGTACCATAGAGTAACTAACAACCATATTTTTTCCTCAAACATGAGAATTCAAGAATAGTCCTGAAGGAAGACAGGCAGTCCTTAAGAAGGAAGTATGAAATAAAAAAGTTTACCAACCTGAAGATATGGATGTGCATGTTCAGATATGTTCCTTTCATCATTTTTAATGCAGTTTCCTCCTGAGAAGGAACACTTCTCATGATGTTGTTTCATTCAGGCAACCAGGCCTTTCATTTCTTTGCTGCACTGTTTGCGTTTTGCATGCATGCCTGACTTACCCACAGGTAGAGGAACTTCATTAAAATATTCCCAAACTAGGTCTCTTTTACGGCCTGCTGCCATTATAGGTTTTCCCTTTTAGTGAGAGAATGGTATGGTAGATCTCAAATCAATGAAGTCTAAACTCAGAAAGACCTCAAGACTTCTGGAATATGCTGCTCAAACAGTTTCACTTTTGTTTCTACTGCCTGTCCCTCCCTTCTCACATTTATCTCCAGACTTCTCCTTGTCCAGATCTATTCCGCCCCCAACAATCTTCTATTCATTGAATGTTTTGAAACTATGCACATTTAGAGAGAGGTAAGGGATTGACTCTGTGTACACAAATTTGCAGAGGGACAATAGGGTTGAGGTCTGTTATTTCTCACCTTTATTTATTTATTTATTTTTATTTTATTTTAAAACATTTTTGCTGTTAACAAGCATGTTATCTCTAGAGAGACAAATCCGCAGTTTGAGAACTAAGCATCTCTGATGATATCTTCTAGACCAGAGGTCTCAAACTCAAATGACCACGAGGGCCACATGAGGACTAGTGCATTGGCCCAAGGGCTGCTTCACTGACACCCTCCTGCCCCCACTTGCTGCCCCCGGCCCCGCCTCCACTCCATCCCTTCCATGAGGCCCCACCTCTTCCTTGTCCCCACCCCAACCGTGCCTCCAGGGGGAGGGGTGCGGGGTGTGGCGGGGGCTCAGGGCAGGGAGTTAGGTGTGGGGTGCAGGAGGGGCACAGGGGGCTTAGGGCAGGGAGTCCGGGCAGGGGTTGGGGTGCAGGAGGGGCTCGCGGTCCAGGCTCCAACCCGGCGCCACTTACCTAGAGTGGCTCCGGGGTGGCAGCGGTGCACACAGGGGCCAGGGCAGGCTTGCTGCCTGCCTGCCCTGGTGCTGCGCCGGGCTGCTCCGCTCCAGGAAGCAGGCAGAACCACGTCTCTGCAGGGGGCACACGGCTCCCTCCAGGTACCTCCCCTGAAGCTCCCATTGGCTGTGGTTCCCCTTTCCCAGTCAATGGGAGCTGCGGGGGGTGGTGCCTGGAAGCGAGACTAACGCACGGAGCCCTCGGCCCCCATCCCCCCACTCCCGGGGACGCTGGGGCATGGTTCCTGCCGCTTCAGGGAGCAGCACGGGGCTCGCAGCGCCATGGGGTAGGCAGAGGGGCACACGGGGGGGGCCACGGGGAGCTTGGTGGGCCGCATGAAAGAACCCTATGGGCCGTGTGTTTCAGATCCCTGTTCTAGACTGAGCACTGAGTCCCATTGGGTAGAAAGAAAGATTAACCTAAATAATCTATACAGAAGCCCCTGGAACTCCATAAGATTGGGTCCCTAATCCATGAACTATTGGAACTCATTTACAAAACTTTCCTTAAACATTACATGAATATATTGTCTCATACTATAGAATTAGAATTTATAATCCTTATTCCATGATGAGATATCTTTGAGCTATAATGTATCTTAATTAAAACTATCTTTAAATAGGTTTTTTCCTCAAAGTGTTTTATCAAAAAACTGATTTAAATAAAAAAAGCAGATTTAAAAAAAAAATTTTTTTTTAAATCATTGATTTTTATCCACGGCAGTGCCTAGTCAAATGCATTACAGAAGTTAAGTCTGTTGCATCAAAATTTACCTTTAATCAGCCAAACTTGTAATCTTATTTCTTTTTTAAAAAAAAAAGAGGTTAGTTTGACAGGATCTGTTTTTCATAAATCCATTGATTTCTTAAATATTGGCACAACACTGACTTCTTCCTATCTTCCAGAACTTCCCCTGTGTTCCAAGACTTATTGAAAATCAACATTAATGGTCCAGCGACTCCACAGCCAGCTATTTTAGAACTCTTGGATGTAAATTTACTGGACCTGTAGATTAAAAATGTCTAAATTTAGTAGCTACTATTTAACATCCTCCTGAAATATTTAATGGAATGGAGAGAGTGTTATCATATTATATGACTATATCATCTGGTTTTCCCCCAAATACAGAACAGAAATTTACTGAAAATTTCCGCCTTTTCTGCATTATCGATAATTCTGTCATTTCCACTTAGCAGTGGACTAATACCATTCCTGTCTAGTAATGGACCAATATGTGTTCCTAGTATATTTAAACACCTTATTGTATTTAAGTCTCCTGGCCATAGATTTCTCCTTGACCCCTTTGCTTCCCTTACCCATTTTCTACAATTCCTAGCTTCTCATTTGTATTTATTACATTCAGCTTCCTCTTTCTTCAGTTTATTTATTTATTTTTTTTAATTTATACCTATCTTCACTTCCCCTCTAAACCAGGTCAGTTTTTTAACCAGTATGGCCTGCTTGCTCAGTTGTGGGATTGTGGCTTTTTGAGCAACTAGTGAAGTGTTTTTCTGATTAAATTCTTCCTGCGAGCAGACTTCGCTCATACTTGTTTATGAAATTGGCTGTTTTAAAGCACCAGGTATATATGTCACTGGTCTGATCTTTATTCTGTTTTCACATTATAAATATCAAGTCATGATCACTTGTATCAAAGGTACCATTAATTTTAGTTTTGTGATCAGTTTCTCTTTATCTGTCAAGATAAAATCTCCAATAGAATTCTCCTACTTTTTGAGTTAAGAAATTGTCATCTGTAATTAGAAATACCAAGGTTGTTTTAATACTGGCAGCGTGAGACCTCCAGCATATGTCGCTCGATGTGAAGTCTCCAGTGATTGCACAGCTGTTTTTCATACATATTAAAGAGGTGCGTAAGGAGCCAGTCACCCTCTTCCTTAGTGTGATTTGGTGGTCTGTAGCAGACACCAGCTAATACCCCATCTTGTTCTTTATCTGTTAGAACATCAGTTCATAAGAATTCAAAATCATTCATAGAAAGGAGTTTCTGCCTGAATATAACTGGCAAGGATGGGGTCAACAGAGGCTGTCTGAATGCAGGCTCTGGCTGCTGTTTCCAAGAGCAGCATTTTTAAGTTGAACCACAAGGACTCGCTGGGTGAAATTCTATAGGGTGTGTAATTCAGAAGGCCAGATTAAACTATTATAATGGTCCCTTGTGTCTTTAATCTGTGAAATAGTGTTATTCTCATTTTACAGATAGATAAATGAGGCAGAGAAGTGAAGCAGCCTACCTAATGTCAAACAGCAAATCTCTGGTAGATTAAGGAATAGAACAAATATTTTGTCTTAGTCACAAAACCATCCTTTCTCCCTCATGGATAATCAGGGAACATCAAGTATCGGGGGGTAGCCATGTTAGTTTGTATCCACAAAAACGAGGAGTCTGGTGGCACATTAAAGACTAACAGATTACATTCTGTTAGTCTTTAAGATGCCACCGGACTCCTCATTGTTTTTTTCAGGAACATCTTGACCAGGGAGCCAATTATCTGAAAACAACTTTGTGTGTGTGTGTGTGTGTGAGAGAGAGAGACAGACATGCCATCTTATATCCCTGCATACTCTCATAATAAACTTATTTGATATTTTTATTCACATTTGATTTTTCTGCCATGAGAAGTTGACAGTAATTGAGCCAGCAAATCTGCTAATTTGCAAATAAATTTGATTTTTCACTTAATTGACTGGAGAGTAAAACACAATGTCAATGGATCTGTCTTCAGTTGTTGTTTTACATTGTTACAGTTTTCTCTGGTATACTGATAGCCTGTTTTTAATCTCTGGGTTTATCCAGTGGAACAAAGTGTATTATGGATTTATCACCGGACTGGTAGTCAGGAACTGCTGCACTTTAACCCCAGCGTTGTAGCAGTGGAAAAAATTACTAAACCTCTTTCTCCATTTTCCCATCTGTAAAATGGGAATAGTTGTACTTGCCTGTCTCAGAAATGTAGTGGGAATTTAATTGTGCTTTGCTCCGCACATTCATGTGCCAGTCCTTTTCAACATATACATAGAGCCATTAGGTGAACTGGTCAGAAAGCATGGACTCAAGTGCTAACAGTGAGGGAGACACAGCTCTACCTATCCTTCACCGCATATGACCACACCATTACTGCCAACAACTCACTTAATGAGTGTTTGTTCAGGACAATGGTTGATTTTAATAGAGAATGTCTTTAATATTGGTTTCTCTGCTTTGAAAAAGATCAAAACCCATCACCTTTTTTTGTTTTAAGTCTCTCTTTATCAGCAGCACTGATAGGAATTGTTATAGTTCCTCAAAAACTATGTAGATTAATTGCATACTAAAGTGCAGCCATCTCATTGTAATATCTGACCACAATATTTGTATTGTATATTTCTTGGCAATTGAGTGAATGTAAATTTAAAAAAAAGTCTAGAAAACTCCCCACCAGATTGTTTGTTTCATAGCCAGTATGAAAACATCTTTCAAATCAAGAGAGAGTTCCATCAGATGACTGTTCAATGGCCTTTGTAAAATGAGTTTGTGGTCTTGGGCCAAAACACCACCCCACCTGATACTACTGAGTCCCTTCTTCGGCAGTCTCCAAAGAGAGGCCAGAGGGCTGTGGAGGATGAATTTCCCTTTTGCCTTTAAAGGCGCTCCCTTCAAGTTACGGGTGGCAGAGTAGTAAGGGGAAGTTTGCGCGGCTGCTGCTTGCAGTGTACTACTGCTGCTTCTTCAAGAGGGGCCCCGATAGATGCTCTACTTCAGGTGTGCCTGTGCATCTCGAGCCCTTGATTAGAGATTTTCTGTTAAGTGTCTGTCTGGCCCATGTGTGCTCTGTGCAACCTCATGCTGTGCTCCAAGGGCATATAGGGTTGCTCAGGCAAACCCGTCAGTTCCTTTTCTGTCACCTCGACCTGAGGTGGAGCTCTAGCGTGTTTGCCTTGTGCATGCGTCAGCATGTTTTGTAGTTGTTGTTTAGTTAGTTAGTTGGTATATAGTTGTGAGAGGTTTCCGTTTTTCCTAACCTCCTCTCTCCCCCTTTCTCACCCATTTTTTCTGCGGAGCTTATTTGACATGGAAAGGCATTCCTGGCTTGCCAGGTTTCAAATCCTGACTCTCTTGTCAGGAGGCTGTCCCAATAAGCGATGGCCATTCTAAGTGTATCCATTGCTTGGGAGAGTTCCATATCTCCCAACAGTGTAACTTTTGCCGGGACCTAAAATCTAGAGCTTGGAAGAACTGGAAGACAAAACTGAAGCTGCTACTCATAGAGCACTTCCTTCGACCAACTTCTGATTCAGCTCAGAAGACAGACACTCACCCCCTCCCCATACATTGATCTCCACATAGATTCAGTGCCCCTTTGGCTAAGGTCTCACTTAAGAAGTTAAAGATCTCTGAGGACTCAGGGAAAGCTCCAAAAAAGTGGAGCTACAGTATCCCACCACAAGGAGCGAACTCCCAAGAAGTCCAGTCTGCTGCAAGGTCTGCGATTTCTGAGACCTTGATGTCTGGACTCGGTACCATGGAGGGGAAAGAAACTTTCTCTGGTATCGGCAGAGCAGGGATATCCTAGAGCACTTCAGAGATATGTGGTATCAGCAGGGCCCTGGTACCATCTGCCTCCAGATCAGCACAGTTTACTTCAGACTTACCAATGCCGCCTTCCCACTTGGCTCCATCAGTACGGACAGATTTGAAGCACACACCTTCATCCGCAGTGCCTTCAAGCTCCAAACCGTTGGTACCACCCAAGTCAACTGCTGAGTTGGTACCAACCCACTTGGTACCACAGGAATTCCGTTACACCAGGGACTTGTCAGTGTTAGACAAGCTGGAGTGCTCCCTGTTTGTGGGTACCAGATGACTCTTGGTACTTAGACCCCAGTCTCCAGATTACCAGTGCTTCCCAGTACTGCAGGAGTCTACACCCTTAATTAGTCTCCTTCTTACCATTATAGGAATCCATACTTTGATGAAGATCCCTGCCCACGTCACAGATGGAGGGATCTGTCCTAGGTACCACCTCCTCTCCTGTATGGGCTTCTCCAGTGGCCATACTGGGATCCTTGGGTGGCATATTGGCAGCAGTTTTTCAGACCACTGATTCCACTGCACCAGGAAACTAGGGTCGCTGTCGCCTCCACCAAACCTCCCACATGAGGAGACCTTTGAGGAAGTAGAAGGCTAGGGTGGACAAAGAGGCTACCCCTTAAATTCCTATTTTGTCTTCATCTGCAGACAAGGCAGTCATTCCTCCACCACCATAGAAGACCAGCAATTTTTGTCAATTCCAGGACCTTGTGAAGAGGGTGGTGGGCACTCCCTAGATACCTCTTGCTACGGTTAAAGACTCACATCACAAACTCCTGGACATTTTGCAGTCAGTGACACCCACTCAGTTTGTGCTACCCATTAATGAAGCACTTCTGGATCCAGCAAAGACTGTGTGGCAAACTTCCGCCACCATACCACCAACTGGTAAATGGGCAAATAAGAAATATTATGTAGCCCCTCCTCCCAGGGACTCAGAATTTTTGTTTTCCCACCCCTCACCAAATTCTCTGATGGTAGATGCTGTAAACATGTGGGGTAGATAGTATTACTCTTTGCCTGCTCCTTATGAAAAGGTTAGACCTTTTTGGATGGAAGGGCTATTCATCTGCAACCCTCCAATTTTGGATCACCGACTATCAGGCAATCATGGCCAAGTATGACTACACAAATTGCAACAAGTTCAAATCCTTTATTGAACATCTTCCCAAGGAGCATAGAGAACACATGCAGGCCATCATTAAGGAGGGTCCGTTATTGGCCAAAACCTCTGTCCAAGCATCCCTAGATGCTGCAGATGCTGCTGCTAGATTCATCTCCGGGGCAATTGTCATGCAAAGGGTGTCACGGCTGCAGTTTTTGGGATTCCCAAGGGAGATTCAGGTTGAGGACCTCCAGTTTGATGGTCAGATGCTCTTCTCAGGAACTATGGACAAGTTCTTGCACATGCTGAAGGATTCCAGGGCCACATTGAGGTGTCTGGGTATATACACTCCTACAAACAAGAGGAGATTTAGCAAGTCTTAGACTGTCCACAGATTACACCTGGCTCAGTTCTCTGGTTTTCACAGAACCACTGAATCTTCTAGGAGGGGGGAAAAAAGGGATTCCAGAGGAAAAGAGCTTCCCACCATCCTTCAGCTAGTACCCAGTCATCATTAAAACAGCAATTTTGATGGGTTGATTGAAGGCTCAAATCCTCCCTTGCCTGTAGTTTGCAAGCTGTAACCTTATGCCCACTTCTTCATTTTGGAGACCACCTTTCCCATTTCCAACTGGCCTGGTGACCTATTTCAACAGACAAGTGGGTCATGGAGATTATAATGGCCTACATCATCCTCTTCATGTCCCTCGCCACCACCTTCCCCACCCCTCTTCAGGGACCCCTCTCACAAGGCTATACTTAGTCAAGAAGGACACTCCCTCTTTTATTTAGGAGCAGTAGAACCAGTCCCATCCCCTCAGAGAGGGAAAGGGTTTTACTCAGAGTATTTTCTCGTGCTAAAGAAGGATGGAGGGTGGAGACCAATTGTAAATCTAAGACAACTGAACAAATTTGTAAAGTCTCAAGAGTTCCTGATAAGTGAAGCAAGGAGCAGGTCACCATAGGCTCAAACAGAGGTCCCAGCAGGTATCTAAGTACCACGTTGAGATCCCAAGACAGAGAAGGATGCTTAACCAGGGGGTAAAGATTCTCCAGACCTGTAATAAATATCGAGGACATATGGTATGCAAAAATAGAAAACGCCTCTAGTGGGGAATGAAAAGCTAATATCATGGCGAGGTGAACCTAATAGATATAACTGATCCAATTTTTGTAAGTCCAGCAGATAATCTATGATGACTAACAATAGGGCAGTTTCAGGCACAAAGTGGTGATGTTCTTGGAACCTCTTCCGTTTCTGAAGGTAAGTAATTCGAGTTGACTCCCTTCTACTGTTTGCAGCTCCTGTGTCATATGGCAGCTTGCACCTTTGTGACGGGGCATGCAAGATAGTGCCTCCATTGCTTTGAGGCCTGGTTCAGGAGGGCCTGTTCCTCAACCAGAGGCAGCTTGGACAAACAAGCAGGTTACGGTTTCTCTCCAGGTGAAGAACTCTCTGCATTGGTGGAAAGATGAATGCAATGTCTGCACAGGTGTCCATTTCTCCTCCCAGCTCCAACAATAACTATAACAATGAATGCATCACTGTTAGGGTGGGGAGCATACTTCAATACACTCACAACTCAGGGCAGATGGTCGCTGTAGAAAACCAATCTCTATATCAATGTGTTGGAACTGAGGGCAGTCAGGAATGCCTGTCTTCAGTTCCTACCCCTCATCAAGAGCAAATTAATCAGAATCATGATGGATAATGTGGCTTGCATGTTCTATATCAACAAACAGGGATGCGCAAGATCGCCTTCCCTGTGCATAAAAGCTATAAAGTTATGGAACTGGTGTATAGCCCATCAGATTTAGATCTCAGCCGTTTACCTTCCTGGATGCCACTATGCTCAGCAGATGCTTCTCCCAGGACTATGAATGGGAGTTGAACTCGCAGATCCTTCATGGGATATTCCAGAGGTTGGGACTTCCACAAGTGGACCTGTTCACCACATCCAGCTGAGAAAGTGCCCTTTATCCTACTCAAGAGGAGATCTTGGTCACCTTTCTTTGGGAGACACCTTTCTCCTTCCTTGGAGAAAGGGTCTGTTCTATGCATTCCCTCCAACACAAACAATTCCAAGTGTGATGAACAAGATAAGGCAGGACAAGACCAGGGTTATCCTCATAATGCTGACCTGGCCAAGGTAAGCTTGGTAACCTTACCTGCTTCACTTGTGTCCCCAACTGGCACTCCAACTTCTGACCCTCCCTCATCTCCTCTCCCAGGATACAGGTTGTGTGCTTCACCACAACCTGGGGGTCATCCATTCTCCAAGCATAGCTCCTAGATGGTTCACAGGATTAGACTCCACCTGCTTGACAGGAGTACAGTAAGTAATACTAACTACACAATAGAAAGAAGTCAATTCCAATTACTTACCTCCAGAAATGGAAGAGGTTTCAACCACTGGTGTCATGATCATTGCCTTGTGCCTGTGTCTCCATTTGAACCTATGATGACCTGCTCCTTGCTTCACTTTTCTATGAAGATACCCTTTCTAGTAGCTATCATGTCAGCCTGCAGGGCTAGAGAAATTGGAGCCTTGATGTCAGGACCACCTCTCCCCCCAATTTACAATATTTTTCAAGGACAAGGTCTTTTCTATAACTGCACCCAAAGTTCTTACCTAATGTTCTGTCAGATTTCCAACTTAACCAGTCTATTTATCTGCCAGTATTATTTCCTAAACCACATAAATCTCAGCAGTAGACCTCCCTTCGTACATTAAATGTATGACGGACTTTTATCTAAATAGGACAAAGTAATTTCAGAAATCACCTAGACGTTCTGTCTCCACTGCAGAAAGATCAAAGGAGCCCACAGTCTCTTCGAGATGCATCTCTGGATGTATTACTGCTTGTTATGATACAGCTGGTGCTTTGCTTCCCCAAGGATTATAGCTCATAATACAAGATCACAAGCAACTTCCACGGTGTTGCTCAAAAACATACCAGCGTCTGAGATATGCAGAGCTGCTACATGGACTTCAGTGCATATCTTTTCTAAACATTTTGCTTGCTCCACACACTCAGATCTGATGCAGTACTTGGATCTGCTGTATTGTCTTCTTGGATCTGCTGTACTGTCTTTAGTCTTGGACTTGATTCCTAAGCTCCCTCCTCCCTGTGAGGATACAGCTCCGGTGTCACCTGAAATGGAGCACCCATAGGGACACTAATCGAAGAAGAAGAAAAGGTTACCCACCTTGTGCAGTAACAGTGGTTTTTCGAGATGTTTCCCTCTATGGGTGGACCTGCCCTTCTTCCCCCCTGCTTTGGACTGTTCTTGTTGGACATTCAGATAGAGAAGCCGAACAGACAGTGCTAGTGGAGAGAGGCACATGCACACCTGAAGTGGGGCATCCATAGGGACACACATTTTGAAGAACTACAGTTGCTGTGCAAGGTGAGTGACTACCTTATTTTTCGCTAGCACTAAATTCACATAAAATGTAGATGCATGCACACATCAAGCTTTGGGACTGAAAGCTTACTGTCAGAGTCCAAGGTCCTTTTACAGTGTTTCAAAATCATGTCCAGTAAGTATATAATATACCCCTAGACTACCAGATATCCTGGATTGATGCTAGCATTTGGTTAAAGTTTTGGAACAGTTTGTATGAAACAAAATTTTTGCTACACCAAAGCTGCTCGTATTCCAAGTGAAGCTGGCAGGCAATGAAAGTGGTCTCCAGTTTATAGATCAGAGGACTAGAAATTGTATTTGACAACTTTTTGTAACATCTAAGAATGCAATTTAAAATCACTGATGTGGAGTGATTTGAAGAATCTGTCTTTGATCCTTGAATCTAAGCGGATGGAAAGAAACTGTAAATAATTGATTGCATTGGGACCGCCTGACTATGTTCAGCATTATTTTTAATTGCAAAATGCTGCTTAGATTGATTACTTTTTTTCTCCCCATCCCTCTTCAAAATTCATTCTTTCATCAAGCTATCCTGAGTTTGAGATTTTATTTTTCTCTTGCAGAGTTCTCGTCTTACGCAGTCTTTAGGAAACCCTATGTGTCAAAGTCCCTCCTGTACCCCCATCAGTGGGTCTCCAGGACCCCCAAAAGCCTGCACATCATCCCGCCAAGTCAACGGAAAAATTAACTGGTTAGTTCTTCTTTTCTTATAGGTTGACCAATCTCATATTTGGGATTATTCTGAGTAATTTTTATAATTAAGACATTTGTGATAGTGGCTGAGAATGTGATCATAGGTGAACCGTCTCTCTTTGAATACAATTCATGATGTAAAGAAGCAAAATAAATGCACATGCCTGATGGGGGAGAAATATTTTTGAAGATAGATATTAGGTTATATATTGCGATCTACATTTTGTAACTAAAAATAGCATTTAATGTTGCATATTTTGCAGAGTATTTGTTGCAAAGTGTTACATATAGCTTTATCTTCTTTTAATGGCCAGTGTTGCCCACAAATCCAAATGCATGTAATCTTTAAAGGTAACCTACAAAGGTTTATTTTTCCACCTTAAAATTGGATTTGTGACCTTTTCTCATTTTTATCATGTATAAAGAGAGCATGAAAGACACTTTTTCTGCTTATATTTCAACCGCTGAAATACCAGAAATCAATCATGTCTTCCCTAGTGGTACTGAATGACATCTTGGACCTCAGGCTGTTGAGAGCTCTCATACTGTAATTAAAGTAGTGGGGAAAGGGTATTGAATGTTTAACACACTCTTCCAAACAAGTGCTTGTTAGATATGGGAGTTAAAAAAATAAAACTTAAGTAGCCTATAGGACTCTTCTCTCCGCTGCCCAAGTGTGTCTTTTTGTGATGTCATTAATGTTGCTAGTTCTCCAGTCACCTTTATTGTTTGGTGAGGGCCAAGTTACTCTGTCCCCCAAAGTCCATGGGCTGGGAGCGAAAAGTTCACAGGTAAGAGGCAAATGTTATGGTCTGTACAACTCAGAATGAGCCTCTTTATTAGTAAAATTTTAAATATGCCATTTTAAAGACAAAGATTTTAAAAAAAAATGTAAATGCATTTATGAAACCGTCTGTCTGTTGTCCACTAACTTATCACTCAGTGTATTCCTCCGTGACCAGTCTCTTCTCCCTTGTCTTCCCTGCTTGTGCACCTGCCATCTGCACACACACTTTTTTATGAATGTTTCCTACCTGCTGCTCCACTTTGAGAATCATTCCCATCCACCTTCCCCCTTACATATACCACTTGATAATTTCCCTCCCCTTCCCCCACCTCTGGGGATTTCTTCACCTATTTTCCGCCTCCAGTTCTCTGGAGAATGGGCAGTTTAGAAGCAGATGCTTTCATTCATTTGATCCTGTGGGGACAAGTCAGTGGTGGCAGCTGCAAAGAGCGGGAAGCCTGGAAAGAAGTCCCCTTTGGCTCAGGGTGGAGGGACTGGAAAAGACTAGGCCAGGTAGGCAGCAGAGGGAGAGAAGGGGTCTTCTCCTGTGGGTTCAGAGGCAGAGACAGGGTAGGGAAGATGGGAAAGGAGACTCCTTTCGGCATGGCCTGTAAGGTGCTCTGACCAAATGCTGGTGGAGAGAGGAAGGTCTCAGCTGCCTGGTCCCAATCAGGTGCAAGCTACCTCCCCAGCTCTCTGCCAGCCCACTTTGATCACAGCAGGCAGGCAGCTATGGGTAATAGGAAAGGGTTTAGGGGCTGGATCTGGGGTGTAGGCCATGTGTTTGACACCTGTTCAGTAGTCTTCCAGTATGGACAAGACCTGAATTTCTAATGCGAAAATTTTTGTTTTTGTTTTTAAATAAACCGAACCATTTTTCAGGCCTTTCATCCTTTATAAAGAAGCCCAAAATGGTAAAAGACTAATATTTTTCCTTTGCTGGTTGCCTGACTATGGAGTTGCATCCTGTGAAATCTATTTGTGTCAGCATGCAGTGCTCCACCTTGATTCAAGTAGCCTCTGCTAAAATAAAAAATAGTTCTTACTGTAACCTCTTTTGGGGTTGCAGTTAGCACCATTTTATGCTAATCAGCTACACCATTCAGTTTCTGGCAGGTTGCTAATTAAATCCTCATTTGGGGAAAGTTTGAATGCCTGTTACTGTTACTATGAGGATTGCACATTTCTTGGATTTATATTTTAGTTGTTGCTCTGAGTGAGGTGGGATGTATTCCATTTTCAGGTTTAGCTGCTTACAAAACAGGTTGCCAGTTTTCCGTTGATGCTTAGTTTTAATAAATAGAAGTATTCTGTTGATTGCTAATTTTATTCAAAAGTGCCTTAAGCTTGCAGGTGTTGCTGATGCGGTTGGATATATCCGATCATGTTTTCTCCTTTTCTTTTCTTTTCTCTTTTCTTTTTTCCCCTTCCATCTCTTCTATGTTTACATTGTATGTATCTGGATATATAAAAGCTATTTTTCCTTATACATTTTTCAAGTGTCCCGTTTCAGCTTTGTTTCTATAGAATTTGCATTACTAGCATTTCATATGCACTGGAATTAAGCATCAGAGGTACAGATCCTTAGAGCTGGATAAATTTATTTTTCAATTCAGCCAGCAAACCAAAAAAATCAGAAAAAAAATTTGGTTAGGGTAAAAAAAATCTTGATAATTTGGCAGCAAATTGGAAAAGTCTGATACAGATCATAAGGAACATTACATTCTGGTCAGCTTCAGAAAACTCTGTATGTGCATTCATCCCCCTTGTGTAACCTTTAGCTCTGTGGTTAGGGCACTTCCTTGGGATGTGGAAGAACCAGGTTGAATCCCCATTCTGGAGCAGAGACTTGAACTCAAATCTCTCCCCTCCCAGGTAACCGCCATCACCTACAGGCTATTCTGGGGTGGGTTGCTCTCAGTCTCTCCTGTTGAAGCTGTTCCACTTTGTGTATATACTAAAAATATATATTGAAGCAGAGACTTGAAATCAGGTGTCACCCCTGCCATATGAGACCCTTAGCCACCAGGTTATAGACTATTCTGCTCTCAGTCTCTCCTGTTGAAGCTGTTCCATTTTGTATCAGAAAGACAGAAGATTTGAATCCACATCTCATACCCCCCAGCTGTGTGTTTTAATCACCAGGCTGTAGTCATTTTCTCTTTCTTGCCCAGTGAGTATTTAAGTATTTCTACAAAGTGAAACAACTTCAGGAGGAGAGATTGAGAGCAACCCACACCAAAATAGCCTATTGGTTAGGAGGCTCACTTGAGAGGGGAGAGTTTGAGTTCTGATCACTGCTCCAGAGTGGAGATTCAAACATACCAGGTAAATACCCTAACTGCTGGGCTTATGGTTATAAGGGACAGTCAATCTCTCTCACTCCCACTCACACAGCTGGCCCTGAAAAACATTTTCACAGCCAAAACTAATCACGTCAAATTGACAAATAGTTTTGGGTCAATAAGCACATTCTAACCGCTTTGTGAACTTTCCCCAGTGACCTGCTAATAACCTTCCCTATGTCTTGCAAGAAAGCACATGCATAGTACTGAAAGGAAATTGAGTTTCCACATTTACACAGTCAGAGACTTTCCGAGACAGTTGACCTTGCATTGTCTAGGGCAACAAAATATGAACTAGAATCTGGGCTAACAGTATCTAAATCCTTCTCTTTGAAATGTAAGCTCTAACGAACTAGTGAGTTGAAGGTGAAAAGGCTATGCTTTATGCACTACATATAGAGATGGGTGATTTTTTTTTTTAATAAATATTTTATTCACTGAAAAATGCAGTTGTGTGTGTATGGAAAAGTGAGGGGCGTTGCCTGGGTTTTTTCATGTAATCACTCAGATGAGTGCTAGCTAACCTTTTACCACCCCCAAACAACTACATATAAAAGACCTGTTAATATTGTAATGACTTTGTTAGACGTCTATGCCTGTGCTTTTTTTCAGGGAATGTTTGTTTTTTGTTTCTAATGTTTTATATATGTAAAGATTTAGAAGTGTGGATTTTCCAAGCTGTCCTATGTATTCAAATGCAGTTAGTGTTCTGAGGAAGAAAGTGTGATACAGTGGTCAGAAGGGTAATGAGAGCCTCAGGATTCCTCACATATGAACATAAAAATGGCCACACTGGGTCAGACCAGTGGGCCATCTAGCCCAGTATCCTGTCTTCCAACAGTGGCCTATGCCGATGCTTCAGAGGGAGTGAACAGAACAGGGCAATTTATTGGGTGATCTATCCCCTGTCATCCAGTCCCAGCTTCTTGCAGTCAGAGGTTTTAAGAACACCCAGAGCATGGGGATGGATCCATGACCATCTTGGCTAATAACCACTGATGGACCTGTCCTCCATGAACTTATCTAAGGGCTTGTCGACACTGGCACTTTACAGCACTGCAACTTTCTCGCTCAGGGAGGTGAAAAAATACCCCCGAGTGCAGCAAGTTTCAGCGCAGACATACACCAGCGCTGGGAGCTGCGCCCCTCGTGGAGGTGGGTTTTTTTAGAGCACTGGGAGAGCTCTCTGCTGCGACCACACAAGCCACATTAAAGTGCTGCCGTGGCAGCGCTTTAACGTTGCCAGTGTAGACTAGCCCTAATTCTTTTTTTAACCCAGTTTATACTTTTGGCCTTCACAATATTCTCAGGCAACGAGTTCCACAGGTTGACTCTGCCTCGTGTGAAGTACTACTTCCTTAGGTTAGTTTTAAACCAGCCTCCTGTAAATTTCATCAGATGACACCTGATTTTTGTGTTTTGTGAAGCAATTAATACTTTTTCCACACCATTCATGATATTATAGACCTCAATCATATCCCCCCTCAGTCTTCTTTTCCAAGCTGAATGATCCAAGTTTTTTTAATATCTTCCATTTTTCTAATAATTTTTGTTTATCGTTCTCTGTACTTTTTCCAATTCTAATATATCTTTTTTGAGATGTGGTGAGCAAAACTTCATGCAGTATTCAAGGTGTGGGCATTCCTTGGATTTATATAGTGGCATTATGGTATTTTCTGTCGTCTTATCTGTCCCTTTCCTAATGGTTCTTAACACTGTTAGCTTTTTTGACTGCCGCTGCACATTGAGCAGATGTTTTCAGAGAACTGTTCACAAGATCTCTTTCTTAAGTGGTAATAGCTAATTTAGACCCCATCACTTTGTATGTATATTTGGGATTATGTTTTCCGATGTGAATTACTTTGCTTTTATCAGCATTGAATTTCATCTGCCATTTTCCTGCCACTGGTCTGCCTTGGTCTTAACTATCCTGAGTAATTCTCCATCATCTGTAAACTTCATCACCTCCAGTGTTTGCCCCTTTTTCCAGATAATTTATGAACATGTTGAAAAGAACTGGTCCCAACAGATCCTTGGGGACCCTGATAGTTACCTCTCTTCATTGTGAAAACTGACCATTTATTCCTACCCTTCGTTATCTGTCTGTTACTGATCCATGTTACTAGTTACTGATCCATGAGAGAACATTCGCTCTTATCCCATGACTCCTTATTATGCATAAGAACCTTTGGTGAGGGACATTGTCAAAGGGTTTCTGAAAGTTTGAATACACTGTATCCACTGGATCACCTTTGGCCACATGTTTGTAGATACCCTCAAATAATTCTAATAGATTAGTGAGGAATGATTTCCCTTTATAAAAACCATGTTGACTCTTCCCCAACATATCATGTTCATCTATGTCTCTGATAATTCTATTCTTTACTGTTGTTGCCACCAATTTGCTTGGTACTGACGTTAGGCTTATCCACCTGTAACTGCCAGGATCACCTCTAGAGCCTTTTATTAAAAATCAGTGTCACATTAGCTATCCTCCAGTCACCTGGTACAGAGGCTGATTTAAGCAGTAGGTTACACACCACAGTTAATTCTTCAATGACTACCATCTGGTCCTGGTGATTCATTCCTGTTTAATGTATCAGTTTGTTCCAAAACCTGCTCTATTGACACCTCAATCTGGGACAGTTCGTTAGATTTGTCATTGAAAAAGAATGGCTCAGGTGTGGGAATCTCCCTCACATCCTCTGCAGTAAAGACCAATGCAAAGAATTCATTTATCTTTTCCAAAACAGCCTTGTCTCCCTTGCTTTGACTCTAATCCAGTTATTTAACCTCTTTTTGCTTCCTCTGTAAAATATGAGTAATATGAATCCTCTAAGGTGTTTTTTAGCTGAAGAGTGTTTTGAGATCCCATGATAAAATGTCATATAAAATGGATATTCAGGGCCAAAATCTCAGCTATTGCTGAGTCGGAGACATTAATAAAAGTACAAGAGTTGGAACAGTTGAACATAAGTTTAAAGGAGTTATGTGGATTGAGGTTCACAAGTTCCACGGATAGCTGGCAGTATTACCTGATCAGCTAAATATATATCAATCATAATTTCTCTTATATGTTTATCCCTGGCTCATTTCCTAAGAAAATCGGTTTGGATTCCCAACTTCAACATTCCCAGCAAGAATGTAAGATTGCTTTTATGGCAATAGACAGTTCATTGTGAAGTTGCAAGATAAAATGGTATTGTCTTAACACAGTCTGTTCAGGGTGATGTGGAATACTATGCTGCTAATAAGTTAACTTATAAAGGTCATTCTTGTTGTGTATATTTAAAGCAGGGCAGAGAAGTAAAACGATAATTATGAGTAAGCAATTTCTTTGACAAGGAAGATTAGCTTAGTAGTGCTATGCATTGCTACAGTGCAGACTTAGGTTCACTTTGTGGTGTTCTAGTCTTTTCCCCTCTCCCTGGGTTGGTGGGGACATGGAAGAATTGTGAGGCAGCATGCTTACCTTCAGAAAGTAAGGTGAACCTCCCATTCAACAATTTTTCTTGCTGGCTGAGCAACAGTTGTCATGCTCTGGAGGGGGTCCAGTCCAACAAACAGAAAGGTCTGTTGAAGCACAGCAGAGCTGTGAGGGGGGACAAAGTTGCAAAGCGGTATAAAGTGAAAGAATCATCAGGTCACAGAAAGACTTGGATGGATCCTGTTGTCACAATGGAGTTTGAGTTTGTGACCAGCTTCTATAAGAGTTAATTTAAATACAGTCCCTTCACATAAGATTGTTAACATGTAGTTCCTAAATTAGTGGGTGTATTGTGTTCTGGCTTTGATAGTGAGTCAGTCTGTAACATCCTGAGGTGAATGGTGTTCTTCAGTGTAGATAGGACTGTTTACATAACCTAGCCAGTCAATTCTCCTCCCTCCCGGATATGGGAAGACATTCCAAAGTGCATTGCATGAAGGGGAAAAACCCATAATCCACTCCCTCAGTCAGCGTGGGATGGCTGCTCAGATGTTCCCAGAATGTATGGGTACACACACAGCTATGTAGCATGGTAGGTGTGCATAAGCCAGCAACAGCCGACACAAGGTTATGTCAGAAAAAAGACTGCTGTATAGTCATGATTAATAGTAGATGAGTGTATGATAGTCTGTAGTTAACACAGTTCTGTCTTACTATTGAGGGAGCATTAGTATTAGATTTCTAATACTCCATGGAATCTTTTCTCACAGTCAAATTACTATTTAACCGTTGGAGTAAAAGGGAGGATGCCCGGTTTTAAGTGCATCCTGCTGACTGGCAAATATAATTAGTATGTGTCTGATAACTGTGAAACCTAAAATTATTGAAAAAATTGGGTTTGTTTAATCTGGAGAAGAGAAGACTGAGAGGGGACATAACAGTTTTCAAGTACATAAAAGGTTGTTACAAGAAGGAGGGAGAAAAATTGTTGTTCTTAACCTCTGAGGCTAGGACAAGAAGCAATGGGCTTAAATTGCAGCAAGGGCATGTGGCAGGTTGGATCACAGAAACGTCCTTGGGGTTGCCAACTGATGTGCCAAAACTACTACTTCCCCTGCTTTCCCTGCAGCTTGGGACTCCAACACCCTGTCTTGCTGAGCCAGACATGCCAGTCTGCTCCAACACAGACCCAGGGTCTGAACCACGTGCCCCAAAGCTGCAGACTTAACTGAAAGCAACTTAAGAAGTGTTCCTGTCCTTAACACTCAGTTGCCCAACTCCCAATGGGGTCCAAACCCCAAATAGATCCGTTTTACCCTGTATAAAGCTTATACAGGATAAACTCCTAAATTGTTCACCATCTATAACACTGATAGAGAGAGATGCACAGCTGTTTGCCCCCCCCCACACCCCCCCAGGTATTAATACGTACTGTGGGTTAATTAATAAGTAAAATGTGATTTTATTAAATACAGGAAGTAGGATTTAAGTGGTTCCAGGTAGTAACAGACAGAACAAAATGAATTACCAAGCAGAATAAAATAGAACATGCAAGTCTATGTCTAAGAAAACTGAATACAGATAAAACCTCACCCTTAGAGGAATTCCAGTAAGCTTCCTTTTACAGACTAGTTTCCTTCTAGTCTGGGTACAGCAATCACTCACACCCCCTGTAGTTACTGTCCTTTGTTCCAGTTTCTTTCAGGTATCCTTGGAGGTAGAGAGGCTCTCTTTAGCCAGCTGGAGACAAAATGGAGGGCTCTCGCACAGGCTTAAATAGACTCTCTTGTGGGTGGAGACCCCCTCCTCTCTCCTTTGCGAAGTCCAGCTACAAGATGGAGTTTTGGAGTCACATGAGCAAATCACATGTCCATGCATGACTCAGGTTTTTACAGGCAGCAGCCATTGCCCACATGCTATCTTGAATATCTCCAGGAAGACTTCTTATGTGGATTGTGACCTTCCAACATCCATTGTTCGTTAAATGCTTTTTGATTGGGCATTTAACTTGCACATTCTGTTCTCAAGAAGCTGATCAAATGCTTTACAAAGGCTATTTAAAAATCAAGCAAGTACACAGCCAATATTCATAACTTTTTGAATAAAAAAATGATACATGAATACAAATAGGATTAATAGATTCAGTAGATCATAACCTCTACAGAGATCTGTTACATGGCATATGTAGCATAAAACATATTCTAGATATGTCATATATACATTCATAAGCATATTTCCAATAAAGCCCTATGGGGGGCACCGTCACAGGGCGGTTTAGGTTGGACATTAGGAAAAACTTCCTAACTGTCAGAGTGGTTAAGCACTGGAATAAATTGCTTAGGGAAGTTGTGGAATCTCCATCATTGGGGATTTTTAAGAGCAGGTTGGACAAACACCTGTCAGCGATGGTCTAGATAATACTTAGCCCTGCCTTGAGTGCAGAGGACTGAACTAGATGACCTCTTGAGGTCACTTCCAGTCTATGATTCTAATTGTTCTGCTACACTTGGCACTGGTGAGGCCCCAGCTGGAGTACTATGTCCAATTTTGAGCACCACAGTTATAAAGGGTGTGGCAAATAGGAATGAGTGCAGAGCAACAAAAATGATAGGTTTAGAAGACCCGACCTGTGAGGAAGGGTTGGAAAAACTGGGCATGTTTAGTCTTGAGAAAAGACAACTGGGGGCAACCTGATAAGTCTTCCAATATATTAAGGACTTTTACAAAGAGGATGGTGATCAGTTGTTCTCCATGTCCACTGCAGGTAGGACAAGAAATAATGGGCTTAATTTGCAGCGAGGTAGATTTAGGTTTGATATCAGGAAAATCTTTCTAGCTAGAAGGATAGTTAAGCTCTGGAATAGGCTTCCATGGGAGGTCATGGAGTCCTCATCACTGGAACCATTTAAAAACAAGTTGGACATATGCTTGTCAGGGATGATCTGGGTTTACTTGGTCCTGTCACAGCACAGGGAGCTGGATTTGATGATTTCTCAAGGTCCCTTCCAGCCCTGCATTTCTGCGATTTTATGACCTTCAGTATTCATTTCCAACTAGATGCATAAGTAGCTGAGCATGTTTCCCCCTAAAGAATTATTAGAAGCTAAGTTAACAGGAGCACAGCTGTAGTAAGAACCCAAACTGATAAAAATCATTAACTGCCTAAGAAAATACCTGAAGGTGATCTGACAGCACAGCCATCACAATGCAGTATTAACTTTTACCCCTCTCATGCTGAGTGAGGCTCACTGTCTTATTTATTTATTTATTTATTTATTTGGTTGCAGTTTGCACACAAGCCACTCCAACAACATCTCTCTGGCCAGTTTGGAAGCTGAGGAGATTCTCAAACAGAAACGACTGGATAGCCTGGCTACTGTACCCTCCATACCAGACAACAGCTGTGTTGCAGCTAGAATCCGCCCCATTTGCAGATACAAGAAACGCAAGCTGGTCCGAGCTAACACTGTCTCTCTCCTTAGCAAGAAGGTAGGTACAAACTCTCAGTGAGTTTAGCCACATGGCTGCTAAAATACAATCTAGCCTGCGTTTTTTTTTATTAAGTCTAAACACAAAGGAGTACCCCCTTCACTCCCACGGTCTCCAAGTGCATTATAAACATCCCTCTGAGAGTAGATGATACTCTATTTTGTTGATTTAGTTCAGGGGTCTCAAACATGCGGCCCGCTAAGCTCACTGCTTCCCTGCGGCCACAGGGGGAGGGGGAAGAGAGAACGGGGATGCGCGGCCAATGGGAGCTTCGGGGGAGGTACCCGCAGGCAAGAACAGCTCACGGAGTTCTCTGTTCCCCCTCCCCCCGTGGCCGCAGGTGCCTGCCTTCCCGGAGCAGAGTGGCACGGGGCCAGGGCAGGCAGGGAGCCTACCCTAGCCCCAGTGCATGCCCCTGCCACCCCGGAGCCGCTCAAGGTAAGCGGCGCCGGGCTGGAACTCGAACCCCTCCTGCATCCCACCCCCCTGTCCTGAGCCCCCTGCCACACCCTGCACCCGTCCTGCACCCCAACCCTCTGCCCTGAGCCCCCTGCAGCACCCCACGGGCAGGGGGAGGGTGGGGGCAGTTGGGGGGGGTGATGCGGCCCTCAGGCCAACATACAAGTCCTCATGTGGACCTCCTGATGATTCGAATTTGAGACCCCTGATTTAGTTGGATGATTTAGTTGGTGTTGGTCCTGCTTTGAGCAGGGGGTTTGGACTAGATGACCTCCTGAGGTCTCTTCCAACCCCAATCTTCTATGATTCTATGATTTTACAATTGGGGAAACCAAGGCATAGAAATTGAATTGCCCAAGGTCACAGGGAAACTGTCAAGAGCTGGGATTAGAGCCAGAGTACCTGAATCCTAGTCATGTGCTCAGACCATGCCTTTGCGAGCGGTGACAGCCTAACTATGGTTTTGGTTTCTGCACTGACATAATTTCTATTTCCCACCACTTACCTTTAGCTTAGAGTGTTTACATTACAAACATCTTCTTCTTTATTTTGATGTTTCCTGCTCAGTAGAAGATGATACAAGAAACAAGCTATACTCACTTGGAAATGTCAAAAAAGTTTAACTGTGAATTGTCCCTTTAAAATAGCACCATATGTTAGTATTATAGGCCTAAGTATAATTACCAGAAACCATTGTAATTCAATTTTATGTTTAGCCACAAGGAGAATTCCAGTCTTGTATTAGTGAAAATGATTTTTTCAAAGGATAAGAGCTGGAATCCAGGAGCAAGGAGAGTACTTGAAAGAAATAGGTGATTGTATTCCTTGCTGTGCCCTGCATACATACTGTTATTGCTGCTGAGTGAGCACTGGGACCTGTGTGTCTGTGTTTGGTTTACTCTTTTGTTGGTTCACTGGAGATGGTCCATTCAACAAGACCATTGTTATGTCTATCTTTCAAAATTTATCTAAATATTTCCTTTTTGAAAGGTTTGGTTTTTTTTTGGTTAGGGCATGAAATGTAGTTTGTCTGTAGAAATCAGACCCTGGAAACATTGGATCTGAATATCAGCATCCCTTCTTAAATTAAGGAAAACACTGGTGATTTTTCCCTTTTTAGATGGCTGATCTTTTTATTTTCCTTTATACTAGCCGCAGAAACCTCTCACCATGAAGTGTAGCTGTGAATGGCCCAGCACTTGTATCTTGTGTGGTTGTAAAACCTCTATTCAAGCCATAGACCCAGACACTATGTCCTTAGAAGAGCGTATAGCACTGCTGGATTCTGGCTTCCATCCCATACTGTCATTCTCTCATGGTGAGTAGATTACACGTTCTTAGTATAAAATAAAGGACTTTATTCTACAGGTGTCCTGCTCCTCCTTCCATTTACAGGCAAGAATGTTTAAAATACACTAAACTGAATTTTAGGGTAGTATATATGCAAGGAATTGCCAGAGGCTTCCCACAAAGTTATGCAGTGTGACTCTAATTTCCCTTATTTTTAATACAGAGATACAGCCCATGGAGACTACATGTCCCAGCATACCATGCTCTGAATAGAAGGGTACTGCTATTTTTACTCTGTTTAATGTTTAAATAGATGAGCTCTTGACAGTGCCACTGCAGCCCTCTCTTGAGTGTCCCTTCTGGAAAGAAAAATCTTTTTGTTATTGTTTAATTTTCCATGGAAAAATTCCCAGATTCTTTCCAAGGAAAGAATAGGATCTTTAAAAGGGGATCTTGGAAAGCCAGACCAAATCTTAACCTAATTTTTTTTTCTTGTCTCTTAGAAAAGTATGCTGCTATTTTTGTATTTAAAAAAATAAGTAAGTTCTAAAAGTCTAGCCCTCATAAAGAGCTCCTGTCTCCATGGGCTGCAACAACAAACCAGAA
Organism: Lepidochelys olivacea; assembly: GCF_965140295.1. Taxonomy (NCBI): domain Eukaryota; kingdom Metazoa; phylum Chordata; order Testudines; family Cheloniidae; genus Lepidochelys; species Lepidochelys olivacea. Next base: position 267,749,591 of record NC_140412.1, on the reverse strand, counting down.
GAGACCATCTCACCCCCTTTTGAGTAACACTAAACTAATTAGCATACATGCACAAAAAGAACAATGTGGAAGGAAACAAATGGTAGGAGGGATTATCAACAACAGGAAATCTACTCAAAAATGACTAAGGGCTTGTCTACACTGGCAATTTACAGCGCTTCAACTTTCTTGCTCGGGGTGTGAAAAAATACCCCCTTGAGTGCAGCAAGTTTCAGCACTGTAAAGCGCCAGTGTAAACAGTGCACCGGCTCTGGGAGCTGCTCTTCCACCGCTGGTAGCTACACCTCTCGTGGAGGTGGGTTTTTTAGAGCTCTGGGAGAGCTCTCTCCTAGCACTCTGCTGTGACTACACAAGCGTTGCCAGTGTAGACTAGCCCTAAAACTCATTTTAATGCTGGTTTTTAGGCAGCGCTCTCCCCAAAGTGTATTTGAAGAGAAAATTTATTTTTCCAGGGTTGTGATTGATTTGGTTCCAGCCAGTGAGAGTCAGCTAAATTCTGTTGGGGGATCAGGAATTGTTTGATTTCATGTACCCTATTAGACTTTCTCTAGTATATTTACTTTTTTTTTTTTTTAATTTAACTTCTGGGACAGTGGACATCTGGAAACTGGGTGTATTCAAAGTTAGGTCAGGACTGGGCTCTTGGAAGGGTGACTTGAGTAGGTTTCACTACATAAGTGGGTATATGAGGACTGATGTCTGTGAAGGAAAGAACTGGGAAGAGGGGACTCTTGTACCTGGGAAGGGAAAAAACGACTCTCTGTTTTGGAGGAAATTCAGGTAGAATTATTCTTCAAGTGATTGTCCACATATATTCTGTTCTGGTGCCCTTGTGCTGGAGACTGGATTCTGTGTGTTTGCGTGCTGCCCCTGTGTCCTGAATGCCCTGTTGCTCCTGGTACCTGAGGGCATAAAGGGTAGGGCAGCCACAACCATCCTTCAGTTCCATCTGAGGCAGAGACAGAATCCCAGCAGTGTCTGCATCTCTGGGCACTGTGTGATTCTTTTGCTCTAGTTCAGGGGTTCTCAAACTTCCTTGGCACCGCGACCCCCTTCTGACAACAAAAATGACTACACGACCCCAGGAGGGAGGACAGAAGCCTGAGCCTTCCCGAGCCCCACTCCCCTGCGGTGGGGAGCGGAAGCTGAAGCCCCACCGCTCATGCTGAAGGGTTTCAGCCCTGGGTCCCAGCAAGTCTAAGCCGGTGCTGGCAACCTCATTAAAATGGGGTCATGACCCACTTTGGGGTTCCAACCCACGGTTTTAGAACCGCTGCTCTAGTTTTTAGTTTAGTGTTCCTTAATATAGTTAAGTTAACATAGTTTAAGCCCACTGGCCAAAAAGTAAAAGAAAGAAGGTCTTTAACTTTGGGGTGCTCCCAACACAGGGTGCCCTGAACATGGCAGAATCAAAATTCCAGGATTTAATTCCTGTCCATCTGCAAGCTATCCATATGGTGACAGACACTCAAAAAGACTTCTACCTCAGTGAAGTGCATATTCCAGAAAAATGCACCACATGTCGCTCTTTTTCAAAGAGGACACCAAAAGCAAGGGAGTCCCACCTACAAGTGTTCCTCCTGAAGATGTCCATGAAGGCGTACTCCAAACCTGAGATGAAGAAAATGACCAGACCAGTAATCCATGGGTCCACCCAGAGCTTCGAGAAAGTCTTACTTGTTGACTACAGAGTCTGTGAGAGCCTCCATACCCTCCTCAACGCAATTTTCTGAGGAAAGAGGGAGCAAGGAGCACTGCTCTGAGTGATTGGAGAGACAGATTTCCCTTGCTGATCCAGAGTAGTCCAAACCAGGAGGCAGTTCAAGGTCTGGATCGGGTCCTACTGACAGCTTGGCCCAGACAGGTCACTGAACAAACTTGGCACAGCTTGAGGAGCCCGGTCATGCCACTTACTATACCGATGTTTTGGCACCGAAAGCACCAAGAACAGATGTCTAAGCTCCCCACACCAGCTGAGATCAACAGAGCCCCTGAGGAAAAGACAGAAGTTCCAGAGATGGAGATGCTCTGCTCCTTACTCCCCTGCCATACGCTCTGCATCAACCTCCTGTCAGCAAATCTGACAGGACTGTTGGGAGCCTGTCAAATGTCCCAGGCCTTTCTGCCTCCCCATCTCTCACTGTTCTCCTTCCTTTATACCTAGGCTTGTTTTCCTTATTGGTCTCAGCTGTGGGTACATGCCTCCATGATTGGCAGGTCCAACAGCTGTGCTGGGGTGTGGTCAGCCTGGTTGCCTGTGAGCAGGGAAGACTCTCCTCCCCCATCTGTCTATGCTTAGTATGGGCTTTGTAAACCCAATTACAGAGCTACATAGAACCACAGGATTTGTATTCCCTTTGTCCCACCCCTCCCCCACCCTTTTGGGAACCATTTTTTTTGCTTTTGGGAGGCCTGGAACCTAGAAACCAGTAAGTCCTAGAAATTGTAGACATGCTGTGTGCTATACAGTTTCAGTCTCTCCCTGCCCCACTTCCTTGTCCCTCTTCAGGGACCCCTCTCATGAGATACTGTTAAACGAAATAAACTTTTCTATAGCAATGGAAGGAGAGTCTGTAGAATTCTAGGGCAGAGAGATTTATTCACTTTGTTTCATAATCCCAGTGAAGAATGGAGGTTGGTAACCCTAGTTTCCTTAGTTCCTACCCTACATCCTCAAGACTGGCTTTTGGCTCTCGGCTTACAGGATGTCTCTTTCCATACAGCTATTCAACCGGACCCTCAGGAAATACCTCACTTTGCTTCTGGGAAAGTTGCATTATCAATGCAGGGTGCTTTCCTTTGGCCTCTCTGCAGCTCCCAGAGTATTGACCGAGTGCCTCACAGTTATGGCAGCCTATCTAAGGATACAAGGGGAGTGCAAATCTATGTAGAGCTTGACACCTGGTTACCAAAAGTTGATCTCCTCAACAAGTGAGCAATTCCATTCAAGTAACACTACAACTCTTTGCCCCCTTAGGTCTCAGAGTCAAAAGGGAGAAATCCATTCTTACCTCACTCAAAACAGAGTTCATAGGGGCATTATTTGACTCCACAGTGGTAAAAAACTACTTGCCACAGGACAGATTCCTCACCATGCTGAACTTCAATCAATGCCAGGCTTACCTGGCAACATCAGTCAGCATATCTCATGCTCTTAGGGCATGTGACCTCATGGACCTACATGACAGCCACATTTACACTGATCTCAACTATCTTTTCATGGAGCATGGTTAATGGGGGTCCCCTCTTTGAACATCTAGCAACCTTTTCTGTATACCGCTTGTCTATGAAAACCACCTTGATGGTTAGAAATGCAGCCTAGAGAATAAGGGAAATCCAGGCTGCAATGGCATATACATTATGTGATAAGGACAGGGTGACATCAAGGCTTCATCCAAAGTTTCTGCCCAAGGCCATCTTGAAGCTTCACCTGAATCAAGTGATCCACCTGCCAATTTTTTTCAAGCCTTGGAGTAGTCAAGGGAAGCCAAACTTCACACCTTATGTATAAGGCTAAGGTTTTGTAATGAATATTTTTAGTAAGAGTTACAGACAGGTCACAGGCAATAAAGAAAAACTGACTGAAGCCTGTGACCTGTCCTGGATTGCTACTAAAAATATCCATGATAAAATGGGAAGGGACTGGGCAGCTGCGGGGTGGCTGGGAGCTCTGGGGCCTGCACCACCAGTGAGGGCTCAGAGCTCCAGGGCCCCCTTGACTCCCTCGATGGAGGGGAGCTGCAGGGGGTCCCCCTGCCTCCCTGTGGTGTCCAGGGGTCCCCCTGCTGCCGCAGGAGGAGGCGGGACCCTGCAGCTCCCAGCCACCAGGGCTGAAGTCACGGAGGTCTTTGGAAGTCATGGATTCTGTGACTTCCACGACCTCCGTGACAAAATCGTAGCCTTACTTACATGTGCTCCAAATTCTTTCCTACTGTGACTAGGACAAGACCATTCAGGAGTTCTCAGAGATTGTCCCTGGCCTTTTCTGACCGGATGAAGCATCAGCCGATACCCACTGAACGATTATTTTTGTGGCTTTCTGACTATATCAGGGCATGCTGCGCAATCATAGAATATCAGGGTTGGAAGGTCATCTAGTCCAACCCCCTGCTCAAAGCAAGACCAATCCCCAACTAAATCATCCCAGCCAGGACTTTAAAAACTTCTAAGGAAGGAGATTCCACCACCTCCCTAGGTAACGCATTCCAGTGTTTCACCACCCTCCTAGTGAAAAAGTTTTTCCTAATATCCAATCTAAACCTCCCCCGCTGCAACTTGAGACCATTATTCATTGTTCTGTCATCTGCTACCACTGAGAACAGTCTAGAGCCACCCTCTTTCAGGTAGCTGAAAGCAGCTATCAAATCCCCCCTCATTCGTCTCTTCCACAGACTAAACAATCCCAGTTCCCTCAGCCTCTCCTCATAAGTCATGTGTTCCAGTCCCCTAATCATTTTTGTTACCCTCCACTGGACGCTTTCCGATTTTTCCACATCCTTCTTGTAGTGTGGGGCCCAAAACTGGACACAGTACTCCAGATGAGGCCTCACCAAAGTCGAATAGAGGGGAACGATCACGTCCCTCGATCAGCTGGCAATGCCCCTACTTATACATCCCAAAATGCCATTGGCCTTCTTGGCAACAAGGGCACACTGTTGACTCATATCCAGCTTCTCGTCCACTGTCACCCCTAGGTCCTATTCTGCAGAACTGCTGCCTAGCCATTCGGTCCCTAGTCTGTAGCGGTGCATGGGATTCTTCCATCCTAGGTGCAGGACTCTGCACTTGTCCTTGTTGAACCTCATCAGATTTCTTTTGGCCCAATCCTCTCATTTGTCTAGGGCCCTGTGTATCCTATCCCTACCCTCCAGCGTATCTACCTCTCCTCCCAGTTTAGTGTCATCTGCAAAAGCTCACTTGAACCTACTTTCACAGATCATGGCTCATTCTACCAGAGCTCAAGCATCCTCTGCAGTCTCTCTTCTCAGGGGCGTTCCAATCTCAGATTTGTAGACCACCCAGCTGGGTGAAGGTGTGAACTGAACTCCAGCACTGCTTGTTGGAGAGCTCCAGATCAGACACCCACTTTGGCAGAGCTGTCTTATTCATTGTTTCAGCAGACTCTGAGCACCCACCTCCTGGACAGAAGATCACGACTTGTGCGTTACCAGATGAATACACATGGACAATCACAAAAAGAATAGTTAACTTAGTAACTGTGGTTCTTCAAGATGTATTGTCCACACATATTCCACAACCCTTCCCTGCCCTTCTTCCCCACTACTGTGGAGTCCTGAACCACCTAGATTCTGATTTAGGAAGCAATTGAAGGGTAATTGTGACCGCCCTCATTCCTTTATGCCCTTGGCTGTGGAGAGTGAGAGGGTATCTAGGGCACAGGTGTGGCCCCAGCAAACTCCGAAGGAATCTATCTCATATGAGGCACATGTGCACCAGAATTGGAATACATGTGGGGAACGCATATCGAAGAACCACAGTTACTATAGAGTTTCAGATTAGCAGCCGTGTTAGTCTGTATTCGCAAAAAGAAAAGGAGTACTTGTGGCACCTTAGAGACTAACCAATTTATTTGGGCATAAGCTTTTGTGAGCTACAGCTCACTTCATCGGATGCATTCAGTGGAAAATACAGTGAGGAGATTTATATACACACAGAACATGAAAAAATTGGTGTTATCATACACACTGTAAAGAGAGTGATCACTTAAGATGAGCTATTACCAGCAGGAGAGCAGGGGGGTGTGGGAAGAAAACCTTTTGTAGTGATAATCAAGGTGGGCCACTTCCAGGAGTTAACAAGAACGTCTGAGGAACAGTGGGTGCGGGGGAATAAACATGGGGAAATAGTTTTACTTTGTGTAATGACTCATCCGCTCCCAGTCTCTATTCAAGCCTAAGTTAATTGTATCCAGTTTGCAAATTAATTCCATTCAGCAGTCTCTCATTGGAGTCTGTTTTTTAAGGCTCTTTGTTGTAATATTGCGACTTTTAGGTCAGAGATCAAGTGACCAGAGAGATTGAAGTGTTCTCCGACTGGTTTATGAATGTTATAATTCTTGACATCTGATTTGTGTCCATTTATTCTTTTACATAGAGACTGTCCAGTTTGACCAATGTACATGGCAGAGGGGCATTGCTGGCACATGATGGCATATATCACATTGGTAGATGTGCAGATGAATGAGCCTCTGATAGTGTGGCTGATGTGATTAGGCCCTATGATGGCATCCCCTGCTTTGATATGTGGACACAGTTGGCAAAGGGCTTTGTTGAAAGGATAGGTTCCTACGTTAGTGGTTCTGTGGTGTGGGGTGTGGTTGCTGGTGAGTATTTGCTTCAGGTTGGGGGGCTGTCTGTAGGCAAGGACTGGCCTGATTTGTGAGTGTGATGGGTCGTCCTTCAGGATAGGTTGTAGATCCTTAATGATGCGTTGGAGAGGTTTTAGTTGGGGGCTGAAGGTGATGGCTAGTGGCGTTGTGTTATTTTCTTTGTTGGGCTTGTCCGATAGTAGGTGACTTCTGGGTACTCTTCTCACTCTGTCAATCTGTTTCTTCACTTCAGCAGGTGGGTACTGTGGTTGTAAGAATGCTTGATAGAGATCTTGTAGGTGTTTGTCTCTGTCTGAGGGGTTGGAGCAAATTTTGTATCGCAGAGCTTGGCTGTAGACGATGGATCGTGTGGTGTGGTCAGGGTGAAAGCTGGAGGCATGTAGGTAGGAATAACGGTCAGTAGGTTTCCGGTATAGGGTGGTGTTTATATGACCATCACTTATTAGCACTGTAGTGTCCAAGAAGTGGATCTCTTGTGTGGACTGGTCCAGGCTGAGGTTGATGGTGGGATGGAAATGGTTGGAATCATGGTGGAATTCCTCAAGGGCTTCTTTTCCATGGGTCCAGATGATGAAGATGTCATCAATATAGCGCAAATAGAGTAGGGGTGTCAAGGTTCCTTCCCCACTCTGAACGCTAGGGTACAGATGTGGGGACCTGCATGAAAACCTCCTAAGCTTATCTTTACCAGCTTAGGTCAAAACTTCCCCAAGGTACAAAATATTCCACCCTTTGTCCTTGGATTGGCCGCTACCACCACCAAACAAATACTGGTTACTGGGGAAGAGCTGTTTGGAAACATCTTTCCCCCCAAATACTTCCCAAAACCTTGCACCCCACTTCCTGGACAAGGTTTGGTAAAAAGCCTCACCAGTTTGCGTAGGTGACTACAGACCCAGACCCTTGGATCTTAAGAACAATGAATAATCCTCCCAACACTTGCACCCCCCCCTTTCCTGGGAAATGTTGGATAAAAAGCCTCACCAATTTGCATAGGTGGCCACAGACCCAAACCCTTGGATCTGAGAACAATGAAAAAGCATTCAGTTTTCTTACAAGAAGACTTTTAATAGAAATAGGAGTAAATAGAAGTAAAGAAATCCCCTCTGTAAAATCAGGATGGTAGATACCTTACAGGGTAATTAGATTCAAAACATAGAGAATCCCTCTTAGCAAAACCTTAAGTTACAAAAAAGATACACAGACAGAAATAGTTATTCTATTCAGCACAATTCTTTTCTCAGCCATTTAAAGAAATCATAATCTAACACATACCTAGCTAGATTACTTACTAAAAGTTCTAAGACTCCATTCCTGGTCTATCCCCGACAAAAGCAGCATATAGACAGACACGCAGACCCTTTGTTTCTGTCCCTCCTCTCAGCTTTTGAAAGTATCTTGTCTCCTCATTGGTCATTTTGGTCAGGTGCCAGCGAGGTTACCTTTAGCTTCTTAACCCTTTACAGGTGAGAGGAGTGTTCCTCTGGCCAGGAGGGATTTTAAAAGGGTTTACCCTTCCCTTTGTATTTGTGACAAGGGGCATTAGGGGACGAGAACTGAGGAAGCGTTGTTCTAAGTCAGCCATAAAAATGTTGGCATACTGTGGGGTCATGCAGGTACCCATAGCAGTGCCGCTGATTTGAAAGTATACATTCTCCATCTCCTCACTGTATTTTCCACTGATTGCATCCGATGAAATGAGCTGTAGCTCATGAAAGCTTATGCTCAAATAAATTGGTTAGTCTCTTAGTTACTGTAGAGTAAGTAACTGTTCTTTTTTTGCAAGAGGTTTTGGCAACTGCAAGGACAAGACATTTGTCACAGGGCTTAAAGGCAGGGTAAACAACTGGAAGGGTATACTTTTCCCCAATGTGCAAGGGTGAAAGCATCTATTTCAGACGTGTTTGATGTTAATTTCTGTTTTACCTTGTCATACTTGCTTTTTACAGTAAGAACAGAGAGACAATAGGAAATGAAATATGAGAAGCCTTTGCTAAAGCTTTTCAGGTAATGACACAGGCCACTGTCAAGAAATGATAGTGTAGTTGAAAATGGGTTAGGCCAGCACAGTGTGAGAGGTAATCCATTGAGGCAAGATGCCAAATTCCATAAGCTAGATTGTCCTGACCAGCTGCTTTGTTGCAGGAAAGCTTTTATTCTGGGGCCACTCATGCTGAACTTTCTGTATCACATCATCTGTGACAACGAGCTGTAAGATTAAAAAGGGACAGGATTTGTAACTGCTTAGCTGCATGTGTGACTTTCCTATGTATAGAATTTAACAGTACTGGCAGATGCTAATTACAAATTATGTCTGTACAACACTGGTATTTGTGTGTGGGGAGAGAGGATTTGTGTATATTAGAATAACCTGTTGTTTTTATTTTCAGGCAAGCCTCTTCACTTGTACTTGGAAACCTTACTAAGAGATGACAGGCAGCATAGATTGAGCCATAAGCTCAAGGCTCTGAAGATGTCCCATTTTGGAAAGAAGCCACAAGATCTAACCAACGTTTTCCCAAAGCTAGGCCTATCACCTCTCTCTGCATCCAGTAAGTTCAGCTGAGATGGGGTGTCAACTTACATGTAAGTTTTAACAGGTGACCAAAGTGCAACCCTACAGTGTAGCCTACAGTTCCTGTCATTTCTGTAGAAAGTAGCAATAAACTCAGTACATAAACGTCAGGTGGTGATTGGCTTTGGCATCTTGCAAATTGCAGAAGTTCTCATCACCACAATGGAAAGCCTGCTTTTGGTTAGATGACCAAATAAATGGCTACTACAGAAACCCAGACAGCGTGATTGGGAATGAACTAACAAGAAAGTCAACGAAGAGAAACTTTTTGATCCTTGTGTGTGTTAAATCAAAGCATGTGTGTATCCACCTGCCAAGAGTGCCTGGCAAATCCCTGCCAAATGTTTCTGTTTCAGTTGTGTTCAGAGCTGCCATTGTTGCTCTTCACGGTCTTCTCCTGTACTCTTTTCTGTTTTTCTAGGTTCCTGTTTCTTTTAGCCCATTAAAGTGCATGATATTAAAACTATCCATAGAAGTTAAGCTCTTAGGAAAGCTGACAGAAGCACCCAGGGCTAAAAACCAATTCCATGTTAGAAAGAATTAATCCCCAGTTATAGCATCCGGTCTTGTTTAGTGTACCATGGTGGGTGTTTTCATTTGTTTTTTTAAAAGAATATATTTTCTTATACCCTGTACTTGAATAGCAAGCATAGTATGCAGCCTGCAAGCCAGACATGCCCATGGAGTTCTTATAATGGGGCCCACAGCTGCTGACTCTGACGTACTTATTTGTTTTGCCGTTGTTGTGAACAAACCAGAGAACGTATAAAGAAAAGAACTTTATGCTGAAAATACAGATTGGCACCAGGCAGTGTGGTGGTTGGCATTTGATGCACATCCCATGTGCATTCAGCTTTGTGCCTTCAGCTGTATGAAAAAGGAAGCGCTATACATATTGGCTTAACAATAGTTAATTACCCTACCCATTGTTTTCAGTCTGTTTGTTTCTCTTTGAGAGAGAAGGTTACTTGCAAAGACTGTAGATGTCATCCATCCAATATTTGGTACAAGAGGCATTGAGTAGAGAATGGTCATGCTTGTTAGCACTGAAGTCACTCTCCTTTCCAGGTGTAAGGAACCTACTAAAGAAGGCAAACTATTACACTTAAATATAAACTCCATCAGTCTTGCATCCTGTGTCCGTTTCGATGGCTTTACTATGTGCTTTAGAATAGCTGTTATAGTATTCTGTCTTAGGTCCCTTCTGCTCAGGGATTAATCTTGGCTTCTCTCCAGTGGTGTCAGAGAGCCTTTCTCTTCTGTGGCAAATGCTACTGCTGCCAGCAGTGCACATTCAGTGTTTTCTCGGATAATAATTCACTTCCTTTGATTCATGTTTGAGAGGACACATCAGCCTTTCTGTGCAGTTTCAGTTGACTTATGGTGGTATTCTTCACTTCCTGTCCTAAAACTGTGTACTGTGTTTGAGATAATTTGATCAGCTGCTGCATTTTAGTGGTGAGTGAAAAGATCTTTATATATCACTTCTCCTCCTCAGAGTAGTGTCATGGGGCTTAATTGTAGTGGTTGACCGTGTTTTTTAAATTAATGTGATACACAAAAAGGAGTGATTCAAAGATGGGGCTAATGTGATCAGCTCAACATACGAGGAAGATTTTTGGTGGCCACTTTTTGAACATACTGGAGGGGAGTCTACTGTTTTTGATACTTATATTCATTGCAAACACCCAGCAAAGATGAATTTCACAGGTGATATGTTCAATTCTGTGCAGTGCTAATGGTTTCACTTGGGTTTTCTGACTTGTAGATTTTTCCCCATTTCTTTTATTTTAACATTTCTTCCACAATACAGACTGCATTCCCCAGCTGGGTTCTGGTGGACTGACAGATAAGAGCAGCAATGACTTATGAACAAATTACTCTGGATTTACTTGGGTTCTCTATTCATGTGCTTTATTAACAGGTTCATTGTTTAAAGGGGAGAGGCAGCTTAAAGGAACAGACAATCACAGCTTGCTTGTTTCCGGTTCTCAGACACATAAACATAGTCCTTTGATGCACCACCTACCATCTTTGTATCTAGAAACTCCTCCAGCGCCATCTTCCAGCCAGTTCCCTTCCGCTGGTAATTCAACAATGGTGAGTCAGAACATAATCTGTGTCAAACAAACCTAAAAAAGGGAGCTGTTTTTTTAATGCAGCTGGTGAACATCTGCATTGCTGGACATGGCCAACGGATGCTAGACTCATCGTGGACACCCTATGCCAAAGCTATGGGAGGGGAGTCCTTGCCTGCCAGTAGGCTGCAGGGACAATCTGGAAATGCCTTTATTAAAATGATCTTGGTATTAGACAGTAGTAACTACTTGCTTCAGTGGTCTTAGCCAGCACCCAAAGTGGCCAGGGTGCCTGCTGTGCACCACCAGGGCCAGCATATGTGGTCTATAAATTTCTTACTAAGCGTACACCATCAGTAAAAACAAGTGCAAAGTACTTTACTTAGGAAGGAAAAATTGAATTCACAACTACAACATGGGGAATAACTGGCTATGTGGTAGTACTGCTGAAAAGTATCGGGGCATTATAGTGGATCACAAATTGAATGTGAGTCAACAATCTGATGCAGCTGTGAAAAAAAGCAAATATGATTCTGGGGTGTATTAACAGGAGTCTTGTATGTAAGATACAGGAGGCAATTGTCCTGCTTTATTCAGCACTAGTGAGGCCTCAGCTGGAGTACTGTGTCCAATTCTGGGCACCACACTTTAGGAAAGATATGGACAAATTGGAGAGAGTCCAGAGGAGAGCAACAAAAAACGATAAAAGGTTTAGAAAACATGACCTATGAGGAAAGGTTAAAAAATCTTCGCATGTTTAGTCTTGAGAAAAGAAAACTAAGGCGGGACCTGGTAACAGTCTTGAAATATGTTAAAGGCTGCTATAAAGAGGACTTTGATCAATTGTTCTCCATACCCGCTGAAGGTACGACAAGAAATCATGGGTGTAATCTGCAACAAGGGATATTTAGGTTAGATAGGATCTGGAATAACTATAAGGATCTGGAATAGGCTTCTAAGGGACATTGCAGAATTCCCGCAATTTGAGGCTTTTAATAAAAGGTTGAATGAACACCAGTCAGAGATGGTCTAGGTTTAGTTGGTCCAGCCACAGCACAACGGGCTGGACTTAATTACTTTTTGAGGTCCCTTCCAGCCCTACTTTTCTATGATTCTGTCAGTCCTGTGCATAAACAATCCTTGTGTGAGCTCTGTGACTCAACTTTGTTTTGATCACAAATTAAGTGGGAGAGAACAGAATTAGAGAGGCAGGGAGGGGAAATGCTACATCTCACGATAGTCATTTGTATAAGCCCATATAGGATAAGTATTGACTGGCTCCTGTCCAGGCCTCTGTGGATATGGGGAGACTGCTGGGTTGGAGGGAGGAGACTTAGAAGTAGCAATTATTACATTTATTGCTCTTCCTCCCCCCGCCCCCCTCCCCCCACATGCTATTTTTGACTAATGGGCAGCTGTTTCAGGCTTGACTGACAGAAGCAAGGTGGAGCAATCCCAAAGCTGAACTGCTTTCCTGTTGCCCAGATAGCTTCAGCAGGGCAGGCCCATCTCCATTCTGCGTTGTCTGCTCCAGATCCATCTCATGCTTCACTGCTATATCCAAAATATTTGTAAACTATTCTTCTTTGAGGACTCCTTCACAGAGTCTACTGACATTGTCAGCTCACTTGCTTGGAGCCTCATTACCAGAAGCTGTCCATCTTTCTGGCCCCACCTTCTATAGGTGACTCCATTGGGAATGCCCAGCTGCAGTTGTCTAGGAATAGAGTTGGAAGTTGGACCTGTTAGCCTTGCCTGCTCTGGACTGGAACAATCTTTTCAGAAGCTTCCTAAACCAAATTCTAAAGGATTTTATGGACAAGTCTTCCCATCTGTGTTTCAAATTTTTTACACTGTGCTCATCACTGTTGACATCCGAGCACCTAACTTTTTGCTGCTACTGACTTAAAGTGTGTCTACATAACAAAAACAAAAAAACACCCCTGCAGTAGTAAATATTAGAGTTCAGATCAACTGACTTGGGGTTGCCCTTCAGGGCTAAAAATAGCAGTGTAGATGTTCCCACTCAGGCTGGAGCTCAGATTTCAAGACCTAGTGAGAAGGGAGAGCCTCAGAGTCTGAGCACCAGCCCAGTTTGGAACATCTACACTACTACATTTAGCCCCGTAGCATGAGCCCCACAAGTCTGACTCAGTTGACCTGGGCTCTTCGACTTGAGGCTGCTGGGGGTTTTTTACACCATAGATATACCCGCCGTCTGGGTTTGAGCTCTTCACCTAGAACTGAGAGGCCTTTTGTTCTACGCTGAGACTTCCAAAAACCTGATTTACAAGTAGAGGGAAAACTTAGTTTCTCAGGGCTCAAGCTCAAATTCCAGTGTGGGGAGGAGACTTGCTTAGCTGTGAATAATTGAGTAATAAATAGTACTTTGTTCTGCTATATGATCTTAAAACACTTTACAAATATTAGGATTGGCAACATCCACATAAGATAGGTAAATATCCCCACTTTAGAGAAGAATAAATTGAGCCATAGGGTTTGGTTGATGTGGCCAGAATATCACAGCAGGTTGGTGGAAGAACTGGGGAAAAAACTCAGGAATCCTGCTTACACCATTACTCGAAACACTAGGTAACATGTACCTCTTGTTCTGGGGAAGTTTCTTTTTCCATGGTATGATTTAAATGTTCTTTTGTGTTGACACTAATGCTCTTTCTGGGTTTTTTCCCTTTCCGCTCTGCGTGTGGTTTCAGCTATCCTCAAAGAAAAGAAAAGTGGAATGTTCCTACGACATCAATAACATTGTGATCCCAATGTCGATGGCAGCAGCCACTCGAGTGGAGAAGCTGCAGTACAAAGAGATTCTAACACCAAGGTATCTGCAGATGGGAAAGTATTAATAATTCCCTTTGTGTTCTGTGTAGGGTGGTGGTGTTTTGGCTGTGAAAAGAGAAAGCTATTTCTCTTTTGCTAAAGCTCTGTCTTTCGTCAAGAAACAATAATAACTTAAATTAAGACAGTATATCTTTTAAAAAAAAAAAAAAACAACCTTAATCAAAAAGGATGCAGTTTGTCACCTCAAAGGGAATTTCATGGCAGCATCGCCCACTGGCCAACTAGCATATGACAGCAGTGTTTGGTCTGGGTAAATGCTTCCCAGCTGATGGCTGAAAAATTCCCAGACATGAAAAAGGTTAGCAAGGGAAATTAGTCTCTTGTTCAGTTGTTGGCACATGTCGTTGTAGGGATATTAGCAGACCGGGCAAAGAGGTTTGAACTGTGTGAGTGCTTCAAGGGTATAATTACTAGTTTCAGAAAGATTGAAATAGCGGAGATACTGCTGTAGGAGTGAGGACCGCTGGAAGCGCTGTGCAGTACTACATGCAGTTTCTGCACATCCTATTTCCTGGTTCTGATTACTGTTATTATTTATTCAGCATCCAGTCTTCTGTGTACTTCCAACTTGTAGTGAGAGATCTCTGCCCCTTGCAATCTAAGTAGACAAAATACAGATGAGGCTTTTATGTAAAAGAGAGAGAGAGAAAGTGATTGATTGATCATGGTCGATGAGATGGTCATGAGTTCCACAGTTGTTCATTGTTCACTTTCATAAACCCTGCCATTTTTGCCTTCCCTCAAAGCCTGTCAAAACAGAGTCCAATGAGATTGAATTTATCAGGCTTCTGTTGTCACATTGCTGGCTGGTGCATACATGAGACATCTAAATCTATGGCTTCTAGGTGTGTATGTCTGTACTAGGAAGCTTTGTCAGTAAAGCTAATCACCTTTGATCTAGTGTCCAGCACCTATGGGGAAACAACTGTGAGGCCAGGTCTTGGCTCTGGGTCTTAGCCAAGAGGGTGACATGGCAGCAAATGCAGACTTGTTCTGACAATGAGTGTTCTTTCCTGCAGCTGGAGAGTGGTAGAGCCCAATGATGTGGAGCCATTGGATCACATGGACTCTGAGGTGAGACAAAATCTACTGTCACACTGTTTCTGGCCTCAAGCACTATTGACAAATGATAAACGTCGTTAGAAGTAACAGCCATCCTGAAAATGTCTGATTGGCATTTTGTATTATTAGAAGAAATAAAGATTGAGTGTAAAACTGCTAAGCCTGGAGGCTTTATTAAGTGAAGTCTGTAGCAAATGTTGGCCAGCCACAGCGCACAGCTTAATCAGTGAGCTGCCAGTATATGCGTGAGGGTCAAAGCGTTCCTCTGTCAAGAACACAACCGGGACGTGGGCGGTCATGCCTACTGGCGCAAGCCATGGGGGTGGTCAGGCCTGGAGGTTAGAGCTGAGCCACGAATCAGGACCCCAGGACACCCAGGCACATAGTTGAGGCCAGAACAAATGGGTGAGCTAGAGATGCAGTTGGGAACTGAAGCCGGGGGTGAGAGCCAGGGATGTCAGGGACAGAGTAGGGTAAGAACCTGGAGCAGGTACGGGCTGGATGGGAGCAGAAGCAAGAACTGGAGCAGGCACAAGAGCAGATTGGGAGTAGCAGCAGGTACATTATACAGGAAGCAGGATCAAGCGCAGCTGTTGAGTGGGATGCATTGAGCAACCCAAGAGTTCTGGCTTCTTCTGGGTCGGGTAGTAGCTTAGCCCTACCCCTTCACCAATCAGGAAGTACAGTAAATTAGGTAGCCCCTGCCAGGATCAGCTATGCCCAGTGTGTTACTAGGAGACTGACCCTATTGCAGCTGGCTCCCTTGACAGCACATGCCCCCAACCCTCAAGGGTGCTTTCTAGGGGCCTTATGGCCCAGTTTTTCTAGGTTCTTCTGGTGAAAAGTGTGTGTGAGCTCCAGAGCATAGATATTCCCTTCTGATTCCCAAGACCATTCTTCTGGACCATAACCCTCTTAGTCCACCAGGTTGTAAAATAGACCTCGGATTCATTTAGAATCCAGGATTTCTTGCCTTTCATATTCTTCTTGACCCTGGACCTCCATGGGAGTGGGCCATGAAGCAGAGCGAGATTATTTTTGTGTAGGCCTTCAGGAAGGATATGTGAAAAACTGGATAGACTTTCATGGTTTTAGGCAGCTGGAGTTGGGTTGACTTGTTCAGTGATCTTGAACGGACGCAAGTATTGATGATTTTATTTGGCAGGTGGGTGGGAGGATTTGAGCTGTTTAGCAGACAGCCAGACCTTATTACCCACTCTTAGTATATGTGCAACTTGATGATCTTGGTCAGCATGGTGTTTATAAGTTTTCTTGGTGGCTTCCAGATGCTCCATAAGTTTTTGGTGAACTTGGTGAAGGTGGGTAACAAGGTCTGTCTCAACAAGAATTTGAGAGTCTGCAGAGGCGGGAGGGAGGAAATGAGTGAAAGCCGTAATTGGCCAAAAAATGGACTGTTGTAGGTGGAGGCATAGACAGAGGTATTTTAAGCAAATTCAGTGTATGGCAGGCAAGTGACCAGTTATCTTGGCAATAGTTAAGGAAGCATCAAAAATATTGCTTGAGGATTTGATGTACCTACTCCATCTGCCCGTTGATCTATGGGTGGTAGGCTGGGAAGATGAAGAGTTCAATTCCTAGGATTTTATAGAGTTCATGCCAGAACCAGGAAGTGAACTGTGGGCCCCAATCAGACACTATTCCAACTGGCCGTCCATTGAGCCAAAAAACATGGTTTAGGAAAATGCAGTGTGTTTTGTGAGTGTTGGGGGGAGAGCGAAAAGAAATAAAAACACACCATCTTCATGAACAGATCAATGGTTTCCAGGATGACAGTGCAACCGTGGGAGAGAGGGAGCTCTACAAGAAGTCCTTTGCCACCATGGACCAGCACTGAGGTGGGGTGGCAGAAGCTGGAATAATCCAAGCATTTTAACATGTGGGCACTTGCTTTGGAAGGTTAGATCAGAGAAGTTTCAGAGTAACAGCTGTGCTAGTCTGTATTTGCAAAAAGAAAAGGAGTACTTGTGGCACCTTAGAGACTAACCAATTTATTTGAGCATGAGCTTTCGTGAGCTACAGCTTACACAGTTTAGAACTTATACAGCTCTGTGTGTATATAAAGTCTGCTGCAGTTTCCACGGTATGCATCCGATGAAGTGAGCTGTAGCTCATGAAAGCTTATGCTCAAATAAATTGGTTAGTCTCTAAGGTGCCACAAGTACTCCTTTTCTTAGATCAGAGAAGTCAATGTATTTCTTCACGTCAGTACTCACCCTTGGCCAGAAACTTCGTACCTCCAAGTCCTGAGTCTTATGGTGTCCAAAATGGCCAGCACCTACTGTGTCAGGGCATATTCTTAACACTTTGAGTCTGGGTTGATCATTCAGAATGTAAAAGTGCTTGCTAAAATATAGTGAACCATTGTGCAAATGGAAGCCTGAGCTGAATGGTGCACTGAAGATATCAAGGGTCTCTCAGAGTTTGGCTGCTTGCAGGTCTTTTGGGAGTAGAGTCCGAATCACAGATGGTAAATCCTGGGCTGTGGTTCCACCAACAGAATTAGATGGTCATAGCACAGTGCTTTGGGGAGTAGTGTTCAGCACAGCATATTTGTCCTTGTGGGAAAGGCCGTCTGCTTTCGCTTTCTGTGATGCAGGGCAGTAGGTAATACTGAAATCAAATCTGGCAAAGAAAAGTGACCACGGATCCGATGATTAAGCCATTCAAGGATATTCTAGGTTCTTGTGATCGGTGATGACCTGGATCAGGAACCGAGCCCCCTCCAAAAAGTGTTGCCATTCTAGTCCCAGATATCATAGTTCTTCTCAGCAGGGGTTAGTTTATGTAAATAATACACACATGGGTGGACTTGGTGATGCGGGCCTGCATTTTGTGAAAGTACGGCCCTGATTGCAATGTTTGAGGCTTCTGCTTCCATGGTAAAAGGTTTGGATACACAAGAATGGGAGCTGAAGGGAAGGCTTTCTTTAGCTTACTGAAAGCAGACTGTACTTGGGGTAGATGATATAGCCAAGTTTGCAAATTAATTCCAATTCAGCAGTCTCTTGTTGGAGTCTGTTTTTGAAGTCCTTTTGTTGTAATATAGTGACTTTTAGGTCAGAGATCGAGTGACCAGAGAGACTGAAGTGTTCTCCGACTGGTTTATGAATGTTATAATTCTTGATATCTGACTTTTACGTAGAGACTGTCCAGTTTGGCCAATGTACATGGCAGAGGGGCATTGCTGGCACATGATGGAATATATCACATCGGTAGATGTGCAGGTGAATGAGCCTCTGATAGTGTGGCTGATGTGATTAGGCCCTATGATGGTGTCCCCTGAATAGATATGGGGACACAGTTGGCAATGGGCTTTGTTGCAAGGATAGGTTCATGGGTTAGTGGTTCTGTTGTGTGGTGTGTGGTTGCTGGTGAGTATTTGCTTCGGGTTGGGGGGCTGTCTGTAGGCAAGGACTGTCCTGTCTCCCAAGATCTGTGAGAGTGATGGGTCATCCTTCAGGATAGGTTGTAGATCCTTGATGATGCGTTGGAGAGGTTTTAGCTGGGGGCTGAAGGTGATGGCGAGTGGTGTTCTGTTATTTGTTGGGCATGTCCTGTAGTAGGTGATTTCTGGGTACTCTTCTAGCTCTGTCAACCTGTTTCTTCACTTCAGCAGGTGGGTATTGTAGTTGTCAGAATGCTTGATAGAGATCTTGTAGGTGTCCCTCTGTCTGAGGGGTTGGAGGAAATGCAGTTGTATCGTAGAGCTCGGTTGTAGACAATGGATCGTGTAGTGTGGTCTGGGTGAAAGCTGGAGGCATGTAGGTAGGAATAGCTGTCAGTAGGTTTCCGGTATAGGGTGGTGTTTATGTGACCATCGCTTATTAGCACCATGGTGTCCAGGAAGTGGATCTCTTGTGTGGACTGCTCCAGGCTGAGGTTGATGGTGGCATGGAAATGTTGAAATCAAGGTGGAATTCCTCAAGGGCTTCTTTTCCATGGGTCCAGATGATGAAGATGTCATCAGTGTAGCACAAGTAGAGTAGGGGCGTTAGGGGACGAGAGCTGAAGAAGCATTGTTCTAAGTCAGCCATAAAAATGTTGGCATACTGTGGGGCCATGCGGGTACCCATAGCAGTGCCACTGATTTGAAGGTATACATTGTCCCCAAACGTGACATAGTTCTGGGTGAGGATAAAGTCACAAAGTTCAGCCAACAGGTTTGCCGTCACATTATCGGGGATAGTGTTCCTGATGGCTTGTAGTCCATCTTTGTGTGGAATGTTGGTGTAGAGGGCTTCTACATCCAAAGTGGCCAGGATGGTGTTTTCAGGAATATCACCGATGGATTGTAGTTTCCTCAGGAAGTCAGTGGTGGCTTGAAGATAGCTGGGAGTGCTGCTAGCATAGGGCCTGAGGAGGGAATCTACATAGCCAGACAATTCTGCTGTCAGGGTGCCAATGCCTGAGATGATGGGGTGCCCAGGATTTCCAGGTTTATGGATCTTGGGTAGCAGATAGAATACCCCAGGTCGGGATTCCAGGGGTCTGTCTGGGCGGATTTGTTCTTGTGCTTTTTCAGGGAGTTCCTTGAGCAAATGGTGTAGTTTCTTTTGGTAACCCTCAGTGGAATCAGAGGGTAATGGCTTGTAGAAAATGGTGTTGGAGAGCTGCCTAGCAGCCTCTTGTTCATTTTCCGACCTATTCATGATTATGATGTCAGAGTTGTTTCTGAGGCTGTGGATGGCATTGTGTTCTGCACGACTGAGCTTATGGGGCAAGTGATGCTGCTTTTCCACAATTTCAGCCCATGCACATCGGCTGATGTAGTTTCTGGTTTTTGGAGAAGACAAGAATATCATCTAAATAAACAACAGATTGTTCCAGCATGTCCTGAAAATAGTCATTTATGAAATGCTGCAATGTAGAGGCGTTACTTAGCCCAAATGGCATAGCTAGAACATGAGAACAGCCATACTGGGTCAGAACAAAGGTCCATCTAGCCCTGTATCCTGTCTTCTGACAGTGGCCAATGCCAGTTGCCCCAGAGGGAATGAACAGAACAGGTAATCCTCAAGTAATCCATTCCCTGTCAGTTATTCCCAGCTTCTGGCAAACGAAATACTCAAAATGCCTGAATGGAACCTGGAATACCATCTTCCATTCTTTGTCTTCCTTGGTATGAACCAGATTGCAGAATCTGTGAAGTTTAGGGAAAAAACAGACAAGCAAAGTGTTTCAAAAAGTTCATTAAGTGTCAAAGGGTA
This sequence comes from Lepidochelys olivacea, assembly GCF_965140295.1. Classification (NCBI taxonomy): domain Eukaryota; kingdom Metazoa; phylum Chordata; order Testudines; family Cheloniidae; genus Lepidochelys; species Lepidochelys olivacea. The sequence continues at coordinate 267,729,443 of NC_140412.1, read as the reverse complement.
GCAATTTTGAACAGTCTCTCTATTCAAAGACCAGTGAACAACGCAGGAGCCAGGGAGATGTCTTTTTTCATAACAAAAAAGATTGGAACCTCTGCTGGAAAGGCAGAGGGACAAATAAACCTCTTCTGGAAATTCTTATGGAAGTATTCCTGGAACATTTGAAGGTTCAGTCCTTAGAGGGAGTATGAAGTAATCATAATTGTGATTACATACCTACATACCACACAGACTATGCTGACAGCTTGTGCCACACGCTCTCAAAGAAACTGCGGAATCACCTGATCAACATCCTCTACAGCAAACAGGGAAAGATTAAGAATGAGCTCTCAAAAATGGATACTCTCATAAAAAACCAACCTTCCACACAAACTTCCTCGTGGCTGGATTTTACTAAAACTAGACAAGCCATTTACAACGCACATTTTGCTTCTCTACAAAAGAAAAAGGACACTAAACTACTACATGCTACAAGGGGCCACAGCAATGGTTCCCTCAACCCACCTAGCAATATTGTTAACCTATCCAACTATACTCTCAGCCCAGCAGAAGCAGCTGTTCTATCTCGGGGCCTCTCCTTCTGCCCCTCCACCCCCACGAACATGATACAGTTCTGTGGTGACCTAGAATCCTATTTTCGACGTCTCCGACTCAAGGAATATTTCCAAAATACCTCTGAACAGCATACTAATCCACAGAGGTCTCCCTACCAACACTACAGAAAGAGGGATTCTAGGTGGACTCCTCCTGAAGGTCGAAACAGCAGACTGGACTTCTACATAGAGTGCTTCCGCCGACGTGCACGGGCTGAAATTGTGGAAAAGCAGCATCACTTGCCCCATAACCTCAGCCATGCGGAACGCAATGCCATCCACAGCCTCAGAAACAACTCTGACATCATAATCAAAAAGGCTGACAAAGGAGGTGCTGTTGTCGTCATGAATAGGTCGGAATATGAACAAGAGGCTGCTCGGCAGCTCTCCAACACGAGTTTCTACAAGCCATTACCCTCTGATCCCACTGAGAGTTACCAAAAGCAACTACAGCATTTGCTCAAGAAACTTCCTGAAAAAGCACAAGATCAAATCCGCACAGACACACCCCTGGAACCCCGACCTGGGATATTCTATCTACTACCCAAGATCCATAAACCTGGAAATCCTGGGCGCCCCATCATCTCAGGCATTGGCACCCTGACAGCAGGATTGTCTGGCTATGTAGACTCCCTCCTCAGGCCCTATGCTACCAGCACTCCCAGCTACCTTCGAGACACCACTGACTTCCTGAGGAAACTACAATCCATCGGTGATCTTCCTGATAACACCATCCTGGCCACTATGGATGTAGAAGCCCTCTACACCAACATTCCACACAAAGATGGACTACAAGCCGTCAAGAACACTATCCCCGATAATGTCACGGCTAACCTGGTGGCTGAACTTTGTGACTTTGTCCTTACCCATAACTACTTCACATTTGGGGACAATGTATACCTTCAGATCAGCGGCACTGCTATGGGTACCCGCATGGCCCCACAGTATGCCAACATTTTTATGGCTGATTTAGAACAACGCTTCCTCAGCTCTCGTCCCCTAAAGCCCCTACTCTACTTGCGCTATATTGATGACATCTTCATCATCTGGACCCATGGAAAAGAAGCCCTTGAGGAATTCCACCATGATTTCAACAATTTCCATCCCACCACCAACCTCAGCCTGGTCCAGTCCACACAAGAGATCCACTTCCTGGACACTACAGTGCTAATAAACAATGGTCACATAAACACCACCCTATACCGGAAACCTACTGACCGCTATTCCTACCTGCATGCCTCCAGCTTTCACCCTGACCACACCACACGATCCATCGTCTACAGCCAAGCTCTGCGATACAACCGCATTTGCTCCAACCCCTCAGACAGAGACAAACACCTACAAGATCTCTGTCAAGCTTTCTTACAACTACAATACCCACCTGCAGAAGTAAAGAAACAGATTGATAGAGCCAGAAGAGTTCCCAGAAGTTACCTACTACAGGACAGGCCTAACAAAGAAAATAACAGAACGCCACTAGCCGTCACCTTCAGCCCCCAACTAAAACCCCTCCAACGCATTATTAAGGATCTACAACCTATCCTAAAGGATGACCCAACACTCTCACAAATCTTGGGAGACAGGCCAGTCCTTGCCTACAGACAGCCCCGCAACCTGAAGCAAATACTCACCAACAACCACATACCACACAACAGAACCACTAACCCAGGAACTTATCCTTGCAACAAAGCCCGTTGCCAACTGTGCCCACATATCTATTCAGGGGACACCATCACAGGGCCTAATAACATCAGCCACACTATCAGAGGCTCGTTCACCTGCACATCCACCAATGTGATATATGCCATCATGTGCCAGCAATGCCCCTCTGCCATGTACATTGGTCAAACTGGACAGTCTCTACGTAAAAGAATAAATGGACACAAATCAGATGTCAAGAATTGTAACATTCATAAACCAGTCGGAGAACACTTCAATCTCTCTGGTCACGCGATCACAGACATGAAGGTCGCTATCTTAAAACAAAAAAACTTCAAATCCAGACTCCAGCGAGAAACTGCTGAATTGGAATTCATTTGCAAATTGGATACTATTAATTTAGGCTTAAATAGAGACTTGGAGTGGCTAAGTCATTATGCAAGGTAGCCTGTTTCCTCTTGTTTTTTCCTACCCCTCCCCCCCCCCAGATGTTCTGGTTTAACTTGGATTTTAACTTGAAGAGTGGTCAGTTTGGATGAGCTATTACCAGCAGGAGAGTGAGTTTCTGTGTGTATGGGGGTGGGGGGATGTGAGAACCTGGATTTATGCAGGAAATAGCCCAGCTTGATTGTCATGCACATTGTGTAAAGAGTTGTCACTTTGGATGGGCTATCACCAGCAGGAGAGTGAATTTGTGTGGGGGGGTGGAGGGTGAGAAAACCTGGATTTGTGCTGGAAATCACTTTAGATAAGCTATTACCAGCAGGACAGTGGGGTGGGAATAGGTATTGTTTCATATTCTCTGTGTATATATAAAGCCTGCTGCAGTTTCCACGATATGCATCTGAGGAAGTGAGCTGTAGCCCACGAAAGCTTATGCTCTAATAAATTGGTTAGTCTCTAAGGTGCCACAAGTCCTCCTTTTCTTTTTGCATAATTGTGATGTGTCGGTAAGACATCCGCTCTCTTTTTATCAAAGACGTCAGCGAAGTCTGAATATTTCCCCGCAATACCTGAAGTGGGTGAGAGGGTGAAGGAGAGGGCGGCAGCTATCTTTGAACATCGCCCTTCAGCAGCTCCATTGTGAGAGGGTTTGGATCTGACACCAACCTTGGGAGACATAACTGGCAGCAGAATCTTGACATAAAGCACACCATGCCTGACCCCTACTGGATGCACAGGTCATGGTCATCCAGCCAAGGAATGATGGGGGAATGAGCGGCACAAATCGGTCCAAATTGCAGAATCTCCTGGAGTGTGGTCCGAGTCAGCAGTGTCGTCTGGTGAATAACAGGGCCAGAGGAGTGGGGGACCCATCCAATGGATTCCATCAAATCAGGGATGCTGTTACACTGAGTGGGAATGTTATGGGTCCAAGTAAAATCTAGGTCCATGAAGTTGTTAGAGGCCCGAGTCCACCAGTGCCCTTAGCTAAACTTCAAACATGGCAGGGTGTTGTAGCCAAAGAGGAAGTTGGAGGGTGGTGGCTCACTAGCCAACTACAGCCAGGTTACTGTTTGACATAAAGGGCTCTCCCAACTGGGACAGGACACGAGTCTTACTGAGACACCACTGTACATAGTGCCTGGGTTCCCGCAATATAAGCATAAATCTGGAGCTCACTGCAGGTTCCTTTCTGTGTTGGCAAGGCAAGGTCGAATTTCTTCAGCCTGTGGGTGTAGAAAACTGAACTTCCTTTCTAGTTGATGTTTGGCCAGGTGATCATCAATGCTGATGAACAGCCTGACCAGAGCATTTAGGTCAGACAGTGGCTCTACCTGCACCAGCTTGTCTTTGATTTCTTCATTCAAGCTATGCCGGAAATGGTAGTGCTGTGCTGCACTGATTCATTCCATCTAGTGTCAGCCACTAAGTGCCAGAATTCCATGGCGAATTTGGCTAATGGTCTATTCCCTAGAGTAGGAGCCAAAGCACCGTTGGCAGAGCAGGTACAATTCAGGTCATTGAAACAACTGCCATTTCTTCATGGAATTCCTCAAGCTGCCCTAACAAGGGGCTGGAAGTCTCCTAGAGAGGGGACTGTTAATAGGCTGATGAGTCCACATCAGGCCTGGTCAGTGGGAAATGACAGAGGTCATCACATGAACAGGAGGCAGCACTGATTCAGGAAGTTGCATAATTTCCCACAGTCACTGTCAAACTGGGCTAGCAGCAGAATTTTCAGTTCCTGAACTGGGGCCCTGGATAGTGAGACCTGTGCCTGCAGGGCCATGATTTGGATCTGTAGCTTCTGCAAGGTGCCCATTACCTCTGTGAGGAAGACGGAGACCTTAATGGGGGTCAACCTCACAGCAGAACCTCATCTTCAGTCTTTGTCTTGCAGGCTGCTCAATTTGTCAGGAACAGGACCGGGAGGTTAGCAGTTGGTCTTAGTGGTTGGAGCCATGGGGGAGGCCAACTCTGGAGGTTAGAGCTGAGTGGAGAATCCGAGCTATGGGATGTCCAGGGGCATAGTCAAGAGCAAAACTGAGGTCAGAGCCAGGGATCAGAAGCCAAATACCAGAGCCAGTAGGTGAACTGGAGTCATGGTCAGGAAGCAGAGCCAGGGATGGAGAAGGGCAGGCTGGGCAGGAACAGGCACACAAAGCAGGAACTGGAGCTGTCACAAGACCAGGCACAGGCTGGAAGGGTACAGGAGCAGGCACTGGGGAAACATGATCAAACACAGCTGCAGTGTGGGCTGGATTGAGCAGCCACTGAGCTCTGGCTGCTGCTGGGTCAAGTAGTAACATAGCCCTGCCCCTCCACCAGTCAGGAAGTGCAATCAGACAGCCCCTGGCCAGGATCAGCTATGCTCATTCTATTGGTAGGAGATTGACTGTGCTGCAATTGGCTCCCTGACATCTGCATCAGCTGTTATGAAAAAAGCATTTCTTGGGTCATCCCACTCTACAAACAGCAGCCGTAGCAAACCCTTGAGTGGTGCTTTAATGTTCTTGGCATCCGTTCACGTGATCTATATAATAGAGGCTTTGTCTGTCTCAGAGAATCCAGACAACAGTCTGATACATAAATTTCAAATTCAGCGGCTCATGAAAAGTATGACTGGGTTAGTGATTCAAAACAGTGGTTCCAATTCCCCAGTGAAGGGAAGATCTCGCCAACCTGAGCAACCATAGATGACGTGATTGAATGGTGTTGCTCGATGTTAGAAAGTCTCAACTCCTATGACAGAGGGCTTATTCAGTAAGAGAATTCATGCTGAGTTGTTCTAGTGGATTGCCGTGTTCTACAGAGAACAAACTGTGAAGAAAAATGTTCTATAGTTACATGAAAGAAACTTCTTTATATATTTATACATACACACTGTGATACAGGAGGGCCAGGGAGCAGTGGGAGAGTGCTAGAAGGGAAATATATAAGCTCAAGGCTAATTAAGGCGTGGTTCCCTGTAGACTAGGGAAGGTGGCTGCAGGTTAATTGGAGCACCTGCAGTCAATTAAGGCCCTGTTAGGAACCTAATAAAACCCTGTGCGTCAGGCAGACGGGGGGAGGAGGAGAAAGGACTGGAGCTTGGAGGTGTGTTGAGAGATTTGGAAGACCTGAGAACTGAAGTAAGGGAGACCCTGCCCAGCAGGACAGGGAGACTCCCTTCCCCCCCAACATCTAAGGACCAAGGGTAACCCCACCTAAGGGGGACGACGGTAAGAAACCCACAGGGGGGTTGAGAGCGAGGAGCAAACCCAGACCCCTCCCCCGCTTCCCTCCTCTACCACCTTCCCAGGCTAGTAGCGGCGCCCTCGGCACCCAAGAGCAGGGGCAAAGGGTGGCATCTTAGCTCCCCGCCAAGAAAAGTGCAGGACCCACCAGACTAAAATTGGCCATCTTGCCACAACACACGCGCACACACACAATTAACAGCATGAACAGATGTCTGATCTTCCAACATTCAGAATCCAATTATATAAATTAATAGGTAAGTCAGATACAGCGGATTTTGTTATTTTTGACCAGCCAAACCTGAAGCAAAGATTAAATCCTTGTTAACTTGATCCTATGTGAATTGACTTCCATTTGGAAACCCCCTTTTTTTAAAGGAACTCAGTGGGGCGAAACAGACTCTGGTTTCTCCAGTATCATCCAGTAGACATTGCTGTTTGCTGAGTTCCATGGTACAGAATCTCAGGGTTTCTACTACTTTGTACTTGACCAAACAGTAATGTCACCCTGAAGACAGAATGTCATCTTTTGAATATTAGAGGGAAAACTAGCTTTGTTCTTTTTCCTAGCTGGAAGACACTTCTGATGAGACCTATTTGAACCATCACACCAAGTATGAGGAGCTTGAACGAGCCCGATGGGATTCGTGGGCAGCAGCTGTTTCCCACAAGCGAGGAAACAGGTATCAGTTTCTCATTAGCACTATGTAGCAAGGCATGGAAGCAAGAATCTTTATTTCTTCTTCATGTTAAACTATACAGAGATCCTGCTTTGGGGTTGTCACATTCTGGGTTGCACTCCAGACCAGTGAGGGGTTGTGTTGTCATAACTCCCAACGTGGGCCACTCACAACATGTATTCTACACTGATCAGCCCTCTCCTGGACAGTTCAGCTGTTAAAGGTCCATTGTCCCCGTAAAGGGTTAACATTCAACAATCTGCTTCTTGAACTGTTAGCAAACAGTTCAGTTTAAACACAGCACTGGATTGGTTTAGATTAAAAAATAAAACAAGATTATTAACAAAAGAAGATAGGATTTTAAGTGGATTCAGGTACCAGGTATTAATGTCAGAAATGGTTACAAGAGAAATAAAGACAAAATGCTTTCTAGTAGCTAAAATTTAAGAAGCTAGATTTGGTTCAAGGTAAAATCCTTACAACATGTTCCCAGCAATAAGGCTGACCAAATTCTCAAGTCATACCTCCCCAAAAAATCAAAAGGCTGGTTCCTTTGTCATCTTAGGTGAAAGAGAAAGAGCTAGAGCTTGGGGTTCCTCTTCAAGTGCTTGCTCATGTCCATTCCATATTAGGTGTGTGTGCTCGCCACATGTACTGGTGCCAGAAGTTTTTCCCTCAGCAGTATCCATAGGGGACCGGCTCTTATGCCCTCTGGAGTGGCGCCTGCATGGCATGATATAAGGGGCACCGCTGGCTCCCCCCACCCTCAGTTCGTTCTTGCCGCCAGTGATGGTGCTGGAACATCATCTGCTTCAGCTAGCATTGTTTCATTCTCTGTTCTTGCAAACTTTGAAAACCTGTAATATAGTTGTATGTAGTTAATATAATTTATAATATTATATATAATATAGTTGTATATAGTTAATAGTTGAATTAGTTACCCTTAGTAATAGTTCTTGAATGGGACTCAGCCGGGGGACGGGACGGGACGTGTCCCGGTCCCCAGGCTTTAAGCCCTGCGATGGTTGCAAATAGCCTTTGCCCATCAATAATCCACATAGTAGCTGCTTACGGTGCTTGGGTGAGGGGCACATAAGCGACAAGTGTCATCTTTGTAAGTCATTCAAACCTAGGATGAAAAAGGAGTGGGACAATCGCTTAAAGGTGCTCCTGATGGAGTCAGCACTCACTCCGGCACCGAAGCACCAGTCCGACTCGGCACCGAGCACCATGGCGTCAGTGCTGTCCATGAGCCGGCACCGGTCCCCCTCCACAGCTCTGGCCAAGAAGCCGAAGAAGACTGGGAGGAGGAAGATCGCCTACTTCCCACAAGGGAAAAGACAGGGCTGGGGGTGAACCAAGACCCACGCCAGGCAGCTCAACGCCTCCTTTGGGAAGTCAGGCCCCAGCTCAAGCCGAGCAGTGCAGCCCATCCCATGCTTTGCCTGCAACTCCAGATAGCAGTACAAACCTCTGCCAGCTACAAGTGCCATCGAGGCCCTGCAGGCAGTTCAAGAGATCCTGATGCTTCCAGTGCCGCCCACACTGGCTCCAGCGGTATCCAGGTCTCGGGGTAAACCCGCCTTGGGATCTCCATGTGTCCCCACCTCAGCGGCACAGTTCCCCTTCACGTGGAACGTCCCGCTACTGCTCACCCGCATGAAGCCATCACGCCTCAGATAGGCAGGGTCAACGGAGCCCTCTTCGGTCCCCGCACCTTGGGCACAGACTGCGGGATTCAAGGCACACCTGTCTGGTAGTCTGGCACAGACACACCGAGGCATGCGCCCCCAGGCAGGAGCACCAAGACCAACCCCTCGCATCGCCAAGAGCTCGGTATAGATCCAGGGGTCAAGGTCACGAGACTGCAGTCGTCCATCTCCGAGATGGGGATCACCATGTTTGGGGATTTCCTCCTGGCAGCTGGCACGTGTACCGGTGGGGTAGAGTAAGGCGTAGATCACTGGTTTCCGATGCCAATACGCCGAAGGCCATCGGTCCCCAAGGCCCCAGCCAAGACATTCATCCTGCTCAGACAGGTCTGCCTCCAGGGGCAGCGACCGGCATTGGTCAGATAAGAGCCACCGCTCCACCCAATCCTGGTCGTTGGGTAGCAACCGCTCCGGCACTGAGCAGGGCTTTCTAACTGCGGGACAGCCTCCAGTTTCTGCGGTGCTGCCTACATCAGCAGCACCAAAATCTGTCCCATGGCCCCAGGCACAATGGCCAGTGCCATGGAACCCCTGGGGGTTCACCCAGGCTTCCCAGTCTGGTCGCTTGGTGTCGGGAGCCTCAGCCTGGCCTGCGGCCTCGGCATCCCAAACCCCTCCAGTACCCAAGACTTTGAGGGGGAAGGATCCCACAGGTCCAGGAGGACTTGGGGGAGCAGCCTACTAGACCACCAATGAACGTGGAGGTTCCTGTGGTACTGGCATCGTCCTCGTCATCACCAGACAAGGCTATCACAGAGGCGCCTCACCCAGTTCCTCAGGATGACGCTAAAGCACACCAGGAATTATTAAAGCGGGTTGCATCTAACCTGGGGCTCCAGGCCGAGGAGTTGGAAGAACCTTCAGACTCCTTGTTTGATGTCCTCTGCTTCTTGGCCCCTGCCAGGGTGGCCCTTACCCCTTCATGAGGGGGTATCAAAGATTACCACCACCCTGTGGCAGACTCCCTCCTCTTTGCCCCCTATCTCTAAAGGGTTGAATGCAAGTACTTTGTGCCAACAAAAGGGCATGAGTACCTATACTCCCACCCGGCCCCCAATTCCCTTGTGATTTGAGGCAGTTAGCCCCTGGTTGGCCTTGCCTCTCTGTGGTTATCCCCAAAAATAAAGACTCAAGGAGGCTGGATCTTTTTGGGCATAAGACTTGTTCGTCTTCTAGCCTGCAATTGAGAGTGGCCAATCACCAAGCCCTCCTTGGCTACTATGATTACAACATGTGGCAGGCCACAGGCAAGTTCCAGGATTCGCTCCCTGAAGGGTCCAGGAAGGAATTCCGGACAATCCTCGAGGGCACGACAGCAGCCAGACAGCCCTCCAGGCGGCTTCTGATGCGGCAGACTCTGCAGCCCACACCATGGCCTCTGCCATCTCCATGCTGCAAGCTTCCTGGCTGCTCCTCTCAGGCTTGTCCACCAAGGCTCAGCAGTCGATGCAGGAACTTCCCTTCGACGGCCAGGCCCTATTTGCAGAGCAGACTGATACCAAGCTGCATGGTTTAAAGGATTCCTGTACCACCCTGAAAATGCTGGGACGGTACGTCCCAGGCCCAGCACGTAAGCAGTTCAAACCGCAACAGCCTCAGGGACAAGGGAGCCAGCCTCAGCAGGACTCGCCTCACAAGAAGGCCAATGGCTACGAACGCCACCCTCTGCTCAGTTGGGCTCCACCTGGAATAAGCAAGGGGCCAAGCGACCACTTTGAGGGTGCGCCAGAGGGCGACCTACCAGATTATTCCCTGGATCCATCTTCCCAGGTCTTTTCTAAACGCCTTTCACTTTTCCTCCCTGCATGGATCACAATAACCTCAGACCGTTGAGTCCTGAACACAGTGGCGCAGGGCTATACCCTTCAGTTTCTTTCTACACCCCTTCCCTGTCCCTCTTCAGGGATCCTGCGCAGGAGGTCCAAGGTTTTCTGCAGATGGGGGCGGTGGAGGAAGTTCGTCTAGAGTATAGGAACAGGGGCGTTTATTCCTGATACTTTTTTATCCCAAAGGCCAAGGGCGGTCTGCGTCCCATTTTGGACCTGCGAGACCTCAACAAGTACCTAAAGAAGCTGAAGTTCCGCATGGTCTCCCTGGCCTCTATCATCCCCTCCCTGGATCCGAGAGACTGGTATGCCGCCCTTGACTTAAATGACGCATACTTTCACATAGTGATCTTCCAAGGACACAGACGTTTTCTCCATTTCACAGTGGGATCGGGCCACTACCAATTTATGGTCCTCCCATTTGGCCTGGCGACTGCACCAACAGTGTTTACCAAGTACATGTCGGTGGTGACAGCTTACCTCAGGCGCCGGGGTATCCAGATCTACCTGTACCTCGATGACTGGCTCGTCAAGGGCAGCTCCAGGTCTCAGGTGCAAAGGTATGTTGCGGTGCTTGCAAACCACTTGCCACTCCCTGGGCCTACTGGTGAATGACAAAAAGTCAACGTTCATTCCAGAGCAAGGGATAGAATTCATCGGGGTGGCGCTTGACTCAACCTGCACGAGAGTGTTCCTGCCACTAGAAAGCTTTTGGGCCTTGACAAACCTTATCGCAGAAATGTCTGCGTTTCCCGACTACAGCCAGGGTCTGCCTTCGTCTGCTGGGCCACATGGCAGCTTGCACGAACGCTGTCCGCCATGCCAGGCTCCGGATGCGGCCCCTGCAGCAATGGCTGACGACTGCCTCTTCCCAGTCCATCAAGTTGGTGTTAGATGCCTCGGACCTCAGCTGAGGTGCGCACCTCAGAGATCTCCAGACCCATGGTATGTGGTCCTCGGAGGAGATGGTGCTCCACATAAACATCAAAGAACTCAGAGCGGTCTGATTGGCATGCAGTGTCTTCCTACCTCACCTGTCGGGCAAGGTGGTGAGAGTCCTGACGGATAACACAGCCTCGATGGTCTACATCAACAGGAAAGGGGGAGCGTGCTCATGAGCTCTCTGCCAAGAGGCCCTCTGGCTCTGGAACTTCTGTGTCAACGAGATCCACCTGGAGGCTTGTCACCTCCCTGGCATCAAGAACACGCTAGCGGATCACCTCAGCAGGGCATTCTCTTCTCACCATGAGTGGTTTCTCCACCAGGAGGTAGCCTACATGGTCTTTCAGAGGTGGGGAACTCCCCGGTGGACCTGTTCACCACCAGGCAAAACAGAAAATGTCATCGGTTTTGGTCTGGGCAAGGACTCCCTCTCCAATGCCTTCCTCCTGTCATGGTCAGGGGGCCTGATGTATGCATTCCCTCCGATCCTGCTCATCACCAAGGTCCTGGCAAAGATCAAGAGAGACAGCGTGCGGGTTATCATGAGTGCCCCAGTGTGGCCTCGCCAGCACTGGTTCGGCACACTCATGAACCTGTCAGTAGCCCCTCCCTGGCCCCGCCCAACCCACTGGATCTTCTGTCACAGGATCACGGTCGGCTCTTACACCCCCAGCCTCTGGTCCCTCCACCTCTCGGCGTGGATTCTGCATGACTGAAGCCAGAGGAGCAGACCTGTTCAGAGGAGGTCCAACAGGTCTTCCTGGGAAGTAGGAAGCCCTCAACTAGACTGACTTACCTGGCCAAGTGGATGAAGTTTTTCCACTGGGCCTCCAAGAGTGGCATCTCTCCTTAGCAATCTTCCATACAGGCTGTCCTAGACTACCTGCTTCATTTGAGAAACCAGGGCCTGGCACACTCTTCTGTTAGAGTGCATCTCATGGCCATCTCTGCTTTTCACCCGCTGATCCAAGGAGAGATGGAGTTTTCCCATGACATGACTCTCAGATTCTTGAGAGGGCTTGAGAGACTCTTCCCACAGGTACGGACTTCTGTCCCACAACAGGATCTTAACTTGGTCCTCTCTAGGCTCACAGACCTGCCCTTTGAGCCGCTGGGTTCCTGTTCCTTGTCCCATCTGTCATGGAAGGTCGCGTTCCTGGTGGTGGTGACGTTGGCAAGACGGGTCTCTGAAATTAAAGCCTTGACCTCAGAACCGCAGTACAGTCTTCTACGAAGACAAGGTTCAGCTGCAGCCCGACCCAGCCTTCCTGCCGAAGGTGGTGTCGTCCTTCAATATGAACCAGGACTATTTCCTCCCAGTGTTCTGTCCCAAACCACAGAAGACTAGTGAAGAGAGGCGTCTTCATGGGCTGGATGTCCAAAGGTCCTTGGCTTTTTACTTAGAATGTACCAAGCCTTTCTGTTAATCAATTCAGCTTTTCATCACTACAACGGATAGGATGAGAAGGGCCTTCTGGTGTCATCGCAGAGGATTTCCAATTGGATTATCTCATGCATAAGGACCTGTTGTGACCTGGTGGGGTTCTGCTGCCGCCCATTGTCAGAATCCACTCGACTAGAGTGCAGGCATCTTCAGCAGCCTTCCTGGCGCACATCCCTATCCAGGACATCTCTAGAGCCGCAACGTGGTCCTCTGTCCACACGTTCACGGCCCATTATGCCATCACTCAGCAGGGCATGGACGACGCTGGGTTCGGCAGAGCTGTGTTGCAATCTACACATCCGTGAACTCCTGCCCACCTCCAGGGGTATTGCTTTGGAGTCACCTAATATGGAATGGACATGAGCAAGCATTCAAAGAAGAAAAGACAGTTACCTTTTCCATAACTGATGTTCTTCGAGATGTGTTGATTATGTCCATTCCATGACCCGCCCTCCTCCCCCCACTGTCGGAGTTTCCAGCAAGAAGGAACTGAGGGTGAGGGGAGCTGGCGGTGCCCCTTATACTGTGCCATGCGGGCGCCACTCCAGAGGGCGCCAGAGCAGGTCCCCTACGGATACTACTGAGCGAAAAACTTCTGGCACCAATGCATGTGGTGAGCACACACCTAATATGGAATGGACATGAGCAACACATCTCGAAGAACACAGTTACGGAAAAGGTAACTGTCTTTTTTTCTGCCCCTTTCTTTTGTAGTCCAGTTAACCTTGGAAGAGGATTCTTCTCAGGGTTACACCTCAAAGCAATATTTATTCAAAGAGTGAAGAAGGTGACATGGAGTCTGGTGAAGAGGGAGGTTCCATGTTCTTTGTTCTCACTTATGTTTGCTGAAATGCAGTTTTCTTTGTCTCCTGCCATCTCCTCTCCCTACTGTCTCAAGGACCCTGTTTACTACTTTTATGTAAATTGAGGTAAACGGAACATTTCTTGGTTCAGGATACTTCCGTCTAGGTTGGGCTGTGTAGTTTGAACGTAACCTAAGAACATCATGCAGTGGGATTTAATAATTTTACGTATAATATTGCCACATACATTTCACCATGATATTATTGACCAGTGAGTTATTAGTTTTCAAATGGTATGTCACAAGTCATATTTTGTACAAAGATTATATAACAGCATGTAGGGTGTGAATACAGAGGTGCTTTTGGTCACGGTTCCAAGGTATTTGACGTAATACCACAACATGTTGATTTTTAAAAAAAACTTGCATTATGTGGAATTAACAGGGCACACTTTACACATTAGATGGATTAAAAACTGGCTCAACTGATGGATCTCAAAATGTAGTTGTTAACTGGAGATATCAATGGTCAAGACTGTTTCTAGAAGGGGTCCCCAGGCATTGGTTCTTGGTCCAATGCTATTTAATATTTTTATCAACTATCTAGACAAACTTAAATTTTTGATAAAGTTATCAGATGACTAAGAGTGTTAATGAGGAGGACAGGTGACTGTTACCGGGTGATAAGGATCACCAGGAACATTCATACAAAATGCATTTTAATAAGTCAAATACAAGGTAATGCATCTGAGAACAAAGAATGCCGGTTATATCTACAGGATGGGAAACTCTGTCATGACTCAGAGAAGGACTATGGGGTCATCACAGATCAGTGGTTCTCAACCAAGGGTACTTGTACTCCTGGGGGTACGCAGCAGTCTTCCAGGGGAACATCAGCTCATATAGATATTTGCCTAGTTTTACAACAGACTACATAAAAAGCATTAGTGAAGTCAGTATAAACTAAAATTTCATACGACTTGTTTATAGTGCTCTATATACTATACGTTGAAATGTAACTACAATATTTATATTCCAATTGATTTTATAATTAAATGGTAAAAATGATAGCAATTTTTCAGAAATAGTGTGCTGTGACACTTTTTTGTATTTTTGTATCTGATTTTGTAAGCAAGTAGTTTTTAAGTGAGGTGAAACGTGGGAGTATGCAAGACAAATCAGACTCCTGAAAGGCATACAGCAGTCTGGAAAGGTTGGGAGCCACTGTCGTAGATTATCACCTTACCATGACCTTTCAGTCCAATGCTGTGGCAAAAAGACCGACTGCAGTCCTTGGATGTATAAAAAGGGGACAGTAGAAAAGCGACCTTGCCGCTCTACACTGCATTGGTAAGACTGCTACTACCATATAGAATCCAGTTCTGGTGTCCACACTTCAAGAAGGAAGTGGAAATGCAGCAGAGAGTTCAAAGAAGGGCCACAAAAATAATCAGGAAGCTGGAAAGTAAGGAGTCTCAGCTTATTGAAAAGAAGATGGAGAGATGACTTGATCACTGTCTCTAGGGCTTTAGGCACTTACATGTGGACAAGAGGTCTTATAGTGGGGCATTTTTCAACCTTGCTGACAAAGGTATAACAAGAGCCCGTGGCTGGAAGTTGAAGTTGGACAAATTCAACCTTGTAATAAGATATAATTTCCTAGCAATGAGGGTGATTAAACATTGGAACAGCTTACCAGGTGATATGGTGGAATTCCCAACGCTTGGAGTCTGTAAGGTGGAAATCAAATACCTTTCTAAAATATGTGCTTTAATGCAGGTCTGGGAGAAATTCTATGGCCCGGGAGGATGGGGATGCAGAGGGAGAGGAAGTTGTTGTGTCAGATTGGTGGTCTCTTCTGGCCTTGGAATCTAAGACTCTTATCAGTCCCCCATTCATCCCCTTCCTTCATGCATCATGGGGAAAACAGGATTGTCTGCATTGCTCCGAACATACACATTGCAGCTCTGCATTAAGACAATGACTATAATCAAATTTTGTGCTTCTGTGCATCAGCTGATCACCTGCAGGGATCAGGAAGGAATTTTTTCCCCAGTGCATAATTAGATATATTCTGTTTGGTTTTTACCTTCTTCAGAAGCATCGGACATAGGCCACAATTGGAGCTGGGACACCAGGCAGGGTGAACCAGTTCTTAGGTGATACAGAGAATTCATTTTAAATGCCTGCTGGTGTCTTGCTCACACGTTCAGGGTCTAACTAATTGCCAGATTTGGAGTCAGGAAGGAATTTCCCCTCAGGGTCAGATTAACAGGGGCATTGGGATTTTTCACATTCCTCTGCAGCATGGGGCATGCATCGATTGCTGGGAAGATCTGGGCAGATCTCATTTAATCAATTTCCTGCCATTGTTGGGGCCTCAGGCATTGGTGGTACCTAAAACTCTCCTGGTCTCTGCCAGTGGCACAACAGTTCAGTCTTCTAAGGAGTGAATGAACTCTATAGAAGTATTTGAATGAAATGTAATGGCCAGAGATATCATCTAATCTGATTTCTTTATATCACTGTCCGTTCTGGCCTTATACTTTGTGAAACTATGGTCGTTGTGAGCAAAGAAATCCTTGGCTGCTGCTGATGTGGTTCATGTGACCAGTCTGCTGTGCTGACAAGCAAAGTGTTGATGAAATGTATATAGGATAGGGCCAGCTCATCAGAGTAGTGACACAGCATGTTATCATGTCACATGAGAAATTAGTTTCATACTAAGCTTGGGCCCTCATGTCTCATGCTAGGAACTAATAAGTTAGTGCAAACTCCATGTCCTTTTTTCAAATTACATCCCTTTAGCTTACCTAGGAGTGGAGTTGACAGATTGTAAACATGGGAATTTCTTCCAGCTCTCCTTGGTTAGACAGCAGGTCATAACATGCTGGAAAGGAGAAGAGAAATTTGGAAACCTGGAGTGGTGGGGGAGGGGGGTACAATGAACATATGTCAGGCCCTGAGGAGGAGGTGAAAGGATTTCAAATAAAAAAACGTGTGTGTGCAGTCAGAAACAGGAGGCAGGACTCTTCAGTATAACTTCCAATTACAGCAATCTGTTTGCCTCTGTACTTAGTAGTAGATGGTTTATACTGTTTTATCTCAGATTCCCCAAAGTCTCACATGAGAAAAAGCAGCTAGCAAATACTTTCTTAATCTTAAAATTCACCACCACCAAAATTGGCAGAAATTGCCCAAGAAAATTGTGAGCTATTGTAGCAGACAATGGGGGAGAAGCTGCAATTCAGGGGCAAAGCACTAATTGCTGGAGACCATGACCAGCTGCTTGAATAAAGGAGGTATACAATGATTAATTCCAAACTTCTCTGTTTTGTGGCTCACATGTGCAGTATGCGGTGGCTTATTTTTATTTGAGTTCCATGTTAGTATGTAGTTATGTTCCTGTCTCTCATAGACTTTAAGACCAGAAGTGACCATCATGATCATCTAGTCTGACCTGCTGTACATCGCAGGCCACAGAACCTCACCCACCCACTCTTGTAATAGGCTTATAACCTCTGGCTGAGTTACTGAAGTTCTTAAATCTTGATTTAAAGATTTCAAGTTATAGAGAATCCGCCACTTACTCTAGTTTGAATCAGGAAGTGACCTGGTGGAGGAGTTGCACTGTATGTAAGAGAGCAGTATGATTGCTCAGAGCTCCAGTATGAAACTGGAGAAAAGCCTGTTGAGTCTTTGGGTTAAGTTTAGAGGTGAGAGCAACAAGGGTGATGTCGTGGTGGTCATCTGCTACAGACCACCAGACCAGGAGGATGAGGTAGACAAGGCTTTCTTCGGACAATGAACAGAAGTTTCCAGATCACAAGCCCTGGTTCTTATGGGGGACTTCAATCACCCTGACATCTGCTGGGAGAGCAATACAGCAGTGCACAGACAATCCAGGAAGGTTTTGGAGAATGTTGAGGACAACCAGAACCAACTAGGGGCCGTGTTCCTCTTGACCTGCTGCTCTCAAACAGGGAGGAAGTAAGGGAAGTAGATGTGGTGGCAACCTGGGCAGCAGTGATCATGAGATGGTCAAGTTCAGGATCCTGACAAAAGGAAGAAAGGAGAACAGCAGACTATAGACCCTGGACTTCAGAAAAGCAGACTCAGGGAACTGATGGGCAGGATCCCCTGGGAGGCTAATATGAGTGGGAAAGGAGTCCAGGAGAGCTGGCTTTATTTTAAAGAAGTCTTGTTGAGGCCAAAGCACAATTGGAGTTGCAGCTAGCAAGGGATGTGAAGAGTAACAAGAAGGGTTCTTATAGATATGTTAGCAACAAAAAGGAGGTCAGGGTAAGTGTGGGACCCTTACTGAATGAAGGAGGCAACCTAGTGACAGGTGATGTGGAAAAAGCTGAAGTACTCGATGCTTCTTTCGCCTCAGTATTCACAGACCGGGTCAGCTCCCAGACTGCTCTACTGGGCAGCACGGTATGGGGAGGAGGTGAGCATCCCTCAGTGATGAAAGAACAGGTCAAGGACTATTTAGAAAAGCTGGACGTGCACAAGTCCATGGGGCTGGATGCAATGTATCCGAGGGAGTTGGCTGATGTGATTGCAGAGCCATTGGCCATTATCTTTGAAAACTTGTGGTGATTGGGGGAGATTCCGGAGATTGGAAAAAGGCTAATGTAGTGCCCATCTTTAAAAAAGGGAAGAAGGAGAATCAAGGGAACTACAGACCGATCAGCCTCACCTCGGTCCCTGGAAAAATCATGGAGCAGGTCCTCAAGAAATCTATTTTGAAGAACTTGGAGGAGAGGAAGGTGATCAGGAACAGTCAACGTAGATTCAACAAGGGCAAGTCATGCCAGACCAACATGATTGCCTCCTATGGTGAGATAACTGGCTCTGTGGATATGGGGAAAGCAGTGGACATGATATACCTTGACTTTAGCAAAGATTTTGATACAGTCTCCCACAGAATTCTTGCCAGCAAGTTAAAGTATGGATTGGATGAATGGACTATAAGGTGAATAGAAAGTTGGCTAGATTGACGGGCTCAACAGGTAGTGATCAACGGCTCCATGTCTAGTTGGCAGCCAGTATCAAGCAGAGTGCCCCAGCGGTCGGTCCTGGGGCCGGTTTTGTTCAGCATCTTCATTAATGATCTCGATGATGGGATGAATTGCACCCTCAGCAAGTTCGCGGATGACGCTAAACTGAGGGGAGAGGTAGATACGCTGAAGGGTAGGGATAGGGTCCAGAGTGACCTAGACAAATTGGAGGATTGGGCCAAAAGATAACTGATGAGGTTCAGAACAAGGACAAGTGCAGAGTCCTGCACTTAGGACAGAAGAATCCCATGCACTGCTACAGGCTGGGGCCCGACTGGCTAAGCGGCAATTCTGCAGAAAAGGACCTGGGGATTACAGTGGACAAGAAGCTGGATATGAGGTAACAGTGTGCCCTTGTTACCAAGAAGGCTAACAGCATATTGGACTGCCTTAGTAGGAACATTGCCAGCAGATTGCGGGAAGTGATTATTCCCCTCTATTTGGCACTGGTGAAGCCACATCTGGAGTATTGCATCCAGTTCCACCCCCCCTCCCCCACTGCAGAAAGGATGTGGACAAATTGGAAAGAGTCCAGCAGAGGGCAATGAAAATGTTCAGGGGTCTGGGGCACTTGACTTATGCGGAGAGGCTGAGGGAATTGGGCTTGTTTAATCTGCAGAAAAGAGGAGTGAGGGGGGATTTGATAGCAGCCTTCAACTACCTGAAGAGGGGTTCCAAAGAGGATGGCGCTAGGCTGTTCTCAGTGATGGCAGATGATAGAACAAGGAGCCATGGTCTCAAGTTGCAGTGGGGAAGGTCTAGGTTAGATATTAGGAAACACTATTTATTTCACAAGGAGGGTAAGAACATAAGAATGGCCATACTGGGTCAGACCGAAGGTCCATCCAGCCCAGTATCCTGCCTACCGACAGTGGCCAATGCCAGGTGCCCCAGAGGGAGTCAACCTAACAGATAATGATCGGGTGATCTCTCTCCTGCCATTCATCTCCACCCTCTGATAAACAGAGGCTAGGGACACCATTCCTTACCCATCCTGACTAATAGCCATTAATGGACTTATCCATGAATTTATCCAGTTCTCTTTTAAACCCTGATATAGTTCTAGCCTTCACAACCTCTCAGGCAAGGAGTTCCACAGGTTGACTGTGTGCTGAGTGAAGAACTACTTCCTTTTATTTGTTTTAAACCTGCTACCCATTAATTTCATTTGGTGGCCCCTAGTTCTTATATTTTGGGAACAAGTAAATAACTTTTCCTTACTTACTTTCTCCAAACCACTCATTATTTTATATACCTCTATCATGTCTCCTCTTTTCCAAGCTGAAAAGTCCTAGCCTCTTTACGCTCTCCTCATATGGGACCCGTTCCAAACCCGTAATCATTTTAGTTGCCCTTTTCTGAACCTTTTCTAATGCCAGTATGGTTTTCTAATGCCAGGTTGGTGAAGCACTGGAATGGGTTACCTAGAAAGGTGGTGGAATCTCCATCCATAGAGGTTTTTAAGGCCCAGCTTGACAAAGCCCTGGATGGGATGATTTAGTTGGTGTTGGTCCTGCTTTGAGCAGGGGATTGACTAGATGACCTCCTGAGCTCTCTTCCAACCCTAATCTTCTATGATTCTATGCTGCAGAGGAAGGTGAAAAAACCTCAATCTGACCTGGGGGGGAAATTCCTTCCTCACCCTTAAAAAAAGGGAAGGAGGAGGATCCGGGGAACTACAGGCCAGTCAGCCTCATTTCAGTCCCTGGAAGAAAAATGGAGCAGGTCCTGAAGGAATCAATTCTGAAGTACTTAGAGGAGAGGGAAATGATCAGGAACAGTCAGCGTGGATTCACCAAGGGCAAGTCATGCCTGACTAATCTAATTCCCTTCTGTGATGAGATAACTGGTTCTGTGGATGAGGGGAAAGCAGTGGACGTGTTATTCCTTGATTTTAGCAAAGCTTTTGACACGGTCTCTCACAGTATTCTTGCCAGCAAGTTAAAGAAATATGGGCTGGATGAATGGACTATAAGGTGGTGTGATGGGGCAAGGCCAGATGGCTATAGAAAAGTAGTGGGAGATAGATATATTAGCTCCAGTCTAATCAAAGCCCTGGTACCAGGTTAAGTGAAATGTAAGCTGCTCCAGGTCAATTAAGACACCTGGGGCCAATTAAGAACTTTCCAGAGGGCAGGGAGAATGCTAGGTTGATTGGGACACCTGAAGCCAATCAGGGGCTGGCTGAAACTAGATAAAAGCCTCCCAGTCAGTCAGGTGGGTGGGCATGTCAGGAGCTGTGGGAGGAAGTTGTGCTGTTGGAGAGGCTGAGTAGTACACACCATATCAGGCACAAGGAAGGAGGGCCCTGAGGTAAGGGTGAAGTGGAGCGTGAGGAAGTGAGGGCTGCTGTGGGGGGAAGTAGCCCAGGGAATTGTACATGTCATGTTTCTAAAAGGTCAGCTACCATAGCTGATACTATTAGGGCCCCTGGGCTGGAGCCCAGAGTAGAGGGTGGGCCTGGGCTCCCCCCCACCATCACCTTTGCCCCCTGATTAATCACTGAGACTGGGAGACATCAGAGACTGTGCAAAGAAGGATAACTTCTCCTCACCTCCCTTGCTGGCTTATGATGAAAATGGCTCAGTAGACTGTGACCCTTGTCTCTAGAGAAAGAGGGGTTACATGGAGGGTCACAGTGAGCCCCTGAGGCTGGCGAAATCCGCCAGGAAACGTGGGACCCACGGAGGCAAGGACAGAGCTTTGTCACAGAAAGCTGGCTAGATTGTCGGGTTCAACGTGTAGTGATCAATGGCTCCATGTCTAGTTGGCAGCCGGTATCAAGTGGAGTGCCCCAAGGGTTGGTCCTCGGGCTGGTTTTGTTCAATATCTTCATTAATGATCTGGAGGACGGCATGGATTGCACCCTCAGCAAGTTTGCAGAGGACACTAAACTGGGAGGAGAGGTAGATACGCTGGAGGGTAGGGATAGGATACAGAGGGACCTAGACAAATTAGAGGATTGAGCCAAAAGAAATCTGATGAGGTTCAACAAGGACAAGTGCAGAGTCCTGCACTTAGGATGGAAGAATCCCATGCACCGCTACAGACTAGGGACCGAATGGCTAGGCAGCAGTTCGGCAGAAAAGGACCTAGGGGTTACAGTGGATGAGAAGCTGGATATGAGTCAACAGTGTGCCCTTGACACTGAAGAAGGCCAATGGCATTTTGGGCTGTATAAGTAGGGGCATTGCCAGCAGATCGAGGGACATGATCGTTCCCCTTTATTCGACATTGGTGAGGCCTCATCTGGAGTACTGTGTCCAGTTTTGGGCCCCACACTACAAGAAGGATGTGAAAAAATTGGAAAACGTCCAGCGGAGGGCAACAAAAATGATTAGGGGATTGGAACACATGACTTATGAGGAGAGGCTGAGGGAACTGGGATTTTTTTAGTCTGCGGAAGAAGAATGAGAGAGGATTTGATAGCTGATTTCAACTACCTGAAAGGGGGTTCCAAAGAGGATGGATCTAGACTGTTTTCAGTGGTAGCAGATGACAGAACGAGGAGTAATGGTCTCAAGTTGCAGTGGGGAAGGTTTAGGTTGGATAGTAGGAAAAACTTTTTCACTAGGAGGGTGGTCAAGCACTGGAATGCGTTACCTAGGGAGGTGGTGGAATCTCCTTCCTTGGAAGTTTTTAAGGTCAGGCTTGACAAAGTCCTGGCTGGGATGATTTAGTTGGGGATTGGTCCTGCTTTGAGCAGCAGGTTGGACTAGATGACCTCCTGAGGTCCCTTCCAACCCTGATATTCTATGATTCTATGGCCCCAGATATGGTGATCAGTTAGACCCAGAGCATGTGGGCAAAACTCATCTAGGAAAGAATTCTCTTTAGTAACTCAGAGCCCTCCCACTCTACTGACCCATCTCTAGCCATTGGAGATATTTGCTAATAGCAGTCATTGATGGGCCATATGCCGTTTAGCCAATCATTCCATCCCCTCCATAAAATAAGCAAACTTACTCTTAAAACAAAAGTCAGGTTTTTTGCCCTCACTACTTCTTTAGGTAGGCTGTTTCAGAACTTCGTTCCTCTGCTGGTTAGAAACTTTTGTCTGATTTCAAGCCAAAACTTATTGATGGCCAGTTTATATCCATTTGTTGTTGTGTCAACATTGGTCCTTAAATAACTTTGTTGTTTTTGTTTAGGTCCTCCAACAAAACAGATGGTCGATGGACACCTCAGCCAGCATCTCCAGATCCTGGATTTAATTGCCTTAATGACCTTCTCTATATGCACCCTTCTATGCGATCTCACAGCCCTGAGCCTTATAACATTCTGCAACCTCTCTCTATAAAGAACAGGACTAGAGTGCCGCTGTCCTGCACTGAGGACACCAGATTCTCCCCAGAAATATTAAATGCAGTAATACAGGTGAGGGACATTTATTACTCCAGAGGCATCTTTATTGTTAAACTGGCAAAATACTGAAACACTAAGTGAGAGGAGCAGCTCAAAACACACAAGTTTCCAGATGACACATTCCTGTAAAGCCCTCTTCCCTGCCTTTCCACTGTGCTTACGTATATTCAGGGCTGAGAGCACGAAACTTTTGTGGCATCTTGAACTCACTGAGAATGAGAATTCTTCACAACTGCTTTAAAAGTTCTTGAGAGAGACAAGTGGGTGAGGTGTAATATCTTTTATTGGATCAACTTGAAAGAGAAACTTTTGAGCTTCAGTGAGCTCTTTTTCAGGCCTGTGGAGTTTGAAAGCTTGTCTCCTTCAAGCAACAGACAGTTGTCCAGTAAAAGATATTACCTCATCTACCTTCTCTCTCTCATATGGTGAGACCAACATGGCTACAACAATATTGGAAAACTTTAAAGTTATTTTCAGTTTAAAAGACATATTTGAACGTAGACCAAAAAACAAACAGGAGGACCTCTATGAAGAAACTACTCCAAAGTGGTAGCAATCAGAGTGACATGATTTTGGGAGTCACAGGGATGAGCATGGTTAGCCACAGATCTGCCCCACTTCTTTACACTGCTGGTACTAGAATTTGGTTTTGTGTGAACTTCACAGAATTTCTTTGGAGATTGTAAAGCTTTGTATTTGAAACAGAGCATCACTTCCTGATCCTACAGTGAAGTCCCACTAAATTTGTGACATCACACTAACATTATATATATATACTCATATAAATGTGAGTGTTGAAGCATACTCCAGTACATATGTCCCTTTGTAACACAGCAGTCTGCATGTTCTGCTACCTAAAATAAACCTAAACTTAGTGCTAAATTAAGATGTTTTTTAACACACAAGATCAGAGTTAGTTTGTGATCCACTGTCACTGAATTGGCTCAGTTTAAGTGTCTCCAGAGTTATGTTGGTCAAGGGATTGGGAATGGAATAAAGAGCTATCCCACCTCTAAGCCACCAGTTTAAATCCATTCTACATCATAGTGACTGAAAGCTAAGTGACTTGTCCTGTTTGACAAAATTAAGTGGCTTTTGTGAAATGATTGGCCCTGCAGCCCATTCTCATTGGGCAAATATCCTCCCCACAAGCCACTTCATCGATTCTCCACCCTTGTTAGCAGTTTCTGTAGAAAGATCAAGGACTGAGTGCACAGGTGCCGACTTTTCCTTTTCCCTGGGGGTGCTTAGCCCCCACTTTGCCCCACTCCGCCCCTTCCCCCAAGTCCCTGCATTTGCTCTGTCTCTTCTTGCCCTTGCTCCACTTGCTCCAAAGCCCTATCCTTGCTCTGCCCACTCCCCCAGGGCTTACCCTCACTCCACCTCTTCCCGCCCCCACTCCACCCCTTCCCTGAGGCCCTCACCCACCCTCCTGCTCTCTAACCTCCCCCAAATCCCTTTCCCGCCTCCAAACAGCTGTTTGGTGGCTGCGCTGCCCTCATCAGCTGTTTGGCAGTGGTGGGAAACAGCTGTAGCCGGTAGGAGCTGAGCACCCACTATTTTTTTTTTCCCTGGGGTGCTCCAGGGCTGGAGCACCCATGGAGTTGGTGTCTCTGACTGAGTGTATCATAGGGACTGAACTCCCCTCTCACCCGTAGAGATGATCCTTCCAGATCAGGCATTTGAGAATCTCATTGCTGCTTTCTGCGCCAGACCTGTTCTGAGTACAGGCACTAACTTCACTTTTTAAATGTCTTTTGAAGTCACTGGGGTTGTGGAAGAACTTCCTCAAAGATCAGGGAGGTAAGGAGCCAGGAGGGTAGTAGTCTTGATCCCAACAGAAGAATGATTAGCTGGGACTAAGAATATAAATTCAAGTTCACGTACCACAGTTCTATGTTGCATAACTTCTATTGCTCATCAAAACTGTCTCCATTACTTCAGCACCCTATTCCAGAGAGGAGAGCTTGAGGTTTAAATTGAAGCGTGAGGTCTCTTTGGGGATTTAGGGTGGAATGAATATTGTCATGTCCTACTACTGGCTAACTCTGGGTTTTCTGTACCAATCCTTCCCCCCACCCTTGTCCCCGTCCCCCACAGAGTGTACAACCTTGGGAACCGCGTACATTTCCCCTTTCAGACCCAGCATACCAAGCTCTTCTGGAACAGCCAAGTGAAGATGGATGCAAGCAGTCAGGAGACTTTCAACAGTGGGACTCTAGCAACAAGCAGGGTATCAGGACTAACAGTATAGACTCTGGCATATCTAACTCCAGGGAGCCACGTGTTTCAGATATGGACCTGCAAACAGAGGGCAACAGAAGCTTGGAGGTGTTCGCAGACCAGCAATGCTTCCCAGGAAGGCTGTTCAACAACAGATGAACACCTGATTTATGTAATGTGTTATGTTAGGCACATACTTTATTTCAGAATCAAAAGCTTGGCTGATGAGCTGGTTCAGAGGAGCACTGGCAGTGAATGGTGCTGCCATGCGTGAGACCTAGATTCAGCAGCAGATTTTGTGCTCCCACATCCCCAGATTGGGAAGGGTTGGGCACACTGCAGAAATAAGGTGCTGGATCTCTGAGAGGACCGTGCTGTCCAGAAAAAAAAACTTCTGGTTTACTCTGGAGAAAAGGGATCAATTGCCCTGCTAGCAAGAAGGTTAGGTGCTGCAACAGTTGCAGCAGTCCAGGATAATGCAGAGAGAGATGGTGGGTTTAAAAAAAAAAAAAGAAAGAAAGAAAATCAAACAATAGGAAACCAAATTGGCTGTTTTAACTTTAATTGTTTGATATTCAAACATCTGTATCTTGAAAGGGTGCCCCCTGGCTGCACATCCAGTCTTCAGTGGCTTTTTGTCTAGTGTATCATGGTGGAGCAGGAATAGGAACAGCTTTCCAAGAGATCAACTGATAAACATCTGAAAAGGTATGGGGAAGTCTAACAGTGCTGCATGGCTTTTATTTTTAAATGCAGCTATGAAAGCAAATCCTTTCTTGAGAGTATGTGAAAAGCAGGTTCCCTTGGCCTTGCACAACTGACGTTTGTATCAATTGCCTTCAAATAAATTACAAATCATTTTCATGCTGTGGATGTTTTCATTTATTTAGTGTATATTCTCACTGTAATGAAACTGACAGGATGGATGGAGATCAATCTCTAACTTGTTCACAGCTTTTTCCCAATTGTTCTCTATCATGGATCTTAGCTGGCAAGCCCCTGTAAAGCAAAACTACTGGGGAAAGAAAATACCATAGATTCACTGTACAATGGGGGCACAGCTCCCAACTATCAGAGGGTAGGAAGGGTGTTGAGCCATTTTTGGGGAGCCCTTCTGGAAAATGATGGGTCAGAAAGCTGCCTTTCCAGAACATGTTGTACTTTTTAATACCAACATTTAGAAAGGGGGCTTGGAAATGTGTTACGGTAACACAGTGGTAATATGTTCAACTTTGTTTGACATGCATCCTCCTTTTTACTTTCCCACTTCGAATCTCTGCCCTTTGCAGATGGTATGTTTACATCCCAGGACTAATGGAACTAAACATTTAGCCCACTTTTTTTATGAACCAGTTTGAAAAATAGCTTACTCATTGTGCTGCCATTATAAATAGTCTATAAGGACAGTATTTCTAAGTTATTCCTGGATAGCTGGACATCATTGCTCTTCTGAGTTTCCAGTGGTGTCCTTGCAGGTATTCTCTCCTCTCCTGAGCTGGGACATTCAGGAGGAAATAGGAATATAGGAAAGCAATGATCAAAATAGGGACTGTATGTATGTACAATGGGACCCAAATCCTGATTAGGGCCTCTGAATGGTTCTGTAATAAAAGTATTAAATAAAATAGCAGTCAAATAGAAGGGCTACCATACTGAAATTTTGGAGGGTAAACTTGGATGAGTAAACAGTAACCTGTTTAAAAGGCAGTGCCACCACCTATCAGCTGCACCAAGCATAACTGGCTTTGCATTTAACAATGCAGTTGTATCCTATCCCACATCTAGTGTGCAGTTCATTGAGATCTGATGGAGTCTCCATAGCTGCTGTAATGGGCTATAAGTGGCAGTAACTCACTTTGTTCCAGAAAAGCAGCAAAGTGAAATATAAAGGCAATGAGAAGAGGGATGGCTAAGGAAGCCTCTGGGGAAACATTGTCACATTTAAACCCAATTCCCCTTTCACACCTTTTGTCCCCTTCTTTTGGGTAATTTGAAAATGAGAAATGTGAAATTCTAAGAAACCTACAATCCATCCTGTCAGATTCATATTTTTTCATAAGTTGATTATAAGCAACAAGCACAGAAACATTTAAGAGTTCTCCCACAGACTGTCATCTTTTGTGTAATTGCTCTATATGTACTTTTCTCCCTGTCTTTGGCATTTTTATTTTTGTGGTGTTTTGAGTGGATGGATGTTCTGTGGATGAAGAAACATATTAGCAAACTAACTCTGGGACCGTTTAAAGGGGCAAAATCTGTTTGGAAAGATGTTTCACAATAATGACTTCAAAGCACATCTGACTAAATGCTATGGTTATGAAAGCAAAATAAAACTTGAGGTTTCTAGCAATCTATTGGCCAAGTCTTGCTTTTTTTCCTGCAAATGTATGCATTCCCACTTTTGTTCTCTTAACATTATGGTATCTGATTACCTGATCCTACACAGCCATTATGAGCACACAATCTGAGTTAAGAATGACTTCCTTTGTCAAATAGAGGAAGGTCCCTAGTTGCTCTGCCCTGTCTGAGATTAACTAGATGGTAGCAATGAAGACAACTACTTTGTGTCACGTTCCTGCCCTATTGATCAAAATAAGGGACACTCTTTTAGTATGAGAATAGCATACTTGGATGGCTGGTGCAATCAAGAGAGAGAGGTTTTTTTAAGGACTCCTACTCAAAAAGTGGACAGGAGGGAGAAGACTTTTCCTTTTTATGGTGACCTTGGTAGAGGAGAAATGCTCTTGTTCGTTGTTAGTGATTGCTAAAATCAAACTCTACACACACCTATGTATACTGTCATTTGGCCACTTTATATGTGTAGCTGGTTAGACTCAAGCTTCCTCTAGACCAGCGGTTCTCAAACTTTAGCAACCCGAGGACCCCCGTTTTGATTTAAAATTTTTCACAGATCCCCAAGCTGGCTTCTAATTTTCCCTGGGGGTGCTCAAGCCCCACCCCTACTACACCCCTTCTCTCAAGATCCTACCCCTGCTCCACCCCTTTCCGTCCCCTCCCCAGAGCGTGCCCCGTTCCCGCTCCTCCTCCTCCCTCCCAGTGCCTCCTGCACTCTGCTGATAAGCTGTTCCACGGCATACAGGAGGCACTGGGAGGGAGGGTGGAGGAGTTGTTCAGTGGGGCCAATGGCCCCGTTGACTCATGGACCCTCTGAAGGACCCCAGTTTAATAACCACTGGTCTAGACCATTAGAAACGGTTGGACCATATGTCATAGGAAAGGTCATTTCTGCTAAATTGCAAAAGATTCAGATTTAGCCTGTGACCTAATGTCATGAAGTGATAATCTCCATACAGGTTATACACACGATTCCAAGTTACTAGATTTCAGTTAAGGTCTGTATCACTGAGCAGGAAGGAATTCCCACCACTTAGAGATGGATCCACAGTGAGATTTTGTGAGGAATGAGTTCTGACCATTTCCCCTTCCTTAGCCTATAGTACCTATGTGACCTTTATTAATAATTATAACGCCATAAGGGACCATTGCAATTATCAAGTCTGATCACCTGTATAACACAAATCATAGGACTTCTCTGAATTAATTCCTGTTTGAACTAGAGCAGATCTTTGTTAGAAAAGCATCCAACCTTGATTTTATCGATTTCCAGAGATGGAGAATCCGCCATTACCCTTGATAAACTTTTCCAAAGGTTGATTTAACTCTCACAGTTAAAACATTTCCACCTTATTTCTAATCTGAACTTGTCTGGATTCAATTTCCATCCACTGGATCTTGTTATATCTTTACTAAATGGAAGACCCTTTATTATCAAATTTTTCTTTCCCCTGTAGGTACTCATAGATTGAGATCAAGTCACCCCTTAAACATTTTTATAAGATAAATAGACTCAAGCTCCTTGAGCCTAACACTATAAGGTATGTGTTCTAATCCTTTACTCATACTCATGGCTCTTCTCTGAACTGTCTCCAATTTATCAACATCCTTCTTGAACGGTGCACACCAGAACGAGACATAGTATTCCAGAAGCAGTCACACTTTTGCCAAAAACAGGTAATAGAAACTCCCTACTCCTACTCAATGTTTCTCTGAAATTCCAAGGATCACATTAGGCCTTTTGGCCACAAGGTTGCACTAGGACCTCATGTTTAGCTGATTACCCCAAGTCCTTTTCAGAGTCATTGCTTCCCAGGGTAGACTTCCCGGGCTATAAGTTTGTCCTACATTCTTTGTTCCCAGATGTATATGTTTATATTTGACCATACTAAAATGTATGTTGTTTGCTCCCCCATCTTACCAAGTGATCCAAATCAGTCTGTATGAATAACCAGTCCTCTTCATTATCACTTTCTCAATCTTTGTGTCATCTGCAAATTTTATCAGTAATGATTGTTTTCTTCCAGGTCATTGATAAAGATATTAAATAGCATAGAGCCAAAACCTGATTCCTGCAGGATCCTATTAGAAAAACACCTGCTTCATGACTCCCTATTTACAATTACATTTTGAGATCTATTAGTCAATTGCATCCGTTTAATGTGTGCCGTGTTGATTCTGTATAGTTCTAGTTTCTCAGTCAAAATGTTTTGTAGTACTGAGTCAAATGACTTACAACAGTCTAAATATACTACATTAACACTGTTACCTTTTCACCCAAACTTGTAATCTCATCAAAAAGATAGTTAGTTTGACAGGATCTACTTTCTATAAACCCATGTTGTCTGGTATTAATTATATTACCCTTTTATTTTTTTAGTTTTTAGATGGATTATTGGCCCCAAGCTATTTAACATTTTTATGAATGGCCTAGAAGAAAACAAAATCATTACTGATAAAACTAATTAGGTTTACCCCATTCCTCAATTTCTGTATCATCTCCAAATTTTTAAGATAGAACTTTATGAATGGGGTTCTTTGACATGGTTGCTTGTGGTAGCATGGGACTGGACTCCATGACCCAGGAGGTTCAGTCTAGTCCTTTGTTCCTATATATCAGCCATTCATTTTTTTACTTTCTTCCAGTCTCTGGAACTTCCCCCATGTTCAAAGACTTTTTTCAAAATCAGTAGTATGGTCCAGCTCTTTAAAAACTCTCAGATGCAAGTTGAGTGGACCTTGCTGATTTTAAAAATGTCTAACTTTAGCACCTGCTGTTTAACATCCTCATATGAGTTATGGAATAGAAAGTGTTTCATCATGTGATATGATTACATAATCTGGATTTTCCCAAATATGGAACATATATTTAACACCTCTGCCTTTTCTGCGTTATTAACAATTCCTCCATTCCCATCTAGTAATGGTCCAATACCGTTAAGATTCTTTTTGTTCCTAAAATACCCATCCTCCTTATTGATCTTAACTCACTGGCTGCAGATTTCTGCTTTTGCTTCCCTTATCAGTCTTCTACATTTCTTAAATTCTGATTTATATATTTGTGTGTGTGTGTATTAATAGCTGCTTTCACTTCACCATGGCTGATTCCTAATAATTGTTATTGGTCAAGAACCAGTGGCAGGTCTAATCACATCAAGCTCCTACTGGCGAAAAATCAGCATGGAATTCAGTCCCTCCATGCCAGAAGGAGGGGTGATAAGCAGGGAGACTGCTGATTGGGTTGCAGGAGACTGAATCCTATTCTCCCCTTAGTAATTCATATGATGGAGAATAATGTTCACGTGGTAAAGAACCTTCTTCGAGTGCTTGCTTATGTTGATTCCAGTTAGGCATGCGCGCATAGTTCACAGTCGGAAAGTTTTTCCCCTAGCAGCACCCATCGGGTTGGCTGTGGAGCCCCCTGGAGTTCCATGGTGCTCAATATATGACCCTGCCGACCCGGTGCCTCCTCAGTTCCTTCTTACCACCTGTGACAGTTGTTGGAACTGCGGTAGCTTACTTTCGCAAGTGCTCCGCTAGTTCTTCTATAGCTCAGTGTATATAGTTTTCATAGTTTCATAGTTTTAATAATTTATAGCTTATAGTTACTTAAGTCTTAGTGTATAGCAGTCGGGGTGGGGGGTTCCCCACCTTCCCCACCCCAACTTTCCTGTTCCCCCTTGGGACTCGAGCATGCCTCGATCCCAAGGATTTAAACCCTGCAAGTCTTGCCACAAGCCCCTGCCAACGGGCGACCTCCATGACTCTTGCTTCAAGTGTCTAGGGGAAGTACAGGGGGGAGGGATAGCTCAGTGGTTTGAGCATTGGCCTGCTAAACCCAGGGTTGTGAGTTCAATCCTTGAGGGGGCCATTTAGGGATCTGGGGCAAAAATTGAGGATTGGTCCTGCTTTGAGCAGGGGGTTGGACAAGATGATCTCCTGAGGTCCCTTCCAACTCTGATATTCTATGATTCTACACCAGACAGACCAGTGCCAGACCGGTGCCAGATTTGCAATGGGTTCCGTCCCAGAACTAAAAAGGAGTAGGACTTTCGTTTAAAACAGCTCCTCATGGAGGCGGCTCTGAGACCTCAGCCCACCTTGGCATAGCAGGATCTGGTGCCAAGTTCTTCTGTGCGGAGCGCTCTGTCCTCCGTAAGAAAAGCGATGCTGAGGAAGGACTATGGGCACAGAGATCCTCAGCACCATTGCTCCCAGGCACTGAAGCCGGTGGAGACTGCACGGCACCAGTCTCACTCCCTGGTGCTACAGCAGCGGCACCAGAAGGAAACAGGACAGGGACCAACCCCCTACACTGAAGTCTGTTGCCCTGGAAGTCACCACTGGGGTGCATCCTACAGAGGAGCACTCAGCGCCAAAGGTTCAGGAGCTGGCACCGTCTACATTGGCCCCGCAATTTCTTTAAAATACAGCCAGCTCTCCTGGACTCCTTTCCCCCTCATGTTATTCTCCCTGAGGAAGTCAAAGTCTGCTTTTCTGAAGTCCAGGGTCCGTATTCTGCTGCTTTCCTTTCTTCCTTGTGTCAGGATCCTGAACTCTACCATCTCATGGTCACTGCCTCCCAGTTTCCCATCCACTTTTGCTTCCCCTACTAATTCTTCCCGGTTTGTGAGCAGCAGGTCAAGACGAGCTCTGCCCCTAGTTGGCTCCTCCAGCACTTGCACCAGGAAATTGTCCCCTACATTTTCCAAAAAATTCCTGGATTGTCTGTGCACTGCTGTATTGCTCTCCCAGCAGATATCAGGGTGATTGAAGTCTCCCATGAGAACCAGGGCATGCGATCTAGTAACTTCTGCGAGTTGCTGGAAGAAAGCCTTGTCCACCTCATCCCCCTGGTCTGGTTGTCTATAGTAGACTCCCACCACAACATCACCCTTGTTGCTCACACTTCTAAACTTAATCCAGAGACTTGTTGTGATCCTGATTCTCATTCACAACCGCCTTCCTGATGGAATCCGGATTGAGTATCGTATGGATGGCCAACTCCTCAATCTTTGACATCTCCAAACAAAATCTAAGATCACAAGAATTGGCATCACTGACCTTCAGTATGCAGATAACTGTCATTCTTGCACACACACAGGCCGATCTGCAAAGCACCCTAAATCTTTTTGCAGATGCCTATCACAGCCTGGGTGTCTCCCTCAACACTGGGAAAACCAAGGTACTCTACCAGCCCTCACTTGCACAAACTATTCTTTGTACTCCACAAATCACCATCAGTGGAGAACCCCTGAAAAATGTGGACCATTTCCGTACCTTGGCAGCCACCTCTCCCTAACAGCCAACATTGACACAGAAATTGAACACAGGATCTGCTGTGCCAGCACATCTTTTGGAAGACTACTCAAACAAGTACTCAATGATAGGGATCTACAAACAGATACTAAGATCTCGGTTTACAAGTCAGTTGTCATCCCCACCCCTTCTCTATGGGTGTGAGACATCTCAAGGGACTGGAGTGGTTCCAGCAGCGCTACCTCAGGAGGATTCTCAGGATCAGCTGGGAAGACTGACGCACTAACATCAGTATTCTCTCTGCAGCCAACATCAGCAGTATAGAAGCGCAGGTCATGAAATACAAACTCCGCTGGGCTGACCACTATGTACGTATGCCTGACACTCGCCTCCAGAAGCAAGTACTCTTCTCCCAGTTAAGTCAGGGAAGAATGGCTCACAGAAGGCAGCGGAAGCGTTTTAAAGACATACTGAAAGTACATCTTAAAAAGGGAGGCATCAACCCAACAAAGTGGGAGGACTTAGCACAGAACAGAACGCAGTGGCACCACATCATACAGCAAGCCACACCTCACTTTGAGGAGAACAGATGTGCTCATGAGACAGAGAAACGACAATGGAGGAAAGAAAGGGCACAACACTCCAGCCAAAAACTATGTGTCCTCCAAGATTACATCTTGGTCCGATTGAAGTGAGCTGTAGCTCACGAAAGCTCATGCTCAAATAAATTGGTTAGTCTCTAAGGTGCCACAAGTACTCCTTTTCTTTTTGCGAATACAGACTAACACGGCTGTTACTCTGAAACCAAAGATTACATCTGTCACTTCTGTGGGAAAATCTGCAGGGCAAGAATTGGGCTCCTCAGCCACTTAAAAACTCACCAATGAACCCCCTTGGAAGACATCATCCTCACATCGAGGGATAGCTGAAGAAGATGACCACTCTGTAAAACCATCCAGGCCAACACAAGGACCCTATGGCAGACCCCGGCCTCCATCCCTCCCACAGGAAAGGGTGTGGAGAAGAAATACTTCGTCCCATCTAAGGGGTATTCATGCCTCTACACCCACCCACAGCCCTGCTCGTTGGTGGTGGCTATGGTGAACAAATGAGAGAGGCAGGGGCAGCAGGGTCCTACCCCCAAATCAAAGGAGTCCACGCGGCTGGACCTTTTGGGATGCAAGGTCTACTCTACCAGGGGTTTGAAACTCAGGATTGCCAACCACCAGGTAATCCCGAGCAGGTACAGCTTCAACTCCTGGAACTCCATGCTAAAGTTCAGGGTTCTGGTACCCGCAGAGTCCAGGGAGGAGTTTGGGCTATTGTTGAGGCGGACAAGGCAGTGGTACGGATCTCGTTACAGGCCTCACTGGATGCTGCAGACGTGGTGGTGTACACCCTGTCCTCTGACATCACTGTGAGGCGTAGCTCATGGCTCCAGGCCTCGGGGCTGCCAACCGAGGTGCAACAGACCCTCCAGGACCTGCCATTTGATGGGGTGGGCCTGTTTGCAGAGCAAACAGACTCCAGGCTGCATAGCCTTAAAGACTCTAGGGCTACACTGAAGTCATTAGGGGCGCATACCCCGGCCACTCAGCGGAAACACTTTAAACCTCAGCCCTCACAGTGCCCCCACCAGCCAAGCCCTAGACAGGACTACTCTATGAAGCATGGTAGGAACGGCAGGCGCAAGACGTCCCAGCCCTCATCTAACTGGGGCCAGGCGTGCACTTCCTCAGGCTCTAAGCAGGCTTTTTGAAGGTGTGCCCAGGGACGACATACCAGCCACTGGACCGGATCCTCGCCCCTGCTTCCTGAATCATTTATCCCACTTCTACCATGCTTGGTCCCAAATAACAACGGACCGCTGGGTTCTTTGCACAGTAGAAGTGGGATATTCTCTCCAATTCTGCTCCTCCCCCCTTCCCTGTCCCTCTTCAGGGACACTTCTCACAAGCATCTCCTTGCACAAGCAGTGCAGACTCTCCTCGCCGCAGGGGCAGTGGAGGAGGTTCCTCAGGAGCTAAGGGGCAAGGGATTCTACTCCCATTATTTCCTAATTCCCAAAGCCAAGGGGGGAGGGTGGGTCTCAGATCCATTCTAGACCTGTGAGGACTCAATGGATTAATGAGAAATTTGAAGTTCTGCATGGTCTCCTGGTACGCTGCCCTCGACCTCAAGGATGCATACTTCCACATAGCCATACGCCCTGTTCACAGACGGTTCCTCAGGTTTGTGGTCAACCACAACCATTATCAATTCACAGTCCTTCCCTTCAGCCTGTCAACAGCCCCCTCCCAAGTATTCACCAAGTGCATGTTGATTGTAGCAGTCTTCCTCTGTCGAAGGCAGGTGCAGGTATACCCGTACCTCTACGACTGGCTGCTTCAGGGGCGCTCTAGGGATCAGGTAGATGAGCAGATCCACTTTGTGAGATCCACCTTTGACTGGCTGGGCCTTGTCCTTAACAAGAGCAAGCTTTAAACTCAAAGGATAGTTTATCGGGGCAGTGCTGGACTGGGGTCAGGCCAGGGCGTTCCTGCCGGAGGCCTTCTTCCAAGCAATGCTGGAGATCATAAAAGGCTTCAGACGGTACCCCACCACCACAGCACGGGGCTGACTGAGGCTTCTCGGTCATAGGGCGTCTTGCACATATATGGTTCAGCACGCCAGGATGCGTCTCAGACCTCTCCAAGCTTGGCTCACGTAAGCTTATCGCCCAGTGCTTATCATGACAGTCTGGACTTAGTGGTCAGCCTTCCGGTGCAGGTCCTCCAGTCCCTCGGCTGGTGGCTCAACCTGCAAGACGTGTGCAAGGGAGTCCCTTTCCACAGGCCCCAGCCCTCCCTGTCCCTGGTAACAGACGTGTCAGCACTGGGGTGGGGCGTGCACCTGGGGGACCTTCAGATGTAGGGTCTCTGGTCCCAGGACGAGCTCTTGCTCTACATCAACATCAAGGAGTTGAGGGCTGTACGGCTAGCGTGCCAAACCTTCCAGGCTCACCTGTAGGGTCAGTCCGTGGGAGTCATGATGGACAACACAACTGCAATGCTTTATATAAACAAGCAGGGCGGGGCCCCTTCCTCTCCCCTATGTCGGGAAGCCCTCCAGCTGTGGGAGCTCTGCATAGCCCACTCCATTCACCTGGAGGCGATGTACCTCTCAGGTTCACAGAACAAGCTGGCGGACTACCTCAGCAGATCCTTCCACAACTACAAGTGGTCCATCCGGACAGACGTCATTCATACCATTTCCCATTTCACAACCAGGACATTTTCCTGCCTGTTTTTTACCCTAAACCTCATGCAAGCAGCTGGGAACAAAGACTCCACTCACTGGACGTTCAACAGGCGCTTGCATTTTACATCAAGCGCACGGAGCTGTTCCGAAAGTCAAACCAGCTGTTCGTGGCGGTGGCAGACCGTATGGAAGGTCTTCCGGTCTCGTTGCAGAGGATCTCATTGTGGATCAACTCCTGCATCCGCACCTCTTACGAACTGGCCAATGTTCCAGCCCTGGCACTCTCAGCGCATTCCACAAGGGCGCAGGCCTCCTCGATGGTGTTCCTGCCCAGGTGCCAATTCAAGAGATCTGCAGGGCGGCAACGTCATCCTCGGTGCACACTTTTGACGCTCACTGTGCCATTACCCAGCACACTAGAGATGACGCAGTTTTCGGCAGAGCAGCGATCCAGTCTGAGATTCCATAAGTCCGACCCCACTTCTGAGGTAAGGCTTGGGAGTCACCTAACTGGAATTGACATGAGCAAGCACTCGAAGAAGAAAAAACTGTTACTCACCTTCTCATAACTGTTGCTCTTTGAGATGTGTTGCTCATGTCCATTCCAAACCCACCTGCCTTCCCCTCTGTTGGAGTAGCTGGCAAGAAGAAACTGAGGAGGTGTCGGGTCAGCAGGGTCATATATTGAGTGCCACAGTGGCACCACTCCAGGGGGGCTCCACAGCCGACCCGATGGGTGCTGCTGGGGAAAAACTTTCCGATGAGACTGCATGCAGCGCACACACACCTAACTGGAATCGACATGAGCAACACATCTCAAAGAACAACAGTTATAAGAAGGTGAGTAACTTTTTTTCTCCAGACTGCCCTTAATGGGAATAGCTGGGTAATGATGGTGGTTTGAAGATGAAACATGGTCATCCAAAGACAATCACTACTCAGACTATCTCAGTACTTACCCTGTGAAAACAGACCTTGTACTACAGCTAAACTCATTAACTTGAAGGGATGATGAGTTGAGACTCAACTTCGCTTTTTAAACCTTATAGCTGTGACAGTTAACATGTCCTCCAATGCAGTGCACTAAAGAAGTGGAGAGTAAACCATTTCACAGCTTTTCCTCACCACTCAGCATGCAGACTCCCTCTTTTCTTCTAATCTCCCCTAAACTAAGGCCCTTTCCACAAAAATCACCCAACCTCCCCACAACATTTTATTCCCTATGCTAGTTCCAGGACAGTTTTCTCCTAGGTAACCCGCAGAATTCACTTACATCGCCTCCATAAATCCCTGCTGTTACTAGTAATGAGAGGTCGCCTCAGGAGGTACAGGGCAGAATCAGTGAGGGTTTCTGGAAGCAGGGTGGATTTGGGGGTTGTTCCTGGCAAGGATCCCTACTTGGTCCCTCTTTCCACCACTTCAGGAAACCCTCATCTCCCACACAAGTATCTCACTCTGTAAATCTGCCATTTGCTAAGCAGTACAGACCAGTGGTCTAACTTTCAGAAGGGCAGAGCACCCACAAATCTAATTTGTCAATGGAAGATGCAGGTGTTCAATACTTCTGAAAATGACCTAATTGACCTAGTAATGACCTAATTCTATGGGTTAAATTATGAGATCACCTTGGCCTAAACAAACCATATTTCTATAGCTACTATAACTGTAAAGAGAGAATCTGAAAGTAGTTGCAAGAATAAAATGGGACAAAACTAGCCTGTGGGACTCTAGCTCTAGAATTAAATGTATTTAGGATAGCAGTGTAATTGCTGACAGTGTTTTGTTTTGTTTTTTTTTATTGTTTTTCCTTACTCCTATTTGAACACTTGCTGTGAATGTAGTTTGGCCTGTGTGTTGTGCACTACATGCTCTAAGAATTTGCTAATCATAGAATATGATTAATACCACATTTTGCTTCCTGACTGGATGACAGAAACTTTGTTGTTGTTGTTTTTTAAAAAGGCAGGTATATCTGGTTGGACAGGGAGCCTAGACTGATTCAAAAAATTTGACAGTTCACATTAGGATGTGGGTAGCGGCATGAACAGCCATTACTCAGACATTGGTGCGAATCCCAATCTATGGAAAAGGACACTAATATGGTAGCGTCAACCTGCTATCTTGAACACAAGAGAATGATTATGAATACTCTTGCACTATTCACTTAACTCAGTTTAGGAGCATGGTTCCAACAAAGTTATCTGAAAAAAATCTCTGCTTTAGTGACATCTAGTGGTCAGAAGTATCCATGCCTATCAGGCTTACGCTTTGTCTACATGCAAATTTGCATCTATTTCATTAAACAGTTTAGTTTAGGTGGTACAACTCCCTGTGTGGACACTCTCTATTTCTGAGTGGCTTATTTGGTTTAGTTTAAACCTGTTCCTAATTGATTTCCGCTAAACTAAAATAATCCTGATGTAAATTGAAATAAGAGGGATTGCCCCTGTTTAAGTTCACATCTTTAGGCCTGGGCTACTCTGAGGGGGGGGTTCAAACTAAGATACTTCAACTTCAGCTACGCGAATATCTTAGTTTGAGTTACCTGGCTGTCCTCACATGGGCTCCCCCATTGACTCCGCTTACTCCTCCTGCCGAGGTGGAGTACAGGCGTCGATTCGGGGATCGAGTTATCGCATTTAGACAAGACGCAATAAATCGATCCCCAATAGATTGATCACTACCCACGAGCCAGCGGGTAGTGAAGACGTACCCTTAGTTAGGCTTGGTTGATGCTACACAGTTAGGTTGACCTAAGCTGCCTTAGGTTGACCTAACTATGTCAGTGTCTACACTACAACCTTGCTCCCACCAATGTGATCTACTGTACCTCCATGAGAGGTGCAGGGCTTATGTCAGGTAGTTAGAAGCCAGACATTGGCTTTGGGCTATCTTGTCAATTTCACGGCTCTGCTGGCACTGTGAAATTGACAAGAAAGTCAGTTCCCCAGCTGGGTTGCTTCTGGGTCTCCGCTCTAAGCTGGGCTTCTGGCTTGGGTGGCCACCCATGATCCCTGCTTCCCCCCCAGAGCATGACAGCCAACTGGACTCCAGGTGTGGATCTCCCTGCCGGAGGCAAGAAACCCCAGGCAGCTGCCCCTTCCCTGGCTGGGAGCTGTGCAGAGCTGAGAGCCCTGGCACCCAGTCCCCCACATAGTCCCCTCTTCAGTTGGTGGAAGCACTCCTGGTGAAGATGCACACCACCGCCAGGAGGAGGATAGTGTGAACATCAGCCACCGCAGTCATAACAGTGCAGACATGCCTTTAGACTGATATATTGGTGTAGACAAGCCCTTAGTAGACAGCACCCAGCTGACTATGGTGAGGTGGTCTGTCTGAAAGGCAGTGGCAATAAGCTTTAGGTTCAATTTCCATTGTGTTTGTGAATGTAACTTCGCACACACACACAGTTTACGGTCTATAAGCTATGTTATTCAGCAACCATTAAAACTGAATATCTACTTACCATCCAAAGCAATGCAGCCAGTTTATTCTCATGTGTACAAAGAGGAGGTTTCCAAATGAGCTTCAGACTGTCTTCACACTGAATAAAAGGTCTTGAAGCATTTTATAAAGGTGGTGGCTGTCATTCTAACTTCTCACACTGGGGATAATGAGAGAGAGGAAACAGAAGTTAAGAACCAAATTTTCAAGTGTCCCCTATTTTTGGATGCCCAACTGGACAGTGAGGCCTGAATTTCAGAGATGCTGAACCCTACAGCTTATATTGAGTTGGAACAGCCGTTACACAACTTTTCTGAAAATTGGGCCTTGGTGGGGTCTAATGCTGGGCACCCAAAAGTAGTGAACTTTTTTTTTAAATAAAAGACATGCTTTTGTCAAGGAGTCTTGCTGGTGTGAACAGAATATACGTCTCCTAGCTCCGAGTCCCCTTTTCTAACCACTAAGTTCTCTCCAGTGCTCAGCCAAAGTAACTGAGCTTGATGGTAAGAATTGCTATGGGTGGCGGGGGGCGGAAGAAGGATTCTTCCCTCATCCATATCCATACTGTGAAGGCGGTGTAGAAGCTGAGATATTCCACAGCAGTATGCTATCCTAGTGGCCTGAGTAGCCTCTGACCTTATGTGAGTTTATGGTTCCCACCACCCATGGGAGTGAGAAGAACCACCAAATGCAGTATAATGTAGTAGATGATTTTCTGCCTCCTCAACTACCCTTGCAAATAGTAATGTAAGGGTGACCTCTTAAGACGTGGCGTAACCTACCCCTGCACAGCAAAACCACATAATTCCAGAATCCCCTTCATATCTGCAAATGAAAGGGCAGAATGGGCTCTTTTGACGTATGTATTAGGACTGGGGAAAATAAAGCAACACCCTTTAATTAGTTCAGCACTGATACTCTAATCCCATGTTGCCAGTGCTTGTGATTTTATTGTAAGCTTGGCAATATTTGATTTCCTTAAAACCCCAGCTTCTGAAGTCAAGTAATTACATGAGAATCTCAGATTTCATTTTAAAAAGAAAATAAAAGTTTGTGGAGAAGACATGAGCTGAGTGCATCCTAATGGCTCAGAAACCAGAAGAAAGATTTTTTTTTTAATCTTATGATTTCTTGGGACCTGATTTATAATTCTCAAATGCTTAAGGTTAGCACTAATACAAATATCATGAAGGAAGCTGTAGTGGGGCAGTTGCCCCACTCCTGGAGAACAGGGATTGAAAGCAGCCAAGCTAGGCTGATTGGGGAAGCAGCCACAGCTGTGGCCAGCTCACTTAGGGCCCAGCTGGCCCTGATCAGAGGGCTGGGGGCCAGGAGCTGAAAGAGTCTCACTCTAGCCCTGGAGTGGGAAGGGCTATAGCTGCCTGAGAGGAAGGTACCTGAACTGGAGCAGTGCTGGGGAATAGGGCAAGGGAGCTTGGGAGTTCCAGCCTGGTAAAACCCCAGGCTACAGGCCTTGCTGAAGGCCTATCAAAGGTACTAGGGCTGCAGAGATACAGCTAGACAAAGGCATCAGGTCCCACCCCCTTACCAATGATGAGTGGCCATTACAAACTGCAGTCTGCCCCAGTGAGCGGGGGCTAGATGATGACTGGCAGCACCTACTGAGGTAAGGTGGGTTTAGAGGGTTGGGGGTTCCCCTGGGAGGGGAAACCCAGAATAAGAGGGTACTGCTGGGGGCTGAACCCCGAGGTAAAGAGGCACCTGGGTCCGGGAGGGACACGGGGCCAGCAGCAGGTGAGACACCAGCCTGCAGAGGGCACTCCATATGCTGGAAAAGAGCTAATTCCCAGACAACCAGCAGGAGACACCACACCAGTGAGTCTTCACCTCGCTACAGAAGCCCAAAGGGGTACTCCCCACCTGCCAACTGGGATTTCAATGTCATAGTTAACCATCTCTTGTGACCAATCCAAATAGACCAGAAGAGATCAATTTGCCTATACCCTCTAAAGTAAAATTTAGTTCAGGCTGGGACTAGCTTTGTTGTCATGAGAAAAACTGCAGACGATCTTGGAAAATGCCCTGTAGCAAAATCAGAACAGCATTTTCAGTTCATCAAGATTGCAAAGCTCTAAGATGTCACATCAAACATCTTCTCTCATTACCCGCCAACAGAAACATGAAATACTTAGCACTTTTACAGCATTTTCCTTTTTCAAAGCACCATGCAACCCTACTTCAACCTCTCTTAGAAAACTAACCTTAGCAGCAAAGAACTCTCTCATGATCTGAAAAGGCCAAGAGTCTCATACTTTTAAGTGAATAGAAATATATCAGACCCTCTGCTC
This sequence comes from Lepidochelys olivacea, assembly GCF_965140295.1. Taxonomy (NCBI): domain Eukaryota; kingdom Metazoa; phylum Chordata; order Testudines; family Cheloniidae; genus Lepidochelys; species Lepidochelys olivacea. The sequence continues at coordinate 267,687,847 of NC_140412.1, read as the reverse complement.
AATGCTTGTTGTGAAGAAAATCACCCTCTGATGAAAGTTCCTCGGTTAATTCTATTTCTCCTGGGAGCTTCCACAAGGTATCATCGTTGTCCATAAATGTCACCATGGATGGGGAGGATTGCTCCCTGCCCCTACTTTTTGGCCCTTGCCCTGCCCCAGCTCCCTGTGTCCCTCCTCTCCCCTCCAGCCACCAAGAGATTCCACTGCTCGCCTCACCACCCCGCTTGCTCACTCCCTCAACCGCCAGCCACTCGCTTCCTCATCCTTCCACTCGCCTCGCTTCCCTACCAGATACCCACCCACCCACCTCCTCACCAGATCCCCCTGCCTGCCCATTGCTCGTCTCCTCACTCTCCTGCCAACCCCCCCACCCACCTCCTCACCCCCTGCCAGATCACCTACCTGCCCATCGCCAGCCTCCTCGGCCCTCCACCCAACTCCTCAGACCCTCGCCAAACCACCCCTACCTGCCCGCCTCCTCCAGACCCCCTGCAACCCTCCCCTGCCATCCCGCCTCCTCACCCCCACCAGACCTTCTCACTCACCTCCTCACTTCTCCACCAGGCCTCCCTCCTTCTTCAGCCCACCACTCACCTCCTCACTCCTCTGCCAGACCCCCCCGCCCGCTTCCTCACTTCCCTGCCAGACCCTACCATGAGACCCCCTCCCTGCCCACCTCCTCACACCCCTCCAGATTCTCCCACTCACTGTGAGATCCTCCTGCTAGCCCCCTCCAGGACTTCCACAGAGGGGAGGGATGGAGAGGAGGAACACTCACCAGGCAGCGGCAGCAACAGCAGGTAGTGGGGGCCTTGGGGAAGGGGCGAAGCAGGGTGGGGAAGAGGCATGGCCACCTTGGCCCAGTGGTGAGTCGGCAGCAGCTGCACTGGGGAGGCTTAGCTTCCCCTGGCCTATTATACCTGCTACCTATGAATGTCACCTACTGAACTCCCACAGCTGTGCTTAGGCAGCCACAGCAGAGGAAATAGCATGTGCTGGAGACAATAGTCTCTTCCCCTCTGTTAGTATTCAAACAACAGGATACAGCAGAACCTCAGATTTACAAACACCTCTGGAATGGAGGTTGTTCGTAACTCTGAAATGTCCGTAACTGAGCAAAACTTTATGGTTGTTCTTCCTAAAGTTTACAACTGAACATTGACTTAATACAGCTTTGAAACTTCTATGCAGAAGAAAAATGCTGCTTTTAACCATCTTAATTTAAATGAAACAAGAATGGTTTCCTTACATTGTCAAATCTTTCCTTTTAAACTTTCCCTTTATTTTTTTCAGTGGTTCACATTTAACACAGTACCATACGGTAACTCCTCACTTAAAGTCGTCCCAGTTAACATTGTTTCGTTATTAGGTTGCTGTTCTATTAGAGAACACACTTGTTTAAGGCTGGGCAATGTTCTAAGGTTGTTTGGCTTGCCCTGCTCCACCCGCCCAGCATTCCAGCCAGGGTTTGGGACACAGGGGCTTACCCCACTCTGCCCAACTGGCATTCCAGCTGGGAAGCGAGCAAGCCCCCGCCCCCTGGCAGGAGCACCAAGTGGGTAGAGTGGGGCAAGTCTCCTTGCCCCAACCCCACTACACCCCTGCCTCAATCAAGCTTCACAATCATCACTGGTGAGTACAGCATTAAATTGTTTAAAACTTATACTGTATATGTATATAATGTCTTTTGTCTAGTGAAAAAAATTTCCCTGGACCCTAACCCCCTCATTTACATTAATTCTTATGGGGAAATTGGATTCGCTTAACATTGTTTCGCTTAAAGTAGCATTTTTCAGGAACATAATTACAATGTTAAGTGAGGAGTTACTGTACTGTATTTGCTTTTTTTGGTATGTACTGCTACCTGATTGGGTAATTCTAGTTCCAAATGAGGTGTGCGGTCGACCGGTCAGTTCGTAACTCTTGTGTTCATAACTCTGAAGTTCTACTGTACTTCATGCAAGGATTAAGAGACAGGCTGTTCGAACCAGAAGCTTCACTGGCAACTGGGAGCCTGTCATAGACTTTAGCGCTAGAGCACCCCCCTTTTGGGTAGGTACAGGTGCTGCTTCTCCCCTCACCAGCTTCCTCTGGAGCAGGGCATGAAAAGAATTGCCTATTTCTAGCTACCAGTATCAGGGAGACAATTCTCTCCTCCCCCAGGTTAACAATAGTCCAAGTGAATAAGGTAAGGTGGAGTAGTGAGTCTTACAGCCTGGTTTAGGTTCATCCTACTCTCCTTGCAAAGCAACTGGTCAACAGCCCCTAAGCTAGGGCTGGGTTCTCTAGGCTTTTATGAGGCTAATGGGCCCATGCTGAGCTTCCTGGGCTCTGAATTAAAGAAAGTAAGGGGAATCCTTCTACTTGTCCAGAAGGCCATCAGCAGCCATATGGTGCATTCAGAAAGCTCTGTGTCCCAGTTATACTTCCCTCTGAGGTGCACCTCCCACTGAGCTTGAATCCCTGTGTGTTTTGGGTTTTTTTAAAGTCCTTCTCCAGGTTCAGCAAGCCTCCTAGGTGCTTTGGGTTGCAGCTGATTGTGCCCAGAGGATCTCATTAACCCCTTCCTGAGGGGGTGGGAACTTCTCCCATCACAGAACTGTTCTAGTTGTTTTATTATTATACTAATTTCTATAGCATTGATACCTAGGACATTGATTCTAGAGACACTAATTACAAAGATAAGTACACAAAACAAAGTTACTCAGTGCTAAATAAATCATATGGGTTTCATATTGTGTCCTGAAGTTCAGCAGCTATGAGCTCTGACTACTCCTGGGGGAATTCTGCACCACTGCACAATGCAGAATTTTGCAAAAATTAATGTTGTTTGCGTAGAATTTCCTTCCCCTGACCCCTGCCCCCCAGAAATGGGCTGCAGAGATGCTGGCTGCCACTAGGGGCCGCTGGACCCAGCAGAGTCCAGTTCACAAATAGAAGACAAGGCCTAGGAGAGGGGAGGGAACTGGAGGGTTCCCAACAGCTGCAGTTCCCAGCACACTCTGAAGGAAGGAGGCAGCAGCATCAGGCTGTTCCTCCCTCTGAATCCCAGAGCTCTGGAGGGCAGAGGGTGTGAGTGTCGGGGCCATGGCTGGCATCTCGGGGGAGGGGAAGATGTAAGTGTCTGGGATGGGGGGGCTGCAGCTAGGTTCTGGAGAGGAGGTGGTGAGAGTGTCTGAACTGGGGGAGGCCTGTGGCTGGGCTCTGGGGCAGAGGGGGTATGAGTGTCTGGCCCCCCGACTTGGTTCTGACAGGGAGGGGCAGAGAAACAGGAACTAGGTTGTCGTAGGGATTTCTTTACCTCTCTGCTCCTGGGGGAATGTTTGTGTGTCTATACTGTGACAGACATAGTTGCTGACAGGTATTTTGAAATAAAATTACCAAAATAATTGAAACTAGTATGACTGTATGGTGTTATTTTGACAAATAAAATTTGCAGAATTTTAAAATATTGTGTGCAGAATTTTTAATTTTTGGCATAGAATTCCCCCAGACTGTTATGGAGAACTAGTTCCACATAAAAGGAGCCTGTCACTAAGTAAGACCTGCCCTCAATGGGGAGGCAAACTCTGCCACAAGAATAGTGGGAGAGGTTAATGGAGTTTTTGCTGTTTTTATGTTCCCATATACTGGGCCAGATCTGCCCTCTGTGCAAATTAGAGCAGCATCTGTTGTTGCAGCTGTGAAGAGCAGGAGTGAAGATGAACTCTGGCCTTTTTTCCCCACTGATGGTGGTTGGGGGTAGGGAGGTGCATAGAACTGCTGTGCTGGCTCGATATCACCAGTGGATTCCTCTCTATGGTAGGAAAATTAGCAGGTAGCTGGTTAAGGTGAAATTACAGCCCCATTGAGCAGTGCAAAGGCCCATATCACAAGAGAATTGGGCCCAGAGTGTTCAAATGGGGAGGATCCAGAAACGAGAGCTTCAGCAGCCTATAGATGAGAAACATCTTTCAGGGAACTGGATCCCAGATCATTCATGGCTTTATAGCATAATGGACACCTTGACTGACATCAGAAACAAATGGAGAACCAAGTATAGAATTGACCACCCACATTATGTTCATACTTGTTTGCACCACTCAAGAGGTGAATGGACATCTTCTGCACTAGCTGGAACTTGTCGTTGGACAGCAAGTTTTACTTAAGGTGATGTAAGTGTAACAGGATAGCTGGCCCCTTAAATTAAATCAGGCTCACCACTCCTGTTCCCATCCAGATGTGTTCTAGTGTGGTGTAATGGGGGGGGGGGGTGCTATCCCACAGAGTTACAAATGAGAAACACCCTAAAGGCAAGAGAGTCCACAAGCCACTGTCTAGTTTCCTCATGGAGAAGATGCCCTGAAAGAGAGTTTAGAACTGAGCCCAGAGAGGGAGTTCCCAAGAACAGAAAACAATTATGCTCAGAGCTTCAGGGACGGGGTGGCTGTGAAGGGAGTGATGAGAGTTTCCTAGTGAAGCCAGATCAGGCAGCCAGAGAGTCACCTACAAATTTCTCTTGACCACAGACCAGTGGCTGGAGAGAGCCGAAGGCTCTCTGAGGTAGAGAGCTGAAGCTAGAGGGCCAGAGAAGGATGAAGGCTGATGGAGAAGGGAGCCCACTGATGTCACCAAACCTGAAAATTAAGCATGACAGAGAAACAGCCCAGCTAGAGGGGTTGGGGTGAGGTGCAGAGAGATGCCAGACCTATCTCAGAGAACTGGATTGTGATGAGAAATGCCAGAGCTGTCTTGGTGTGCTGATAGACTGTTGGGACTTGAACAATTGAAAGTATGGTTTGGACTGTACTGGGGAATTCTCGAGTACGCGGGTGGGACTTTTAAAATAAATTAACCCTTTTTGAACAAATGTAGCACTCACTGGTTTGGAGCAGGTACTTGAAATTTGGTAGGGGAGTTGCCTTTGGGGCATGGATGTTCCTTTTGCCATTGGGGTGAAAATCCACCTATACTTGGACAAATTAAGCCTTTGATAACGCACAGTTCACACATTCTCAGTAGAAATATCTTTGATATTTAACAGCTAAAATCTCCAAAGATTCCATCCTCACTGAGCATGCCTGAGTCTCTCGGTGCTCCTAATGTGACTGGCTTCACATAAGCAATCCCTTCAGACTGATCAAGCATGTTCCCTCCAGCCCAGGGCTACAGAGGTGAAGCCAGTCTTTTCCTCAGTGGCTGCTCGATGGAGCTGGGCATGAGAACTGAGAGCAGGGAGCCTGTCTATTCTGTGCTCTATGACTACATTATCCTTTCATGGCACCCAAGCAGCCATCTGAATTGGATGCAGAGGGAACAAAAGCCAGGTAAGAGAAAAGACTAGACTGGGACAAGGAGTCTGGTCAGAATGGGACTGGAAGTGGGGAAGAGAGAGACTGGATAGGCAATGAGACTGTGCCCAGCACTGGGGGAGGGAGCCAGTTGGCCGTGGGGGAACGCTAAAACAGATTGGACAAGGAACTAGAGGGAGACTGGGACTGGCTGGACAAGGAGCCAGGGAAGCAGTGGGTAAGCAGACTGAGACTGGATGACTATTATTAGTATTACTAAAAAGAAAAGGAGTACTTGTGGCACCTTAGAGACTGACACATTTATTTGAGCATAAGCTTTCCTGGGCTAGAACCCACTTCATCAGATGCATGGAGTGGAAAACACAGTAGCAGCTATATATACACATAGTACATGAAAAGATGGGAGTTGCCTTAGCAAGTGGGGGGGGTCAGTCTAATGAGAATTCAATTAACAGTAGAATAACAAGGGAGGAAAAATCATTTTTGCAGTGGTAATGAGGGTGGTCCATTTCAAACAGTTGACAAGAAGGTGTGAGTAACAGTAGGGGGAAATTAGTATGGTAAAATTAGTTTTTATAATGACCCAAAATGCCTTTTCCGTTGCTGAACTTGGCAGGACAGACATACTGACATTTTGCATCATCAAAACCACAGAAGTGGAGATTTTTATAAGAGAAAGAAGAGGAACAGCAGCTGAAATGAATTTAGAAATAGACAGGTTGTAATGACATATATTAATGATATTACCTACTTTTGTTTATTTCAGAGACTCTCATACACTCTGGAGATATTGCTATCCTTATGGAATGCATTCTGGGTTCTGATAAAAGCAGTTCATCATGAAGTTTGTCCCTATAACGGCACAGTTATACCAACACAAATGTTATTTTACAGTATTCTGATTACATCTGCAGTTAGGCATGGCATCCTAATATCCTGTACTCTTTGTTCAGTGTGCTGGATAGCTTTATAACCCGTTAGAGATACTGCATTGTGCTGATAAACTTTGTGTAGCTTATTCAGAGATTAAAATGTCTCTGCAGGTAACGTTAGGGGAAGAATTCTAGACATTCAGGCTACGTCATCAGTGCAAAAAAGGTGTGTTTATACCCTTACAAAACCTGTGCGTCTGTTATGTGCTTCCACTATCAAGTTCCCTGAAGAGGTAAACTTGATAAGGTTAGGAGTACTTGTGGCACCTTAGAGACTAACCAATTTATTTGAGCATAAGCTTTTGTGAGCTACAGCTCACTTCATCAGATGCAGTGAGCTGTAGCTCACGAAAGCTTATGCTCAAATAAATTGGTTAGTTTCTAAGGTGCCCCAAGTCCTCCTTTTCTTTTTGCGAATACAGACTAACACAGCTGTTATTCTGAAACTTGATAAGGTTAGAGCTCTGGGAAAGGGTGTGATTAAGCTACTGGGGAGTCTGGGTGTCAGCACTGGCCCTGGGGTCCCATTTCCACAAAAGAGTAACAGACAGGGAGCCTATGCCTAGAAATTGTGCCAGACAGGCCAAGGGGAGAGAGAGACAGGGCTATAGCCTACTTAGAGTACATGGGTCTTGTGTATTGGGACTCAAACACAGAACCCCGATGAGTATCCAGGTAGGGGGAGTGCTACCTAGGTTGTGTGGCATAAGGCACTGATAGTTTTTACCTAGATGTAGCTAGTTGAGGTCAACCCTATACCTCCCACTAGGGGTTGACTTCGACTAGTTACATTGAGATGAAAACTACAGTGCCTTGTATCCACGGGGATTTTACAGGGAGATAGCTAGGAGTTAACTACCTAGGTAAAAACGCACCTTTTTTGCACTGATGACATAGGCTGAATGTCAGACCTGGAGCACGGATGATTAGGCCTGGCTGGGCAAAGGGGCTGGGATTAGGGGATGAAGGCAGCCAGAGGGTGGAAGGGACAGAACAGGGATAGTGAGGGGCAGATGAGTCTGTAACCACTGGCCCCCTCCTCTCTAGGGCCAGAACTGCGGCTCCTGAGTGTCAGCACCCAGCTACGACTCGACCCCCAGGCAGGGCATGTCTCCCCTCCCACCCCGGGATAACAACTTTATACTGCTACCAGTCTCCTCAGCACAGGAGACAGCGGCCTGCGGACGGAGCCGACGCCGTGGCTGGCCCGCGCGGGTGACCTGAGGAGAGCGGGACACAGCGCTCACCCAAAGCGCCAAGCGGGCGTCGCGCGCACTCCCGAGGCGGGAAACTGGCGGTTTCAGGCTGCCTCATACAATCCCCCAGTTCCCGCCCACAGCGCGTGCACCGTGACACCGCAGCAGCTGGGAAGGCCGCAGGCACCACCGAGCCGGAAAGCGAGAACGAGGCTGGGAATTCCAGAAACTAGAAGCTCAAGCCCCCTCCATCAGCGTCGAAATGGCACATGCGCAAAGCGCCCCATAAGATGCGTGGACTAGTGGGCGCATGCGTACAGGCATAGTGCGGCCCGTGCGGGGCGGTTGAGGTTTGACGCATGCGTGCACAGCAGGGTTGGGGGAGGGGCAAGCGTTGAAGGTCAGACTGGATCTCACAAGCGAGAGTACACGGAAAGGGGGGGAGAGTGGGAAACTAGCGCATGCGCAGAGATAGCAGGCGTCTGGAGTGTGCGTGGAGCGCGGCCCAGGGTGCCGACGCAGAGGCGGTGGCGGCGCGGGGGGGTGGGGAACCGGCGCGTGCACGGCGGTGGCGGGGGCAGGGAGCGGTATTCCCGAGCATGCTCCAAGGGGCGGGGCGTGCGGGGCTCGGCGCATGCGTGGAGGGAGGCGAGTGGGAGGCGCAGGGCCGCGGTGGCGGCGCTCGGCGAGAGTAACAATGGCAGCGGCAGTGACTGCAGGTGGCGGCCCCGGCCCCGGGGCGGCGGCGGGGCTGGCGGCCCTGTCCGTGTCGCGGCGGAAGGACGGCGGCCCCACGGGCAAGTTCTGGGAGAGCCCGGAGACGGTGTCCCAGCTGGACGCGGTGCGGGTCTGGCTGGGGAAGCACTACAAGAAGGTGCGGCCCGGCCCGCGGGGACTGGGGCGCTGAGGGGCGGTGGGGCGGGGGAGTCTAGGGAAGCGCTCCAGGAGGGGGCGGCCTGGCCCGCGGAGGGCCTAGGGAAGCACTATAGGAAGGCCCAGCCCGCGGCGGGGGGTCGAGGGAAGCGCTATAGCAAGGGCCGGCCTGGCCCGCGGGAGCGCTACAGGAAGGGGCGGCCCGGCCCCGAGGAGCTGAGGGAGCCGGGGTCGGGGGGGGGGGGCGGCCTGGCCCGCGCGGAGGCGGGGGGGGCCCGGGGAAGCGCTACAGGAAGGGGCGGCCCGGCCCCGAGGAGCTGAGGGAGCCGGGGTCGGGGGGGGGGGCGGCCTGGCCCGCGCGGAGGCGGGGGGGGGGCCCGGGGAAGCGCTACAGGAAGGGGCGGCCCGGCCCCGAGGAGCTGAGGGAGCCGGGGTCGGGGGGGGGCGGCCTGGCCCGGCCCGCGCGGAGGCGGGGGGGGCCCGGGGAAGCGCTACAGGAAGGGGCGGCCCGGCCCTCGGGGCTGGCGGCGAAGCGCCCCAGGTAGTCTGGGAGCGGTAACAAAGGGCTAGCCGCTCCTTTGGGTGGTGGGAGCGGGATCCCGGCCTTCGGCGGGCCCGGCTTACCGGCCAGCGGGCTGGTTATGTTACTCTGCAGCGGTCGCTCGCCCCGGAGCATCCCGCTCCTCTCCCCAGGCTGTGGTGGCTTCGCCAGTCCTTCCCCTCTGCCTTTCTCTCAGCTTCAGCCTGACTAAATCCACGCTGAAGAGAAGTCTTAAACATCAGGTTGAACCTAGTTTTCACCGGTTACACAACTTATAGGGAGCTCTCTTGATCTTGGTCTTAACTGTAGTTTCTTTGTGTGCAGCTGTGGGAATATGTAATGTGTACTGGACTGTAAACTCTGTGACATGTATAGCACCAGCAGAATGAGGCGCCAGTCATGCTGAGCATGATTATAATATAATGGAGAGAAACTGTGGAGTTTTAAGTTAACTTTTATTTAAAACTGGGTTGCTGATGCTCTTTAGCTTAAGTACTTGTACAGCTTGTGGCTTACTGCAGTGTCTGAGTGCAATCTGTTTATCTTCAAACACTCTTATGAGCTAGAAGGTGGTGAAGTGCTCTTATCCCATTTTACAGATGACGATTGACTTTCAGAGAATGACTTGCCCAAGACCTTGTAGAAAGTCTATGGTAGAGTAGGGAACTAAACCTAGGTCTCCTGAGACCCAGGCTAATAACCTATCTGGACCAGCCGTCATTCCTATAACCTTATTAAGTTCAGGGCTCCATTGTCTAAATATAAAAGAACAAGAATTGAAAAATTTACCCAATGACCATTTTTCTGAGGACTGTGGCTTCATCTGCATGCAAACGTGCACTGGTTTAGCTAATGATTTTTTTTAAGTCAGTATATTTAAGCCAGCAAAACCCTTTATGTACAGTTTTATTTCAGTTTGAATGGCTGATATTGATTTGGGTGAAATAGTTTCCTTATAGATTTAAGCTAAACCAAAATAACCCACTTTTAAATCAAAATAAGATTGTCTGCACAGGGATTTGCTCTGGTTTAACAAAATTGTTTTTAAACTGATTTGTAACTCCAGTGCAGCTTTCTGATTGTATACTTGTGTGGCCAATGCTCTCTCAAAGCCACGACTCCTGCCGTTTAAATAAAAGTACTTGCTAAACTGAATTTAAAACATGCTAATCAAATTCTTATTTATTAAAGCTTTAAAAACTTAATTATATATCTCTTGCTTTTGTTATACCTTTCCCTTTCCTTGTTCACTCCATGTCTTTTTCTATAATAGCATGTAAAGTTATCACATGTCCTGCATTATCTTATTCAGTGTCTTTTTTTCTTTCAGCCCATGTATTTCCATTCATTGTTTTCTCTACCTTATTTTCTTTTTAAGTCTCTCCATATTGTATTTCTCTAGTTTATCCCATCAACTTCTCCATCTTCCCATTCCACAATTCATGTGGGCTTTTGAAGTCTTACCAAATACTTAGTTCCAGAAGGCTAAGCCTTCTAGCCAAAGTCCTAGATGAAAGTTGAGGAGCATTATCTGGAGCAAAACCCAGATGGGAAGCTAGATATTTCCCCATCCTTCACCTAAGCTTCTGGGAGAGGTGGGGTTAGAAAACCTGCTGTTTCATAGATTCATAGATATTAAGGTCAGAAGGGACCATTTTGATCATCTGGTCTGAACACCTGCACAACGCAGGCCATAGAATCTCGCCCACCCACTCCTGCAAAAAAACCTCTCACCTATGTCTGAGCTATTGAAGTCCTCAAATTGTGGTTTAAAGACTTCAAGGAGCAGAGAATCCTTCAGCAACTGACCCGTGCCCCATGCTACAGAGGAAGGCGAAAAACCTCCAGGGCCTCTTCCAATCTGCCCTGGAGGAAAATTCCTTCCCGACCTCAAATATAGTTCCTGGACTATGGTGGGGCTCCATCGTTTATATCAACCTGAAGCCTAATTGGTTTCTATAAGCGTGAGGTTCCTCCAGTATTTGTGGGTCCTAGAAGAAAGCAGTGTTCTTTTATTCAGTTTCCCAAGATTTCCATCCCAGAGTCCCTGGCTAATGTGAGAGAAGATTGTTTATCCACTGCTTTACCACTCTTCTAGCCTCAGTTTGAGTCCTCCTTCCTGGGGAATAGGATCAGTACCTGCCCTCTTGCTGTTCAGACCCTTCCTTGAGGAAAGGTCTGAACAGCATCAGAGTGATGTTAACTCAGCTCTTGTTAATTTCCACTGCTGCATATAGGATTCTGGATTGTAGCTGTGAAAACTGGCAAGAACTTTTTCACTCTGTTGTAGCTTGTTAAAGCTCTTAGTGTCAGGAGAGGCATTGGATCCATCATAGTGTAGGCTTAAGACAGCAATTCATTGGTTAAATGCGAAGGTAATTTTAACCATAATGGCCAGACACTGAATATTTTTCTTACATGAAAATTTAGATTCTGCAAAGTTGATAGGACTTGCCTGGAAAAGATATCTAATCATTCTTGGCAAATGAATTTTTTAAGATCTCTGTAAAAGAGAAGTGAATAGTCTTTTTAAAAACTGGGGGGTGGGGGAATTAAGAACTGCTTCTCCATTTTGGCAAACAAAGGAATTTTATATAGTCAAATGTCTTTAAATATTAGTAAAACTAGAGCATCAGATGTAAATGTTTATCATCTTTCTATTAATAAGACTAATAGCAGTTTTCACAGGTTACAGTTTTTATAGTGAACTATTTTAGTTGTACTGTATTAATGTGAAAACTTCCATTGACTTCAACTGGTGCAGGATAGTGTCCTTAATAAATTGAACAGTTTGTGTCTGGTTGAAAAATTTGTGGCCTGCATGACACATGGAAACTGAAGAATCCAGGCTTTTTAAAGAAGAATTAGGTTTCTAGCTTTGGATTACGCAGGTAATTTTCCAACTGTGAATCAAATGTAAATCAGTGCAGTGTTGTCTTCCTGAGTCTGCAGACAACCTGAAACTAACTCTAAGGGTGAATTCCCTCACCCTTTATTAATCTCATTAGGATATCAGTGCTAAAGACCAGTGATGACGCTAACATAAAAAATAACTCTTTCATTGTTGATCATTTCAGTGGGATACATGGAGGAAGGGCATGGGAATGAAGTCCACGGAAGGAGGGTGGGAATTGGGAGTTGCTGTAGTGAAAGAAATCCAAAGGGAAGAATAGAAGATGCACATAAACACAGGAAAGAGGAAGAGAAATCAAGAAAGAAGGATGGAGAAGGAAGAGAAACAAAAAGCAGATATAGTGGTCACCTTATTTTTCCATTGACCAAGTTTGGTAGATGAATTAATGTGAACAATTGAGCCATAAGTCAAGTAAAATTGCTAGTTAAAACAGTGATACTGTTAGTGATATTGAATTGATAGCAAGGTACTCTAAAAGTTCAGTGACTACAAAAACAATTTTATTCACGATCTGTGTGCAAATCTATTGACATAACTGGGAGTTATGCTGTCGATTGAAAGTAGTAGGAAGTCTTACATTTCTACTCCCACCCTTTGACCATAATAAAAAATGGAATTCAGACCTCTCCTCTGAATGAGTTTGATCCCCATGCTTTGTGTTGTGGGGTTCTTTGAAGGCCTAGTCAATTGTGTTTGGAGTGTTAAATCCTTTTCTGGTCAGGACTGAGATATTCTTCGACCTAATGCACATAATGTGGGACAGATACAGGATAAAATACTATTTTACACAGAAATCTAATTCAAACTATGAAAAGTTGAGTAAATTATTTAATATAGTTTATTATTTATAATTCACTAATGATCAGAGGCTCCACTTATCAGGCCCTGATGTGCATGTACAGCAACTAGCATCATGTTATTATTAATGTTTACACAACTAATTGTTTTCTATTAAAATATCTCTCTCTACTTTATGCTGTGCCATTTATAGTTCTGCTGGAAATATTTTAACATTTTGGGTGGTCTTTAATTTCCAGCACACATTTTCTTCATTTAACATCCAACACTTTTTATGCTAAAGAGCTCAACAAATAGCTTTGGCATTAAAGATTATAGACTCAAATAACTGTGGGGCTGGAAGAGAGCTAGAGAAGTCATCTAGTCCATCCCCCTGTGCTGAGGCAGAGCCAAATACACCTAGAGTATCCTTGACTGGTATTTGTCTAGCCTGTTCTTAAAAACCTCCAATGATGAGGTATTCCACAACTTCTCTTGGAAGCCTATTTTGGAGCTTAAGTACCCGTATAGTTAGAAAGATTTTCCTAATATGTAACCTAGGGCCTTGTCTACACTGCTGCTTTACAGCACTGAAACTTTCTCGCTTAGAGGTGTGAAAAAAACACACCCCTGCGTGATGCAAGTTTCAGCACTGTAAAGTGGCAGTGTAGACAGTGCTACAGCGCTGGAAGCCACTCCCCTCATGGGGGTGGTTTTTTGCACCTCTGGGAGAGCTCTCTCCCAGCACTGGAGCTGCGACTACACAGCCACATTAAAACGCTAGCGCTTTAATGTTGGTAGTGAAGACCTACCCTAAATCTCCCATGCTGCTGATAAAGCCTGTTACTTATTGTCCTACCTTCAGTGGATATGAAGAACAATTGATCACTGTCGTCCTTTGCGATAGCTGTTAATAATTTGAAGACTATCAGGTCCCTCTCTCAGTTGTCTTTTCTCAAGACTGAACATGCCCGGTTTCCTAACCTTTCCTTATAGAAAAGGTTTATAAAACCTGACCTAATCTTTGTAGTTCTCCTGTGGACTCTCCAATTTGTCCACATCTTTCGTAAAGTTTAGCAACTAGAACTGGACACAGTACTCCAGCTGAGGCCTCACCAGTGGCAGTAAGAGCAAGACAGTTACCTCTTGTGTCTTACATATAAGACTCCTGCTAATACACCCCACAATATTAGCCTTTTTTCATAGCTGCATCACATGGTTGGCTCATATTAAATTTGTGATCCACTATAATCCCCAGATCCTTGTCAGCAGTACTACTACCTAGCCAATTATTCTCCATTTTGTAGTTGTGGATTTGATTTTTTCTTCCCTGAGTAAAGTACTTTGTACTTGTCGTAATCGAATTTCATGTTGATTTCAGACCAAAGACGTAGTCCCTGGGCATGATTTTCAGGAATGTTAAGCACCTCCAAGTCTAGCTGCAGTCTGCGGGTGCTCAGTGCTTCTGAAAATCAGGTTGGTGGCTACAAAAAGCACTGACAGATGGTATGGTGGAGATCTGCAATAAAAACAAATGGGTAAACAGCTGGTGTGCTGCCTCAGAATGCAAGCAACATGAGGATTGGCTGTCTTTTGAGTGTGTTTAGTGGGTATGATTTGGGATTCTTACTGAATACTGAAGTGATCTGAGCCACAAAATTTTGTTTTTCAAACTGGTCTAATTTTTACTACTGCAATAGACTAATTTGGTTTACTAAAACAAGGTTTCTGTTTTTCCTTTAAATTTTAAATAAGGGGCCTCTGTGCTGGTTGAAACAGTGGCTTGATGGCAGTGGTGCTGAAAGTCTGCTATGTAGCCACAAAAGTTACAGCACAGACATCAGCAGTGCCAGCTTCCCACACACAGTTCTGTTAACATGCCTCAACCCTGACCTGGAGGGATGTCCCATGTTGTTTCAGTCCTTGGCAGCTGTTAAAGTGTTAATTTTAGTGGTTTGTGACGTGGACTGAGACCGCCAACTTGTTTCTCATTAGCTACTAGCATCTGGGTTGGAAAAACTTGTCATCTCCATATTTGTTTCATAGTCTCTTATCAGTACCATTGGAACATTAAATTAGCAAGTGTTTCTCTGCTAATTTCCTTTGAGCTAATCTGAAAATCAATTTTTTTTTTTTTTAAAAGGCGCTAAAGACACAAATCTAGTGGTGTTGCTGTTCTGCTTTTAGCTCAAATCATTGAATCTAGCTATGGTTAATTGTCAGGAAAGTGGTGGTCTTTTGTGTGAAAGTGCTACAACATACAGTTGAGTTATTTAAGGATAGTGGTGGCCTTAAAGTTGGGTTTCCTTGCTTTTGTATCCAAGTCTGACATTTTAGTGTTGTTTCTGTATGTGTCTCCTGTAGTGCCAACAGTCTGCTGGGTGAGTTTACAAACACACAAGAAGGCATAGACCTTGCCCTAGGGCAGCTTACTCTAAAACTTTTTATTGTGTTTCCTTCTCTGCAGGCTCATACGCTGCCTCTGCTCATTATGGGTGAAAGTAATATGAAAATGAATGATGCTTGTAAACTTCACTGCTGTCTCCTTCCCCAAAAAATCAACTATGAATCAGCTGGCAAATAAGAATCTGGTTGGATTAATATTGCTGGCAAAAGCCCATAGCAAGGCCCTCTTGTACAGCTTTTTCAGTCGGTGAATGAGAGGACCCTTCAAAGCTTTTCCTTTGATGTAGCTAAGTGTTCTATCCTCTAATTGTAGAGGGGGAAATGGAGGCACAGAGATTAAATGACATGTCCATGTTCAAGGTAACACAGCAAATCTGAGACAGCATTAGGACTCCTATATTCTATTTCTAATTATTTCCTTTTCCAACAACTTGACAGCCCTCAGGTTTAACTTAACTCTGTGTGAGGTGGGAGTGGGATTCACAAATCTCCATTAAGAAATAAGAGTGAAAAAAATGTACACTTCAAAATATATCCAAACCCCCAGGTGCATTTTCCTGAGGGGGACCGGGGGGACTGGAATTCTAACTAAGGTAGCAGCTAAAAATATATAATAATCTAGGTTAAGAATATTTTATTTTTTCTAAATATTGGTATTCTGGAGTGAGGTTACATTTTGTGCTCTTTAAGTTTCTAAATTTTGTTACAGTAGGCTGAAGAATGCTTCAGAAACAAACAAACAAAAAATGCAACTTGTTTTGAGTCCTGGTAAGCAATATGATCTGAAGGAATGAGCGTGGATTGTGGAGTCAAAATGTTTAGAGTTCTAATCCTACTTTGGTCACTGACTCTTAATGTGGCCTTAGACACAGAAAAACTGAAGCACAGAAGAGAATGTCTATCTGTACAAGGAACACTTCATACTTACCTATTTTTAGAAATTTTAAGGGTTGTCTCACTTTTTATGGTGCTTTAAACTTAATGCACTATATAAAGTTTTAAAAAGTGTTCAAACCTTTTTAAATTACTTATTTCAGGGAAATTAAACAGTAATAAAACTGAGATGCGGTCAAACTGCAACGACGCAAGAGCCAGAGATGACAGAATGGATCTGCCTTGTGAAATGGGTTTTCATGGTTACTAAGGTTGTCCTGTTATTGAATAACACTTTATATAAAGGAAGTTCCTTTAGACAGGATGAGGATCATCCACAAAATAGCCTTTTTGGAAATGGTAGTATTTTTCTTCTTGGCATGCGCAGATTACATACTGCTTTTGAGGGTGAAAGGATATGTTCTAACAGATGTAATGATAAGCACAGGTAAGCTACTCCACTTAGGTGCTATTGAGGCTGGTAAGCCTAAAATTAGACCTGGCAGCTTTGTTTCTTGAACATGTGTGCACATGCTGTTCTTGTTGAATAAATATTTTGGTCTTCATAAACTTCTATTAAAATAGAATGGAAACAAGATTATAACGTCTGACACTTGACTTCCATGCTGTCAGTTCCATACACTAACTACTGTACAAGTTAACTTTGTAGCTTAGTAATGCGCATTTTAACTACACTTTTTCCTATGCAATCTGGTTGATACTTGTTGAAGAATACTACTTAAACTGAAAGTTCAAAATGTTATGTGAAATCGGACAAGGTAGAGTGATGACTTTTGTTGTACATGGTTGGCTCAGTTTTCTGGGAATTGCAGGGCTTTTGTTGATGATTCAGCACAACCCTGTTTGTTCATCTAAACAGTTGTAAAATGAAGAGATTCAGCAACACTAATTGAGTTTTTGTTTTTAAGCCCTAAACTGTAGGAGCAGCAATTTGTCACCTTTGTCACCTCTTTTACAGCCATATACACTTACAGCACTGTATGAATGTTATGAAGTGCTTTCCTTCTTGGTTAAATAAGTCTTAAAACTTCCAGAAGATAGAGTAGTTATCAGGAGGCATAATGGTTCTTAGTAGGTAACAGACAAAGCTGCCAAATAGAATCCAGCCCAAATTAGGAGAGAGTGCTCTATGGTGGCCTGTATGAAATGGTTTGGTGACCTTTCTAGTTTATAGTGGGAAGCTATCCACATTACAAAATTACCACAAATGTCTCCCCTTTGGCAGAGAATTGAATAATTGAACAGGTTGGAAACCATCTGCCCTTTTTATGTCGTGGTTGAGACACACACACAAGTGAGGTAACTTGGGGAATCTTGTGCTGCCATGTGTCGTTCATATTCTTTGAATCATTAAAACTTCATTCTCCAGATATTGTCAGCCTTGCTTCTACAGCTAGTACAGTAACTCCTCACTTAAAGTCGTCCCGGTTAACGTTGTGTCGTTGTTAACATTGCTGATCAGTTATGGAACGTGCTCGTTTAAAGTTGTGCAATGCTCCCTTATAACGTTTGGCAGCCACCTGCTTTGTCCACTGCTTGCAGGAAGAGCAGCCCTTTACAGCTAGCTGGTGGGGGCTTGGAACCAGGGTGGGCCAGCAGCCCCTCCATCAGCTCCCTTACCAGCTCCCTGCTCCCCTAAGTTCCCTGTGCAGCAGCTGCCCAGCAGGCTATCAATTACTGGCAGTTCAGCTGTCCTTCCCCCCCCCCCCCCACTGTCATGTGCTAGTCCTGCCTTGGAGCTGCTCCCAGGAGCCTCCTGCTCCCTGTTCAGGGGAGGGGAGAAGAGATGGGGTAATGTCAGGGTGTCCCTCTCCCCCCTACTCCTGTCCCCTACTTACCCCTTCTCCATATAGAGCAGGGTGGGGACAGGACAGGGCTCAGGATGGTGTGAGCTTTTTAAAGGCAATGTACTTAGAATGGTGTCAGCATACTTAAAGGGACAATGCACATCTCTCTCTCCCACACACAGGGTGTGTGTCTCTGTCTGCCATGCTGTCTCCCCTCCCTCCATTCGTGCTGCTTGTAGAGTGTGAGCCACATTAACAACAATGTGTTAACCGAGTGCTAGTTCATCATTTAGCAGTAAGGCATTCCCTGGGATTCCACCCTCTAACTTCACCACCTCAACCAAGCTTCACAATCATCATTGCTGTGTACAGTATTAAACTGTTTGTTTAAAACTTATACTCTGTGTGTTTCACACTTTTTTCACCAGAAATATAGTCTTTTGTCTTGTGAAAAACTTTTCCCTGGAACCTAACCACCCCATTTACATTAATTCTTATGGGGGAATTGGATTCGCTTAACATCATTTCACTTAAAGTTGCATTTTTCAGGAACATAACTACAACGTTAAGCGAGGAGTTACTGTACTAAGTCACTTACAAGTTTAAGTATTTAGTTATTGAAGTCTAATGGTGAGAAACCCATACCCTTTACAGGTTTCAGAGTAGCAGCCATGTTAGTCTGTATTTGCAAAAAGAAAAGTAGTACTTGTGGCACCTTAGAGACTAACACATTTATTTGAGCATAAGCTTTCGTTAGCTACAGCTCACTTCATCGTGAGCTGTAGCTCACGAAAGCTTATGCTAAAATAAATGTGTTAGTCTCTAAGGTGCCACAAGTACTACTTTTCTTTTTGCATACCCTTTACAGTATCCATCACTTCTTACATGCTGCTTTAGTAACTGGCTTAAAGGGTTTTATTTGGTTATTTAACAGGCTAAATTGAAATGACCAGTGCCTGATGTGTGTAACAGAATTGTTTAACAAAAAATAGAAATATTTGTAGGAGTTCTGATGGTTATGTAACTATTCTGGCTTCATGACCTTCTCAAGGTACTGTATATATACACTCCTGGGGGAATTCTGTGCTACTGTGCATGTGGATAATTAATGAGCCCCACATATTTTTAATTTTTTTGTGCAGAAAAAAGCTTCTGCCAAAATGTTGCTGCAGATCCACGTTTTGCCCACCAGGGGGCGCTGTGGCGATAGAACAAAGCAGCAGCTCCCCGCCAGCTAGGGAAGAGAGAGAGCCTGGCTTCTTAACAGTGGGCCAGGTTAGGAGACAGGGGCCATGGGGAGACAGACAGCGTGGGGTGCTGGGGGTGGAGGGTCAGACAGGGCTCATAAGGGCTAGTGAGGGAGGACAGACTGGGGCAGGGGCTGAATGGGAGTAGAGGCACAGAGCCACAGAGGGAGGGAGATGCAGGGCCACATGGTGGTGTGGGAGGGGGTGCAGAGCTACATAGGGACAAGGGATGGCTGGGTGGGGGTACAGACACATGGGGACAGGGGGAGGGGGTACAGAGCCTCATAGGGACATGAGAACGGGGTGCAGAGCCACATGGGGATGTGGGGAGTAGGTGTCTGAATGGGGGTGGAGGGGCACATGGACGAGGTGCAAAGACACATGGGGGTGCAGGAACATGGGGACAGGCAGATGTGCCTGACTAAATGGGAGAGGCTAAGAGTCAGCCAGGGTCTGCATGGGGGAAGCTCTCTAACAATCTGTCCTCTCTCTCCCACCCAAAATAACCCTCTTCCATACTTTTCCCACCCATACCCAACAACCCTCCCAAGTTCGTTACCAGTGACCACCCCAAGCCTTTGCACTGCTTCTGAGGGGTGTGGGAAATATGGTTCTATATTGTAGTTTAAATGAATTAGTACTCAGAGTTCTGGATTAATATGCCTAGTAAGGAATCTATTTGTCAAAAAACATTTCCTGAATCTTTTTTGTTGTCTGTATCGTTAAAGACATTCTTGATAACAGGTCTTTTGAAATAAATGACCAAAAATAATTGAAATTTATGTGATTATATTGTGTTATTTTTGACAAATATAATAAATATGCAGAATTTTAAAATACTGTGTGCAGAATTTTTAATTTTTTGGCACAGAATTCCACGAGAAGTGTATATATAGAAGTCTGGCTAGACAGAAACAGTGGAAGATATAAGACATTCTGGTTGGCTATTATATTAGTTATTCACCAGGTAAATGGCTCAATGATTAGTCTGTTTACTGACCAACTAATAGCCTCTCAGATTATGTATGAACTGGTCATACACTGAGGTACTGTGCCTGGGGAAATAAATATATCCTGGAGAAAAAGTACCTGATTGTAGATTGTTGCAAAATTGCAGAAATTTGGTCTTCTGGGTATATTTTTCCTGATTGTGCATGAATACACTAAAGGTTAGTGAATTAATGTGGAATACACAGGGTAATTCTTTTGCGAGAGGAGAAGACAGTGTTTTCCTAGTGAGTTGTATATATCTGAGGGCCGGAATTAGCATTAGAACTCAATCTGATTTCTATCTCTAATTAAGTATTTAATCCTTTTCTGAAGAATATTGAATCCAGTGAATTAATAACGATCCACAGATATTTGCCAAATCTTAGACTAGATATTAAAGTACAGGTTATCATGAATCAGTCTAAAGCAATACATTAAATAAGCAGGAAAAAAAAGATTTTGTAAATGTGGCTGACTATAATGACCATTCTAACATAGCTGCATTTCATACAATTAAATAACTGTTAAAGAAGGTAAAATCCATGACTCTAAAAACTAACCGATAACAAAAAGCCAAAAATAGACAAATGTCCACTGTTTGCTGATGATGAGCTGTATTACAGAAATACATACCTTATCCCCTCTCGTGGATTATGGCAGTGTGGTTTATTTGGGATTGAAAGCATAGTTCCTGACAAATAAAACTGAGTTTTGTTTATGTATTTTAAAGATTATATGAGTGTAAAAGCTAGCGCAAAAAAAAAAAAGGTGCCCTGAAGCTTGCTGGAATTGGTCTTTGAATTGCCAGAGGAATTGTACTGTCTTTCTGCCCTATCTCCAGTAAGTATGTGTTTGTGTCTTTCAGTACGTTCAGGCAGATGCTCCGACCAATAAAACATTGGCTGGGCTGGTGGTGCAGCTGCTGCAGTTCCAGGAAGATGCCTTTGGGAAACATGTCACCAATCCTGCCTTCACCAAACTTCCTGTGAGTATTTGAATGCCAGGAGCGACTGCCATTATAGCAGTATACTTCATTCTTGTTCATCCAATATTTTTGTTGCCAAATCACACAGTGGCACAGTTTCAGCTGAGAAGGTAGATCTGTGGCTGTTCTACAGTCACTGTCAATGCTTAATGCAGATGAGCGAACAGCTTGGTCCTCCTGTCTTGTGAAACAAGCTTTAAGTTTAAAACATCCTGCCATTTCAATATTCAGTAGCTCATTTGAAAGTGAGGAGTGGTTTTAATTTTCAGATGGCATAGTAATTTTTGTAGGGTCAAATCTGGAAATATTTTACCATAACTTGGATTTGATCTTTATCAGCAATACTGATAGCTTTATAACTTTCAACTTCGGTCAGAATTTTTTTACCAGATTTCACAGTTTATTCCTCATAATTGTGGCTATGTTTTAATTAGACACTATTAAATGGATACAATCAATTTAAAAATCATTCATCTGCCCAGACATTGTTTTCCCTGATAGTATTGCAAATAGCACTTTAATATTACTGTCACTTTTTCTTAGCGTATGCGCAGTGTGTCTCAGTTGGCATGTGTCAAGGTTCCTCCCCAACTCTGAACTCTAGGGTACAGATGTGGGGACCTGCATGAAAAACCTCCTAAGCTTATCTTTACCAGCTTAGGTCAAAACTTCCCCAAGGTACAAAATATTACACCCGTTGTCCTTGGACTGGCCGCTACCACCACCAAACTAATACTGGTTACTGGGGAAGAGCTGTTTGGACGCGTCCTTCCCCCCAAAATACTTCCCAAAACCTTGCACCCCACTTCCTGGACAAGGTTTGGTAAAAAGCCTCACCAATTTGCCTAGGTGACTACAGACCCAGACCCTTGGATCTTAAGAACAATGAACAATCCTCCCAACACTTGCACCCCCCCTTTCCTGGGAAATGTTGGATAAAAAGCCTCACCAATTTGCATAGGTGACCACAGACCCAAACCCTTGGATCTGAGAACAATGAAAAAGCATTCAGTTTTTTACAAGAAGACTTTTAATAAAAAAATAGAAGTAAATAGAAATAAAGAAATCCCCCCTGTAAAATCAGGATGGTAGATATCTTACAGGGTAATTAGATTCAAAAAACATAGAGAACCCCTCTAGGCAAAACCTTAAGTTACAAAAAAGATACACAGACAGAAATAGTTATTCTATTCAGCACAATTCTTTTCTCAGCCATTTAAAGAAATCATAATCTAACACATACCTAGCTAGATTACTTACTAAAAGTTCTAAGACTCCATTCCTGGTCTATCCCTGGCAAAGACCAGCATACAGACAGACACAGACCCTTTGTTTCTGTCCCTCCTCCCAGCTTTTGAAAGTATCTTGTCTCCTCATTGGTCATTTTGGTCAGGTGCCAGCGAGGTTACCTTTAGCTTCTTAACCCTTTACAGGTGAGAGGAGCTTTCCCCTGGCCAGGAGGGATTTCAAAGGGGTTTACCCTTCCCTTTATATTTATGACAGCATGTGACCAGGATTCATCACCGAATTTGGTCTGCTGGTCGGATCATTAGCTTCCCCGGCTTGGGCCAGATACTGACGGGGAGTGCGATAGGAACACTCATCCATGCCCCCCCATTACTGTCACTGAAAGATTATAAGGAAAATCTTTATTTTTTCCAGTTGGTTTACAAAGTGTACTTGTTCGGACAATTTCACTGTTGCTTTTATATAGTTAGTTTCTCCTCTATGCTGGCCTCACACACTGAAATGGGAGAGGAAAAATAATTTTTAAAAATAGGAAAACTAAATTGCAAAATCATAATCATCTGGGGAAATATAAAGGGCCCACTTGTAATGGCTGAAGCTAAATCTACTTTGGACTTAGGTAGTGTGTTTCATCCAAGAAACTCTGTAGCAATGTATGTAGATTTACCATTTCATACCTTGGAAAAGAACCCACTTTGCAAGCAGACACTCTTAGGGTCTGAATAACTCAAGTCTAGATTTCTTTCTCTCTCTGTCTCACACACCCACCCACCATGGAGTAGAGCTGCTGCGTAACTCAAAGGTTATGAATAATGTAGGTTGTAGTGTTCAAGCTAGATGGTGTCACAAACTGTTGCTCTAGAGTTCTATAGGGTTTTTTTTAAAAAAAGGATTCGAATGAAGTGTATTTTTAAAAGAAAGTAGAATATAACTTTGATACATGTATTTCTTTGCTTTAGTGCAGGTTTCTAAGACTCAAACACCTTTCTGATTTAAACAATATGTGATTGAACTGTACATTTAAGCTTTTTATTTACCTCACCATTCCTATGTATGGAGTTTCCAGTGGCTTGGAATGTAGAATCATGTGATGTCTCTTAAACTTGTTCCTACTATAACATCTTAAATTGATAATCAAAAGATTTCTACTTTCTAGGAGCAAAAAATGGATTAGTACATTGCATGGTTAAAATTAGTTCTTGCCACATATGGAGTTGTGGTTATTGCTTCATATAATCAACAGATTTCCCTTGGCTTATGGGAACATCCTGGATCTGGGGCACGCGCTCTCTCTCTCTTTTCCTCCCCCGATTTCCCCCGATTTCCCCAGTAACTGCATCCTTTACCTGAGAACTCTTCCTGCCAAATCTTGTTGAAAATGCATTTTCAATGGAAATATTGAATATGGCGAACCGGGGAAGTCCCGGATGACTGGAAAAAGGCTAATGTAGTGCCAATCTTTAAAAAAGGGAAGAAGGAAGATCCTGGGAACTACAGGCCAGTCAGCCTCACCTCAGTCCCTGGAAAAATCATGGAGCAGGTCCTCAAAGAATCAATCCTGAAGCACTTGCATGAGAGGAAAGTGATCAGGAACAGCCAGCATGGATTCACCAAGGGAAGGTCATGCCTGACTAATCTAATCGCCTTTTATGATGAGATTACTGGTTCTGTGGATGAAGGGAAAGCAGTGGATGTATTGTTTCTTGACTTTAGCAAAGCTTTTGACACGGTCTCCCATAGTATTCTTGTCAGCAAGTTAAGGAAGTATGGGCTGGATGAATGCACTATAAGGTGGGTAGAAAGCTGGCTAGATTGTCGGGCTCAACGGGTAGTGATCAATGGCTCCATGTCTAGTTGGCAGCCGGTATCAAGTGGAGTGCCCCAAGGGTCGGTCCTGGGGCCGGTTTTATTCAATATCTTCATAAATGTTCTGGAGGATGGTGTGGATTGCACCCTCAGCAAATTTGCAGATGATACTAAACTGGGAGGAGTGGTAGATACGCTGGAGGGGAGGAATAGGATACAGAAGGACCTAGACCAATTGGAAGATTGGGCCAAAAGGAATCTGATGAGGTTCAATAAGGATAAGTGCAGGGTCCTGCACTTAGGACGGAAGAACCCAATGCACAGCTACAGACTAGGGACCGAATGGCTAGGCAGCAGTTCTGCGGAAAAGGACCTAGGGGTGACAGTGGACGAGAAGCTGGATATGAGTCAGCAGTGTGCCCTTGTTGCCAAGAAGGCCAATGGCATTTTGGGATGTATAAGTAGGGGCATAGCCAGCAGATCGAGGGACGTGATCGTTCCCCTCTATTCGACATTGGTGAGGCCTCATCTGGAGTACTGTGTCCAGTTTTGGGCCCCACACTTCAAGAAGGATGTGGATAAATTGGAGAGAGTCCAGCGAAGGGCAACAAAAATGATTAGGGGACTGGAACACATGAGTTATGAGGAGAGGCTGAGGGAGCTGGGATTGTTTAGCCTGCAGAAGAGAAGAATGAGGGGGGATTTGATAGCTGCTTTCAACTACCTGAAAGGGGGTTCCAAAGAGGATGGCTCTAGACTGTTCTCAATGGTAGCAGATGACAGAACGAGGAGTAATGGTCTCAAGTTGCAGTGGGGGAGGTTTAGATTGGATATTAGGAAAAACTTTTTCACTAAGAGGGTGGTGAAACACTGGAATGCGTTACCTAGGGAGGTGGTAGAATCTCCTTCCTTAGAGGTTTTTAAGGTCAGGCTTGACAAAGCCCTGACTGGGATGATTTAACTGGGAATTGGTCCTGCTTTGAGCAGGGGGTTGGACTAGATGACCTTCTGGGGTCCCTTCCAACCCTGATATTCTATGATTCTATGATTGTGCAATTTTACAGCCAGCTCTAAACTTACAAATATCCTGACTAGTGATCCTGGAAAAGAATGTAAAAATCTGAAGCATGCTCTCCAATTTAAAATTAGAGTCCTCTCCACTATTTTATCCATACTCTAGAAAGCAATCCTGTATTGACCCCTTAGAGAGAGACTAAATGAGACCTAATGGACCCTTTAAATCTCCAGCTGATGTTCTGCTCTCAATTCTGGAATGTGTGGTATGGTATACCCCTTGATTGGTTGAAGTGAAATGGTGCCTTTCACGCTTCAGGTACTGTAATAAATAAATCAATATGAGATGCATTTAGCAGTAAGTCTGTAAAAAAAATTTTTGCTGGTCCTCACAAAATAAAAATTTTTTGGTTTTTGTTACAAAAACTTTTACACGGAAAGGGATCTTCAGGACCAGCCCCATGCAATCTTCCTGCTGCAGAAGTGGAGGCCAGCTGATTGGTTTATATTTCTGTTTTTCAAAGATATCTTCATTAGGAAAACAGCTGGAAACTTTTTTTTTAAAACAAATACTGAGATTCTCCTTTATCTCTTTAATCCATTCCACTCCTTTGTTTCTATTTTTTATAGATCGGGGCTCAGTGGCCACCTCTGATACATTATGTTCTACAGTATGTATGAATCCTGTTGCAGGTGGCTTGGGGAAGAGTGCTGCATTATACATCAAGAATATATGCACTTGTTCTGAGATCCAGAAGGAAGTGGGAGGCAGACCAGTTGAGAATCTCTGGGTAAAGATAAAAGGGTTAAAAAATAGGGGTGATGTCGTGGTAGAGGTCTACTATGCACCATCAAATCAGGAAGAGGCAGTGGATGAGGCATTTCTAGAACAAATAACGGAGGTATCCAAACCCCAAGACCTGGTAGTAATGGAAGAGTTTAACTACCCAGGCAGCTGTTGAAAAAGTAATACTGCAAAACATAACATTTCCAGTAAGTTCTTGGAATGTATTGAGGACAATGTTTTGTTACAAAAAGTGGAGGAAGTAATCAGAGGGATAGCTATTTTAGACTTGATTCTGACAAACATGGAGGAATTGGTAGCGAATCTGAAGGTGGAAGGCAATTTGGGAGAAAGTGGTCATGAAATTATAGATTTCATGATCCTAAGGAAAAGAAGAAGTGAGAGCACAGAATAAGGACAATTGACTTAAAAAAAAAAACAAAAAAAAAAACCAGATTTTAACAAACTCAGAGAACTGGTAAGTAAGGTCCGGTGGGAAGAAAATCTAAAGGAAAAAGTCGTTCAGGACATCTGGTAGTTTTTCAAGCAGACAGTATTATACACGCAACTGCAAACTATCCTGAGATGAAGAATGGAAAGGGGTCACTGTGGCTCCATAAGGAGCTCTTTAATGACCTGAACATCAAAAAGGAATCTGTGATGGGGTGTACCAGACCTCTGAGGCTATGTCATAGCCCACCCCAGAAAAAGGTACAATAGGATTAGATTTTTACTTACCCATTGGGGAAAAAAAAAAAGACTTCTGAGGGTAAATAAAACATTTACCAAGCAGTCAATAAAACATTAGGACAATGTTAGAACCAAGCACTTCCCAAAGTACCCATCTAGGTCCAGGACAATGATTAGCAAAACTGTATGACTTGCATGTGTGAAAGTCTGAGCAATTTAAAATGATATTCTACTTGTTTTTTTTGTTTTTTTTTCCTGTTTGGTGTTCTGTAATGTAATTTAAATGAAAATCCAGGATTATAATTGGAATGCAGGGTATTAGTTACCAAGTATTTGCAACTTAACTTTCATGTGTTTAGGAAATGCTGAATAGTTATTGTGACTTTTTTCTGTATTGTAGTTTAAATAACTTACCAAAACAATTGAAACTGGTATGATTGTATTGCATTATTTTGACAAATAAAATCTGTAGAATTTTTAATTTTTTTGGTACAGAATCCCCCCAGGAGTAATGTAGGAACAAAATCAGGAAGGTTAAGGCACAAAATGAGTTACACCTTGTAAGGGACATAAAAGACAGTAAGTGGTTCTTTAAATATATTAGGTGCAAGAGAGAGATAAAGGAAAGTATAGAACCTCTGCTTTGCAGGGAAGAAGATCTAATAACTGATATCAAGAAAATTGAGGTGTTTAATGACTGTTTTGTTTCAAGGTGTCCCTAAAAAGGTTAATGGTGACCAGATACTCAAAACCACAGTGTTAACAACGAGGGGGAAGAAATAGAAGCCAAAATAGGGAAAGAAAGGCTAAAGAATATTTAGATGTATTCAAGTCAGCAGGCCCTGATGAAATTCATCCTGGGGTACTTGAGGAACTGGCTTAAGCAATCTTGGAACTTTTAGCAGTTATCTCTGAGAAGGTCCCAGAAAACAGGAGAATGGCAGACATAGTACCTATCTTTAAAAAGGGGAACAAAGAGGACCTGTGGTATTATAGACCAGTCAGCCTAATTTACATACTGGGAAAGATACTAGAACAAATTATTAAACTATCAATTTGTAAGCACCTGGAGGATAATAGGGTTCTAAGGATTTACCAGCATGAATTTGTCAAAAACAAATCATGTCAGACTGACCTAATTTCCTTTTTCGATATGGTTTTCTTCTTAACATATGTGCAACGTGCCTCAGGTGGCATGTGACCAGGATTCATTACTAAATTTGTTCCATTGGTTGGATCATTAGCTTCCCCAGCCCATGCCAAGTACTGATGGGGAGTGAAACGTGAGGGTTATGGGCCTTAATAGCCATACTGGATCGGGGGAAGCAGTAAATGTTATACCTTTTAGTAAGACTTTCGACAGTCCTACATGACACTCTCTTAAGCAAACTTGGGAAATTTGGTTGAGATGAAATTACTGTAAGGTGGGTGCACAACTGGCTGAAAGACCATTCTCAGAGTATTTATAGTTTGCTGTCAAACTGGGAGAGCGTATCTAGTGGGGTTCCACAGGGGTCATTGACGCCCTGGGTCCAGTACAAGTCTATATTTTTCATTAATAGCTTGGGTAATGAAGTGGAGCATATGCTTATAAAATTTGCAGATGACACTAGGCTGGGAGGTGGTTGCAAGTACTATGGAGCACAAGATTAGATTTAAAAACAACCTTGTCAAATTGGACAATTGGTGTGAATTCAACAAGATGAAATTCAATAAAAACAAGTGCAAAGTACTTCATTTAGGAAAGAAAAATAAAGTGCACAACTACAAAATGGGGAATAACTGGCTAGGTGGTAGTACTGATGCAAAGGATCTGGTGGTTAGAGTGGATCACACATTGAATGAGTCAACAGTGTAATGCTGTTTTGAAAAAGGCTAATATGATTGAGGGGGTTTTAACAGGAGTGTCATATGTCAGACGCAGAAAATAATTGTCCCACTCTGCTTGGCGCTCGTGAGGCCTCAGCTGGAGTACTGTTTCCAATTCTGTGTGCCACGCTTTAGAAAAGATGTGAACAAATTGGAAGGAGTCCAGAGGAGAGCACCAAAAATGATAAAAGATTTAGAAAGCCAGACCTGTGAGGACAGACTAAAAAAACTGGGGATGTTTAGTCTTGAAAAAAGAAGACTGAGTGGGACCTGATAAGTCTTCAAATAGGTTAAGGTCTGTTATAAAGAAGATGTCGATCAGTTGTTCTCCATGTCTGCTGAAGATAGGACAAGAGGTAATGGTCTTAATCTGCAGCAAGGGAGGTTTAGATTAGATATTAGGAAAAGCTTTCTAACTATAAGGGTAGTTGAGCTCTGGAACAGGCTTCCAAGGGAGCCTGTGGAATTCCTATCACTGGAGGGTTGGTTGGTTTTTTTGTTTTTGTGTTCTTTTTTAAAAAGAAGTTTGGCAAACACCTGTCAGGGATGGTCTAGGTTTACTTGGTTCTGCCATAGCACAGCGGGCTGGAGTTGATGACTTGCTTAAGGTCCCTTCTAGCCCTACATTTCTGTGATTCTGTAGAACATAGATTCTCATGTACCTATGAAAATACATATCGGAGTTGGCCTTTGAGCCCCCGATCTGTGGGAAGTAGAAACATAAAGGAGTGGAATGGATTAAGATGAAATTTAGGATGCATCTGATCTCACCGTGTGTTTACAATCAGACTGCTTAATTTTGAATATGTATTTTTTTTTTTTTTACAACTTGGAATGTTTTTAAGTGAGTGAAGAGTAAAGCTTTATAAAGTAAGCCCCAGATGAAAATGGAATGGTACATTTATGAGCTCACTGGTTTTGTGTTCTGTACAGTGTTGTGTACATTTAATGATACAAAGCGTATCTTCGCTGTCATAGCATTGAAGATGTCACTTTTGGTCAGTGTTCACACTTCTGTCTCCTGATTCTAGGCCAAGTGTTTCATGGATTTCAAAGCTGGAGGTACATTATGTCATATTCTTGGTGCTGCTTACAAGTATAAGAATGAACAGGGCTGGTAAGTTTTTACTTGAATTTATACACCTTCTGCATGAAACTAAACAAATGAAATGCCTATTCAAACTACTTGCAATTTAATACACTTTCTTGAAGAGTTGAGTGGGAAAGGGAGTTGAGAAGAGGAATAAATTTTTGTTTTCTAGTTGATGCTCTATTTAAAGTTATCTAAAGATGAGAAATATTGTGAGCTGATGGATGGAGCTTCAGGCTGAGAGTCAGAATCTCCTGATCTTATAATCCCATTTTTGCCATTTATTTGCTGTGTAATATTGGCCAAATTGCTGACTCTTGCTGTGCCTCAGTTTCCCCATCTGTAAAATGTGGATTATTCTTACTTGTCTCCTAGGATATTGTTAGGAATAATTAATGTCTACAAATACAAAGCACCACATAGATACTAATAAATAGAAAATGCTTTGTAACTGTTCATCTGTGCTCATAAGTAGAGAATGCAAGTTTCATAAAACCACTGCCTATATAAATATTGATGTGTACAAAACTGTCCATTTGGAGTCTAGCGGTGGTTATCGTGTGTACATTATAATTCAGAAGACTTTTCCCAAAAGGGAAGTTACATAATAAGTAAATTATCATTGAGAAAATTGCAAAATCTCCAATTGGGAACTAAAAATAGTCAATATAAAAGATCAATAACTCAGTTAAAAATAAGGCAGAAATTTTCCCTTCATTTATGTAGTTCTTTTTCAAATGCTGTGAAGACCTGTGAGTGTACCTGGGTTAAGATTACCCCCTCAAGCAAATCAAAAGGCAAGAATAAGCCATGTTTTAGTATTATTTTTGTAGGGTTGATGGTGCTCTGCCCCCTAACTGCATTTGCAGGACATGAAAGAGTAAGAAGCTGCCATAAGTTAACTATCTGAAGTCCCTTCTTCCATTCCTACAATGCTAATACCCAGCCACAGATAACTGCTATCTGAGATATCTGAGTAATGTGCCTTTTAGGTGCTTTGTGCTTCCTCTGAGCCTCAATAGAAGAGCACCTCAACTAGCTCCCACAACGTAAATATTCTTTTCTTTTTGGACAAACTTATTTCCCATTTACAGAAATCTGAATGAGAGCAAAACTCTGACATTTGGCCGCATCCTCTCTCCTCCCTCTCTTGCTGATCCCTCAAAACTAGCTGGTAGTGTCTTGAGTGTGTGTGCGTGCATGTGGAGTGGGGAAGGAAATGATACTTGAGAATTTAACATTGAGGATCAGATTTAGAGCCTGGAATGTTTCCTTCACTGACTTGACCAAATAATATGATGTGCCTGATGCATGATTCTTTGTTTTTCAATGGTATGCATTGTCGCTCTTGGTTAACCTGTTTGTGAATGATCTGTCTTATAGGAGAAGTACCTTTCCTGGTCATAATAGGTATGTCTGAAAAATGCACTTATCCAGTGCAGCTGGACGTACCTTGTCATTGTAATTCAAACAGATGTTCTCTAAAACCTGTTGCTCCAGACTTAGTTTCTAGAATTAATTAGTTAAACAAGAAGACAGGAGGACCTCCTAATGATCTTTTTAAAGTGATTTTTTAAAAAAAAAAAAATTCCCAATACAGTATATGCTGCTGTTTATATGTTAAGAAATAACATGAGTGCTTTTATGTGGAAGGTTAAATAAAATTATGGTAGAAATTTGAATGTATGAACAAAGTGAAATGAATCCTTAGTGTTGACTTCAACCATGTTTGAAAATTTTGGTCTGTTAAAGCTAAGCACTAAATAAGTGACCTGATTTATAGAGATGTTTAAGCCTTAACACATTGTGTTTTGAAAATGGTTGAAATAATAGTCGGAGTTTGAAAACTTGCTTGTGAACATAATCAGTATTTTAATTTTCTTTGTGTCCACTTTCCTAATGCTTAACTTTGTCCCATTAATCTCAGTCAGAGCAGCTATTGAAGATCACATTCTGACCAAAAGATTGTGAAATTATGTCAATATGTGTATATTGGGGCAAGATTTTTTTAATCAAGGCAGTTAGAATAATAAGTTATAGATCATCAAGCCCACCCTCTACCAGTCCAGAAATGTTCCGTACACAACTTTTTAAGATTTCTTGTTCTGACAGTCACTGTAAGACTTTGAGATGACATTTATATTGACATGTAATATTGACATTTAAATATAGAGAACTTCACGGTTGAAAGATAAGCATACAAAAATAAGTGATTGCCCGTAACTCCTCTCTGTTATGTTGTACATTACAACAAGGTCAGTCCTCTGTGGAAAAAATCCCATCACACTGGCTGAAAATCGAAACCACTAGGGAAAGAAAAAACCTTTCACAAATGTGAACGTCTAGTGATGTGCACCTCTCTGGTATATTATAAAGATGCCCCCTCTCCCCCCCTCCACGTGGAGGACCGTGTATGCCGCAATACAGTACTTAAGGGCCTCAGATAGTTAAAGTGACAGGTTTCAGGGTAGCAGCCGTGTTAGTCTGTATCCGCAAAAAGAAAAGGAGTACTTGTGGCACCTTAGAGACTAAAATGTATTTGAGCATAAGCTTTCATGAGCTACAGCTCACTTCATTGGATGCATTCAGTGGTAAAGTGGTAGCTGCTTAGATTAGTAAATTGCTTAGATTAGTAAATTAATATAAAAATTACATGAGATTGTGAGGTTATAAATATGTAGGTTAATGTGAGCTTTTGAAGTTGTAAAATTCAAACTTGCACATCAAGATGTGTAAAACTGAATTTAACATCATTACATATTTACAAGCTGTAACAATCTCTCAGGTGTTTTACTGAAAATATGTGGTGCTCTGTGTATTTGAAGTATACTGCCACTTACTACACTTTGCACACTAACAAGCACTTACTCGCTTTTATTGTGTGTAGTGCTATGCTTGGACAGAAAGTCATGCACCCCACCTAAGAATCTGATACTGAATTCTTTATCAGCAGCTTTGTTTCTAATCCTTCTAGTTGCCAAAGTGAAGCTCACAACCAGTTACTGCAGATAACCACTGCTAGCGTTTAACAAATTAATAGTGCAGGCTGAATTGCTGGAGATCAGAAACTCCTGGAGCCTGTCAAATTGCAGACTTGTATCTAAATATATATCCTAACCTTTAAAATTCTTTACAGCTGTTGTCCAA
This sequence comes from Lepidochelys olivacea, assembly GCF_965140295.1. Taxonomy (NCBI): domain Eukaryota; kingdom Metazoa; phylum Chordata; order Testudines; family Cheloniidae; genus Lepidochelys; species Lepidochelys olivacea. The sequence goes on along the minus strand of NC_140412.1, from coordinate 267,655,366 downwards.
ATTCTTAGTATTGAGGTGGGAAAGTAAGTCATTTTAATTGAATGAATCCATCCCATGACTTTAGAAAGAAGTCACATTACTATGTCTCTGCATCATTAGATTAATAACTTGGGTTATTGTAAAAGATTTCCCACTTAACAATAGGCCAAGAATCAGTTTCCAGTGTGAGGATGGATGTAATGTATTGTTTCAGTTACATCTACAATATGTATTCCATGCGTGGAATAGTGGTTTTTTCAGATGCGCCTAGTTAAAAAAAAAAAAGCACAGTAGTGGATTTATTAAGATGTGTGCTTTATTAAGCTGCGTGCTTCTGAGGTTAGAATGTAGGCCTACAACTGATTGCTCAACATAACCAATAGACTAGTGAATGCGATGGAAATATAAATAGAAAGCAGTGTTTAAAGACATGAACATTGATTTGCCTATGCTCCCAGTGCTGCTGTCTCTTGTCGACCATTGTGAGCTTTGTCTCAATAAAAGTAAATGACATTTTCAGCTGCTTTTAATTAATTGCTCTTGTCTGATCACTCTAGAGAGCATAGAAATGTAATTAATTGGCTACCTGTCTTACTCCAAGGTTTTGTTGCTAGTCATGTTGGATAATAGAACTTCAGCCTTGGATTTCATTGTGCATCTAAGAGCTTAAAAATCAACTGCATTTTGTTGATTGAGATTGACTGTTTCTTTTCTACTAAGTGGAGCAAGAGTAACATGGTAGAACCATTTCTATTGTGCTCTAAAACTCCATTAATAACTTACGTTCATACATGCAGATACTGTAAGAATCCGTTCTCTGTTAATATTAAGTATACCAATGTAATTTACTAGAATGTGCAGAGTTTTAAATATCACTTCTTGGTCAAAACCAAATATAAAAAAGTCTAAAGATTCTTTGCTGTTGAAAATAGGCAAGTTGAAGTCTTTAATATCTTTCAATCATTTTCCTCGTTTACAGGCGGAGGTTTGATCTGCAGAATCCATCACGAATGGATCGAAATGTGGAGATGTTCATGAACATTGAAAAAACACTAGTGCAGGCAAGACATTTTATAACCATAAACATTTTCTGTTTTGTGTCTCAGTGTATTTGCCACTTTCTTTGGGGAAATGACCTTCTAGCTTTGAGGTCCCTTAGCGCTGTGACCTGCATCAGAATTCCAAACTTTGTATCTTTCTTGAATTTCTATCTGAATATAACTTTTCTCTTGAGAATCTCTGAAACTAGTTAGAGTGGATGACTGGGGGAATACTTAGTACAGAGAAACCTGGTAGTTAGGGTGGGAGAATAATTTTGAGCTTTAAAATTGTTAGACAACTATTTTTTAACTTAAAATAAAATTGAGCATCTGTACAAATCAGTATGTTTAACAAGTTAAAACATTGTGCTTTAGAATTTAGGAAATGAAGTTATAAAAAATTGTGAAACAGAACTATTCTTGCAAAAGCCTGGCCACATACGTTAAGGCAAAAAGTGAATTTACTGCTCTTGAAAGTGAATTTACTGCTCTTGAAAGGTGCTGGATTATCAGGGCAGGTGTAGAAGCACATTACAAGCTGCAGCAATAGAAACTTCAACATTCCATCAATGTGCCTCAATCCTGACTTGGAGGGACCACATCTAGGAGTGAGCAGATAATTAATTTTGTTCATCAAAGTCCACCCTTGGCTTGTCTGAGACTGCCAGCAAGGGTGAAAGTTCCGTTTTGTTTCTGATGAGAATACCCCTCCACTAGTAAACTCTGACTAATTTGTCTGAGCCACTGAACAGCTACCATACGGTAGCAGCTCATTCCTGTCCAGAGTCAAATTTGAATAATTGACCTAGAGGTTGAAAAGCTCTGTATCCTGTTACTCATCCCTTGTCCTTGTGCCATTACAGTGATCTACTCACTTCCCCATCCGAGCAGGTCAATTTAAAATTAAGTTTATTACTGTGTCAGTGATTGTTTCCTATGATAATCTGTAGGGCCTAGGCCAGTACTTTTGCTTGTACTGCTTTCAAGCTGTACTTTTCAAGTATGTAGCAAAATCAGAAACGGGAGGGAAAGAACCCAAAAAGTGACACTCTTCATTGACATTTTGGAATAAATGGTTTTGCTGTGATTTGATTAAAGATAGCTGGATAGTCACTTTATTTTAAAATAAACATTTAGTGTGGCTAAAACCACTGTTCTAGATAATGTAGAAATCTGTAGACACTGGTGCTGTAGGGTAAGATCCTAGTCAGGATGTATCGAACATGGTGTTTAGTTTTCCATTTACAGTAGCATGCTCAGGACTTGATCCAAAGCATCGTGAAGTTGAGAATCTTTCCATTTTCTTCAATGGACCAAGAACATGCTGGTGCACAGAACTCAGGCAGGGTGAGCAGGGCAGCCACCCAGGGTGCGAAGCCACAGGGGCGGAAAAATGGGGCGGCGGTGTTGGTGTCACAGGGTCACATCTTCTCCTTCTGCCTTCCATTTAGCACAGGGGTTTTCAAACTGTGGTTGATGGGGGTCACTGGCCTACTCAGGCCCCTTGCTGTCCATGCTGTCCTCTGCACAGGTGGATGCTCCCCAGGCAGCGCTCCGTCCACCGCACTATTGCCTGTCCCTCGATGGAGCCCAGCACTGGCCAGTGACATTGTCTGAAGCCATCCCCTACCCACAGAGCCCAGCAGCCATGAGATGTTTCTCAAGGCACTCGCATGCTTCTGCCCTGGCACTACTGGAGCATCTCATGGCAGCCGGGCTCCATTGGCAGGGACCAGCTCCGGGATGGAGCTGGTCAGTGCCAGGCCCTTTTGAGGGAGAGCATGTTGGGGAACATCTCTGAGCTGTGCTGCCCACCCTGCCCAGGGAGTGCTCATCTGTGCAGAGGTGGCCCAGCTCGGGGAACAGGGCAAAGAGGGCTGCTGAGCAGCTGGCCAGTGCCCCCAGCTCCCGCAAGCTTCTGATCATTCAGCTCCTTGCAGGAGGCAACAGTTCTCAAACTGTAAGGCATGCCCCCACAGTTTGAAAACCTCTGTGCTAAATGGAAGGCAGAAATGGGGGGGGGGGGGCGCACGTGACCCCATGTCCCTACCCACCCACACATTGCCTCTAGGGGGTGAAAATATGCTTTCTCGTCATGGGCACTAAAATGCCTAGTTAGGTTCTTCACAGGACCTTTGCATTAGTGTTTGTCAAGCAGTAATGTTTAATGCAGTAATTAATCCTTGATGGGTTCAGGCCTTTCATCCACTAGTTTCTGATTTAAAGTTTTGCCTTTTCTCCTCTAGAATAATTGTCTGAGCAGACCAACGATCTACCTCATTCCAGATATCGAACTGAAGTTGGCTAATAAATTAAAGGACATTGTCAAACGTCACCAGGTAACAGATATGAAGTTTGTAGCAGCCTTGCATTTTTGCAGGTTAAGTTTTTGAAGCTGTTTATAAAGGACAATGGTAGAGATATTACTTTAGAATTGAGGCTTCTAAAAATTAAATAGTATAGAGGAGCAAGGGGCAACTGGTGGCCTGGGACTGCATCCATCTTTCCAGATCATTTTATTTGGCCTGCCAACAGTTAACAGTTTATTCTGCTGTGACATTTATTTTTATTTCTCAGCTTTTTTGCTGTGATAAACATACTCAGAGTATAAAGCGCATGTTTCGATGTGGAAGACTGATCACTAGGGGGACTGGCTGTGTGCTTCCTTGGGTTGCATGTATGCTGAATACAAGGAAATTCAATATCCTGAAAAATCAGGTCTGTATCCACTGCACCACAAGTGTGGTGAGAAGTGGTGCATTGACAAACCCATGACTGATACTTCGGTCTCAATTTTTTTTAACTTGTGATAAAATTACAAAGAAAAGTCTTTCATGAACAGTGGGAGCGTAACTATCTTTTTACTGAAAATGGACATAAGCCTCTGTTGCTCATATGTTTGCAAGTCATGGCAGTGACAAAAGAATATAACTTGAACCATTTCTACAGCACCAATTGCAATGCCGAGTATGACAGATATACTGCTAATCGTCGATGTGCAATGCAAATGGAAAAGGCATTTCCACTTGATGAGAAAACGGTTAAAAAAAATCGAAACCATATATCTTAATGTGTAATTTTGCAAAGAGTTAGGTAAGCATGAACATGTGGAAGAAAAGTTAACCATAATTATGCTCAATTGTTCTTCATTTCTTTTGACACTAGAGTACAGATGTGTCAGAATCAAGTCAGCTACAGATATATATCCAGACGATTGACACCAGTTTTAACATGCATGAAGAGTTTATGAAGTTAGCCTCATTACACAGAACAAAAAAGGCCCCAGATATTTTTGGTGCAGTTCAGGAGGCTGTTGCAGATTTTTGAAAAGTTGCCTACTTCTATTACAGACGGGCCACCGACTATGTGTAGATCAAAGGTCAGGTTTGCACATTTGTTGAAGCACAGTGAAGTGAATTGCCCAACACTGCACTGCATTATCCATCAGAAGGCGCTGTATGGAACATCACTGAACTTTGATCATGTCATGAATGTGGTCATGAAAGTTACAAACGTAATTTGAGGTGGCAACAATAGCAAATTTGTGGCTTTTCTCAGTGAAGTGTATGTAAAGTATGGCGACTTGGAGCCATACGCTGAAGTATGATGGATGAATCATGATAAATGTCTTGAGAGATTATTGTATGCAGTGTTGTTGTAGCTATGTTGGTCCCAGGATATTAGAGACACAAGGTGGGCGAGGTAATATCTTTTGTCGGTGAGAGAGACAAGCTTTCGAGCTTACACAGAGGTTGGTCCAATAAAAAAAAAAATTACCTCACCATTTTGTCTCTCTTGACAGATAATTTGCACTTTGAGGGGAGATTGTCACCTTTTTGAAAAACACTGCAAGTTCTGATACTAGGGAGTTTCAGGAAACAATGGAAGATTCTGTTTTTCTGTAGTATGGCATTTTTGGCTGCTAAAACCTGACATTTGAATCTTCAATTGCAAGGCATGGACCAGATATTTTGGATGTCATTGCTCATTTGGGTGGTTTGAGTGAATTTTTTAAGACTCTCCTGTTGGGTTTGGATTTTGCCTGCTTTATAATATGTGCTGCATTTGCATTGAAACGGCAAGCGTGCAAGTCAGTGTTCAGCGGGTACACTACTGATGTTGAAATGCTGCTGCTTAATTTCCATCAATGTTTTAAGGATTTTGAAAGTTTTTGACCTCACCTCATCCTTTTTAATGATTCATTTGCATCTGTTGTCAATGAACACCAACTAGAACTAAGCAGACTGCAGGCTAATCCTTTTTGAAAGAAGGATGAAAGAGGCATTCAGTTTTGGAAACTGCTTCCTAAATCCCATTTCCCGAGTCTGAGAAAGTGGTCACTGAACTTGTTCTATGTTTGGGGCTACTTAGGCTTGTGAAAGTAACTTTTCTAAATTGAATCATTTGAAGTCTAAGGAAGGAACCAACTGACTGATGAAACTCTTCCAGTTTATGATATAGATGTGCCCTTCTTAGTGCGCAGGCAGGCTCAAGCCGAGTTTCACTCTGACAGGCAAGGTACTATAACAATGAAAAACAGCAGAGAAAAACATTAAGATATTTTTATTTTTTGTTTTCATTTATTAATCCCCGTCCTCTTCTGGACACTGAAAAAAAAGTTAGTGAAAGAGTTAAGTTGAATCTTTTTAAAAAAAAAAAAAAAAAAATTCAAGGTTGTGCTAACAGTGACTTTTATTTTGAATAACACTTTGGTTTTACAGTGTTAATACAGGGTTAAATGTATGTTAACATGTTATATTGTGGCAAACGTTTCTGAGTTACGCAGTATATAACCTCTTTAAAAGAATGTTGGGCCCACCAAAAGGTTTTAATGGATTTTGTGTCCGTATTCTTCTTAAAGTTGCTCATCCCTGGTGTAAAGAAGGGAGTGTTTTTGTGGCCATGCACACCTGGGTCTAGGGTGGGGTCTAGGTTCTATTCCTGGCTATATTACAGACTTGTGTGTTTTTAGGCAAGTCACTTAAACATCTCTCTGTTTCCCCGTCTTTAAAATGGCAATTATACTTACCTTCTTTACTGGGAGGATGATGATTATTAACTCCTTTGTGTATAAAAAGGAGTTTGAGATGTGAAATGGGCTATGTAAGTGTAAAGCAGTAAATTTTAGGAGTATGGGATTTACTTTGCCATCTGAACAGCCATCTGGTGGTATCTCTCTCATACTCTGCTCTCATCTTAAATGCATCTCTCTTCTCCCATGCATAGGTCTCCTAACTTTTTTCCCTTTGCAGATGGTAGCCTTGTCTACTGAATGCTTTGATTTATTCACCGTTCTGTTTCCTGTAACTTAACCATATGCTCTCTACTGCCCTAGTATCTAATTCTGTAAAATATGTTTTGGAATATAGTTTGTGTGAAAAATACTGTACATTTCCATTTCTGTAAATACATCTCCCTCCACCTAAGAAAAATTCAATAGATTTTGAAGAAATATATCTGTAGAGTCCGATTGTCCCTTGGGTGTGATTCTTTCTGCTGTGTAGTGACTATAAGGCTCTGTGTATTATGTTGGATAATCTTGATGTTTTTAGTGCAGAGGAAAGGCAATTTTGTATTTATAGATACACCATGCAAGCAATATGGCATCCTCGGTTAACAAATATCTAATTTTAAAAAAATAATAAACAGTTGAGTATTATAATATTTAAATGGACACTATCGACTTGAAAATACAGACAATTTCAGACAGACGTTTATCTTTTACAGTTACAAGTAACACCTAAAATTACTCTGACAAAGTCGTCAGTGAAAATAGCGTATCTTTTATAATTTACTATGAGCATTTGACAGAGCTTTGAGTATTGTCAGTGTCATTGTTTTCTCTTTCATATTTGTCTTTTCCCTTGTTAAACAGATCCTTTTAAACATTGAAGGGGGAGCAGAACAGCCCTAATTTTTTTTAAAGGAACTCTCTTTTTAGGTTTGTTTAAAGTTCAGGACCTACTATTTAAAGGAGGCTCTCTCAGAAACCGGAATTTTTTTAGTCTATTTTTAAAAAAAAAAATCAAGTTGACAGTGTCCCTTTAAAATTACAGTTTGAAGCAAAGTGTGTTTATATTTAAACACAGTTATGGGTATCTTCTCATAGGAATGTACACAATAGACTTGCATAGACTGAGATTTGGGAAAGAGAAGGATGAGGAAAGAAAGAGAATAGCAGTGAGAGGAAAGGAAAGACGGAGGTGAGAAGGGCCAAGGCGATACCAGGTGGAGGCAGGATGGTGTGCCTGAAGCAACCCTTCTGAAAATATAGCAAAGCACAGCTAGGGGAAAGAGGTAGCCTCCAAAAGATGAAGAGTAACCTCCTATTCTGATACCTTTAGACTATTGGAAGTAATAGGGTTGAGCCACCTAGGTTCTGGATCTTACTATATTATAACTAAAATCACCCACTAATGTTTCTGAAATAGAAAGTTTTTTCTGTTTGTAGGAGGAAGTTATTTCTGTGTAGCTATGGATTCTCAAGCAGTGTTTCACTTTTTTCCATAGGGAACCGTCACTGATGAGAAGGCAAAGGCCACCCACCATATTTATCCTAATCCTACCTCACTGGATGATGGTAAATCATACAGAGTTTGTCTATGAATCTTGTAACTAAAACACTTAACTGCTAAAGTGATGGTTGCTATACAAAACCACTAGGTACGAAGATGCACTCAGCTTAATACTGAGAGTTGTTCAGAAAGCAATAACTTTCAAGATTTGACTTTAAATGGTTTGTAGTCCTAAATGTCCTGCGTCACAATATGGGGGTGGGGGGTTGGGGTACAATGAGTGTTTTTTTTTATAGATCTGGAACTATATTTTCTGGAAAGCATATGATGATGTAGGCCTTGATTGAGTGAAAGTCTGTGCTGTTAGCATTAAGCGCTGGCAGCGTAAAACTTGGTGCTATGTACAACAGATTATCACATTCCATGCTTCAGAATTTATAATCTAGAGGAGATGCAAAGGAAAATCAAGACTATGAAAAAGCCAAAGGAAGGAGTGGTCATAGATTACAAAATTTTTACGAATTGGTGGTGTAAGCAGGCCTTGAGACTGAACCTACCATGGACCACCTCTCCCAGTGACTTCACCTTGGTGATTTGTTTTTGCCCCTGATCTCTGGGTGGCAGAGCTAATCCATACAAAATTATGTATTTCAACTCGTATTCAGTGGGATTGTGATAAAATAGCTCCACATCAACACTACCAGGACTAAGTACAAAAATGACACTGAAAACTAACTTGAGACAGGATTGATAGTATATAAGAATAGGTAAAAAGGTTAAATGTTTTGCTTTCCTAATCGTACCTCTTAAGAAACAGAGCTAGATCTGTGGTAGAGAACACTGGAGCCAAAATAAAACACGTAAGAATTAAAAACTACTTTGTATAGTTTCATAGGGATAGAAGTGTAGTTAGCATCCTTGCTTCCCGGTGCATGTCTGAATTGGTTAAGCCACAAGTGGCAGTGAAAGCAATATCAATGAAAATTAATCATAGAATCATAGAATATCAGGGTTGGAAGGGACCTCAGGAGGTCATCTAGTCCAACCCTTTGCTCAAAGCAGGACCAATCCCCAGCTAAATCATCCCAGCCACGGCTTTGTCAAGCCTGACCTTAAAAATATCTAAGGAAGGAGATTCCACCGCCTCCCTAAGTAACGCATTCCAGTATTTCACCACCCTCGTAGTGAAAAAGTTTTTCCTAATATCCAACTTAAACCTCCCCCACTCCAACTTGAGACCATTACTCCTTGTTCTGTCATCAGCTACCACTGAGAACAGTCTAGATCCATGCTCTTTGGAACCTCCTTTCAAGTAGTTGAAAGCAGCTATCAAATCCCCACTCATTCTTCTCTTCCGCAGACTAAACAATCCCAGTTCCCTCAGCCTCTCCTCATAAGTCATGTGTTCCAGTCCCCTAATCGTTTTTGTTGCCCTCCGCTGGACGTTTTCCAATTTTTCCACATCCTTGTAGTGTGGGGCCCAAAATTGGACACAGTACTCCAGATGAGGCCTCACCAATGTCGCATAGAGGGGAACGATCACGTCCCTCGATCTGCTGGCAATGCCCCTACTTATACATCCCAAAATGCCATTGGCCTTCTTGGCAACAAGGGAACACTGTTGACTCATATCCAGCTTCTCGTCCACTGTAACCCCTAGGTCCTTTTCTGCAGAACTGCTGCCGAGCCATTCGGTCCCTAGTCTGTAGCGGTGAATGGGGTTCTTCCGTCCTAAGTGCAGGACTCTGTGCTTGTCCTTGTTGAACCTCATCAGATTTCTTTTGGCCAAATCCTCTAATTTGTCTAGGTCCCTCTCTATCCTATCCCTACCCTCCAGCATATCTACCTCTCCTCCCAGTGTCATCTGCAAACTTGCTGAGGGTGCAATCCATACCATCCTCCAGATCATTTATGAAGATACTGAACAAAACCGGCCCCAGGACCAACCCTTGGGGCACTCCACTTGATACCAGCTGCTAACTAGACATGGAACTATTGATCACTACCCGTTGAGCCCGACAATCTAGACAACTTTCTATCCACCTTATAGTCCATTCATGCAGCCCATACTTCTTTAACTTGCTGGCAAGAATACTGTGGGAGACAGTGTCAAAAGCTTTGCTAAAATCAAGGAACAACACGTCCACCGCTTTCCCCTCATCCACAGAGCCAGTTATTTTGTCATAGAAGGCAATTAGATTAGTCAGGCATGACTTGCCCTTGGTGAATCCATGCTGACTGTTCCTGATCACTTTCCTCTCCTCTAAGTGCTTCAGAATTGATTCCTGAAGGACCTGCTTCATGATTTTTCCAGGGACTGAGGTGAGGCTGACTGGCCTGTAGTTCCCAGGATCCTCCTCCTTCCCTTTTTTAATGAAATGAGTGGATTAGATAAATAAAGATCATATTGCAGTTCTAATTGAGATTATCATCTGATGTTACATAGTTGATCTAGAAGCATTTTATCATGCTTATATCATACAACATCTAGCTAGCTATTAAAGAGCCTTACTTATTAAGATGAGACAACAGAAAGTGCCTTTTTCAAATTTCATTTTCCAATTTAACTTTTTCTGTGGGACTGGATTTCCTGGATGCACTATATCACTATATCACAAAGAAAGCTGAAATAGTGTTATGTCCTGACACCGGATTTCCACTAGATGGGAGTGTTTAGCCCTGTGTAGACTGCAGCATGTTGTGTTTTATCCTTTCGCATCCCTTATTGAATGTGTTTTGCACTCCAAGGGACATAATGCTGGTACATAACTACCTCATTTGTGTTCAGAAGCTCTCTTTAATCCATTTGCTTCCTGAATAGGGATGAGTGCAGTTTGACATCTTTGGCGAATTTGCAACTATATTCTTAGATAGAGATACATGGCTCTGTTTAAGTCCTGACTTTATTGAGCTTCAGGGACAGCATGACTGCAATGGAGCCATGAACTCAAGAAATACTGTTGCATAGTTCAGACTCGCAAGCTAACCTACATTTAAAAAATCAGTTTGGGTAGTGTTCTCCAAATTTCTAAATGCCTCTCCCCCTTCTCCAATGCCATTGGGGGGTGGGGGGGAATGAATATTTTAAGACACCTTTTAGAAACAGCTAGCATCATTCAGAAAAACCACTATTGACTCTGTAGTGCCAGATACCTATCTAACTGTATTGGAACCATGCTCACGCTCTTACTGCAAGATAAGCAAAAACTCATTTTCATTGTCCCTGGTTTGGCCAGTATCCACGCACCAATTGTCATTACAGGTGTCTTAGTAATAGCGTTCTGCATGAAGGAAACAAGAACTGGATTACTAGTCTCACTAGGTCAGCATTGCCTTAGAAGTTCTGCTAAGTTAGCACACACTTTTCCTAAAAGTTGTGTTAGGAATTATTTTGGGGATGTTCTATAGCCTGTATTATATAGGAGGTCAAATAGATGATCACAATGGTCCCCTCTTGCTTTAGAATCTATGACTTTTCCCTCGTGTAAGGCTAGTATTTCCCCCTTCAAAACCATCTTCCTGAAAAAGGAGCATTTTTAAGGATTGTATCTGGAACACCTTACCTGGAAGTTTAATTCCTGTGAAACAGGCTGATGGGTGTAAATCAAACTAGGGGAATGAGTGACAGGCTATTCAGAGCTCTGACAACGACACAGTGGGGAGGGGTGGGGGGATAGATATTTTCCAATTGACAAGAAAAACCTCTGGAGGGAAAGGGTTGGGCTTCAAACCTTACAGTAGTTAGAACAGATATATTTGTCCTGGGGAACTAGACTTCCTGGCTTTCTCCACCTTACTTCTGCCTCTTAAGCAGCCCCTTACTGAACCTTGTACTGCAGGAGATGTTCTATGCTCCATACCAGGTTCTCAGCCTGGTAAGTTAGAGTTAGAAACTAGCAGCAGGCAGGGAGAGATGACCAGCTAGAATCGGGGAGGTGGGGGGCAGGCTGGGTGAGGGAGAGTTTTCAAGGGCAGGCAAGTCTTAACCCACCTCTACTTCCCATCAGCTGGAAATCCTCCCCCTCTTCTAGTACAATGCCTTCAAGTGACCACTTTCAAGCCTTTACACACTGATCAGTCACCAGGGTGCTAAAACTCTGGGGATTAGCCAGTGACCTCAGGGTTAAAGTCTGCAGTGTCAGCAATGGAGACTTAAACTCTTCAAGTGGGTTTATTCTTGTGGACAAATTGGCAGTGGGTCCATTTATGAATCTATAGGGGCCTAAAAGGAATACAATAGGCCTTTGTTTAAAAAAAAAAAAGACTAAGTTGTAGTGTGGCAACAAGGCTGCTCAGGTGCCCTATGTTTGCAGCAGCTCTATTCTTTACCTATCTCATTCTGCTACTCAGGACTGTGGATCTTGCATTTCTAATGGCCCACTGCAGATCTTGTCCAAAGGCCAGGAGTAGGGTTTTTAGGACAGATGAGAGTCCAGACGAAAGCTAATCTTGCTGCTTACCCTGAGCACACTGTAGCTCAATTAAAAAAAGTATCTTAAAAAACAACCTGCAGCTTCCCTGCCTCCTTTGACATTTGGTAGAGGTGCCTGAAATAAATCCTGCTCTTATTATGGCAAAGCCACTCTGCTTGAGTTAGCTTACTATCTCAATCTGACTTTTCTTTTTTTTTTTTTTTTTTTTTTTTCATTTTGCAGATGAATGGTTGAGACCTGTGATGAAGAAAGATAAGCAGGTGTTGGTGCACTGGGGCTTTTACCCAGACAGGTAAAGAAAGGAGGAGGGGAGAGAACCTTCATCTCTAAATCCTGAAAAAGCTTGTTAAAAAAGAGAAGTGTTAAATCCTAGAAGTTTGAAATTGCAGATGATTTAATCCATCTCATACAGATGAACTGTTCCTCTTACTTTAGTGGGTCTTATTTCTCCTGATGTCAAACCACCTTCTGCTCTGCAGCTGTGATTAAGTTTAGTGAACTTGCACATTGTTTTTCAGAACAAAATGGTGACATCCCAGCTTTGTATGGTCTGTACTTGTGCTCTTCTTTTCTAGTCCTACAGAATAATGCCACAGGGTCAGGCCCGTTAGTTTCATGTAAAAGAAAAGTTTAAACATCCCTCCTCCCCCACACATGCACTTATTTTCACCATTTTGCACACCATCTGATTGGATAGTTTCAGGTGTTTTTTAATGACTGTACAACACAGGCTAGAACACCCAACACACAGAGTATTAGTCTCATGCTGTATGGGCTCCTAGTGACTTAGTAATTCTTGCAGTACCCAGAACTAGAGAAAAGAGAGTTTGTTCATTCTAATAATACTTGAAAGTTATATTGGCATAGCTGTGTGTGTCGGTGTGACTAAAACACACCCCTGATCAACAGAGCTATGCTGACAAAATCTCCAGTGTAGGCACAGTTATGTTAATGTAGCTAATGCAGTTCAGAGAGGTGGTGGTCCTACACCAGCAGAAAAACTTCTGTCAGTATAGGCTGTGTCTACTGTAGAGGGCTATGCCAGCATAAGCTCCATAATGTAGACGTAGCGTAAGAATAAAATCTACACTGTAATACAGCTGCTCAGTGTGATACTGCCAGTGGTTATGGACTGGTGATATGGCACCTTTTCCTTCAATGTCTGTGATAGACCTCGTAATTTACCCTGAATCTCCTGAGTCCCAGTCCAGTGCCTTTTCATAGAATCGTAGGATAGTCCAGTCCCCTGCAGTCAAGGCAGGGCTAAGTATTATCTAGAGCAGTGGTTCTTAACCTGAGGTGCACGCCCCTTGGGGGTGCGAAATGCCCTTTCTGGGGATGCGAGACATGCCAGGCTTTTTTTTAGAAGGTAAATCATCGAAAACACAAATTAAGCACAGGCACATAAGTACAACTACTTTGTTTCATCAAACCTATGTATTTATTAACATTATACATTTTTAAACTATTACTGTAATATACAAGCAAAAAATATATCTAAGTTTAAAGAACTAACCTACTTCAAAGATTTTTGATAAGGGCTGCGAGAACATATTTGGATTTTTGATAAGGGACGCGAGAACATATTTTGAGAACCAAAGGGGTGCAGGCTGCAGTAAAGGTTAAGAACCACTGATCTAGAGTCTAGACGGTCCCTGACAGGTGTTTGTCTAACCTCCTCTCAAAAATCTCCAATGATGGAGATTCCACAACCTCCCTAGGCAATTTATTCCAGTGCTTAGCCACCCTAGCAGATAGGAAGTCTTTCCTAATGTCCAACCTAAACCTCCCGTGCTGCAATTTAAGCCCATTGCTGCTTGTCCTATCCTCAGAGGTTAAAAAGAACAATTTTTCTCCCTCCTCCTTGTAAGAACCCTTTATGAACTTGAAAACTGGTATGTCCCCGCTCAATCTTTTCTTCTCCAGATTAAAGGCCTATTTTTATTTTTATTTTTTTTCAATCTTCCCTCATAGGTCATGTTTGCTAGACCTTTCGTCATTTTTGTTGTTGTTCTCTGGACTTCTGCAGTTTGTCCACATCTTTCCTGAAATATGGTGCCCAGAACTGGACACAATAATCCAGTTGAGTCCCAATCAGCACAGAGTAGAGCAGAAGCATTACTTCTTGTGTCTTGCTTACAATATTCCTGCTAATGCATCCCGGGATGATGTTTGCTTTTTTTGGCACAGTGTGACACTGTGACTCATATTTATTTTGTGATCCACTATGATATCCAGATCTCTTTCTGCAGTACTCATAGAATCATAGAATGTCAGGGTTGGAAGGGACCTCAGGAGGTCATCTAGTCCAACCCCCTGCTCAAAAGCAGGACCAATCCCCAATTAAATCATCCCAGCTAGGACTCCTTCCTAGGCAGTCATTTCCCATTTTGTGTGTCACTGTCTAATCCCATTTTATATTTTCATAGATCATAAAACCAGAAGAGCCCCTTAGATCATCTAGTCTGACCTCCTGTATATCACAGGCCATTAAACTTCACCCAGCTACCCCATATCAAGCCCAATAACTTGTGTTTGACTAAAGCATATCTTCCTGAAATTGATTTGAAGATACCAAGAAATGGCAAATCCACCACTTCTCTGTTAATTTGTTTCAATGATTAATTGCCCTCTTTGTTAAAACCACAATTAACTACAGCTGTTAGCTGAGGATCTTTATTACTGATGGTGTGATGTAAGAGGCAGAACACAACTACATTTTCAGATCCCAGGTAGCTTTCTGTGTTGGTTGTGTGTATGCTTAATATTTTTTAAAAAAAAAAAAAAACCCACACTTTTATATATTGACCTAATTGGATTGAAAGTTATTAAATATACAACCCCACCAACTTATTTCTCAAAGGCACTGTTTAGAGTGTAATTGCACCATACTATGTAGTGTGAATATGAGATGAAAATTTACAGTAGATAAGAATTTGTTTATAATCATGCCCATTACAGCCATCCAATAACCAGCATGAAAGTAAATCTAAATTTTCCCATGGAACTGTGTAGATTTCAATGACAGCTTGGTGTAAATGGCCTTTGCACTAGGAATCTGCAAACCTAAATGTAAAAATTTCTATTGAAAAAAATCCCTTCCTAGGGCCAAAATGTCCGTTGTGGTATGCTTGCAGGACTCGTTGATTTCAACAGGGGTTGTGTGTATGTGTCCAGTAGAAGTGAACACCAAATTCGCAGGTGGGAGGGATGGGACCACACTTCCTAATTACTTCTTCATTTTGCAATAAAGCATTTTTAGTACACTTTTATTTTTACATCAGTTATATTCAGTTCTGCGTACCAACTGTGTCCATATAAAAATCAGATAATCCAGCCAATTAAAGTGAGAGCAAAGAAATGCTGTGGCCTGCTTGGGTCTTTATCACATGCCTAGTGTTGATTACAAAGTTATCTGACTTTTTTTCGGTTGAACTGTTGCAAGTGACCATTTTTTGGGATGGCACGTAATTTGGTGAAACAGGAAAATAATGGTCAGATGGATTCTGTAGAACTAGAGGCTTGTGGGAAAGATTATATTGCTGCCTTTTATTTTCGGAGTCTAATGAATCTTAATTAAAATCGATAAGGTTAAGAAACATGGGAGCAACTTAGTAAATTAATGGTGCAGAGAAATAAGAATTCACTTAGGAATTCCTTAAACACCACCGAAACCTGAAATTATCAGAAAATATATAATTTACTGTTCGTGAGCTTTTATAAATTTCTAACTCAGAAATTTAAATTTCTGTATTGCATCAGTTGCATTGAATCACTCCTTTTTCCACTGCATTTTTTTTAATATTCCTCTGAGAGAAGCCAGCAAATTTTCTTATGATAGAAAATAACTTGACACCATTCTGTCCTAGTGGTATGATTTGAACATGCTTTGATGGCTCAACAAACGCTCTTTCCAGTGGTTTTTGGGATGAACAACCTAGAGGACCAATTCATTTTTTCTCTTCTGATTTCCCTTTTAGCTATGATACTTGGGTTCATGCTAGTGACATTGAAGCTGAAATTGAAGATGCTCCAATTCCAGAAAAACCATGGAAGGTGAGAGCCTTTAAGAAAATTGTTCTGAAGTGCTATTTAAGTATGTTGTATCCTGAGGTGCTGTTCTGGAGGGTGTTTTGAAAGGATGAAGATGTAGTAGAAAGACGGCCTGAGATATAAGGCCTTGTGTTAAAGGCCTGGTATGAACCTGAGGCTAAAAACTGAGTCTGTGGATTTATCGAGCAGTTCGATCAGAGCCTGTTGTATGGGCTATTTGGCCAGAGTCAGTACAGCACACAAAAAGAACAGACACATGCAGCCAAACATCTAACGACAGATGCATGTGCATGCAGTCTTTCCCACTTACATGGAAAAAGTCAAAATCAATATTTTTAGTATCACAATTAACATATAAAACACCCACATTTCTTTGGTTTGGAGATGACCCAAATGTTGCTTCTGGTGATTATAAAGAACGGGAAAGAGGAAATAACACATCCCTGTTATGCCAAGGATAATCTCTTACATTTAATTAGGCCTCATTCAAAGTGCTCTGTACTATCAGAATCTCTTTACTCACCACTAAATTTCAGCCACTGCTGAGGTAGAACCTAGCAACTGTTTAGTTGGGCATAGCATCATCATACAACCGTTTAGGACTGAGAGTGGAAAAATACCATTTGTGATCAAATTTCAGGGGAAACTTGGATAGACTGTAATATACAAACTGAGATCTGCCTAGAACATGAGGGTAGCATCCTTATGATTGGACCCTGATTTGGTTGGTCCCTGGGCATTACTGTAATGTAAATGTTAAATAGAATCCCCCAGGAGTATGATTATCATCCTGGGAAGCAGTGACTTTGAGAAAGATTTGGGGGTTGTGGTAGATAATTACCTGAATGTGTGCTCCCAGTGCTGTGATCAAAAGGGCTAATGCAATCCTTGGTTGCATAAACAGGAATCTCAAGTAGGAGTAGAGCGCTTACTTTACCTTTGTATTTGACGTTGGTGCAACCACTGTTGGAATGCTGTGTACCATTTTGTGTCCGCAATTAAAGAAGGAAGCTGATAAATTAGAGAGGGTTCAGAGAAGAGCCACAAGAATGATTAAAGAATTAGAAAACGTACCTTATAGTGATAGACTCAAGGAGCTTATCTAATTAGCTTAACAAAGAGAAAATTTAAGGGGTGACTTGATTAGTCTGTAAGTCCCTACATGGGGGACAAATATTTAATAATGGGCTCCTCAATCTCAAAAAGAAAGGTTATAACACAATCCAGTGGCTGGAAAGTTGAAGCTAAACAAATTCAGACTGGAAGTGAGGTATACATTTATAACAGTGAGAGTAAACTAACCATTGGAACAATTTACCAGGGGTTGTGGTGGATTTTCTGTCACTGACAATTTTTAAATCAAGATTGGACTTTTTTCTGAAAGATCTGCTTTAGGAATTATTTCGGGGAAGTTCTGTGGCCTGCGTTATACAGGAGGTCAGACTAGATTAACACAGTGGGTCCCTTTTGGTTTAGACTCTCTGAAAAAGTGCCATGGTATTTTTAATCCCCAAAGGTAATCAGTATCTCTCCAGCCCAGGAAACATCAGTGCCGTGCTCGCGGAGTCTGTTTCAGGCCCTTGCCTAAGGGCATAACTTTGTGGGTTTTTTTTAAAAAAAAACACAAAATATGAAGTAACACAAAACAAATAAATTCCCCTGATCAAAGCATGCTGCAGACCCAGAGGTCTTTCCCCTAGCCTCTTAGTCCTGAAAGAATGACACACCCCTTTCTTTAATCCCAGCTGAGTTATGTGACAGGCAAGCAACTCATAACCCTTTCCTGTCTGTTTCATCCCTTCATAGTGTCTCCTCTGAAAGTTGGCAATTCCAGTATTACAGCTCCTTTAACAGCATATTGGGCATTCATAGAACCATCAAGTCATCTAGTCTAACCCCTTGCCAAGATGCAGGGTTTGTTGTGTCTAAACAATCCAAGACAGATGGCTATCTAGACTCTTTCTGAAAAAACACTTATTTGGTTCTTTTTGAATCCCCAATACCACTTTCTGTAGTACTTGAATCAATGCCCCTGGGGCATTGTAATAGAGGCAAATTCCAGGTCTGCTGATTTTTATTTCTCGTCTAAAATTGCCTTGCACTTTCACTCCCACAATTGTTATGTAGCATTGCAAGGTTCTCTGAGAACTAATTTGTCTCATCCAAGAGGTAGCTGTATTTCAGTAAAAAGAAAAGGAGTACTTTTGGCACCTTAGAGACTAACCAATTTATTTGAGCATAAGCTTTCGTGAGCTACAGCTCACTTCATCGGATGCATACTGTGGAAAGTATAGAAGATCTTTTTATACACACAAAGCATGAAAAATACCTCCCCCCACCCCACTCTCCTGCTGGTAATAGCTTATCTAAAGTGATCACTCTCCTTACAATGTGTATGATAATCAAGTTGGGCCATTTCCAGCACAAATCCAGGTTTTTTCTCCAACCCCTCAGACAGAGACAAACACCTACAAGATCTCTATCAAGCATTCTTACAACTACAGTACCCACCTGCGGAAGTGAAGAAACTGATAGAGCCAGAAGAGTTCCCAGAAGTCACCTACTACAGGACAGGCCTAACAAAGAAAATAACAGAACGCCACTAGCCGTCACCTTCAGCCCCCAACTAAAACCCCTCCAACGCATTATTAAGGATCTACAACCTATCCTGAAGGATGACCCAACACACTCACAAATCTTGGGAGACAGGCCAGTCCTTGCCTACAGACAGCCCCCCAACCTGAAGCAAATACTCACCAGCAACCACATACCACACAACAGAACCACTAACCCAGGAACCTATCCTTGCAACAAAGTCCGCTGCCAACTGTGCCCACATATCTATTCAGGGGACACCATCACAGGGCCTAATAACATCAGCCACACTATCAGAGGCTCATTCACCTGCACATCCACCAGTGTGATATATGCCATCATGTGCAAGCAATGCCCCTCTGCCATGTACATTGGTCAAACTGGACAGTCTCTACGTAAAAGAATAAATGGACACAAATCAGATGTCAAGAATTATAACATTCATAAAACAGTGGGAGAACACTTCAATCTCTCTGGTCACGCGATTACAGACATGAAAGTTGCGATATTACAACAAAAAAACTTCAAATCCAGACTCCAGTGAGAGACTGCTGAATTGGAATTCATTTGCAAATTGGATACAATTAACTTAGGCTTGAATAGAGACTGGGAGTGGCTAAGTCATTATGCAAGGTAACCTATTTCCCCTTGTTTTTTCCTACCCCCCTCTGCCCCCCCCGGACGTTCTTGTTAAACCCTGGATTTGTGCTGGAAATGGCCCACCTTGATTATCATACACATTGTAAGGAAAGCGATCACTTTAGATAAGCTATTACCAGCAGGAGAGGGGTGGGGGGAGGTATTTTTTCATGCTTTGTGTGTATAAAAAGTTCTTCTACACTTTCCACAATATGCATCCGATGAAGTGAGCTGTAGCTCACGAAAGCTTATGCTCAAATAAATTGATTAGTCTCTAAGGTGCCACAAGTACTCCTTTTCTTTTTGCGAATGCAGACTAACACGGCTGTTACTCTGAAACCTGTATTTCAGTGATGGTGATGTGATCCTTATTTCACTTACCTCACAGCTTTGTTGAGACTGTTTTTTCTTTGAGTGCTTGCTCATGTCCATTCCATGTTAGGTGTGTGCACACTGCATGCACCATTGCCATAGATTTTTCCCGTCGTGGTATCCGTTGGGCTGGCTCTAGCACCCTCTGGAGCCGTGTGCTCATGCACCAGTATAAGGAGTGCTGCCAGCCATGAACGCTTTCAGTTCCTTCTTACCGCCCATGACAGTTGCTGGACCAACCCTTTTTGCTTTGGCAAGGCTTTCTTCCCAGGGGTTTTGGACTCTCGCTCTTCGTTCTTAGTTATCATAGTTTAGTATGTATAGTTTTTGTAATTAATATTATTGTACATAGTGTAAATAGATCCTGTCGTCAAGGGACTCAGTCACCCCAGGGGCCAGGCATGCCATGATCCACGGGCTTCAAACCTTATGCCTTCTATGGCAAACCTATGCCCATGAGTGATCCGTACTCCAACTACTTGAAGTGCTTGGTGGAAGACTCACATGAAGGACAAGTGCCAGATCTGTCGGGACTTCAGACCATGCATTAAAGAGGGCAGAGACATTAGGCTGAAGGCTGTCTTCATGGAAGCTGTCCTCAGACCAGACTCAGAGCAGAGGTGCTCTGATCTGACACCAAGCATTTCGGCATTGGGGTGAAGTGCTGCTCTGGCACCGAGCTCTTCCTGGCACTATTTATTATCTAGGTGCCAAGGAAAAAGCACAAAAAGCAGCGCACCAACAGACGGCACTCACGGGTGAAGAAGAAAGACAAGTGCGGGGAGGGAAGGCAGCACAGTGAGACCCGTCCCAGGCCACTCTTCCATTCCCAGGCCCATGATGGCACTGTCAACTCTGCCTAGAGTGATGAGTCTGATGTGGGACCGTCCGCCAATAACCGGAAGCCACCTTGGCTGTTCCGTCGATCTCAGAGGCTGTTCAAGCAGCGAGGGTCCTACTTTCTCTCTCGGTCCCCTCCAGCTCTGTTGGGACACCCTCCAGCTCCAGTGTCCAGAATCAAGAAGCAACAGAGGGCATCAGGCTCATTCCCAACACAGGGCCCCCTGGCACCCTGTAGAGGCAATCCAACCCTGATCCCAGTGTCCCAACCATCTCTGGTCCGCCACCGGTCCCAGAACCTGGGCATCACATGGTGGCAGAATCAGCTACCACTCCTCCATGGTCTCTGAGAGAGACCTCTCTTCTGAGTCCAAAGGGGAACCATATGTGCAACCTCAGGCTCACCACAGGTATCCAACCTATACACCACCAGACTTCAGTACCAGTCCTCCCAATGGGTCACTGGCCAATGCAGTGGCTGTACTGGAACCGCTGGGGATTTCCCCTGGCACTGGGTCCTCCCTCCCATTGCTCCTACTTGGTTGTTTCCGGGAGGCACGCTACCACTCCTCCTTGCTCAGCATCAGACCCCAACTCTAGTACCAACCCTGGTTGGACATCGCTGAGGCTGGGGAAGAAGAGGGAACCCCTCCTCTTGTGCAAACTTCCTCCTCATCCTCTCCACACAAGGCTTTCACAGGACCCAATAGCCTGATTCTGCAGGGCGATTTCAGGGCCCATCAGGACCTTTTGAAATGGGTAGCTGCGAACCTGAGTCTGGAAATTGAGGACCTTAAAGAGACATCCCACAGCCTTACTGAGATCCTGGCTGCAGTAGCTTCCTCTAAGGTGGCCTTACACATCAATGAGGTGGCGATTGGACCAGTCAAGACCCTATGGCAAACTCCTTCTCTTCCCCCGCCTCACGGAGGGCAGAGAAAAATTATTATGTGCCAGTGAGTGGGTTCAAATACTTGTACTCGCACTATCCTCCAAGATCTCTGGTGGCAGCTGCAGCAAATGAGGGACAGGCAAGGCCACTTGAGCACAACATTTTCGGAAGAAAGGTTAATTAGACAGGTAGCCTTCAACTACCTAGCTCTAACCAGCAAGCTTTGCTGGGGAGATAGTTATAATCTGTGGGACTCACTGGCTAAATTTAAAGACTCCCTGCCCCAAGATGCAAGGCAAGAATTTGCTGCCCTCTTGGAAGAGGGTAAAAATGTGGCTACAACTTCTCTACAGGTGGCTCTGAATGCAGTCAATGTGACAGCCAGGACAATGGCCTCCACTGTCACCGTGAGGTGGCGTTCTTGGCTCCAGTCCTTGGAGCTTTCTCACAAGGTCCAACAGTCCATCTAGGGCCTCCCCTCCGAAGGCTCCTCTAGGACCACCCTACCATTTTTCGGCCTTTATGCTCTGCTGGCTTTCAGGAAGCACTTCAGACCCCAACATCCTCCTTGTTTCTCGGTGCCTCCAAGATAAGAGCTCTACAAAGGAAAAGGTTATAAATGGTGCTAACCACACTCATCCACCTCAGCCTCCCAGCCAGGGTCTCAGAGGTACTCCAGGGGGCCCAAGCAGGTGTTTTGAAGGTGCACACAAGGCTGCTGTACCAATCACCATTTCGGATCCATTCCCCTTTTTACTTTTGGACCATCTGTCACACTTTAGGCCAGCATGGTCATACATAACATCGGACTGTTGTGTTCCAAGTACAGTAACAATTGGCTATACCCTTCAGTTTTCATCTGCCTCTCCCTCCAGTTCTCCTTCCCCATCCTTCTTCAGGGATCCTTCTCACGAGCATCTCCTCGCCTAGGAGGTGCAGCCCCTCCTACGAATGGGGGTGGGGGAGGTGTTCAACAAGATTTGAGAGGAAAGAGGTTTTTATTCCTGATATTTCCTAATCCCAAAGGCCAAAGGGGAAATCTGAACCATCCTGGACCTGCGTCACCTCAACAGATACCTTAAGGAACAGGTTCCGCATTATCTCTCTGGATTCAGGAGACTGTTACACCATCCTTGACTTAAAGGATGTATATTTTCACATTTCTATTTTCTGTGGTCACAGAAGATTTCTCAGGTTTGTCTCAGGGTCAGCACCACTACCAGTTCACCACTCTTCCCTTCAGCCTATCAGTGCCCGCCCCTGTGTCTCCCCTCCCCCCCCCCCTGGATTTTCACTAAATCTATGTTTGGAGGTAGCAGCCTTCCTTAGATGGCGAGGCATCCAGGTCTACCTGTGCCTTGATGACTGGCTGATCAAAGGCTGGCAGGCTCAAGTTCAGAACAGCATCAGCACAGTCCAAACCACTTTCCGAGCACTGGGTCTGCTGATAAAAGTCAATTCTTGTCTCGGTTCAGAGAATAGAATGTATTGGGGAGTGCTTGACTTGATCCAAGGTAGGGCCTTCCTGCCGGAAGCCCAATTCAGGACCATGTCGGACCTGATATCCGATGTCATGGTCCACCCAATTACGACAGCTTGGGTTTGCCTCAAGCAACTGGGGCACATGGTGGCATGCACTTGTGTTTCAACATGCAAGACTTCCCCCCCTCCAGATGTGGCTAGTGTTGGTATAGTCCCTCAACAGACACCATTTGGACTCTATATACTCACAGTTCCTCCCCATGTCCTTGCCTCCCTGCAATGGTGGAAAGACCCAAGATCAGTAATGATGGGGGTGACCTTTGCTACTCTTTGACCGTCTGTAGCTTTAATCTCGGACATACTGGACTTAGGGTGGGGAGCCAACCACAACAACCTCAGGACTCAGGGCCTCTGGCCCCAAGAACTCTCCCTGCACATAAATGTCACGGATCTCAGAGCAGTACGTGTAGCTTGCCAAGTGTTCCTTCCCCAGATCTCAGGCAAAGTGGTGCAAGTCCTGACAGATAATACCATGGCCATGTTCTATATCAACAAACAGGGAGGGGCCTGATCTTCAGCCCCTATGTCTATAGGACATCTCCAGGAAGCACTCCATTCTTCTTGAGGTGTCACATGTCCCAGGAGCCCGGAATGTACTGGTGGATCACCTCAACAGATCCTTTTCCTAATACCATAAGTGGTCCCTTCACTTTTAGAGGTCACCAGGTTAATCTTCTAAAGGTGTCGCGCCCCCTCCCCCCCCCCCCCCCGGCAGACCTGTTCACTACCAGACAGAACAGGAAATGCCATCAGTTTTGCTTGCTGCATGTGCACAGCCCGCACTCCCTCTCCGATGCTTTTCTGCTCCCATGGTCAGATCTCCGATTCTGTGCCTTTCCCTGGATCCCTCTGGTTCACAAGGTTCTCCTAAAAGTCAAATGAGACAAGGAAAGAGTTATTCTGATAACCCTGGCATGTCCACGCCAACACTGGTTTGGCACATTCCTTGATCTGTCAGTAGCATCTTCACTCTCAATCCCACTCTGTCTGGACCTAATCTCACAAGACCACAGCCGGTTGCTTCACCTGAACCTTGCCTCCCTGAACCTAATTGTGTGGTTGCTGCATGGCTGAACCTAGAGGAACAAGCTTGCTCAGAACAGGTCCACAGGTCTTGTTAGGGAGTAGAAAGCCGTTTACCAGGTTCACCTACCTGCTGCCAAGTGTAAATGCTCCTCGACATGGGCATCTTAACAAGCTCTCTCTCAGTCTCGATATTCCTTCAATGTATCTTGGACTACTTGCTCCACTTAAAGCAGCAGGGACCGGCCTTCGCATTTATGAAGATGCACTCAGCAGCAGTCTCAGCCTTCCACCCTCCAGTGAACGGCAGGTCAGTGTTCTCCCACGAGATGATGGTACAGTTTCTCAAGGAGTTGGAGAAGCTCTATCCTCATGAGCTGATTTTCTCCCCCCCGCACTCCCCTCCCATGGGACTTAAACCTTATTCTGTTGAGACTCAGGGGTCCCCCCGCATTTGAGCCGCTAGCATTGTTCCCTCTGCTGCTTCTCTCTTGGAAAGTCGCCTTCTTGATAGCAAACACATCGGTCAGAAGGGTCTCTGAAACCAAGGCCCTTATATCAAAAGTGCCTTACACACTGCTCTTCAAGGACAAGGTCCAACTGCGGCCCCACCCAGCCTTCCTGCCAAAGGTGGCATCACAATTCTATAACCATTTTCCTGCCAGTTTTCTTCCTGGAGCCTCTCAAGAACTCTGAGTAATGGCTGCTTCACTCATTGGACTCATTAGGAATACCCTTGCCTTTTCTATGGAGAGGACTGAACCCTTCCACACATCCATGCAACTCTTCGTAGCAGTATTGAAAAGGGTGAGAGGGCTACCTGCGTCAGCCCGGATAACCATCTGTGTTTAGGTGTGCTACAAGCAGGCGAATGTCCCGCCTTTGGCCATCTTAACCACTCACTCCACAAGAGCCCAGGCTTCGTTAGCAGTGTTCCTCACATGGGTCCCGATCCAGGACGTCTGCAGGGCTGCAGTCTGGTTATCAGTACACACCTTCGCATCTCGCTATGCCATCACCCAACAAGTCCTGTTTGATGCCAGTTTCAGGAGAGTGGTATTGCTGTAAGCAAGTCCGTGAACTCCGAGCCCGCCGCTGGGGGTACTGTTTGTGAGTAACCTAACATAGAACATATTCAGAAGGGAAGAAACGGTTACTAAGCTTTCCATAACTGTTCTTTGAGATGTGGTATATCTTGATTTTAGTAAAGCTTTTGATACTGTCCCGCATGACCTTCTCATAAATAAACTAAGGGAATGCAACCTAGATGGAGCTATTATAAGGTGAGTATAAAACTGGTTGGAAAACTGTTCCCAGAGAGTAGTCATCCGTTGTTCATACTGGAAGGTTATAACGAGTAGGGTCCCGCAGGGATCAGTTCTGGGTCCTGTTCTGTTCAATAACTTCATCAGTGATTGAGATAATGGCATAGAGAGTACACTTATAAAGTTTGCGGACAATACCAAGTTGGGAGGGGTTGCAAGTGCTTTGGAGGATAAGATTAAAATTCAAAATGACCTGGACAAGCTGGAGAAATGGTCTGAAGTAAATAGGATGAAATTCAATAAGGACAAATGCAAGTACTCCATTTAGGAAGGAACAGTCAGTTACACACATATAAAATAGGAAATGACTGCCTAGGAAGGAGTACTGCGGAAAGGGATCTGGGGGTCATAGTGAACCACAAGCTAAATATGAGTCAACAGCGTAATGCTGTTGCAAAAAAAAAAAAAAAAAAAAATCATCATCATTCTGGGATGTATAAGCAGGAGTGTTGTAAACAAGACACGAGAAGTAATTCTTCCACTTTACTCTATGCTGATTAGGCCTCAAATGGAGTATTGTGTCCAGTTTTGGGTGCCACGTTTCAGGAAAGATGTGGACAAATTGGAGAAAGTCCAGAGAAGAGCAACAAAAATGACTCAAAGTCTAGAAAACATGATCTGTGAGGGAAGATTGAAAAAATTGGTTTTGTTTAGCTTGGAAAAGAGAAGACTGAGAGAGGACATAACAATTTTCAAGTACGTAAAAGGGTGTTACAAAGAGGAGGGAGAAGAATTGTTCTTAACCTCTGAGGATAGGACAAGAAGCAATGGGCTTAAATTGCAGCAAGGGTGGTTTAGGTTGGACATTAGGAAAAACTTCCTAACTGTCAGGATGGTTAAGCACTGGAATAAATTGCATAGGGAGGTTGTGGAATCTCCATCATTGGGGATTTTTAAGAGCAGATTAGACAAACACCTGTCAGGAATGGTCGAGATAATCAGTCCTGCTACGAGTGCAGGGGACTGGACTAGATGACCTCTCGAGGTCCCTTCCAGTCCTATGATCCTATAATGATTCTTTGTGTTGCTCATGTCCATTCCATGACCCACCCTTGTACCCCTCTGTCGGAGTTACCAGCAAGAAGCAACTGAGAGGGTATGTGACCAGTAGTGACCCTTATGCCAGCGCATATGCACACAGCTCCAGAGGGCACTAGGACCAGTCTGACGGATACCACACAGGGAAAAATCTCTGCCAGCAGATCACATGGCACACACACATCTAATGTGGAATGAACATGAGTGACAGATTTCAAACAGCAGTTACGGAAATAATTGGCAATGGTTTTTTTGTAAAGTGGTTCGACATCCTTCGATGAAGGGTGTAATAAAAGCAGAAAGCACTGCTGAATTTTTGTACAGAATTATGAAGGATTGCTGTTGTAGGAACTGCTTTAAACCCCCAACATACTATAGCAGCGGCCAAAGCACTGAAAATTAAAATTCTGATTTCTTCTTGCATAGAGAAGTTAACCATTTTCGGTTAGGTCCTTCCATTTTAAAGGCGATGAAGAAAATAAACTCTTGCTGTGGTCTTTCACTTTATTGAAATCAATTCTTAGCTGTTTTGGGGGTGATATCACTAGAATCAGTTAAGGGCTTGCCTAGATTGCAAATTTGCTGCGTTCGTGCTAGTGATTTAAGCTCTTGAGTCTGGTTGTGGTTTGGCTCAGTCCTGAAATAGATGCCAATTTCTGCAAGCTCTGCTGAGCACATTGCACAGTCCATGTCCCTTGGATTGATTCCAGCTTGCCAAAAGCATTTGGACGATGGCAAAATTGTGCCAATTGTACGAAAATAACCTTCCAACATATGTATGAAAAGCAGTGATGGATTGTTATAGTGACATTTGCACAGTCATTAACATCTTGCTTTTGTTAAAAGGGTTATAATTTAACTGGAACTCTGACCATTGCTGCTGTTAGGTATGAAAACTAAATCAACACTTTCTGGTCTATTGAACTTGTAAGGGCTCAAAACAACAATAGCAGCCTTATTTAGGTTCTTTACATGATTAGAGGTCTGTTTGTGGCACAATGGTTTCTCTCTTGATTTAGTTCATTGAAAGAAAACAAGATAAGGAAACAATTGTAATAAAGATTGCACATACTGCTTATTCATTTATAAATAGAGAAGAACATTTCATGCTGTTGTGTTTTGTTACTAATTTGTTTAGCATCAATGCAGGAGGAGGTCTTTGTGGTTAGATCAGGAGAAGAAAATTAATTTTTGGTTGGATGATTGGAGAGGGGTGGGGTTGATTTTATAAATAGCTCTTTAAATCTTGTTTTAAATATTAAAGTCAAGCTCAAGCCTATTTTTATTACTTACATATTTAAACTAGAAGCCCATTCAAAGAGGTTATCCAAGTAAATCAGTGTCTGGTTTTCTAGACAGTCTTCTATAGCTAGCTGAAAACTCTTTCACTTGTGATTCTGCTTCCTCCCCTCCCTTTTGCTCCTTTGGCTGTGGCAGAGTATCTCTTGGTTATCTTCCAGGCTTCTGGAATCCTGGACCAGTGTTGCTTTCAAGCAGGATGAAGGCAGGGATGATGTGTTCTGACTATCGCTTGACACGTGAAGCCATTTGAATTTCATGAAAAGCCTTAGTTGACAAAAATGGTTGCTCACTGGAGCACTTCAAGTGTGAAGTGAAGAGTTTAATTGTTTGTTTCCCCATCCCCATGCTTTTGTCTGTAGAGGTCAAAGTGTCACTGGTATTTGTTGTTAAGGTGTAGTTCGGAAAAGGTGAATAGATGAGCCTGTATTACTGAAACTGCCTGTCAAAAGATGGCATTGTCCAGGAATGTTGACATTACATATATTTAGTCAATTTTTCTCTTTTCAGCTAGCTTTTTAAGAAATATGAATCACTGTCCAAGACAAAAACTGATTGCAGTCTCCTGTAGCTACAAATCAGTCTTTAGAACTGCATGGGAAAAGCCTAATAAGGCTTGATAGTGGGAAGCAGTGGCATTGATGTGTCCCTTTCAGAATCTTACAAGGCTTTTAGTGCTGCTCAATTGGTAGATGTTTCATTCCCAAATCTCTACTCCATAAGTGTCAATTTCATTGATTGGTGTCCATGTTGGAATGTACTATATATTTGTACATATGTGTGACTTCAGTACAGGTTAAGAGAATGATTGCCGAAGGGACTACAGTTCTCTCTTCATTCCCAGAACAGGCATGGCATCAATGCAAGCTTCCCCTACTTCTAGGAATGAGAGGGAAGTTCAGTCCTTGAGCTTTCTGTTGAGACTGCCAACAAAGACACCAGCTGTGAGCATTACTTTTTTTGTGTGTGATGGGGACAGCTATCCACTGGGAATTGGATTGTGACCATCAAGATGTTCCCTGTTATACCTTAAAGGTTTTTGTACAGAGTGCAGTTTTTGTATCTTTAGTCTCAAAGTGACATGTTCATACAGAATTGTCCCAACAAGAGCTCTCACCTGCCAGCACAAAAGACTTAGAATAACTAAGCAGCGGAAACAAGGAGGAAGTCAATAGACTTGGCATAATTACTTTGTTGCATTGCTTTATGCAGTTATTGTGTCTTAAATTTGGTACATAGGAAACTAATAAATGCTTTCCAAAACCTCCAACTTTGATAACCAAATTATAGTACTCCCTTTTCTTAGTCTTACTGGATTGGTGATGGAGGCTTGTGTTCAAGTGTAAAGCTAGTGCAGAAACCTTGGCATTAGTGGGAGTCTATTTACTGACATCGAGATTTGTTGGATTTGCTGCTAGGTTCATGCCAAATGGATTCTGGACACAGATATATTCAATGAATGGATGAATGAAGAGGATTATGAGGTGGATGAGAACAAGAAGCCAGTGAGTTTTCGCCAGCGAATCTCTATGAAGAATGAAGAGGTATGGTATTTCTCTGTTGGTGGATGACTTGTTGATTTTTAGCAGTGTTAATTATATTCTTTACTACCATGTAAGTCAGACGTCTTGGGAATCAAAGCTGCTAAATTAGGTGCCAGTCTCTCAGGAGCTAATGGTACCAAGGTCACATGTAAATGCATATATGTTGCACCCTTCTGGAAAATGGACATACTTGGTGTTTCCTTTTGACACAGCAAAGTGTCTTTTTTCCCCAAAAAATATAAATGTTGGGGCCTACTTTGCTTTTTCTTTTCCCTCCACAAACTTAAATTGGGGTAAATTGATACAGAATCAATTTAAGATCTTAATTTCCAAATTTCTTTGGCCTGAAGTACATGTTGAGACCACTAACCCACACTTGTCACTATAATTGGGGAAAACACTGAAAACAGTAGCTATTCCTAGAAGTTACTCAGAGTTCAAGGTTAAATGCCAAATGTTCCCCATTCTGAGTGGGCCCAGTGCTTCAAACAAGTCAAAAGTTTGTATTTGGACCCTGCGGTGTTTTAAAAGCCCATTTCTGTGGCAGACAGCCATGCCAGCAGTTAAAGGTTAATTGTAGAAATGGTACAGGCCGCTTTTCATATTGCAGTGTGGGTATTCTGGGGCTGAACTTGGTTGCTGCTGCAGTGCTCTTGTTTTAGCACCCTGGATGCAGGGCATATTAGGAGAGATCTGCAGTCTTAGTTTCAATGAGCTGTGGTAATTGGTACTGACTGACAACTTCGCTTCTCTAACAGCCTGTCCGTAGCCCTGAGAGAAGAGACCGGAAAGCAGCAGCAAGTACCAGGAAAAGAAAGCATTCACCTTCCCCTCCCCCCACTCCCATGGAATCAAGGAAGAAGACTGGAAAGAAAGGGTGAGTGTCAGGATCAGACAACCAAAGATGAGCTTTGCTCAGGCTGAAACTGGAGCAGAGAGAGCTCTTGAAACAAGTAATTTTCCTCCATTCTTCCCCCAACATAACCATGTGTTTGCAATTGGAATGTATGAATTTTGCCTGCAGATGGAGCAAAGTCTGGTGCAGTCATTCTAAACCTAATGAGAACTCCACCATTGAGAGGCAGATATCATTAACAGTGAGACTTAGGATTTGTCCATATTAGAATAGTATTCCCGATTGATCGAATTACACTAGTGCAAATCCCTTATGTAGATAGATGCATTTATAAAGGTTTAAATTTTGTTTACATCATTTTAGTTTACACTTGTAAATTACTGAATTAAATTGAACCAATTTAAGTTCTTTAGTGTTCATAAAATTTTAAATGTCTACAAAGAGGAGTTTGCAGCTGGATAACTAGAGAAAATTTTTAATCCAGTTAGCTACACTGGTACAACTTTCCTAATGCAGACCAGCCCTCGCTGATTATTAGTGACTGCAAATGATTTTTATTGTGTTTTTGCCCTTCTATGTTGCTTTGTTCTATGAAGGCCTAAAAGGGTTTTTACAAGATAAAGAATGTAAGAACGGTCATCCTGTGTCAGACCAAAGGTCCATCTATCTCAGCATCCTGTCTTCCAACAGTGGCCAATGCCAGGTGCCCCAGAGGGAATGAACAGAACAGGCAATCATCAAGTGATCCATGCCCTGTCACACATTCCCAGCTTCTGGCAAACAGAAGCTAGGGACACCATCTCTGTCCGTCTTGGCTAATAGCCATTGATGGACCTATCCTCCATGAACTTACCGAGTTCTCTTTTGAATCCTGTTATAGTCTTAGCCTTCACAACATCCTTTGGCAAAGAGGCTGACTATGTGTTGTGTGAAAAAATACTTCCTTTTGTTTATTTTAAACCTGCTGACAAGTAATTTCATTTGGTGACCCCTAGTTCTTGTATTATGAGGAGGAGTAAATAACACTTCTTTATTTACTTTCTCCACACCAGTCATGATTTTATAGACCTATCATATCCGCCCCCTTAGTCGCCTCTTTTCCAAGCTGGAAAGTCCCAGTCTTATTAATCTCTCCTCATACGGCAGCCGTTCCATACCCCAATCATTTTTGTTGCCCTTTCCTGAACCTTTTCCAGTTCCAATATAGCTTTTCTGAGATGGAGTGACCACATCTGCATGCAGTATTCAAGATATGGGCGTACCATGGATTTATATAGAAGCAATATGATATTTTCTGTCTTATTATCTATCCCTTTCTTAATGATTCCCAACATTCTGTTTGCTGTTTTGACTGCCACTGCACATTGAGTGGATGATTTCAGAGAACTATCCACAATGACTCCAAGATCTTTCTTGAGTGGTAACAGCTAATTTAGATCCCATCACCTTATATGTATAGTTGGGATTATGTTTTCCAATATGCATTACTTTGCATTTACCAGCATTGAATTTCATCTGCCATTTTGTTGCCCAGGCCCCCAGTTTTGAGAGATCCTTTTGTAGCTCTTTGCAGTCTGCCTGGGACTTAACTATCTTGAGTAGTTTGCATCATCTGCAAATTTTGCCACCTCACTGTTTACTTGGTTTTCCAGATCATTTATGAATATATTGAATAGGACTGGTCATAGTACAGATCACTGGAGTACATCTCTACTTACCTCTCTCCGTTCTGAAAACTGACCATTTATTCCTACCCTTTGTTTCCTATCTTTTAACCAGTTACCAATCCATGAGAGGCCCTTACTTCGCTTAAGAGCCTTTCGTGAGGGACCTTGTCAAATGCTTTCTGAAAATCTAAGTACACTATATCCACTGGATCCCCATTGTCCACGTGCTTGTTGGACCCCCCCTCAAAGAATTCTAGTAGATTTGTGAGGCATGATTTCCCTTTACAAAAACCATGGTGACTCTTCCCCAACAAATTATGTTCATCTATGTGTCTGACAATTTTATTCTTACTATAGTTTCAACCAGTTTGCCCGATGCTGAAGTCAGGCTTACCAGCCTGTAATTACCGGGATCACTTCTGGAGCCCTATTTAAAAATTGGCGTCACATTAGCTATCCCCCAATCATTTGGTACAGAAGCTGATTTAAATGATAGGTTACAGACTACAGTTAGTAGTTCTGCAGTTTCACATTTGAGTTCCTTCAGAACTCTCGGGTGAATCCCATCTGGTCCTGGTGACTTACTACTGTTTAGTTTCAGTTTGTTCCAAAATCTCCTCTAATGACACCTGTCTAGGACAGTTCCTCAGATTTGTCATGTAAAACAAATGGCTCAGGTTTGGGAATCTCCCTCACATCCTCAACCATGAAGACTGATGCAAAGAATTGATTTAATTTCTCTGTAATGACCTTATCGTCCTTGAGTGCTCCTTTAGCATCTCGATCGTCTACTGGCCCCACTGGTTGTTTAGCAGGCTTCCTGCTTCTGATGTACTTTTTAAAAAAAAATTTTTTTTTAAGATTACTTTTTGAGTCTTTGGCTAGCTGTTCTTCAGATTCTTTTTTGGCCTTCCTACTTATATCTTCATTTGCCAGAGTTTATGCTCCTTTCTATTTCCCTCACTAGGATTTAACTTCTGCTTTTTAAAGGATGCCTTTTGGCTCTCACTGCCTCTTTTACTTTGTTGCTTAGCCACAGTGGCACTTTTTTTGGTTCTCTTACTATGTTTTTTTAATTTGGGGTATACATTTAAGATGAGCCTCTATTATGACGTCTTTAAAAAGTTTCCATGCAGCTTTCAGGGATTTCACTTTTGGCACTTTACCTTTTAATTTCTCTATAACTAACTCCCTCATTTTTGTGTAGTCCACCTTGCTGAAATTAAATGCTACAGTGTTGGGCTGTTATGGTGTTTTCCCCACCACAGGGATGTTACATTTAATTTAGAGCTGTCAAGCGGTTAAAAAAATTGTGATTAATCACAC
Source organism: Lepidochelys olivacea (assembly GCF_965140295.1). Classification (NCBI taxonomy): domain Eukaryota; kingdom Metazoa; phylum Chordata; order Testudines; family Cheloniidae; genus Lepidochelys; species Lepidochelys olivacea. Next base: position 267,622,388 of record NC_140412.1, on the reverse strand, counting down.
TGTTAAACCATAATAGAATACCATTTATTTAAATCTTTTGGGATGTTTTCTACATTTTCAAATATAATTTCACTTGCGCCACAGTATACAAAGTGTACAGTTCTCACTTTATATTTATTTTTATTACAAATATTTGCACTGTAAAAAACACAAGGAATAGTATTTTTCAGTTCACCTAATACAAATACTGTAGTGCAGTCTCTCTATCATGGAAGTTCAACTTACAAATGTAAATTTATGTACAAAAAAATAATTGCATTCAAAAATAAAACAATGTAAAACTTGAGTTTAGAGCCTACACGTCCACTCAGTCCTACTTCTTGTTCAGCCAGTTGCTCAGACATTCAAGTTTGTTTACAAGTGCAGGAGATAATGCTTCCTGCTTCTTGTTCACAGTGTCACCTGAAAGTGAGCACAGGCATTCACATGGCACTGTTGCAGCCAGCGTTGCAAGATATTTATTTGCCAGATGTGCTAAAGATTCATATGTCCCTTCATGCTTCATTCACCATTCCAGAGGACACGCGTCCATGCTGATGATACGTTCTGCTCGAGAACAATCCAAAGCAGTGCGGAACAATGCATGTTCATTTTCATAATCTGAGTCAGATGCCACCAGCAGAAGGTTGGTTTTCTTTTTTGGTGGTTCAAGTTCTGTAGTTTCCGCATTGGAGTGTTGCTCTTTTAAGACTTCTGAAAGCCTGCTCCACACCTCATCCCTCTCAGTTTGGAAGGCACTTCAGATTCTTAAATCTTGGGTCAAGTGCTGTAGCTATCTTTAGATATCTCACATTTGTACCTTCTTTGCGTTTTGTGAAATCTGCAGGGAAAGTTTTCTTAAAATGAACAAGTTGCTGGGTCGTCATCTGAGACAGCTATAACATGAAATTTATGGCAGAATGTGGGTAAAACAGAGCAGGGGACATACAATTCTCCCCAAGGAGTTCAGTCACAAATTTAATTAACGCATTATTTTTTTAATGAGTGTCATCAGCATGGAAGCATGTCCTCTGGAATGATGGCTGAAGCATGATGGGGCATACGAATGTTTAGCATATCTGGCCATAAATACCTTGCAATGCTGGCTTCAAAAGTGGCCTGCAAATGCCTGTTCTCACTTTCTGGTGACATAGTAAATGAGAAGAGGGCAGCATTATCTCCTGTAAATGTAAACAAACTCATTTGTCTTAACGATTGACTGAACAAGGAATAGGACTGAGTGAACTTGTAGGCTCTGAAGTTTTATGTTTTGTTTTTGAGTGCAGTTATGTAACAAAAATCTACATTTGTAAGTTGCACTTTCATGAGAGGTTGCACTACAGTACTTGTATGAGGTACTTATGACGAGATAACTGGCTCTGTGGATGAGGGGAAAGCGGTGGACGTGTTGTTCCTTGACTTTAGCAAAGCTTTTGACACTGTCTCCCGCAGTATTCTTGCCAGCAAGTTAAAGAAATATGGGCTGGATGAATGGACTATAAGGTGGATAGAAAGTTGGCTAGATTGTCAGGCTCAACGGGTAGTGATCAATGGCTCCATGTCTAGTTGGCAGCCGGTATCAAGTGGAATGCCCCAAGGGTCGGTCCTGGGGCCGGTTTTGTTCAATATCTTCATAAATGATCTGGAGGATGGTGTGGATTGCACCCTCAGCAAGTTTGCAGAGGACACTAAACTGGGAGGAGAGGTAGATACGCTGGAGGGTAGGGATAGGATAGAGAGGGACCTAGACAAATTAGCATATTGGGCCAAAAGAAATCTGATGAGATTCAACAAGGACAAGTGCAGAGTCCTGCACTTAGGACGTTAGAATCCAATGCACCGCTACAGACTAGGGACCGAATGGCTCTGTAGCAGTTCTGCAGAAAAGGACCTAGGGGTTACAGTGGACGAGAAGCTGGATATGAGTCAACAGTGTGCCCTTGTTGCCAAGAAGGCCAATGGCATTTTGGGATGTATAGGTAGGGCCATTGCCAGCAGATCGAGGGACGTGATCGTTCCCCTCTATTCGACATTGGTGAGGCCTCATCTGGAGTACTGTGTCCAGTTTTGGGACCCACACTACAAGAAGGATGTGGAAAAATTGGAAAGAGTCCAGCGGAGGGCAACAAAAATGATTAGGGGACTGGAACACATGAGTTATGAGGAGAGGCTGAGGGAACTGGGATTGTTTAGTCTGCGGAAGAGAAGAATGAGGGGGGATTTGATAGCTGCTTTCTTCAACTACCTGAAAGGGGGTTCCAAAGAGGATGGCTCTAGACTGTTCTCAGTGGTAGCTGATGACAGAACAAGGAGTAATGGTCTCAAGTTGCAGTGGGGGAGGTTTAGGTTGGATATTAGGAAAAACTTTTTCACTAGGAGGGTGGTGAAATGCTGGAATGCGTTACCTAGGGAGGTGGTGGAATCTCCTTCCTTAGATATTTTTAAGGTCAGGCTTGACAAAACCCTGGCTGGGATGATTTAGTTGGGGATTGGTCCTGCTTTGAGCAGGGGTTTGGACTAGATGACCTCCTGAGGTCCCTTCCAACCCTGATATTTTATGAGGTGAATTGAAAAATACTATTTCTTTTGTTTGTGATTTTTACAGTGCAAATATTTGTAATAAAAAAATATACACTTTGATTTCAATTACAGCACAGAATACAATATATATTAAATGTAGAAAAACATCCAAAATATTTAATAAATTTCAATTTGTATTGTTTAACAGTGCAATTAAAACTGATGGATTGCAATTACTTTTTTAATCACGTTTAATTTTTTTGAGTTAATTGCATGAGTTAACTGCAATTAATTGACAGCCCTAATTTAATTATATTCTGGTTACTATTACCAAACGATCCAGCTATATTCACCTAACCTCACCACATCCGGTGTTCCACTTAGGACTAAATCAAGAATTGCCTCTCTTCTTGTGGGTTCCAGGACTAGCTGCTCCAAGAAGCAGTCATTTAAGGTGTCAAGAAACTTTCTCTCTTCAGTTGTCTAAAAGTCTTCAGTTGTGTGGTTTGGATTTTGTTTTGTTTTTTTCTGTTAATTGCATTAGATGGTCAGGTCTCATTTAACCTAAAACTCTGAATAGTAAACTAGTGAAATGGCAGGAACCAAGAGATTTAAAGTTTGGCAACTGAGAGGGGAAGGTATTTGTAGTTGACTTGTTAAACTTTTTTGGGGTGTGTGTGTGTGTGTGTTTTTGGCTGCTCCTATTAAACTTTGACTAATGAAAATTTTGGACAAAGACATTTTTGTTATACATTTAAACTCCCCGAGCTGAGGTATAAGAGCTCACACTGCTCTGAAAACCACAAAATGTCCTCTGACATAACCAGAAGAAATGAGACTTATATTCCAAGTCCAATTTTAAAAAAAATATTTTCAGATCATTTTTAAGCATTTTCATATTTAATGCCTTTGGTTTGGGACAGCAAATTGTTAATTACATGACTGTATAGTAACACCTTCTGCAAACTTCAGAGCCTGTTACAGAATTTAAAAAGATGTGTATAAATGGGTCACTAACCTCTCTAATCTTACTAACACGAGGGCCACAAACCTGCTATTTTTAGCATGTCAAATTATCTGAAATGCAGCTGTTATATCAACATGGCAAGGCAACACTGCATAAGAAAAGGAATTAAGAAGACTATCCATTTGAAACTGTGGGAGGAATTTAAATGGACAGAGTCCAATTTTCTGAGCTGGAATTTGGTCAGGACACAGGAGTTACACCATAGCCCCCTACTAGAATGTTACTTTAATATTGACTTGAGAAATCTACCATCTCCTAAGTCACCAAGACCACTTCCTGCAGCACCTAGGTGTTTCCATAGAAGTATCATCCTGACCCAACCCTCTTAACTTCAGAGATTTAGTGGGATCATCACAAAGATGCTACAGCTTCAAGTTATAACTTGCAGAGAATTTGTCTTATCTGTTTTAGACAAGCAGGACTGTATGGGAAAAGGCGAGGTCAGAAAGAAGAGGATGAGCAAGAAGATCTTACCAAGGACATGGAGGACCCAACACCTGTACCGAACATAGAAGAAGTGGTACTTCCCAAAAATGGTAAAGTATTCACACACAAGGTGTTAGCCGCACTGGTTTTTATGAATGATAGACCACTAAATGAACAGCAGACACTATTTTTTCACTGTATATGTTAGCCAAATCTTGGAGATACCGTCTCTACAAGTAGCCTTCCTTTTGGACTCTTTGGCCATGTGGTTTTATTTAGACAAGGCTTTGGAATGTGGCATTCTTCTGAAACTGAGTTTACCTCTTTTATCGCAATTGTTTTTTCTTGAAATAAGTTTATGAAAATTCAGTTAAGATAAGTGAATAACAAGCTAAATATTAAAGAATGTTCTTGCCCTGCGTATTCAAGTTGGGTTGTTTGCATCTAAAAATCTACATCAGGAGCAAAGAAATTATAGCTGATGTGGCTAAGGTAACACATCAAGGTAGAAGACCCAGGAATAAAACCAAGCAGTGCTGATTCCCAACCTTCTGCTCCAAACCTTTGAAAACAATGTTTCTCATTACAGTATATATTGGGTGAAAAGTAAAGCAGAAATACACTGCATCCTCCTAACACTGTCCTTAACAGAAAAGCATTCTGGGTGTTCATCGTTGTTTGAGTTTAACTTAGTTTGGAGCCAAGGTACAACAGATTTGATCAATAATTAATATTCATAATTGTTTTGTGGGCAGTAGAAGTATAGTATTCATGGCACAAAACAAAGCACATTTTCCAGAATGTGTAAGAATAAAAGGCTGTGGCAGTACTTCAGCCCTGAAAAGAAGGCAAATCAGCTTTTATTAGACACAAACAGGAGCTCTGTTGTCCTCTGAGCCTGTACTGGATCAGCTGACCTCTTTTGGACTGCATGCATGTGACCAACAAAGCAAATGGTCAGTCTGACATGACAGATGTACAAAATCCAGACACATGAATCTCACTTCTACATTAATGGCTGTAAACTCCTTTTCGCTATCCATCATAGAGGAGCTCCAGGGACAGCTATATTTGAGAAATGTATGAAAGAGAAAGCTCATGCTTTTGTTGCTTAATCTTCATATTCTGCATCTTGAATGTTCAATATTTCAGGATGGGATACCAAAAAGTGTGAATAAAGCTAGTTAAGTCAGCCACAAATGTAAGATTTTTCATCATTCTGGGCCTGCCCTTTAATTTTCTGCCATCCTTCCTCTTAACTTGACTATCACAAGTTGTCATTGTGGTATCCTACCTGATGGACTTCAGATTTGATTACTTTTTTTCTCTCTGCATTGGTCAGTCATAAATGTTGTTGATTCTAAAACGGGGTTGGATATAAACATTAAAGTAGTATAGGGTGACTCAGAGTAGGAAGATAGTTTAAAATTGAACGTTGGGGTGAAGAACCCTCCAGCATAAACTGCTTATTATTCAATTTGTATTGCAGTAACACTTGGAAGCGCCAGCCGAAATTAGGGCTCCATTTTGCTAGGTATTGTACATATGTATATATGTACGTACATGCACAGTAAGACTGTCCTTGACCCAAAGAACTTACAAAGTAAATAGACAAGACAAAGGTTTGGAGGGGAAGTAGAGGCATAGAAATCAGCCTCTGTATCAGATGACTGGAAGGTATCTAATGTAATGCTGATTCTTAAAAAGGTCTCTGAGGAGATCCTGGCACTTGTAGGCTGGTGAGCCTAAATGCAGCACTGGGCAAATTGGTAGAAACTATAGTAAAGAACAGAATTGTCAGGCACATAATTAAACACGATTTATTGGGGAAGAGTCAACATGGCTTTTGTAAAAGGAAGTCATGCCTCACCACTCTATCAGAATTCTTTGATGGAATCAACCCACGCCCGCCCTCTACTCTGGGTTCCAGCCCAGGGCTCTGTGGACCACAGCTGTCTACAGTGTTTCCTGTAACAGCTGCATGAGAGCTACAACTCCCTGGGCTACTTCCCCATAGCCTCATCCCAACACCTTCTTTGACCTTACCACGGGACCTTCCTCCTGATGCCTGATGACACTTGTACTCCTCAGTCCTCCAACAGTATGCCTTCTCACTCTCAGCTCCTCGGATGCGCCTCACTAACTGAAGTGAGGTCCTTTATAAACCAGGTGCCCTGATTAGCCTGCCTGTCCTAATTGATTCAAGTTGCTTCGTAATTGGCTCCAGGTGTCCTAATTAGCCTGCCTGCCATAATTGGTTCCAGCAACTTCCGGATCTGGAACAGCCCATTATCTTGGGGAAAAGGGACCTGCTTAATCTGGGGCTAATATATCTACCTTCTATCACTCTTCTGTAGCCCTCTGGCCTCACCCTGTCACAATATTCATAAATGATCTGGAAAAGGGGGTAAACAATGGGGTGGCAAAAATCGCAGACAGTACAAAATTACTCAAGATAGTTAAGTCCAAAACTGACAGCAAAGAGTTACAAAGGGGTTCCACCAAACTGGTTGACTAAACAACGAAATAGCAGATGAAATTCAATGTTAAGTGCAAAGTAATGCACATAGGATAAAAGAATCCCAACTATACGTACAGAATGATAAGGTCTAAGTTAGCTGTTACCACCCAAAGAAGAGATCTTGGAGGCATTGTGGATAGTTTCCTGAAAATGTCCGGTCAGTGTGAAGCAGCAATCAAAAAAAGCTAACAGTGTTGGGAACCATTAAAATAGATGAAACAAAAAATATAATGCCATTATATATATCCATGGTATACCTGCACCTTGAATACTGCGTGCAGTTCTCATTGCCCCATCTAAAAAAAGATGTTTTAGAATTGGTGAAGGTACAGAGAAGGTTAACACAGATGATCAAGGGTATGGAACAACTTCCATATGAGGAGAGGCTAAAAAGATCAGGGCTGTTCAACATAGAAAAGAGATGACTAAAGGTCTATAAATTATTAATGTTATGGGAAAAGTGAATAGAGAAGTTTTATTGACCCTGCTTCGAGTGATTGCACATGTCCTTGCCATTTCAGTTGTATGCACAGCTGGTGCACTGGTGTCAGATTTTTTTTTTTCCCCCCTCGGCGGTCCTCGTCAGGGTGGCGCGTATGCCCTCTGCCTCGTGCTGCTGCATGATGATACAAAAGTCAGAGCTTCCCCTGAACCTTCACAGTTCCTTCTGACTGCCACTGCCTTTAACATTTTTCCTTGCTATTGCAAGTTTTCCCTTGTTCTTAGTGTTGTATATAGTTGATGTACAGCCACATGGAATCAAGCTCTTTAAGTTGAGGATAGCATACAAATTGCCAGAAACCATGAGGGGGATAATGGAAGCCAGGGTGATGATACAAAACTTTATTTTCTTTAGGTATTTGTTGAGCTCTTGGTGTGGTATATGCCTGAGATCTCCTTTTGCTTTTGGGATTCGGAATAAGAGAGAAAAAAACCTCTTCCCGCTATGTAATGGAGGAACTTCCTCTCTCTCTCTGAGTCTTACCATTGTCCTGTTTACTAGACCACAGTATCTCCTATGGACATCATAAAATCCCTAAGTACAGTAATGAGAAGAGGGGTACGTCCCTAATTTCAGGAGTTAGGCTCCCAAGTGCCGTTTGGCTTTGAAAATCTGCCTCTGAGTTGTTGGTTTGTTTGGGGTTTTTTGTTTTTTTTTCTTCCTGAAACAAGTATGGTCACTGCCAGAGGCAGGATACTGGACTGCATAGACCATTGTTCTTTTATGCGTTGGTAGTTCGTATGGCCGTCAGTAAATTAACTTACTTTAATTTCTTTAATTTTTTGAATCTGAAATACAATAGCTCAGTTCCTGTGATGTGGAACATGGTAGTTTGAGGTAGTTTTGGTGGCTTAGATCTAAGGATACTGCACAGTGTGCACCAGCAGTAAACTTCAGCCACCACTACTCCTGAGGGAATTCTGCACCAAAATATTAAAAATTCTGTGCACAATATTTTATTTGTCCAAATACACAATATAAGTTTCAATTATTTTGGTAATTTATTTCAAAATATCTGTCAGCAAGTATGTCTGTAGCAATACAGACAAAAAAGGACACAGATAATTTTTTTTGACAAATAGATTCCTTGTTAGGCATATTAATACAGAACTTTAAGTAATTCATTTAAACTACATTACAGAAACGTATTTCCCATATCCCTCAGAAGCAGTGCAAAGGCTTGGGGCAGTCAGGGGTAACGGAGGAGCTGAGAGAGAGGGAAGGAGCCTGGGAAGGAACCTGCAGAGTTGTTGGATGTGGGTAGGAGAAATATGGAACAGTTGTTTGGGGGCGAGGGGATTGTTAAGGAGTTGGGGAGCCTCCCTCGTGCAGACCCTGGCTGACCCCAAGCCTCTCACATTCAGTCAGACACATCTGCCCCTGTCTCTGTGTGGCCCTGCATCTCCACTCCCATTCAACCCCGGCTCAATGCTATCACTCCACTAACTCCTGAGCCTGCGCCCCAGTCTGTCCCGCCACTAGCCCTTCTGCACCCCAGTCTGTGACTCCCCCAGCAGCCCTATGGGCCCCGCTATGTCTGTCCAAACCTGGCTCTGCAAGCAGGGTGCTGTGATGAATGCAGCCAGCTGCTGGCTGGTCTCATGCCACAGTGGCCTCGGGTGGATGAAAGGTGGAACTGCAGCACTCCTCTGGCAGAATGTATTTTCTGCAGAGGAAAAAAAATTCTGCACCAGACATGAATTCTGCCCGTTCGCAGTGCTGCAGAATTCCCCCAGGAGTACACAATGTGGAGAGCCCAGCATATCTGTAGTAATGTATGGGGTTGGCCTTTTCTCCCCAATAAAATACAGGTATGCTGGTGTGGTCGGTGAGACAGGTGTGCTTGCTAGGGAACAGTGTGCTTGTAAGGATTGAATCTTGATAGAGGGGGCACAAATGTCACATTTGCAATCTTGCTTGCTTCCACAGTGAACCCAAAGAAAGACAGTGAAAACACGCCAGTGAAAGGAGGAACAGTAGCAGACCTAGGTAAAAAAGAATTATATATTTTTAATTCTTCTTAGTCATCGTCTTGTATAACGGACCCCGGTTTGTGCAATAAATGTTTGTAATTTTTTTATATTTAAAAAAGAAAAATGTGGTGAAACCAGATACTTGAAATTTTTTTACATGTTCTTCCATCTGCGGAATTGCCATTTGGTACTTACATTCTACCTTCTAATGCAGATGTATGTGATCGACGTTATCAGTTTTGTCCCTTGAAGCTGCTCCCTTGTAGACATACTTTACACTATTACTGAGCTTGGTGTATAGGGGCAGATACTTGCCTTTTCCAGATCCCTTCTTTCCATGTACTGGGAACCTACATTCTGGTGTGCAGGGTAGCATATAAGGTCCTGGGCCAGGGGTAGTCAATTTATTTTATTTTATTTATTTTTTTGTCAAAGTCCAGATTTCTTGGTCAAAGTCCAGACTCCCAAGAAACATTTTTTACTTCCCAATAACAATGATGATGATAAAAAATAAAAAGATTTTGCGGTCCATTCAAACGCATCTGCTGGTCTGGATTTGGCCCACAGTCCACCTTTTGGTATCAAGAGGGCTTAATTATCCTTGCTGTGTATTTCTGCTCTTATCCTCTTTCTCTATGGCAGCTCAGTGTGTACATGAAGAAGAGATTATGCTTTAATGATGCACTGTCCATGTTCCTTTTTCTTGTCTCTCCTCTGCCCACCCCAGGCAAACAAAATCCTGTCCAGTTAAATGACTGTGGTGTACAAAGGTTTGCAGGTAATCCAGCTGCATTTTATTAGAGTTTAATTCTCTTTGCTCTTTACCTTGCAGATGAGCAGGATGAGGAGACAGTTGCTACAGGAGGAAAGGTAACAACTGTTCAGTTAGAAAAGTTTAGTAGGGAATAACCTTCATCTGACCTTCAAGAACTCAAACTGTATCTTGCTCCTAAATTGTGTTTAAGAATAAATACATCCTTTGTAGGAGAGAGTCTTCTGCTTAGATGAAGTTCTCCTTTATGTAGTAAAAGAAAATTTACTTAGTATTGTGAGGTTACTACACCCTTTTATACGTTATAAGTTAAATGGAATCTGAAGAGACTTAAATAACTTCAACATGCTTTGCTAGGCTTTTAAAAACCTGAGATGTGCCCTTTGTTCTTTAGACTTGGTCCTGCAGACTTAAATGCAACTGGAGCATTGACTGTGAACAGACTGCAGGATTGGATCCTCTGTTTTGGGGAAAAAATTATTAACTGAATTGTTGAACATGTGTCTTATGTATAAACAATTTGCCAACTAAACCTCACTGCTGTGGCAGAGCAATGACCTCTAGAGGCCACTTGTGCAGATGAGACACACAGATTTCCAAAATTTGATGCATCTATTTGCGTGTGTGGAATTTGTATGCCTAACACGTACACCTGTGCACGCCAGTTAGGTTTTTTTTGCACTTGCACATATCCAACTTTGAAAACCTATCCCATACTCACTCTACTTAGTCTGTGCTATTCTTGTTTTGCTAAACTTTGGTGTATATCTGATTTGTATGTGGGTTGTCCTGTTTGAAAAGGGGAGAGAAGAAAGAATCTTAGGCTGCAGTGCTCATGGGTGTGAAAAATCCACACCCTTCAGCGCCGTAGCTGTGCTGACCTAACTCGCCATGCAGATGCAGTTACATCGACGGAATAATATTCCATTAACCTAGCTACCGTTGCTCGGGGAGGTGGAGTTCATAAAGCAGCAGAAAACCTCTTTCCATCATTAGTCTGTGTCCACGTTGCACCATAGCTTCAGCAGCGTAGTTGTGCTGCTATACCACCCCAATGTAGACATGGCTATAGTTGTGTGTGCCATCCATCCAGATTGTAATCCGTTACGACTTTTGAAATGTTATATAACCCCCAACCTCACCCTGTCCCCTTTTCCCTCCACCCCCACTCACAGAGTACACAAAAACCCATACACAGTATTCATTGTCATCATGCCTTTTCAACAAGAGCTGCTTCCTCCAACAGTTACATTTTTCAACGCATTCAGCTCAGATTTCCTTCTTAAACGTTGCTGCTACAGCCCAGTAATCTCCCCTAAAGAGCCTCAACAGCCTCTTTCAACACAGCACAGCTTCCAGAATCCTGGATCAGGCCGGGTTTGGCAGGGGTTGTTGTTTTTTGTTTGTCTGTCTCAGCAGTCCTCCTCAGAACAGGATCCCATAGTCAAGGAAGCCGAAGCCCTCCTGGTGATGCCATTTGCACAGCCATGCGCTTATCTCCAGGATGTAGCCGTATCTCCCTCGGCCCCTACCCTTGACTGAAAGGATCATTGGGAACACTACCTGCGCCCCCCACCCCTTCACCCTCACTCTGAACCCTGTAGTCACTTCTGATCTGCTCAGGGTCATACCTTGCAGTATCATTAGGGCCCACATGCACGAGCAGCATGGGATAGTAGATGGCTGGATGATCCTTTGCAATCTGCGTGGCCGACTGAGAGTGGTGGTTCATGGGTTAGGATAGGATGAAGTACATTTTTTTTTATTCCCTTTTCTTGAACAGTCCTCCACATTGGACTGTCAGCCTCTGAGTCATGCTAACCACCTGCAAGTATTCCCCGGGATCAGTAGTACTAGACATAGCCTATCAAGGGACTTGCATGTTTCTGATTAGGACGCTGTATTTACAGTTCTTATTGCCAGCGCACATTAACTTGGCATGTGAACCTTGCTACGGTACACTGAAAGTTTCATAGTGTGCTTTGAAATGCAGCAGAGTGCACACAGCCAGCTAGTACACTGTAGATTCACACTGCAGCTTGCTGTGCACTAGACCACTGTGTAAACAAGTCCTTATTCATGCTACACCCCCATTTTTAAGGCTTTTTTTGTCTTTCTCCTGCTGTAGGAAGATGAAGATCCCAACAAAGGTGATCAGAGTCGATCCATTGACCCAGGTGAAGACAATGTCACGGAACAGACCAATCACATAATTATTCCAAGCTATGCATCATGGTTTGACTACAACTGGTAAGAACAAAATCTGGGGAGAGGATTCAGAGAGTTACTGAACTTTGTTTCACCAGTTAAATATCTGGGCTGGAATTTTGTTGAGTTGCAAGCAGAAATTAATTTAGTTTAGGTCTAGTGCCTTCTTGACAGCTATCCCCATTGCAAAATGCACCTTAATGTGATTAGAAGTTCTTTGCTCTTAGTCTTGTAGGGCTTGTGGTAGGTTAGAATTAAGGTGGAGAAGCTTGCGTGGTTCCTGTCTTCAGTATGCCTTGCCTTGCCTATTGTTGCTTAGACCTATTTTCGTGAGTTCCAGATTTGCTGATAACCTTTCTGCTCACCCATAACCTACAGTGGCTGCTAATTTTTTCTAGAAATGGAAAATGTTTAACCATCATGGGTTTCAAATATTGGTTCTAAAAAGATTACTTATTAATTGAACTTTATCTGTGGGGGGAAAATGTCTGCTTGTCTTTGAATTCCCCTTCATCATTTTATATAAGGAATGTCCACCTTATGACTGTGTAGCTCAGAGATCTAGGTGAACTAACCAACGCTGGTAGACTTCCACATCTAGGAAATGGGTGTGTGTTGGGAGTGGAAGAGGAGAAGTATTAGTGACTATATCTAGAATTGCTAATCACTGTTGTCTGGAAACCCAGCCCTTACTGTAGTGATCTTTTTAAAAATACATGTTTTCAAAACTCAGGCGAGAGAGATTGTCACTCACCTGAAGAGGCCATCATTTGAGGGGAAGACCTCTTTTCCTGTGTGCCATTTTAGGGTTATAACATTGATGTTTCCTTTGTTGAAGTTCTAGGCAGCTGTGACTGTAAATTCTAATCTATACAAATGCATCCTTAACGCATGTTTCCAAATATTCAAAAAATGACCGTATTTGTCAGATGTCGTCTTTCATTATTATTATTTGAAAGAGATGCAATGGTTAGGTCATTAGCCTGAGATTTGGGTTCAGTTTTCTGCTTTGCCAAACTATGACCCTTGGGCAAAGTCCTGTGCCTACAAATGAGGATAAAAGATGGCTATTAGCCAGGATGGGCAGGGATAGTGTCCCTACCCTCTGTTTACCAGAAGCTGGGAATGGGCAATAGGGGATGGGTCACTTGATGATTACCTGTTCTGTGCGTTCCCTCTGGGGCACCTGGCATTGGCCACTGTCAGAAGACAGGATACTGGGCTAGATGGACCTTTGGTTTGACCCAGTATGGCTGTTCTTATGTTAAGAATACTGTCCTACCTCACAATGTTGTTGTGAGGATAAATATATTAAAAGATTGTTAGGTGCATAGGTACTCTGGTACTGGAGAGAGAGTACATTTTGTATTACGGTACCACCCAGAGGCCTCATTCAGAATCAAGGTACAATTATGCTGGGGCTTTCAGGCAAAATCCTGACATTTCAGTTGCAGGTTGTTTACTAAGAGGATTCCAAATTAATCTGTTTATAGCAGCAGTAATAATCCTAAGGGGGTCTCTCAGGCAGCTAAATCAGTTTGTGCAACATGACTGGCAGAAACTTGGTGCTGAATTTCTATAGACCCATACAAAACTGCTCATTGGATCATTAACATCCACTATGACACTTAATAGACAACATATAGCAGATCTGTGGTGAAGGAGGTCTGACATCCAGACAGCAACAAATTGATGTGAAAGAAAGCCCACTGTGTTTTGGACTCTAATACTTTCTATGGCTGTTACTTCACCAGGCTGATGGATTTAGGGCTAAAATAACCATCACAGCAGAATAGTTTCACAGGCTGTTCTAGTAAAGCAATGGCACTGAGTTTTTGCAGTTTCTGGAAACTCTGTGATTCTTCTCTGGGATAGATGTTACTTTCTGGAGAATTGGATAGCACATACTTGAATCTGTCCCACCCACAGACTTCTGACAGTAGCACTACTGATGCAGTTACCACTGAGATACTTGTTTGAGTTATTTGAGGATGTGAACAAACTATTCACTGCTACACTTTCAAATTCAAAGTGTGCTTCTTTGACATGCCCAGTCATAAGTAATCTAGTATCTTTCTGGCAAAGAATTTTATAATCTGAAGCATGCTTAAGCACCTTAGACTATACACTATTTTCTAAAATATTTTATAAATTGTTATGGAAAAACAGTCATTCTAAGGCTAGTATCATTTGGCTCCAGCAAAAAAAGAGAATTTTTGTGCATTTTGTATAGCACTAGCATGACCGGATCCTGACTGGTGTCATTGCAGCCACTCTCCCACCGAGCAGAAGTGGCACCTTTTGAATTACTTGGCGCCTTTAAAATTTCTACTCAACTGGCGGCGCGCCGGGTCTTCAGCAGCACTTCGGCATCAGGTCCTTCACTCGCTCCGGTCTTCGGCAGCATTGCGGTGGGGGGTCCTTCGGTGCCGAAGACCGGAGCGAGTGAAGGACCCGATGCCGAAGTGCTGCTGAAGACCCAGAGCGCCGCTGGGTGAGTACCAGGGGGTGGCGCCTTTTTTATCTCCACTCCCCCTGTTTTTTCCACCTGGCTACGCCACTGCCCCCACACCCTTATCCCACCCTCCAAAGAAGTTCTATCTAAAGGCCATCATAACTGTCCCCAGTTCTTAACTTCATACAAAATAGTTGTCATTGTATGAGCTTATTAAAGTAATTTTATGGAGGGAATTTCATGCCATTTAAGCTTCTTTTACAAAGCAGGGTTGACTTTTTTTGTCATAGTTCAATAGATGGCAAGAGAATTGTATCCAGAATACTGTGTATTCCTTGCTGCTTTAATACACATAACCCAGGAAAGGGCTCATCCATTAAAGCATGGAGAAATGGGTTGAATAATCAAGGATCATATACATTTTGGCTGACAAGTTTGTTTTTTAAGCAAAATGAATTTCTATTTGCACTTTATATTTCAAAGCCTGGTATAAGATTTTCATATTCTGTTTACCTTGTGTGGAGTGTACAAAATGAACTGACTAGCTTTATGGTGATAGAATTCTGGAGGTGGAATTACCCTAAAGCTGAAATGTCTTGGGATCAATTTGCTTTGTATTTTTTTAAAGTAACGGATCAGCAAACCATATTTCCTCCTTATGCTTTCTTTGAAGGATGAGAGAAACTAACAGAAATCTCTTCACCTTCTACAGCATATGTTACTTGTAGCTGGTCTAGTAAAAGCTGTAGAATGATAAAGTCTTCTTTCATCCCCTTTTAAATGGACCCAGTCAACTAAAAAACTCCACTTTTATTTGAAATTTCCCCCATAGTATTTATATGTAATTCATTAAATATCTGACTAAAATAAATTGAATTTTTACTTTATCCTTTGAGCTAGTTTACTTTGTGTGTTTGATAGCACTTCATGTATTCTCAGTTTTGCTGTACAATAGTCAGTTTCCTCTTTTATTCGTGTGGATCGTTCACATGGCAACAGAGGAAAGAGAATTTTTTGTAAGAAAATGAGATTGTAAAATCCCCCCAAAACAGCTGGAGTTTTAATTCACTTTTAAAAAATTGACTAGTGCTAAGGTTTTGAAATATAGGATCATAAACTTAATACTCCTAAATACCTATTTAGGCATTTGCCTGACTTTCAAAGTAATGAGCACCCAATTCTAATGCTGCATGATTTTGAAGCAAATATTTGTAAGCTTATCATTACATATGAATTGCAAATGTTTGGGGTTTTTTGAGGCAATCAGACCTGTGCTGCATACTCTCTATGGATTAGACTGGGGTGCAGGCAAGGGCATTTATCAACCTATAAACTTTCAAAACATTAGAGTAAAAATCTCTTTTTATGGGTTGAAAATCTTGTTTCCTCTCACTCCCCCCAAGTCTGATTAAAGGAACATTGGGCATGTATCTTTTCATCACTTGAATTAAGCACAATCTTTGCAGTTCATGTCTGAATTGCTCTGCTTATGTGGTTAAAACTAAGTAATTAGAGAATATATTTCTATATGCTGTGCTGGGATATTTAGGTGTCTGAACAACAGTGTTCGTTTTAAATGTTAGCACTTCAGGTGCTCATGTTAAGGCTGGGTGAAAGTTCTTGAAAGTGAATTCAAGCTTTTGGCATCTGGATTTTGTATATTCCCTTTAGTAAGCATGTTGCTTATCACACTTTCTTGCAGTATTCATGTAATTGAACGCCGTGCTCTTCCAGAGTTCTTCAATGGGAAAAACAAGTCCAAGACTCCAGAAATGTAAGTAAAATGCATAGATATAGGCCTGTGGCTGTATTCCCTAGTGAAGCCTAAGCAATGCTTTCAGTTCCAGAAATACTGTAGTCTTTTTTTTTTTCCCCCTTCACATACACAAGGGTGAACTGATGCATCAGAAAATAGTGTAAAAGAGCACTGAGGTATTTCTGGTCTGTCCATTGTCAAGAAGTATCTGTTTACACAATTAACTTCATTGTGATTTAGGTAAGAATTGTACATATATCTAAGCAATATTAAGCAGGTTGGATATCTAGGAAAAATACCCCTGATTAATGGTTGCAAAGCTAGTACAGTGTGTTATGTACACAGTAAAATGGTTTCTGAAAGAAGTTTAAGGTTTTTTAAAGCATACATAATAAAACAAAACATGAAAATAGCTAGCTGCCACTGATCTTTGTTTACAGATATACAACACGTGACCACATTGGTTTAAACATAAAAGTTCATAGTTCCAAGTATATAGCACAGAGATTATGCAGTTCCATTGTAAGCATAAAAAAATCAGAATATCCCAAGCCATCTAGTGACCATTTTTCATTTATAACGTACCTGCTTTCATGCACCTGCAATTGTGCTGTTCTGATTTGAACTAGAGGTTTACATCCATCATTGTGGTATCTAGTGCCTATCATCCACTGCAGAACTTTACACAATTGTTTAAAAATAACAAAACCACTTCCACAGGATCCTAACTACGAATGCTGCTTTTCAGAGCTGGGAATGGCAATTTTGGGGTCTTTTATTTCAGTGTAAAAGTCTCTTTGGCTGTAATACCGTCTCGAAATATGCCAGGTTGCTCTGTACACCAGATTAATTTCTGTGTTCAGTTCAAGACGTAACATGATAAATATTTTGATACAAGATCACTGGCTTATCTCAATAACTTGCTGTTTTCCTTGCAATCCTACTGTATGCTTTAATTGGTGTATCTCCTCTTTACCATCTGTTTAAGAAGATCTTCCTATTAAAATAATAATGTAATTATGTTTATTCATACACACTAGTGACTAGTCTTGGAAATATTGCCTTTAACATGAAAGGTTAAAAGGAAATTGTCAAGATAAATCTTATTTTTTGTTAATAACTCTTTAGATTATTGAAACTGAGAGATTACATTTACTCTTCACTATTTGCTTTTGTAAAGTATTGCATGTCTGTCAGCACACACAGTAAAACTATGCTATTGAACAATTGTTTAAAGTGTGTTTCACTGTCAGATTTTTGTGGAATAGCAGAAGGCTGTTGGGTTTTTGGCAATACAGGAAGATATTTAAATTGACAAAACTCTGTTTTAAGTTAAAAGGATTCATGAAAATATGTCTGCTCACACTAAATCTTTAAAAACTATGGTAACACCGTAAAACATTATGGTACCAATTTGGGTAGATGGATCTTGAGTGGGAATTTTAGCACATTTTTGTGTACTTGCTGCAATTTCAGTGAATGCTGCATATTTTTGGCATTGGGATTTAAAAGCGCAAGCTGAATGCCAAACAGAAGAAATAAACCTTTTTTTTAAAAAAAAAAATAGTTTTGGTTGTTCAGTTATGACACACCCCATTCCAAACACACAGATAGCATTTGTGTTGTCGGTTGAAATATTGGCCGAGTACCGCTGGTGCGAAGATATGTCTTAAAGGGAATTTTTGCTGAGGGTGAAGTCTTCACCTAAATACTACTTTAATATAGCTTTCGTCATCCATCACTAGTACTTCATTTAATTAGCATGCTAGAAAATCACACAACTGATTATATCTGCTAACAGAATACACCTCCTTTTAAAAATTGCAAACATAGAGTTCTCACCTTCCCAGGGCAAGACAAGACACAACTCTCATAGCTTTTAAG
Organism: Lepidochelys olivacea; assembly: GCF_965140295.1. Lineage (NCBI taxonomy): Eukaryota > Metazoa > Chordata > Testudines > Cheloniidae > Lepidochelys > Lepidochelys olivacea. The sequence continues at coordinate 267,604,365 of NC_140412.1, read as the reverse complement.
ACTTTTGATCCTTTTGAGGCTTTGTCTAGAGTGTCGCTGACTCTTCAACTGAATGCCACATGATGGGTCCTAGTGCCAGTCGTGTTCCCCTTCTGTGTGCTGGGAGGCTTCCTGTTTTCTGTGCAACAGAGAGTGCCTGTGGTGGGGCTGGGTAAGGAGAGGGTTGGGGAAAATGAGGGAAGAAGAGGTGTGGGGAAGGAAGCAGGGGTGGAATAGGGCAGTGGGAGGTGAATGTGGGAGTGAGGGGGATGAGATGGGGAAGAAAAGGGGATAGAGGAGTCTCGGGGGCAATTGGGAGCCCAGCTGGGGCTCCCCCGTTAAGGTGGGCCATTGAACCCTCACCCTGACAAGCTCTATCCCCTACCCCAGACCCCTCTGACGAACCCCCCACACCCTGATCCCCAACCAGCTACACCTGGACCCCCAACCTAGAAGCCCCACTCCCCCAGCACCCAGACCCTCCACTGAGCCCCCTGCTGATCCCCAACCACCTTCACCTGGACCCCCTGCAGAGTCCCATTGCCCCTGCGCCCAGAAACCCCCAATGAGCCCCTGTGCATCCAGATATCCCACTGAGCTGCCCACACCCAGGCTGCCCCACAGAGGCACACTCACCCTACACCCGGCAGGGCCCAGGGTGTTTCTGGGGCAGGCCCAGCCCTTGCATTGTATCAGGGTCAGGTGCAGCCTCACTGCCGAGTCAGTGTACTGGGGGAGGTGGGGACTTCAGGGTGATCTCCCACCCCTATGCAGCCAGTGGCCTGTACTCCCCACTGCCATGCTGGAGCCACATTTATTTATTGACAAATAAAATTTGCACAATTATAAAATATTGTGTGCAGAACTTTTAATTTTTGGTGCAGAATTCCATCAGGAGTAAATTTTTCCTTTTCAGCATGTCATCTTCTTCCCTTAAGCGACAGCAGCTTTAAGTAATGTACTTGTAGCAAAAAGATGTCAGTTAAGAATAAGCACAACTGCTACATTCCTGTGCTTTGGTGTTGAATGTTACATGCATGGGTGTCAGAGCTGCCTGGATATGTCTGAGAACCATTAAGTTTTATGAACCCCTTCGATCACTCTTAGAGGCTCTCAGAGTGCCTCTTGTAAGTAGGCCTTCAGTTGAAGCATGAGTTGGCCAATGCTCACATAAGAGCTTGCAGGCAGAGATATTCATAGCTAGAGAGAAGATTGATACTGATCTTAGAACCTTCACCTTTGACACTGAGGGTATGTCTACGCTACGAAATTAGGTCAAATTTATAGAAGTCAGTTTTTTAGAAATCGTTTTTATATAGTCAATTGCGTGTGTCCCCACACAAAATGCTCTAAGTGCATTAAGTGCATTAACTCGGCGGAGTGCTTCCGCAGTACCAAGGCTAGCGTCTACTTCCGGAGTGTTGCACTGTGGGTAGCTATCCCACAGTTCCCGCAGTCTCCTCCGCCCATTGGAATTCTGGGTTGAGATCCCAATGCCTGATGGGGCAAAAAACATTGTCGCGGGTGGTTTTGGGTACATGTCGTCAGGCCCGCCCTCCCTCCCTCCGTGAAAGCAACGGCAGACAATCGTTTCGCGCCTTTTTTCCTGAGTTACCTGTGCAGACACCATACCACGGCAAGCATGGAGCCTGCTCAGCTCACTGTCACCGTACATCTCCTGGGTACTGGCAGACGCGGTACTGCATTGCTACACAGCAGCAGCAACCCATTGCCTTGTGGCAGCAGACGGTGCAATACGCCTGATAACCATCGTCATCGTGTCCAAGGTGCTCCTGGCCGCCTCGGTAAGGTCGGTCAGGAGCACCTGGGCAGACACGGGTGCAGGGACTAAATTAGGAGTGACTCGACCAGGTTATTCTCTTTAGTCCAGCCAGCAGTCCTATTGTACCATCTTCTGCCGAGCAGCCAGGAGATGTGGATGGCTAGCAGTGCTACTGCACTGTCTGCTGCCAGCCAAAGATGTAAAAGATAGATGGAGTGGATCAAAACAAGAAATAGAACAGATTTGGTTTGTATTCATTTGCTCCCCCCTCCCTCTCTCTGTGAAATCAACGGCCAACAGTCATTTCAGTGAGGTCTGTTAGGGGCACCTTGAAAAGTTTAATGGAGATTCAGTCCTGCCTGAAATACCGGGGGGGAGGGATAGCTCAGTGGGTTGAGCATTGGCCTGCTAAACCCAGGGTTTTGAGTTCAATCGTTGAGGGGGCCATTCTGTGTGACAGTTGTTTTTGTTTCTCCTTGATGTAAAGCCACCCCCTTTGTTGATTTTAATTCCCTATAAGCCAACCCTGTAAGCCATGTCGTCAGTCACTACTCCCTCCGTCAGAGCAACGGCAGACAATTGTTCCATGCCTTTTTTCTGTGCAGAAGCCATACCATGGCAAGCATGGAGCCCGCTCAGATCACTTTGGCAATTAGGAGCACATTAAATACCACGCGCATTATCCAGCAGTATATGCAGCACCAGAACCTGGCAAAGCGAAACCGGGCGAGTAGGCAATGTCCGTGCGGTGACGAGAGTGATGAGGACATGGACACAGACTTCTCTCAAAGCACAGGCCCTGGCAATGTGGGCATCATGGTGCTAATGGGGCAGGTTCAAGCGGTGGAACACAGACTCTGGGCCTGGGAAACAAGCACAGACTGGTGGGCTCGCATAGTGTTTCAGATCTGGGACGATTCCCAGTGGCTGCAAAACTTTCGCACGCGTAAGGGCACTTCTATGGAACTTTGTGACTTGCTTTCCCCTGCCCTGAAGCGCAAGAATACCATGATGAGAGCAGCCTTCACAGTTGAGAAGCGAGTGGCAATAGCCCTGTGGAAGCTTGCAACGCCAGACAGCTACTGGTCAGTCGGGAATCCATTTGGAGTGGGCAAATCTACTGTGGGGGCGCCTGTGATGCAAGTAGCCCACACAAAGATCTGCTGATATCAAGGGTAGTGACCCTGGGAAATGTGCAGGTCATAGTGGATGGCTTTGCTGCAATGGGATCCCCTAACTGTGGTGGGGCCATAGATGGAACCCATATCCCTATCTTGGCACCGGAGCACCAAGCCGGCGAGTACATAAACCGCAAGGGGTACTTTTCAATAGTGCTGCAAGCACTGGTGGATCACAAGGGACGTTTCACCAACATCAACGTGGGATGGCCGGGAAAGATACATGACGCTCACATCTTCAGGAATTCTGGTCTGTTTCAAAAGCTGCAGGAAGGGACTTTATTCCCAGACCAGAAAATAACCGTTGGGGATGTTGAAATGCCTATATGTATCCTTGGGGACCCAGCCTACCCGTTAATGCCATGGCTCATGAAGCCATACACAGGCAGCCTGGACAGTAGTCAGGAGCTGAGCAAGTGCAGAATGGTGGTAGAATGTGCATTTGGACGTTTAAAAGCGCACTGGTGCAGCTCACTGACTTGGTTAGACCTCAGCGAAACCAATATTCCCACTGTTGTTACTGCTTACTGTGCGCTCCACAATATCTGTGAGAGTAAGGGGGAGACGTTTATGGCAGGGTGGGAGGTTGAGGCAAATTGCCTGGCTGCTGGTTACGTGCAGCCAGACACCAGGGCGGTTAGAAGAGCACAGGAGGGCGCGGTGCGCATCAGAGAAGCTTTGAAAACCAGTTTCATGACTGGCCAGGCTACGGTGTGAAAGTTCTGTTTGTTTCTCCTTGATAAAACCCCCCGACCCTTGGTTCACTCTACTTCCCTGTTAGCTAACCACCCTCCCCTCCTCCCTTCGATCACTGCTTGCAGAGGCAGTAAAGTCATTGTTGCTTCACATTCATGCATTCTTTATTCATTCATCACACAAATAGGGGGATAACTGCCAAGGTAGCCCGGGAGAGGTGGTGGAGGAGGGAAGGACAAGGCCACACAGCACTTTAAAAGTTTAAAACTTATTGAATGCCAGCCTTCTGTTGCTTGGGCAATCCTCTGGGATGGAGTGGCTGGATGGCTGGAGGCCCCCCTACCGCGTTCTTGGGCGGGGTGAGGAGGCTATGGAACTTGGGGAGGAGGGTGGTTGGTTACACAGGGGCTGTAGCAGCGGTCTGTGCTCCTGCTGCCTTTCCTGCAGCTCAACCATACGCTGGAGCATATTAGTTTGATCCTGCAGCAGCCTCAGCATTGAATCCTGCCTCCTCTCCTCACGCTGCCTTCAGCTTCAGCCCTCTTTTCAGCCCACCACTTACTCTCTCCAGCCCACCACTTCTCCTCCCAGTCATTTTGTGCTTTCCTGCACTCTGACATTGTCTGCCTCCATGCATTCATCTGTGCTCTGTCAGTGTGGGAGGACATCATGAGGTCAGAGAACATTTCATCGCGAGTGCGTTTTTTTCGCCTTCTACTCTTCACTAGCCTCTGGGAAGGAGAAGATCCTGTGATCCGTGAAACACATGCAGCTGATGCAGAAAAAAAAAAAGGGACAGTGGTATTTTAAAAGACACAGTTTATAGACCAATGGATACACTCTTTCACAGTAAAGCTTGATGTTAACATTACATACATAGCATATGTGCTTTCATTCCAAGGTCGCATTTTGCCTCCCCACACCGCGTGGCTAGCCCCTCCCCCCTCCCCGTGGCTAACAGCAGGGTACATTTCTGTTCAGCCACAGGCAAACAGCCCAGCAGGAATGGGCACCTCTGAATGTCCCCTTAAGAAAAGCACCCTATTTCAACCAGCTGACCATGAATGATATCACTCTCCTGAGGATAACAGAGAGAGATAAAGAACAGATGTTGTTTGAACGCCAGCGAACATACACTACAATGCTTTGTTCTACAACGATTCCCGAGTACGTGCTACTGGCCTGGAGTGGTAAAGTGTCCTACCATGGTGGATGGAATAAGGCTGCCCTCCCCAGAAACCTTTTGCAAAGGCTTTGGGAGAACATCCAGGAGAGCTGTGAATGCCAGGGCAAATTAATCGTTAAACATGCTTGCTTTTAAACCATGTATACTATTTAAAAAGGTACACTCACCAGAGGTCCCTTCTCTGCCTGGCGGGTCCAGGAGGCAGCCTTGGGTGGGTTCGGGGGGTACTGGCTCCAGGTCCAGGGTGAGAAACAGTTCCTGGCTGTTGGGAAAACCGATTTCTCCGCTTGCTTGCTGTGAGCTATCTACAACTTCATCATCATCTTCCTCGTCCCCAAAACCTGCTTTCGTGTTGCCTCCATCTCCATTGAAGGAGTCAAACAACACGGTTGGAGTAGTGGTGGCTGAACCCCCTAAAATGGCATGCAGCTCATCACAGAAGCTCATCTGACCTGGAACGGCCGTTTGCCTCTCTGGTTTTCTGGTAGGCTTGCCTCAGCTCCTTAAGTTTCATGCAGCACTGCTTCGGGTCCCTGTTATGGCCTCTGTCCTTCGTGCCCTGGGAGATTTTGACAAATGTTTTGGCATTTCGAAAACTGGAACGGAGTTCTGATAGCACGGATTCCTCTCCCCATACAGTGATCAAATCCCGAACCTCCCGTTCAGTCCATGCTGGATCTCTTTTGCAATTCTGGGACTCCATCATGGTCACCTCTGCTGATGAGCTCTGCATGGTCACCTGCAGCTTGCCACGCTGGCCAAACAGGAAATGAAATTCAAAAGTTTGCGGGCCTTTTCCTGTCTACCTGGCCAGTGCATCTGAGTTGAGAGCGCTGTCCAGAGCAGTCACAATGGAGCACTCTGGGATAGCTCCCGGAGGCCAATACCGTCTAATTGCATCCTCAGTACCCCAAATTGGACCTGGCAAGGCCGATTTCAGCGCTAATCCCCTTGTCGGGGGTAGAGTAAGGAAATCGATTGTAAGAGCCCTTTAAGTTGAAAAAAAGGGCTTCGTCATGTGGATGGGTGCAGTGTTAAATCTATTTAATGCGCTAAGTTCGACCTCAACTCCTAGTGTAGACCAGGGCTGAGAACCATTTGGAAGTGGGCTTTACCATTCAGCAACCACTATCTTTCGCTGTTTGGCATGTTTGGTTTACAAGGCTAAAAGCAGGTTGAGCTGAGGAGAAAGGCTCCACAGTATGGCAGTCCTCTCCATGAGCGGTGGAAGATTGAGTCTGAAGGCATAGACCTAGTCTGGCATCAGGTGTGGAGGCCTTGTAAAACTAGTGAAATGGAAGAAAGGTGATGTTTCAGGCGTGGATGGCTTTGTGTATTGTTGGCTGTAGGGAGCTGGATTCCAACAGGAGGAATGAAAAGCTTAGAGACCAGCTGTGTGTAGAAAGAGTGTTTTGGGTACTAGGTTGAGGCCATGTTGTCAGGTAGTGAAAAAGACAATAGCCACCCAGTGCTCTTGTGTTAGTATTTTATTCCCTTGCACTCCACTGGTGAGAGCTTAGGAAGGACATCTGCTCAGAAACTAACTTTCAGTATGACAGTTGGATTCAAAGGTGCCCATTACCCTTTTCCTTGGGTGAACAACCTCAGCAGCAGCAGCAAAAGCCAAAGGATCCCAAGCTCTCTTTCAGTTAGCACCAAAACCCAATGTTTGTGAAAGGCACTGGGACAATAGCTAGTCTTCACCTATTGGTAGCATTGATCAGTGGCGCTACAAGGCGGGGTGGGGTGAGCCTTCGGATTGTATCAGGCTTAAAGTCTGGCCGCTGCTGATCATGCTGACCAAACAAAAGACTGTAGAAAGTTCAACCAACTTTTTTCTTTGGATGCCAATTCCTTGGGCAATTCTGTCACAGAGGACTATATCTAAATAGCTATCTGATTACGCCTCTTACTGTATGGACTGACAGGACTCCAGCTAGGAGGTGGTGTCTCCGTTTACACTATCCAGACTAGCTTGGCTTCAGTATGAACCTCAGGGGATGTTACCGTCTTAGGCTTAAACAAAGCAGCCACATGATCCTCTCTGCATACATTTTAAATAGTATTCTTGTATCTGGCCTCTGGGGAGTAAATCCCTCTTCGGTCAGTTGCCTACAAAACCAGTTTCCAAAATGGATGGGCCCAAACTCTCCCAGTCCTTTTAAAGTTTTTTTCCATTATGTCCTTAGTTAAGTTGGCCAAATTTGGAAAGTGACTTTTTTGAGGGCTGCATCACTGAGGCATCTGTCAGTTTATATTTCTTGTCATTCAAAGGCATCTTATTCCTCCTTCTATTTAAACAGCTTGTATTCTTGTTGCTTATTAGACACTGACCTCTTTTCTTTGTACACTAAGTTTGGGAGGTCCCATACTTATTTACAGTACGCACACGCTCAGAGTGTGCACATGCCCTTATGAATATTTTTAATGAAGAGATAGTTACCTATAATCTTTATTCCCACACTGGAGATTCACTCGCCCACTAGTTTGGCAGTCTGTTTTTGAGGTTATATCCTAGGTTTTTGTTGCATCCTTTGGATATGCGCTGGTATTCGTTTTATGATTTACTTCTATAATTTCTAACTGTCTTTTATTGGGAGGTCTTGCTTCTCATGCAGTTCAGGAACTGACTGAAAGGGGCTGTGAATAGAGAGACGTGGTGACGCTCGCTGACTCGTAGGTGGACAGGTATGGCAGCTGGCAGTGCCACAGCATCAGAATTCTAGGGAATACTCTAGGGAATTCTTCCCTACCCTGTGTTAGAAGGCCTGAAAATTCTGCACAGAGGTGGCTTCAAGGAAGGAGAATTATAGGTGAAGACTCATATCCAAACTTAGCTGTTCAACAGTTAGTTAGTTCTTAGTGGGGAAGATGATCTGGGGCACCAATGTGAGGTCCCATCGTCAGTATTTGCCTTCTTTTCCACATCTTCATTCTTGTTCTCTCATTCTTCTCTGTTCTCATGCACCTTTTCTTTTTCTCATTTTTAGTGCATATTCCCCAGTCTTTGTCATGCTCTTTTCACTTCCATTACTGTTGCACATGGAAACTGTGCTGCAGAGGGAAACAGGGTAGCATCCTAGTAACTGTTGCTCTGCTGCCCTTCCAAGTGTAACATGCTTTCAGATTTGATGCAGAGGGGAAAATGATTAGGATTAATCAGTTGGTTTTTGCATCCAAGAGTTACTCTACTCAGTTTCCCTCTGCAGCCAACTGCCTATAAAGTGCCACCAAACTGGAATGCCGTTTCAGCTGTTGGTGCCTAGTTATGTAGTACCCAAGCTACAGCCAGTCTGGTAGACTGATAGGGAAGGTCATTGAGAGGACAATGTATGGGGTACCTGTGTGAATTCTTTAGGCATCTTAGGTGTTTGGGTCAATGGCCCAAAAGCACATCTGGAACCAAAACGAAAATTTCAATGAATTGTTAATGATTCTGGCCACCTTTAAATGCCAGGGTTGAGCCCCTCGTTTGGAATGAGATTTTTCACTTTTTCACCTTTTTTTTTTGGCCTGCTTATATTTCACAATGAGAGGACTATTTTGGCAATCTGAGAGATACTTTAAATTTGCAGATTATTTATTAAACACATAAAGAATAGTTGATACTTTGACAACACACACAGAAAGATATGGTCCATGATTAAAATCTAAATAGACACAAATATAAAATGCTGAGGGGTGGGTCAGATGATGGCGCATAAACCAATTCGATAAAGAAATACACACTAACTTTTTGTACTTTATATTGATTGCTTAGTTGCAAAGTTCACCAGGAGTAACAAAAAAAAAAAAAACAAAAAAAAACAAAAAAAAACCCTGCAGGTCTTCAGCTTCACTGTCACCCTACAGTTATAAGTGTGCGTTTTCGGACTTCATGGTCACTGAACTGAATATCAGGTGCCCCTGGCATGCTGTATATATTGAAGGATGGGGGCCAACATGAAGATATTTTAGTAATGGTCAGAATTTGAAATGACACATACTACGAACCTGTATAGATTTTCAGATGTGTGTTGAACTGCCTTCTCTTTCCAGATACTTGGCTTACCGGAACTTCATGATTGATACGTATCGCTTAAACCCTCAGGAGTACTTGACCAGCACTGCCTGCAGAAGGAACCTGACTGGAGATGTATGTGCTGTAATGAGGTAAAATCTTAAATCTTGCAGCCACTACCCTTAGCTGTAACAATACATTTTATCCCAGCAAAGCTGCTTTATTACAAATTATAAGTTATACCTCCTGCATAGTGAGGTAGAAGACTTGAGGCTTAGGCGCATCAATCGTTTCTATTGGCAGATCATCTTTTTTCCTTTTGTGGTGAACACCACATTTTATAATACCCTTATTTACAGTGAATATAACAGTGAAAGGTAAATAGGACAGTACTCAACCTGCCTTTGTTTGATTAGCAGCAAACTCATCACAGTTGCACACTTGAACTTCCTCCCTGGTATCTTCTTTCTGCAGTAGCAGATGTGCTTGAGGGTTTGTTTCCTCAGACTTCAGTCATGTAATGTTGTTCCATAGAGTGCATGCCTTTCTGGAGCAGTGGGGTCTAGTTAACTACCAAGTGGATCCAGAAAGCCGTCCCATGGCAATGGGCCCTCCTCCTACTCCTCACTTCAATGTGCTTGCTGATACCCCCTCTGGACTTATGCCTCTTCATCTCCGAGCTCCTCAGGTAAATCCTACAGGCGCCAGCACCGTGTACATGCGCGCACACTTATTCAGATAGAAATAGTGGTACGTGTATTTTGGGAGTGGCTTAACATACTCCTAGCCAGTCTGTATTTGTAGCTAGGGTCAATGCTGTGTGTACCTGAACAGAGTATGTAGCTCATGCATTTTCTGGGAGGGTGGAATGCATCCTTCTCTCCACATGCCCTTCAGTCTCAGTAACGTTCTGTTAGTAGTCGATTTTCCATCGTTCTGTAGAATAATGTTGCACCTACAGTTCCAGCACTCCAAACCCAAATTTGCTAGTTTTGTGTGTAAACAAGGGTGATTTGGGGAGAATGCTAGTTCAGTGCACACCTGTCTAGATTCATCTTGATGATCATGTGTTTGGTTTTTTTGTTCTTAGGTCCCTGCTGCCCAGCAGATGTTGAGCTTTCCTGAGAAAAACAAAGAAAAGCCTACTGACCTGCAGAACTTTGGACTTCGCACAGATATTTACTCAAAGAAGACCTTGGCAAAGGTAAAGTTGTTGAGTTTTTCTTTCCCTTTGGCTTCTATTGAGCTTCCTTCCACAAACCTTAGTCATTACATAATCACTAGGTGGGATGTTGCTGCTCCTCCATCCTTGTCCCATGTGTCTTCCACCTGGACACCCAACTGGGGTGCTCCCAGCAGCATTGGAGAAATCGGTTATCACAGGGAAGGGTTTATTTCATTGACCATGATACATTTTTCACAACCGTGAAAGTGGTAGGGCCCTTCTAATCATACGTATCGCACGCGGCTTGCTGAATGTTTCAAAATAGATTTCATAGGCGCTTGGGAGGTAAATCCCGCTAGTCAGGTTTTTTTTAATAGATTGTTCTGTTTTCCCAGTTCAAATGGGACAGTGTTCCTCAGCCTTACAGAACTGGAAGGTCACTTCATCAGCAAAGGGTGGCTCTCTGAGCCAAGTCATGAAGTGATGTTCTGACACACCATCATTGTAGCATGTCCCAAACGGATTTAATGCTGTGACACACCATTGCAATGCAGTGTCAAGACAAAATGCCGTGCTTCTGTGGCCGCCTGCTCCCCCGCCCTTCTGGCTGCTTAGAGAGAAGGTAGTACTCAGGTATCCTAGAAACCCTGGTCCATTTATTCAGTGCTGCCTCATGTCGGGAACTATACAGGGTTTTCCTCAGATCATTGTTTCACTCGCTCTACTTGAGACCAGACTAACTGCTTGGACGTGGATTCCATAAGAGCAATATGTGTTATCCCAAAGAGCACACAGATTGAGGATTACTACTGACAGTGTCACACTGTTCTAAAGACTGACATTTGGAGGGTACCTACTAGAAATTGGTATTCAACCCATACATATTCAGCCCGTACCAGATTTCATTGTGTGATTTATTCGCTTATTTTTGATTGATACATTCATTCAGTGAGAGTGCCAGTACTTTTCCCAGGTGCTCCTCGACACTTCTTAAACACAATTATAAAAATGGACTTAGGCTTTTTTTCCCCCAAAAAGTGATTTCCTTTTGTGTACATGCAGTTTACTCCTGGGGGAATTCTGTGCCACTGCGCATGTGCAGAATTTATGTCCCCTGCAGATTTCTTTGCTTCCCCGCAGAAAAATGACTTTCTGATGGGGAAGCAAATGGAAGGCACAAGAGTGGTCATGTGACCCTCCCCAGCAGTATGTTTCAGGGGCCCAGGGCAGCCATAGAGAGGTAAATCCCTGTGGGGCAGGGCGCGGGAGTGGGGAAGACCCGGCTGGTGGCTCCTATCCTGCACCGGGCTCAGCTGCTAGTCCTGGCTGTACAGGACGGGACTTCCTCTTCCCTTGCATGGCATCTGGGACTGTGTCAGACCCACCCCAGATTTCTCCCACAGCTGAAGGAAGCTCTCCCCCCTGACCCCCCCTTCCTACACCCATCGCTCCTCAGCCCAAACCTGGATCCCCCCATACTAAGCCCCTCCACACTTGGATCCTGCCCAGGCTAAGCCTGCCTGCCCACACCTGGTGCACCGGCCACAGAGGGGCAGGGCCTGGGGTGTTTTTTGGGCAGGGCCCAGTCCTTGCACTGTCAAGGTTGGGTGCAGCCTCACCTCAGAGTCTGTGTCCTGTGGGGAGCTGCACAGTGATCTCCCACCTCTGCAGCCAGTGGCCTGTACTTCCCAGTGCCATGCTGGAGCCTCCACATTTATTTGACAAATAAAATTTGCAGAATTTTAAAATATTGTGCACAGAATTTTTATTTTTTGGGGCGCAGAATGCCCTCAGGAGTAACAGTTGTTTTTCAAGCATTCACACCAGCCTATGTAAGAATTTTGAGTGTCTGATGGCTGACACTTTTAATTTGTGCTGCATGGGTTAGTAATCTGTACTCTGTGCAGATATTTGGGGAAAGGATAAGTTATTGGCACGAATTCAGTGTCTTACGCAGAACAACATAACCCCATTAACCTTCCCTCCTTATGAGGGAAGCTTTGACATCTGTGATGGTGTGTTTCTATCAGCTGAAACTGGTAGTAGGATCCTCTCCAAGAGTTCTGTAGTTCGAAGAAAACTTTTAAGTAATTCCCAAATCATTTTGGTGTAGCTACAGTAAACTCAGGAGTGATGCTGTGCTAAATACTCATACTGAGGGCAGCAGTTACAGGGAGGGAATGTATATTTTTCAAAGAGCTTGCATTTCCTTATCTCTTATCCTTGGAGATTCTTTTTTCACTCCAGGTATTTTTATCTCTTTTTGAGGATCGTTTTCCTAGTAAGAATCTACGACTTCAGTCTCTCAAACTGCACATTACTGTATCCACCATATACCTCATACAATCCAACCTATCTACCATGCAAGTGTTGCCTTAATTAAACATACTTTCCTATCCTCCTGTGTCTCTTGAAATTCTGTGTGTAATTCTTGCAGACTGGACAACTGCCTAAGGTAGGCAGCCATATGATCAACTACAGCAGAATTGCTGGGAAGAGTGACTAATAGGCTGTGGTAGTAGATTAAACCACTACAGCTGCTGCTTTTACAAGAAGTTCTTTTGCTCAAAATAGTGCTCCTGCAAAGATAAGTAATCTATCTTGCCTTTTCTTCCTTTATAGAGTAAGGGAGCCAGTGCTGGAAGAGAATGGACAGAGCAAGAGACACTGCTGCTACTAGAGGTAAGAGCTGATGAAGGAGAATGTTGGATACCGTAGGTAATCCAGAGAAAGGAGGCTTTTGTATGTAATATCTAAGGTTAAGAGAGGATTTTGTCATGGGTATTTTTAGTAAAAGTCATGGACAGGTCGCAGGCAATAAACAAAAATTCACGGAAGCCTGCAACCTATCCCTGATTTTTATGGAAAATACCTGGTAGGGACTAACAGTCTGAGCCCTGCCATCGAGAGCTGACCACCGGCCGCCAGGGCTGAAGTCAACAAAGTCACGGAGGTCCGTTAAAGTCACGGAATGCATGAACTCTGTACAAAATTATATCCTTAGTAATACGAGATGTAATTTGGTGGTTCTTCCAGTGATTGTCCATGTGTGCGCACCACTTGAGGTGCACATCTGGTCTCGATCTCCGATTTTTACTAGCAATGTCTGTTTAGACCACACCTGCACTGTTGTTGGATCTATTGATCGTGTATTAATTACATTGATTACTTAAAAATTCCCGGTTGACACTCTGAGATTTGGTAGGTTCTTGTCCCAAGATCAGGTCCAGTGGTATTAAAATTACTGGTCAGCTGGGAACCCTGATGTGCACGGTTGCAATACTCTCTGTATTCCCTCTCTGTAGGGAAAACGCTCTGTATCTAAGACAGTTAGAAAAGTTACAAACACCTCAACCCCGTAAGGTAGATAAAGGTAATACAGAATGTGCATCTGAGCATCCACATACTCTCACCAGCCCTTGCAAAAGAACCTGAAGTATTAGTCATTATCTTCCTCATCACTATCACCAGTGGTCGGAATCCTGGCACCTCCCAAGAGTTACATCTCCCAGTGCACACAGGCTGGGATACAACTTTTATAATGTGTTATGCTGACACATTGTGCCTACTCCTTTTTTCCTTATTTGCATTTCCTCACCCTACTAATGTCGGGTTACCTTCTCCCATAGGTTACTAGGCCTTTTACCTCAAGCTTATTGGCATACATGTTAATTAGTTACCATGGCACTCTTGTGATCAGACATCTGTGATAATCCTAACTTAAAATATCCAAGCTGGTATAAACAAGCATGTTGTGATTACCTGTCAGCATTTTAGTCATTACAGCATTCTGTTTTATGATACCTTATGATCTAGGGTTCTTCCTGGTTAGCTGCTTATGCTAAGGTTTTTGGGCCTTATGGATTGTTTAACAATGTTATTGTCTTATGCGCCTTGTAGGCTCATTACATTATTGGTTTAGTTTATACTCATGCCTTATCTAGCAAATACCTGTATACAAAACCGCCCTGACTCCCTCGTGTCCCATTCTAAGGGTATAAACAGCAGAGCCAGACCAACTGCCACTCCAGTTCCTCTTTGCTTCCCTAGGCTTGAGATGGAGTGCTAGAGTATCTGCATCCCTCAAATCTTTTCTAAGAATTTTGTGAGTAGTTTTTAATAGTTATTAGTGCTAGTGTTTTTTGCCATCTGGCAATTTGTTGTATTAGTCATAATTATCTGGGTTTTTTTGAGAGTTTTGGTTCTTTGCACCTCCCCTGTTTTCTCCCCTTTAATTTATCAAAAACTTTCTTATTTAGGGATGATGTCTCATACAAAATTCCCTGGTTTGAAGTACCCCACCTCTTGTGAGAGAGCCTTTCCTTAGAATGACTGACACTCTGGGTCTGTTTGGTCTGGAGGAATCACATACACCAGCAAAGTGTGGAATGTACAAGTCATTTTCTAGGATAGTTGGACAAAAAGGTCCAGGGAAGGCATGTTTAGAAGTGGATCTCTTTGGACTTATTCCATGAGGTTCCATCATATTAGGCCCATTCCACCAGAACTCTGGAGGCTTGAACTCTACCTTTTTAAAAAAAAAAAAAGAAAAAAAAAGAGTCAGTCCCCATTATTGACACTTGACAAGCTGCCACCTGGGGTTCCATACATAGCTTGCTAAACACTGTGCTGTGGCAGAGGCATCCAGAGTGGATGCTGCTTTCAGTAGAACAATCCGTCACACTCTATTTGGGTAAGACTCTAAGCTCCCATCTCCTTATTCAGGTCACTGTTTAGGACTCATTTCAAATAGAGTCAGCATAGGAACAGTCATTTGAAGTATCTTATCTGTATAGTTACTAGTGTTCTTTGAAATGTCTAGTCCATATGTGTATTCGACAACCTGCCCTCCTTTCTCTCCGTTTAGGAGTCCTATTACATGCCAGGGCTCTGCGATAGAGGGAGAATTGGAGTGGTATTTAGTTCAGCTTCACTCTTTGTACTCTTGGCATGAAGGTGTTTGGGGTGCATGCATGGACCAGACATTGCTAGCAAAAATGTCTGATCCTGGCACATGAGCACATGTGCACCTTGAATTGAATACACAACTGGATAATACGTCTTGAATAATTCCAGTTACTGTACAGGTAAGTAATTTCTCTTTGTTGTTAAGAACATAAGAATGGCCATATTGAGTCAGACCTAAAGGTCCATCTAGCCCAGTATCCTGTTTTCCGACAGTAGCCAATGCTAGGTACCCTAGAGGGAATGAACAGAATAAGTAATCATCAAGTGATCCATCCCTGTTGCCCATTCCCAGCTTCTGGCAAACAGAGGCTAGGGACACCATCCCTGCCCATTCTGGAACTATCCTCCATGAATTTATCTGTTTTTTTCTTTTTTTTAATCCTGTTATAGTCTTCGCCATCACAACATCCTCTGGCAAAGTGTTCCACAGTTGGACTGTACATTCTGTGAAGAAATACTTCCTTTTATTTGTTTTAAACCTGCTGACTATTAATTTTATTGGGTGACCCCTAGTTCTTGTGTTATATGAGAGTAAATAACACTCATTTACTTTCTCCACGTGGTCATGATTTTACAGACCTCCATCATATCCCCATTTAGTTGACTCTTTTCCAAGGTGAAGAGTCCCTGTCTTATTAATCTCTCCTCATATGGAAGCTGTTCTATACCCCTAATAATTTTTTTGCCCTTCTCTGTCCTTTGTCCAGCTGTAATATGGTCTTTTTTGAGATGGGGCAACCAGAACTGCACACAGTATTCAAAGCATGGGCGTACCATAGATTTATATAGAGGCAATATATTTTCTGTCTTCTTATCTGTCCCTTTCTTAATGATTCCCAACATGCTGTTTGCTTTTTTGACTGCCGCTGCACATTGAGTGGATGTTTTCAGAGAACTATCCACAATGACTCCAAGATCTTTCTTGAGTGGTAACAGCTAATTTAGACCCCCTCATTGTATATGTATAGTTGGGATTATGTTTTCCAGGATGCATTACTTTGTATTTATCAACATTGAATTTCATCTGCCATTTTGTTGCCCACTCACCCAGTTTTATGAGATCCCTTTGTAGCTCTTAGCGATCTGCTTTGGACTTAATTATCTTGAGTAGTCTTGTATCATCTGCAAATTTTGCCACCTCACTAATTACCCCTTTTTCCAGATCATTTATGAATATGTTAAATAGGACTGGTCCCACTATAGATCCGATGGGGGGCACCACTATTTACCTCTCTCCATTCTGAAAACTGACCATTTATTCCTACCGTTTGTTTCCTATCTTTTAAACAGTTAATAGTTACCGATCAATGAGAGGACCTTCCCTCTTATCCCATGACAGGTTACTTTGCATAAGAGCCTTTGGTGAGGGATCTTAGAATCATAGAAGATTAGGGTTGGAAGAGACCTCAGGAGGTCATCTAGTCCAACCACCTGCTCAAAGCAGGACCAACCCCAACTAAAACATCCCAGCCAATGCTATGTTAAGCCGGGCCTTAAAAACCTCCCTAGGTAACCCAGTCCAGTGCTTCACCACCCTCCTTGTGAAATAGTTTTTTCTAATACCCAACCTATGCCTCCCCCGCTGGCACTTGAGACCATTGCTCCTTGTTCTGTCATCTGCCACCACCGAGAACAGCCTAGCTCCATCTTGTCAAAGGCATTCTGAAAATCACTTTCTGAAAGTACACTATATTCACTGGATCCCACTTGTCCACATGCTTGTTAACTGCCTCAAATAATTGCGTTTAAAATTGGGTGTAGCTTTTTAAAAAGAGTCACTTATGTGAAATGGCATAAGACAGTTGAGAGATCCCATGCAATTTAGAGCTATGGATGGTGGTGCTGCCGTTTCTGAATTCATAAGAATATCTTTATATAAAATTTGCTTTAACTTCCAGTAATATGTGATTCCTGTATCTGCAGCCCCAGAATCCTATTATGTGCTTGAGTGTATCTTACAATGCAGTGAGGTCTTGAGGCAAACAGATAGTTGAAAACGTGGTTTTACACTATGAAAGAAATGCCCTTGGAGTGTTGTGTATATATTTGCAAGTAAGGTGAATGCTGTGAAATTCTGATAATGTTCACAGCTCCCCAGCTATGCCACAAGGTGTTAGAGGAAACTGCTAACATTCCTTTTTGAAGCGTATCTGTTCCTGGAATACGGATGATTCTGTTGCACATTGACTAACTTTTCACCTTCATCACTATTAATAGGGGAAGCAAGTTAAGAGGAAGCCACCTAGTCATGTAATTATATAAGAAAACCATAGTGCAGTTAACGTGTATTGAGACTCTAGACCAGCATTCCTCAAATGCGGTCACTGTGGCTACATGCGGCCACCAGGGGCTTTTCTTGTGGCCACAGCCTCCTGGATGTTGACTTGGGCGGGAGGTGATAAAGTAGTGGCCCCTCCCCCTCCCTGTTGCTCTTGGATGCACCGTCTTGGTGTTGGTTTCTGGGGCCACCAGCCCAGGGGTTGGGCTCTGGAGACACCTGGAGGATCAGGCAGTTGGTGAGTTCCCCACCTTCCCAGGGGCAGTGGGGCTCAAGCTTTGGGTTTCAATCCTGGGGTGGCAGGGCAGCAGGCTCTGGCTGTGGGGCTTTGGGTTCCAGCCCCAGGCTTTGCCTGCGCATGGCTCCAGGCTCCAACCCCAGGCCCTGGCCATGGGGCTTCAGGGTCCAGCCCCCTGCCCTACCCCCATCATCCCTGGCCCCACCCCCCTCTTCTTCCACCCACCCCCACCCCCCAATCCAAGGCTTAATTTGTCCCCAGGCTTGCCAGGGCTGAGTAAGTCTGCTGTGAAAAGTGATACTTGTATGTTTGTTAATATCACTTTTCACAGCAGACTTACTAGCTAGCAATAAATACATGACAGTGATTTGGATGTGTACATGTCCATCTTTATTTGTTTTTCCTAAAGTTAATTAAGTATTTTAGGAAAAAGTGTGAGAGCAGCTGCCAGCGAGAGTTGGTGGCTGCACTCTGAGGCCACCAAAAAATTTGTCCTGAGAAGCCCTGCTCTAGACCACAGAACTGTACTTTAATGTGTTCTGTTAGACTTCTGGAAAAAGCTTAAGGAAATGACTGCAGGAAGGCAGGGTTAAGTTGATTCTTTATGAATAAAGTCAAAAATATGTTCTGTTTTGCAAACTCTATCAGGTCTGTGTCCCAAAGCTGACTGGAACTGGAGCTGTTGACTCACATATTAACACTTGGATCATCTGTTATGCTTTCCATTGTGATAGCGCTAATGAGCCCCAGTCACGTAGCCACAGTCTCACTGTGCTAGGTGCTATGTAAAAATATAATAAACAAGAGGGTCCCAGGCTTTCTTCTGTGCCTCAGGGCAGGATTTTTCTTCTTTACTAGTGGTTTGTCCAATCTAGGTTTAAGTCTTCAGTACTAGAGCTCTCCCTCAAGTCATTCTCCCGTTCCCAGTGCCTCCCACCCACCAGCAGCCCTGCTGATCAGCACCTCCCCCTCCGTCCCCACGCCTCCCGATCAGCTGTTTTGTGGCGTGCAGGAGGCTCTGAGAGGAAGGGGGAGGAGCGAGGGCACAGCAGGCTCAGGGAAGGGGTGGAGTGGAGGCAGGGCCTGTGGCAGAGCCAGGGGTTGAGCAGTGAGCAACCCCGGCACATTGTAAAGTTGGTGCCTGTAGCTCCAGCCCCGGAGTCGGTGCCTAGACAAGGAGCCGCATATTGACGTCTGAAGAGCCACATGTGGCTCCGGAGCCACTGGTTGACCACCCCTGGTCTAGTGTAATGGTGCTCAACCTATTTATTTATTCCCATCTTACGATAGTTAATCAGTACAATAATCCAAGACTACCATTTTCTGAACTTGCCTTACTAGTACTACTAGCCAAATATAGAAGTTTTGTATTTTCCAGAATTTTACTACTCTGCCATGCAAACAGAGTATTATTGGGTGATTTGTCTGGGTTTTTTAGCCATGTCACCACTTGTCAGAAACCCAACTACCAAGTTCTGAGATCATAAGGAAAACCATGGACTCTTAATTTCAACAGCACTTCATACTCTGACTCTTAATTTAATATCCACCACACCTATATGAATAAGCAAAATTTACTAAGACAGTCTTCATAGAACTGGAAGTGTATTCAGCATCTCATGTTACGTGTAGCTCATGTTACAGATAAACATGGACTGTGCCTCAGGTAATTATTTATATAGTACAATATAATAAACTGAGTTTACAGAGCAAGAATAGCTAAGTAGCAGTTGATACTGGGCATATACTGTATAAACATAAGACTCTAATACCTCATCATAAATAATAGAAATATTTCCTTATCAACATTGACATATAAAATTTATGCTATAGTTAATTTGTTTAATTATAATTCAGCACAGTTATTACTTTGGATTAAACATGCTGGTGGAGTAACTTTCAACCAACATTCTATTGACAATTTGCTTAGTGTTAGTTAATAACTTCACAAGTACGGAATGTTATAGCTCCACTGGAATGGAAGAGAAAATAGAATGACTTGTGAGCAAAAACAAAATCTGAATTACAAATCCAACATTGCAACACCTCACTGCATTAAATAAAGTTGTTTGCTTGGTTAAAACTGATTGGAAAGGATAGTGACCCAGCCGTGATCCACTGATTTATAGTAAAAAAGGTGCAATACTCTTATGGTGTCCAAAAATGGCAAGAAAATATCCCAGTGGAATCATCCAAATAAACATCACTCCCAAATTCAGCAAATGCTTATGAAACAAGGAATGAGTCCTGAGCCCATGCTATTTGTTCAGTCTTTTTGGTTTTTAGCCTATAAATAAAACATTAAAGAGAGGATATCATTTCAAGCTTAAGTGATCCTGCTATAACAAGCCAACTCCATCCAATTAAATCCTCAGGGTAGCTTTGGGCAAATATGTGCAGTAAAGTTCCAAAGAAGTAGTCTTATCCAAGATAATTATTGCCCTACTATCTATAGACTGAATGACTGGAGGGAGAAAAATCTGCTTCTCTCCTAGCATCCTCATTTGCCATTTTTTCACTTGTACCTCAGTGTAGCACTGTATGCCTTACATTGCTGCAGGAGCATTTTCAGCAGTTCATAATAAGGGCAAGTGTTGTGGGAAGTTAAACATTAGTTTAGCAGAAAAATAATAAGAAAAGGAATACTTGTGGCACCTTAGAGACTAACAAATGTATTTGAGCATAAGCTTTCATGAGCTACAGCTCACTTCATCGGATGCATTCAATCCGGTGAAGTGAGCTGTCGCTCACGAAAGCTTATGCTCAAATAAATGTTAGTCTCTAAGGTGCCACTAGTACTCCTTTTCTTTTTGCGGATACAGACTAACACGGCTGCTCCTCTGAAACCTTTTAGAAAGATAATAAGCAATGAAGTAGAAATTACTGAATCGTATTATGCAAAAATACAGCCAGTCTAGCTTTCTAATGTGATAAAGGGGGGGTATGGCCAGCAGTAATTAGATGAAATTAGGGAAAGAAATCTATAGCCTGAATATAAGGCAATTCTGCTTGATGCTGAGATCTTCTAAACTGTGGAAATGTTTTCCAAGGAAAGTAATAGAAGTCCCATTGCTTGAGACATTTAAAATTGGACAGGACAAAGCACAGGAGAACAATACCATAAAGAACAACCCTGCATTGGTGTCTGTAGTATGGACCAGATGACCAAACAGAATCTCTGATTTCCTGGATGTATTTTTCCTTTCCATGGTTTCTTTAAAAAGAACCTTAGCTTTCGGTACTGATTGCCTAGTTTATGGTCTTGGACATTTCCATAATTCATCTTGCCCTTCCCCTTCTGGCTTCTTAAGTTATAGTGACAGAGAACATTTGCTCTCCTCTGAAGTATTAAATAGGAGTTTTGTTTGTGTGGCATTTGCCCACCTAATCCTGCTTCCTACACTTTGGGTGGAGGGTTCAGCAGTGGACTGAGGTCATTCTGGCGGTCTCTTTACTACACTGAACTACACTAGTTTTAAACTGCAAGAGAAACTGTTTCAAAAGTTTCAACAAGGCAAAACTAAACCGCTTATAAATAATCATACAAAGCAAGACCTAAGGCCACCTGGTGTGGGTGTATTTCTTCAAGTTGGTCAATGCACAACGAATCTATAACATTTCAATTTTCAGCTCAGCTATCCATCTGGCTAGTCTCTTTTCACATCTTCCAAAGTGCTCCTCATCTTGTTTTTTCCCTTGCTGACTCTCAGCATTCTTGACATCCCAAAGTGTCTTGTGACAGAAGATGACCATGGCTTTGATGAAAATAATTACAGCTGAGGCTGTTGCAGCTGCAAAAACACTTCCTTCCAGGCTTATGAGGGCAGGACTCCAGTGTGGAAAGCAATTCATTCTAGACTTCTTGAATTTAAAAACATATATGTATAGTGCTAGTAAAATGTGCTATATTTATAGTCCTGGAGACTGATGTCCTCTTTACTCACAGGACAAGTTACAGCATATTCACCACTTGTACAAGCTTCCGTCCCCTTAGTCCTAAATTGGAGTAACTGTCTCAGAGGGTGAAAGTGATAGGTCAGTCTCTGGTCCATTTAGTCCTTGACACCTCTGTTAACACTTCCAGTATCTCTTTACTTTTTGCACTTGGGTGTCTTGAAGCTCTCACAAGAGAATATTCTATTTAAATATTTGACGCACCCATCCCCATGCTATCGAAGTACCTTGTGGAAATCGGTAAGTCAAGTAGTCTATTTAAAGCTGATCTACCTTTTGGGTCTCTCCTTTTCCATACATGTGCGGAAATGTTGTGTAAATCTTGTATCCGGGGGGGATGTAAACCAGAAAATCTGTCATGAAGGTGAGGAAATTTCTGGTAGTTTGAATGTCTTGTGGAAGGCAGTTTAAAAGCCACTAGGCTGCTGATTTCTCCTGCTCTAGACTTTCAACTTTGTAATGGGTACATCCAGTCTTTTGAGTAATGCAGCTGTTATGGGAAGTCATGGATGTAGAGAGAGTGGTCACTGCTGAGGTAGTCTGAGCCCAGTTTGAGGGCTCTAACAAGAACCTTAAATAAGAACTTGTGATAAGTTCTTGAGGAGTGCAATATCCACAGGATCAGGTGAAGGGCTCACATCTACCTGTTTGGAAAACAGGTTACTGCATTTAGAACTAGTTGAAGCTTTTTCAAGGCACTAGTTGTTTCCAGGTACAGTATATTTCAGTAGTCCATCGTGAAGGTTACAAAAGGATTGGAATACTGTGCCTAAATTAATGACAGGTTTCAGAGTAGCAGCCGTGTTAGTCTGTATTCGCAAAAAGGAAAGGAGTACTTGTGGCACCTTAGAGACTAACCAGTTTGTTTATTTAGTTGGTTAGTCTCTAAGGTGCCACAAGTACTTCTTTTCTTTGTGCCTAAATTGATACCCATTTGGGTAAATTGTTGACTTGTGGCCTGTTATAGATGGAAGAAGATGATCTGGTCCTGGAACTGGTTTTGTTCAACATCTTTATCAGTGATCTGTATGATGGGATGAATTGCACCCTCAGCAAATTCACAGATGACACTAAGCTGTGGGGAGAGGTAGATACGTTGGAGGGTAGGGATAGGGTCCAGAGTGACCTAGACAAATTGGAGGATGGGGCCAAAAGAAATCTGATGAGGTTCAACAAGGACAAGTGCAGAGTCCTGCACTTGGGAAAGAAGAATCCCATGCACCGTTACAGGCTGGGAACTGACTGGCTAAGCAGCAGAAAAGGACCTGGGGATTACAGTGGACGAGAAGCTGGATATAAGTCAGCAGTTTGCTCTCGTTGCCAAGAAAGCCAATAAGCCAATGGCATATTGGGCTGTATTAGTAGGAGCATTGCTAGCAGATTGAGGGAAGTGATTATTCACCTCTGTTTGACACTGGTGAGACCACACCTGGAGTATTGTGCCAGTTTTGGTCCCCCCACTACAGAAGATGTGGACAAATTGGAGAGTCCAGTGGAGGGCAACGATCAGGGGGCTGGGGCACATGACTTACAAGGAGAGGCTGAGGGAACTGGGGTTATTTAGTCTGCAGAAGAGAAGAGTGAGGCGGGATTTGATAGCAGCCTTTAACTACCTGAAGGGGGGTTCCAAAGAGGATGGAGCTTCGCTGTTCTCAGTGGTGGAAGATGACAGAACAAGAAGCAATGGTCTCAGGTTGCAGTGGGGGAGGTCTAGGTTGGATATTAGGAAACACTATTTCACTAGGAGGGTGGTGAAGCACTGGAATGGGTTACCTAGCGAGGTAGTGGAATCTCCATCCTTAGAGGTTTTTAAGGCCAAGCTTGACAAAGCCTTGGCTGGGATGATTTATTTGGTGTTGGTCCTGCTTTGAGCAGGGGATTGGACTAGATGACCTTCTGAGGTCTCTTCCAACCCTAATATCCTATGATTCTATGGTAGATACCACTATTTGTGAATCTAGTAGCAGTGAAAGAAAGAATTAGGAGGATCCATAGGCTGCAAACTATTTTGATGAATGAAAGACAGATCCCTCATTTCAGATTGGTGACAAATTTGATTGGATCTTCAGAATACTTCTGTCTTCCACTAGCATTGTTTCCATCATGTCTAGGTTTATCTTCTCCCGGTGATTTTCATTCAGATGCTGACCCACTATTTAGGGACTGGGACATTCTGGGAGGAGAATAGATAGAGCTGGGTGACATCTGTATGCGGTTGATAAGTGAGGCTGTACTTTCTCACGGCCTTCCTTAGTGATTTTAAATATGCATTCAATGTAATGGAATAGAGGACAGTCTTGTAGTATTCCACAGTTAAGGGTTCTAGATATGAAAGTGAGGGATCAGTGAGATCACTCAGAGGAAGGATCTGTACAAACTCATAACATTAGCGCTCACCACTGCAAAGTTAAGGTGGTCCAGCAGCATCTCATAATCAGCTGTGTTGAAAGCTGATGAGAGATGACCCAGGAATCTTAGTATGGATTTTGTTTTTGTGCATGTGGTGGCCAGGAGGAAATTTTCCATCCGAGCAGCAAGTACTGTTTTTATACCATATCCTGGGGTTGGACCTTTGGTCTGACCCAGTGTGGCCATTCTTATGGGTTAAACACCAAATTGGGAAGAGTGTTGGATATTGGCAAAGGCAGGTGTAGTTGGGAGAGGGCTGTTCCCCGGCTTCTCTAAATTTGGTGACAGTGATCAACATCTTAGGTACTGATCAGATCACAGAATGTTTTAAGGTAGATAGCTGACTTTTCTGTAAAGGAAGGCAATTTCATTTTGCCCGAGGAACTTTTTGCCTTTTTGGCTATCCCCAACTGGCGGGAATCCGAATCGCATGTCATCATTTGAATTTCCTCCACTTCTTCAAGGACTTGCTGTTGTATAACTGGACCAAGATCTGGGAAAGTTGGTTTGTCAGTGGTCCAGTGTCTAGTCCCCATCACTTGGGATTCCGATAAATCACTTCAGATGCAGGAGATCTTGTCCACAAAGTAGTCTTATTTAATGTGGTTCAAATACCTCTGCTTTTATGAAAGGTTAGTTAAGGGATCTAATAATCTCTCTGCACTACAGTCTAATACTTCCCTCCTGACCACGGGATTTTCCTTACCATTTATAGTCTAATAGATGGTGCTCTGTAAATATAGCAAAAAGAAAAGGAGTACTTGTGGCACCTTAGAGACTAAGGTGCCACAAGTACTCCTTTTCTTTTTGCGAATATAGACTAACACGGCTGTTACTCTGAAACCTGTAAATATAGCCACATTGACAGTCTGTTGCTTCTGCTACACCAAGATCCTCACCTTACAACTCATGGATTCTGTCTAGTTGCCAGTGATCAAGAATGCTTCTGTAGAAAAATTAGACTTCTCTGTATTGCTCATTTCATGGTTGTATCACTGGTATCCTTCTCTATGCTGCCAAAATTATTTGCATTTACAGTGGTTTGTTACTCTGAAAACTTACAAGGATGCTATCAATTTAAAAATCAAACTCCTGTTTGAAAACTTTTACCTACCTTTTTTAGTAGATTGTAACTAAGATTATGGGGCAAAAAAACATTTCCTCATATTTTCATGTTTTGCTTTGTGCAGCTGACAGCACTTTGTGTACAGTCAATTGTTTACATTGTAGTAGCACCAATTAGTAGTAGCCAGGCCCCATTGTGCTGGCACTGCACACACATGAAATAAGATAGACCCTACCCCAAACGGCTTATAATTTTAGTATATGACGAGAGAGAACATGAGGAGAAACCTCATGGAGGGAAAAGGGAGCCATGAAACGAATATGTTTGGTGTAAGCAACACTCTCTATTCCCCGATATAGTCGATCAGTTTCCCCTGTTTGTGTTAGTCTTTCACACAGCAACAAGGAAAGGGAAACACTTTTAAAGTTAAGAAAATAAGACTTGTCAAAACAAAAATTGGTAGGAGTACATGAAACTATTTAATTTTGTTTTAATTAACAAGGTTTCAAGTTTATGATGTCCCTTTAATGTGAGATAGGATTCTTCAGAAATATTAACAATAACTTCCATTTCTTTCACTCCCCTTCGCTGTAATCTGTTGTAAATGTTGGTGTGTAAATAGTCTCATAATAGGTTATGTTGACTCACAAATTAAACAATTGTTTTTTAAAGTCTTCCAAGTTTTTGGGATGGTAATTAGCAAACAGAGAATCATACTTGTGTGTTTGGAGCACAGAATAAATGACGAGTATTATACTGTTTACCGGTTCTCATAGCCCACAAATTCAACTTAGTGTTTAAGTGAGAGGCCTTCCACTGTCTAAACAAGTTTTTATGAAAAATCAATGTTTATATACTCCCTTTCACATAGTTCCCCTTTCTTTATTCACTGTTCTGTTTGTCACCAGACTGAATGGCGGTGAGAACAAAAAAACTTGTGTATACGTAGCATTATTTGCAAAACAATTCTTACTCTTCCTCTGTTGCAGGCTCTGGAGATGTACAAAGATGACTGGAATAAAGTCTCTGAGCATGTTGGGAGTCGCACCCAGGATGAATGCATTCTCCACTTTCTGAGACTTCCCATAGAGGACCCTTATCTGGAGAACTCTGATGCATCCTTAGGCCCATTGGCTTACCAACCTGTACCTTTCAGCCAGTCTGGAAACCCAGTGATGAGCACTGTTGCTTTTTTGGCATCTGTGGTGGATCCTCGGGTGGCATCAGCTGCAGCTAAAGCTGCTTTAGGTATGGGGTTACCATGGCTCTCTTTCCTTATGATTTTGTCTAACATGGTGTAACTTTGTGCTTGGTTGCTGGCTTCCTCTTGAGCTTTAGAAAGATCAGCTGCTATCTTTGGTGTTCCTTCAGAATGCAGCTAACATAAGTTGAAAACAGAAGCAAATATCTATAAAATTACTCAGGGAGGAGTTACCAGTATGGTTATTGTCTGTTTTGCATTTTACTAATGCTAGACTAGATGACGTATTGAGGTCCTCTCCAGTCCTACACTTCTATGACTCTGAACTATTAATTGGTTTGTAAAGCACTGTATAAGTGCCCATTATTACTTTTTATCATCATTTTGTTTAAGTGTACATTACATTAACAAATACTGCTACAGTGTTTAAATCTCTTATTTGGAATCTTGAACAAAAAATATGTCAATATTGGTTCTATTAATTTCAACTTGTTGCTTTCCTGGTTGTTACGCAATCGTGATTGGATAGAATAGTTCCTGCATGCTCAGTAACCGGTTATCTTATTTTCTGTAGATAGAATAAATGTGCTAGTTTGTATTTGTATAGTTTGGAAGAAATGTTCATAGAATCACAGAATCATAGAATATCAGGGTTGGAAGGGACCTCAGGAGGTCATCTAGTCCAACCCCCTGCTCAAAGCAGGACCAATCCCCAATTAACTGTACCTTAACTGTTAACTCTTAAGTACTGCTAACTACCACATTTAAGGGAGTAAATGAGCTTCCTTATGTTATAAGTGAGGCAGAACTTCAGAACATATTGAAAATTCACTTTGTCATTGTATTTATTTATATGTGGGTCTGTGAAAACTGATTATTTTTGACATGTGACGTGCAGACACCATAATATTTTCTCTTTAATTCTTTAACAGAGGAATTTTCTCGGGTCCGAGAAGAGGTACCACTGGAACTAGTTGAAGCCCATGTCAAGAAAGTGCAGGAGGCAGCAAGAACCTCTGGGAAGGTGGATCCAACATATGGACTAGAGAGCAGCTGCATTGCTGGAACAGGTCCAGATGAGCCAGAGAAGCTTGGTAGGTCATAAGTCTTGAATGCAGAAATTTTTGCAAATCAGGTTTATCTTTAGTACTTTTTATCAGAGAGAAACAGGCATATATATTTTCTATATAGAATATAGTAAAAACCTGAATCTTTTGGTCTTTAGTATACTATCTCTCTCTTCTTTGGCCCCACCCTCACTTCTTCTGTCCCTTTTAGGTCAGAAAGAGACCTAGACAAATATAGAACAAATTGTCAGCAATAAGTCTTGCATATAGCTTATCATAAATCAGTTTTGTGTTAACAATTCCAGAAATGTTGAAGCTAAAGGTAGGACACATTTGTCTTTAGCAAAATTTAGAAGTTAGTGTTTAATAGCATTTAGGGTCTTTTGAATATAAACCTTTTTATAATATACAGCTTTCCTGCAGGGAACTTGGACTACATTGTAAATGTTGCCCATTTATTTCTATTGCTAACATTTCAATATAGAAAGTTTTCAGTTATTCCTGATGGAAAAATCTTAAACATTTATATAAAAGTGTAAGTAACAGGTAGTTGACATGACTCTTTGGTAGTTGTTGTTAGGTGTGTGTTAGACCGAACAATACTCTTATTGACACAGTAACTGATATACACAATTGTAAAAAATAAAAGGAGACCGGATAAGTGTATAAAGTAATGGATGGTTTACAAAAGATAGATTGGAAGCTTCTGTTCTCCCATTCTCATAACACAAGAACAAGAGGACTCTGAGTGAAATTAAAAGATGGGAAATTGAGAACCAATAAAGAAATTCCTTTTCACACAACACATAGTGAGACTGTAACTCATTGCCACAGGAAGTTGTTGAGTCCAAGAGCTTAGCAAGGTTCAGAAGGGATTATATAGGTAATTAGACTATCCAGAGTTGTCATAATAAATTATAACCATTTAGGAAGGAATATTAAATTGCACGTTTCAGGGCTTAAGCCAATGTCTATCAGTAGTTGGGATGAAACCTAGTCTGGGGGGCAGATTATCCCACATCTGCCTACTGCAGAGTTCTCGCACCTACCTCTGAAGCTTTTGATACTGGACAAGATGGGCTTTGGTTCAGATCCAGAATGGCACTTCTTATGTTCCTATTTAGAAAACTCAAAGTGAAAACCCCATCACTTGGGAGAGATAAAAGCCGACTAAGCAAAACAATTAAATATTCCAGAGGGAACAATTCTGCATTAACCCCACTGGTAGTAAGGTTGGTTCAGACCAGATGAGACATAATGCCTTCCATCTCTATGGAAGTTAGGATAAAACCAACTAGATTGTATGGTTTTATCAAAATGTAAGTACAGAATACTCCTGCTGGAAAAAAAAAAAAAGAATAATTACATAATGTTTTTTCTTCATCTCCACTCTGTTTTCATGACTTCCTGCCTGATTGTGTTCTGGGTACGGTGTTGGACAACAGTAATGATGAGAAAACATTGTTTCATTAGACCTGAACTGCACATGGACAATGTGTATTGGCTAGTGGTGCTTTCGTGTTGCATAGTTTGGGCCATTCTTAGTTTTTTGAAAACTCTAATGTAGTTGTAACTGTCACAGTTGAGCTGAGTTTCTAATGTGCGGCGAATGCTCTTGCTTATTGAGTTACTTCAGTAGATACTCTGGCATATAAGGCTAATATTTTAGGCTATGATTATTCATGCTACACAAATTGTCGTCTATAGCCCAAATGTGTAGAAGCTATGGGGCTGTTTCAACGTCCTAGAATACATGGAAAATCCCTGTTTGAATCCCCTTTCCACTAAAAACTAACTTCTATTTAAATCCCATTCTTAAATAGAGAATGTAAATTGTATAACTTAGTTTTTGATTTAGTTCCTTAAGCCCTGCAGCATAGCTGCTCTTATTTCTTCCATTTGCTTTACTGCAGTGTGCCCACAGGGACTCTGCTATATACCTACTAAAATGCAAAAAGATTTTCATCTTTAAACACTCAGTAAAGATCTGGCAGCACTGTTAATGTTTGTCAGTAAATTTTTAATATCTCAAAATCTCTGTTCAGCATTGGTTGGCTAGTGTCTTGTTCATCCTACCACAAATAATTTGTGAGTGAATTTAGGGTTTGTGCTAATGAAGCATGTCTTGTACCAGATAAAGCATAGTGTAATCTGGGTAGTGTGCAAGCTTTGTCTCGAGCTCTGCCAGAACACCTCAGGCCTTACCTGCCATATCCCCCGTTACTCCAGACCTGAGAAGAGAGTACAGAATTGTGTGGTGGTTTTTTGAGGTGGGTTCATAGGAACTGGGGGCACAATAACACACTCAACACCTACCTCTCTAAGTCTCATTCCGTAGCTGAAGTAGGTATATGTGTACCATGTACGTTGCTTATTTTTAAAAAGTATGTAGATTTAAATTGGACAGTGTTTAGTTTAAGCTAAAAATACTGCAGAATACCCCCTAAATTTCACATTAGACTTGTTAGACTTTTTTTTTTTTTTTAAATAATAATCAAACTGAAATTAGCAAGCTATTCCATAGTGCTCTGTCACCTCTTGTCAGTTCCACATGGTGGAGCAGGGCAGAGCTGACTTGGAGGAGCATAGAACTCTGAAATGACGTGACAAATACATGCTGAAAAATAAACATCATGGCATCTGGAATATCTCCTTCTCCCTCTCTGTGTCGCATTGTTTTGTCATGTGGAATTGACAGGAGGAGTTATAGCCCTCTAAATCCATTAAAGGGGGAATAGTTTTATTTTTCTTATCTGAGTCTCAGGTAAAACAAATCTAGGTATTTTCTAGCTTGGATCGAGGTTAAATTGGTGGTTATATTAAAATAATCACTGGACTTAAACCTATTTTATCTGGAGTGTTACAATTTGCTAGTAAGTCTTGCCCAGCAGGATTTGAGACTACAGGAATGGACTTCTCTGGGGCCTGAGTCATGCAATTCCTTGGTCGTACATCATTAGTATGTGATGCTGGCCTGTCAGTTGCCCTTTTCTCAAAAGGATACCCACTAGTTGCAAATACAGGTTTTGTGGCCTTTGCCATTTAATAAGGGGATGTGGAAAACAGACAACCATAATATGATTCTTGTAGACTGGGTTCTATAACTAATACTGGCCTGTTATAGTTAATGCGATTTGTATTGGGCTGTGATTAATGGAATAAATTAGGACAACAGCAGACGGTTCTCCCTGGGGGAGCTTCACAACAAGAGTTAACTGGGTCACTCGACAATCTGCATGGCCTTCCACCTCAAAACAGCTTTGCAATGGAGGACACAGAGGAAGAATCTACCAAGGTTGCACTTGCAGTGGTGTTTTTAATAAGCTAAAGTACATCTGCATGGCATACGCCTACTGAAAAAGCTAGCTGTCCTTGCATGACTAGAACTGAAGTATTACACCTAAATATGGCACACTTGAAAACTAAATTATCTATTTAGGAATACACTGTAATTTAGGTTCATTAATTGATGTAGTCTAATTATAGCTCCACTAGTCTTTTGAAAATTGTGTTTTTCATATTGATATATTTCAGTGTCATGTGGGAAATGTGATTGGAATAGACTGAGAGAGCTGCTGTTAGTCTAGAATTCTGACCTGTAATAATCTTTGTGGTTTGCTGTATTCAAAGCTGACAACCAGATTCCTTTACATCGATATGTAGAGCCATTGTAGACAATTATAGAGTTTACATGGATCAGATTAAATGGTTAACATGATAGATGCCGTGAGTCAAGGACATCCAGAATTCCTCTTCCGAATGCACTGGGAGCCCTCATCTTAGGGATTTTTGTTCACTGTTACCTTTACGAGCAGAATCAAGCCCTTAATAATCAGCCTTGTCTTCCTGAATTTCATGGTTTTTAAACCAGTTTTGTTTGCACACATACTTTGCAAGATGCACATTGATGTTGCCCAGATGCACCGTGGGCAGGATTAAGTTCTAATTGCTTGTACAAAGAGCCACTTGAATGCTAGAATCTTAAAGGTACAGCCAGCTCCACTCTGGACAGATGCAAGATGTCCAGACAAAAGCAGTTTCCCAAACCAACACTCATATGTTTGTGCTATCTTGTAAGCAGTACAAAAGTTAACCTTTGCATATATTCCTCAGGGCCTCTCTTGCTCTGCTCCAAACATTCCTGTCCCCATATCCAGTAACAGCCCTATACTTTCTCCTCCCTGTCAGTCCCTGCCCACACACCTCTGAGTTTCAGGTTTTTGGAGCAGTGAGACATCATATCTGAGTGTTAGTTGAGTGTGGGGAGGAGGGAGAAAAGAGCAGCACCCAGCACCAGCAACCCCCAGCATTCTTGTGTCAAGCCCTCCTGCTCAACATGTGCCCCACTTCTAGCAGAGAGCACCTCATCTAGCCCTCAAAACCTCCTACTGTATCTTCAGATGACCCAAACACCACAATCAATTTTTGTCTGCAAAAGATTTTTTATAAAGACTTATTTTGGTGGAATCCAAGAAAGTTGAGGTCATGAATCCAAGAAGGTAAAGAACTACTAGATTTGATCACTAACCAGTTGACTGGGCACAGCCCTATATATTACTCCACAGTGATGTTTACATACCTTGCAGCCGGGTACAGCCTTTGCCCATTTATATTAAACTTCACAAATGTTTTAATTAATAAAGTGCACAGTAACTTTAATTGGAGATTTCAGTTTGAATGATGATGGTGAATGTTGAGTTTCCTGGGAGGAGTTATAGTACTTTGTCCTTCTGTAATGGCTTCCATTTAAGGATCTCAAAGCACTACACCAAAGATTAAGCAAATCTCCATTCTGTTTTGTTCTGTTTTATACAGATTCTGATCCTTCCCTCATTACTGTTCTATCTAAGTCCCTTCCAGCAGTGGTTTGTTCTTTCACTTTTCCACTTCACACAGGAAAATTTTGTGTGCACTACAGTGTGTTGCTTTGGTATGGTTGTGGTGGGGGTTTTTGTGTGTTTTTAGTGCTGTGTGTGTTAGAGAAGGCAGGTCGAAAAAGTTCAGCTTGCACTTGGAGTGGTAGGTGCTGAGATTTGTGATGGCCCTTAGTTCCTGTTGGACCTTGTTCTGCGGTTTCAGACCAGCCCTGGGAAAGCTCTGTCTTCTGCACAATCTTTGCCCTTGTTGTAAAAAGTTCCATTGTGCCTGTGGAGTGGAATTGTCTATCTTGTTGTCCTCTGAGAGGGTTGGGTGATCTTTCTGCTATGCCCAGGCCATTGAGTGCCTTGAGGATAACAACCAAGTCCCTAACTTAATATGATATTCTAAGGGAAGCCAATTTAGAGAGCAGAGGACAGGTCTGATGTGCTCTTGTTAGCTTGTGTTGCTGAGGAGATGCACTTCAGCATTTTGTATTAGTTGGGGTTAACTAAGAGCTGAAGGTTTGTTGCCCAAGTATATTGCATTGCTGCTGTCCAGACAGGGAGGTGACAAAGGTATGTATAACAGAGGCCAGGTAGCTGTCTGCCTGGATGTGATGAAGTCTCCTAGCCATATGTCAAGCCAAGTGTATGGCATTATCTGTGTTTTGCAGGTAAGAGACTCACCTCCCCAAGATTAAACACAGTCAGGACTAAGACCCAGGAGCCTTTGCTCTGACCACAGAAGCGCACAGTTCTGAGTTTTATCATGTCTGTAACTCCCACACCCCAACCCCACCCCCCAAAAAAAAGTATTCAGGAAATTCTAGTCTGACTTACTGTGGTTGTTACAATTACAAATGAATTGGTATTGAACTTCATCAGTGGAGTAGCTTCCTTGTGGGTTTGGCCACTTTTCATAATCTCTCTTCTGGGTCTGTTGAGTCAAGTTGGATTGAGTTTATTGAACAATAGTGTAGGTTTCCATAAAGACTTTTAAAAAAAAAAAAAAACAGGAGCAGGTTGTGAGCCCACTCCTAACCCTCTACCAGGAAGGCCAATGGACTCCCTTTAGTCTGGTCCTATTCATCGACCTGTCTGGCATGAGTGGCCCTATCAGGAGTTATGCTCCCATCAAGATAGCTCTCAGGATTATGGGCCGACTCAAGCCTTTCAGCCATGTCAAGACACAGTCCCTGGGACTGATGTAGAAGAGGTCTGATGTTTCACATGTCTTGACAACACTATAAGTACCACAGATGGAACCAGTGAAAACATTAAAGCCAGAACAGTGAAAGCCAGCCATGCCTTTTGTAACTCTAAAGCTGAAGAAACAGAAATCTTGTCCTCCAAACTAAACTTAGTCTTGAACGCTATTGTAACATTAGTCTTACTCTGTGGCACTGAAACTTGGAGATGACTTCTTCGAGTGATGTCCCCGTGGGTGCTCCACTGTAGTTCCTTCTCTGCTTTACCTACAGTGGACTCCCATGGGGGGGACATCTCAGAAAAACTCAGTTACCACACCAGTTGAGTAACCCTCTCTTCTTCTTCGAGTGATGTCTCCACAGGTGCTCCACTGTAGATACAGCACAGGAGGAACTACTGTGGAGCACCCATGGGGAAACACATGTTGAAGAACCTCAGTTAGTGCACAAGGTGAGTAACCCTCTCTTATTAAGACCTTACTACCTACACTCCAGGCTTCCATAAACAGTTTTTAGACAATTCTTCAATATTAGACGACCAGAAAAAAAAATCACAAATTACAGAACAAAAATAGAAATGGCTTGGACATACATGAAGGAAAGACCCAAATAACATAAGACAGGCATTGGACTGGAACCCACAGTTCAAGATGCAACAAGGTAGACCAAGGAAATGCACAATAGAAACAGAACTGAAAGTTCTCAAAATGATATGGGAGGAAACTAAGAGACTGGCAAAGATGGAAGCCAGTGGTGAACACCTGGAGTAGAGAGGCAAAAGAGAGAGAGGGTGTGTTAAACTTCACCACCCTTGTTTTTATGAATGATTTCGCCGCAGTTCCTATTGTGTCTGTGCCCTTGAAAGTTTCACAGGCAGATTAAACATAGATAAGTGTGGTCATTTATTTTACCTCCTGTATTTTTGGCAGGCAGTGATTTCCCTTTCATCTCAGTGTGTGATTTGACTAAATGCAGACATTGCTAAAATGAACAGTCTTGGAATATTTTACTTATTCAAGTCCTTGCCAGGACCTCTCTCAGCTAATATAGTGCCTTTTGAGGACTGGTGATAACTAAGGCTACGTTTTAGTCATGCGTATTTTTAGTAAAAGTCATGGTCAGGTCACGAGCAGTAAACAGAAAAGGAGGATTTGTGGCACCTTAGACTAACAAATCTATTTGAGCATAAGCTTTCATGAGCTACAGCTCACTTCATTGGATGCATTCAGTGTAAACAGAAATTCATGGGCCCGTGACCTGTCCATGACTTTTACTAAAAATACCCACCCTGACTAAAACTTGGGTAGGAGTGGGGGCCACCACTGGTGCTGGGGGAGGTGACCCAGGTTCTGGGGGAGGTAGGGTTGGTGGGGCTGGCAGGGGCTTCCTACCCAGCTCCGCATCTCTGCAGCTCCTAGGCAGTGGAGCAGGGGGCCAGGGCAGGGGCTCGTCTGCTGCTCCAGCCACAAGCTCCGGCTGCCGTAGCTCCCATTGGCTACTGCAGCTAATGGGAGCTGCGGGTGTGGGCAGCATGTGGCGCGGAGACCCCTCACCTAGGAGCTTCAGGCGGGCCCCCCACCCCAGGTAAGTGTGCCCCCCCCGCACCCTCCAAACCCCTGTCCCCTAGCCCTGAGCCCTCTCCCACACACCCAAACTACTGCTGCTGGCCCTCACCAGCCACTGACTGCAGTGGTCATGGAAAGTCACGGAATCCATGACCTCCGTGACACTTGCAGCCTTAGTGATAACTATCTATCCTTTCTTATAACTGACTCGTGCAGTGTTCACAACTGCTGCACAAGCTTTCAGTGAACTACCCACTCTCCTCTGGGGAAAGAGTGCCGTTTGTCATGTTGAGCATGTAGAAGTGTCACAGAGTACAAGTATGGGAAGCGCTAACTGTTGTGCGTTCCTACCTTTCACCGAGCGTGGAGGAAAAAACGGTGCTAGTTAGTAGCAGGATTGCCATACATTTGAGCCCGCTAATCAGTCCAACCACATCTGCCTTTTCATTGCTGATACCTTGTTTATCCAGAATCAATTTAGTATTCATATTAGAGTGTGTTATAATGAACTGTGTAAATGGGTCCTATCTGTGAAAACAAAGGGGGCCAACCTGTGGATTACTAAGTTTAAACACATTTTAAAGATAACTTTGTATTGATGCATTCTGCTTTATTGTTCTACTGATAAGAGTGGGGAGTTTATTTATCTGCTGTCTCATGTAGCTTGCAGACAATCTGATTAGAGAAATTAAACAAAGGTCAGACACTTTTAATTTCCCTGTTGACTTGAAGTCTGTTTCCCTTCTCTAGTTGTAGGGTTAAATGGGGCTTCCTGAGAAGCCAGTCATAGGTTCCTCATCACTAACCAATAGGTGTTGATACCTAACTAGGCAGAGCTCCCTGTTCTTGAGGGTTGTGTTTTACCTTTAAGACTAGGAACGTCTGATTCCTGGGGTGTGGGTGAGGTGTGCTTTTCGGCTGGAAGTGCTGGGCTCCTCCTTAGGATGATGCCTTGCATTGCTTGGTAGCCATCTACCTTTTGCTGCTTAAGAACCATAATTTACTGATTCTGAAGGGAGAGCCATATAGTTTTTCTCCTCACAAAAGATGATTGCTGTGATGCAGGACCTGCTAAAGAGGATTGTGACAGTGGAGACCCTTGTGGCCCTGTAAGAGGGACTACCAAGCACTCCCTGTAGAAGGAAAGGAAGGTTTTCACTATCAGTTTGTGTTGTGGACACCCATGCTCCAGAGGGCTAATTCCCATCTAAATTGTCAGTTTTGTATATTCTTCATTAACCTGGTCAGATTTTTGCTTCTGGTTTGCAGCAAAATCAATAAAGGCCATGTCTGTATCTTCCTGGAATACAGGCATCCTTTATTTTATAATTTGTATCCAGAGTATCAAAATATGAGGTTTTCAGGTCCACATACTGTCACGGAGTCCCCGGGCAATGCTCTGGAACTGCTCCCTACAAAGCCAGTCAAGACTCTGGTGAAGTTTCCTCTCTCTGAGCAGACTGTCTTCAGGGCAAACAGCTCACACAGCTTGCACCTTCCTGGGTCTGACCTCGGAGCATTCAGCATCCTCTGCCCCTCCGTGCACTTCCCACAGTGAATCCGCCCACGCTGGGTCCTGGAGAAGCCAAAGGGTCCTGCACCCCAATTCCGCAGTCAGACGTCTAACCCTGATATTCTGTGATTCTTAGTCAGCCAGTAAAACAGAGGTTTATTAGATGACAGGAACATGGTCTAAAACAGAGCTTGTAGGTACAGAGAACAGGACCCCTCAGCTGAGTCCATTCTGGGGGACAGAGAGCCAGACAACCACACCTGTACTTCACTCCTCTTCCCCAGCCAGCCCAAACTGAAACTCTCTCCAGCCCCTCCTCCTCTGGGCTTTGTCCCTTTCCCAGGCCAGGAGGTCACCTGATTCCTTTGTTCTCCAACCCTTTAGCTCTCATCTTGCAGGGGGGAAGGGCCAGGCCATCGGTTGCCAAGAAATAGGGTGTCGGCCATTCTCTGTGTCCGGACCCCTGCACACACCTGCCCTCTAGGGCTCTGCAATGATCATACACCCTTATCCCACCACCTAGATACTTAAGAACTGCATAGGGGAAACTGAGGCACCCCCACACTATTCAGAGAAAACATTAAGAACAGTCCCACTTTGTCACACATACCTTTCACGTTTGGATGTCATATTTATATTTTTTACAGGAGTCCAGTCTCCTTATTGCATTAACTTCATTTTAAAATTCCCACTACTACCTTAGTTAAAATGGCTTAAAACGTAGAGATAGAAACCTGCATGAACTCAGATAAATTAAATTCAGTTTGCCCTGACACTCATAGCAGAAACTTTTTCAGTTTCCTTTTTCATTTCATTCATTTAGTATTCCTGCATGCACCCATCAGTATAAGCAAAAAATATAAATGGTTCATGCCAGCTGGAGGCCTGCAGTCACAACACTGTCACTGCAAATAATGGCTCTGCAGCGAATGCGATAAGATAATTTTCAAAAACCATCAACTACTACCTGGCTCAACTTGTCATATTGACTTCTTTATTTTTTATTAAAACAAAAATTTATTATTGCAGTCACTACCAGACAACCTAGGTTACATCAGGAATTATAAACGTGTGAAAATGCAGTTTATAATGAAACTTAAGATATTTTCTTAGTAACCGAACGTATCCATGTTTAGTCTCATCACAGAGGGGAATATATTTTTGGAAGTTTCAGGAAAATTCTTTTAGTTTTGTAATGCAAGGGAGGGTGGGGAAAAACAAAACTTATAGTGGGGAAAGTGTAAGATGAATTTGTGCACTTTTTTTGTTGCTGAATCTTAAAATGTAAGGTATTTCTGGCAGTCTAGTCACACTGAGAACTAGTCCTTTACTTTGCAGCAAATACATGAGTTACCATTTAAAAAGTAAACAACATGAGAACTGTGATGTTGCCTCAATACAACATTATAACTAATAAATGCATAGATTTAAATGTAGAAAACTTTTCCATAGGCTATTTGCAACTCAGAAATATTCTTTTTAAAAGAATAAATGTGTTTTATGAGTGAATTTTTATGCCACTGCACAGTTGGCATGCTATGCTGGGGGGAGCCTTTCTCCTGCAGATCTGATGGGCTACACCAGCTCAAAAGGGTGTATATAGTACTTGCTGCAAGAGCACAATGAAGTATTGGTTGCGGATGTGAACTCCACAAGCACAATAGAGTAACTGCAAGGAGTTTGCAAAATCAAACCAAAGAGCTCTGGATTTTTGTGCAGGGGAGTTAGAGAAGAACCAGAACAAATCTAAATGCTCAGTAGCAAAGTAAAGTTCAGTCACGTTGCTTGCATGGTAGATTTTCTGTTCATTGACTGCATCTTACACTTACACTGTAACTTGATAGAAAACTGCTTAACAGAATGGGGTGGAGTACTGTGTATTAGTAAGAGTGTGATACTGGGACTCAGGACTCTTTAGCTTACAGACATTGGGCAACTAACTTAACTTGTGTGTCTTCGGGCAAGTCCCCACTACAAATCTGCATCGGCACAGCTATACCTCCCGTCGGCCTAATTACTCTACCTCGGAGAAGCGGAAGCTATGTTAGTGGGAGAGCGTCTCCTGCTGACATAGCCCCGTGTGGAGACGCGAAACTTGTGTCACTTGGGGAGAGGGGGCTTTTTCAGACCCCAGAGCAGCGCAATTATATTGACTTAGGCTGTAGTGTAAACCCGCCCTTAGTTTTCCCATTTGTAAATCGGAGGTAATTCGTACTACACAAATACCTGGGGAAGCTTGTTTAATGTTTGTAAAGACCTAATAGACCCTTTAATAGCAGGTGCTATAGAAATGCAAAGTATGTTTATAATAGTGTGCTTGATGGGTAAAATTAGAAAGGGCAAAGGACTGGAGAATATGCTGTAGGAAGCAATGCTGAAGTAGCCCCCTAAGGGTGAATAGGGATTAATGAGCATCATCACTCTCTAATTTCTCTGGTTTATTGGACTACAATGTATCTGTTACCCAAGTGGTGACCACCATTTTTCTGAAAAGCGTCATCCTAAGAATTTTGTTATTTTGAAACAATTACATATTTAATGTTTGTTGGTTGCCAAGTCAGCATTAAAGCAAGATGGAAAGTTAATTTTACACAGGGAAGAGAGGAACATGCAGTACTGTTGTGTGTAAAGAAAGAAAACCTGTGTACATGGTGTATATTACTTTTCAATGTTATGGTGGCTACCAGCAAGAGCCCACATGATTATTTTAATTATAACCTTTTATTATCACATGCAATTCAGACTGTATAAATAGCAGGGAGTACTTTTGTCAACCTGTGAAATTTCATACTGCTGAGCAAAGCGAGATTGGTCATTCTGACTGGGAGATCTACAGGAATCAAAACTTCAGAATTGCTTCACTGTTCTCCGCCATCCCATTTTCTAATCAGTCGTTT
Organism: Lepidochelys olivacea; assembly: GCF_965140295.1. NCBI lineage: Eukaryota > Metazoa > Chordata > Testudines > Cheloniidae > Lepidochelys > Lepidochelys olivacea. Next base: position 267,565,155 of record NC_140412.1, on the reverse strand, counting down.
TTTGTTTTATACATAATGTAGCATCCTGTTTTGCTGCTTTTGCACATGAATTCCTTCAGTTCCTCTGTACTGAAAGATACTTGGGAGTTTTAAGCTCTAGCTAAGCTGCACTTAAACAGAATTTTATATATTGTTTCTGTAGAATTTTCTGGTTTGAGGTTATTAGCTTTACTTCCCATTAAACACACCACTCTCAATTCCCTATTCTTTGGCTCTTATTATGTTTCAACGGAGAGACTGAAACTTCCTATCACTTCCACTCCTTTTACCAAAAAGAGTCACACTTTTAAGCACAGTCTGGAATTCTGCTCTTAGGCTGTGGACAAGAGTCTCTGAGACTATCTAATCTGTCTCTTCCTTATGTCATTGCTAGGCTACCAAATAATAACCCTTCCTGAACAGATTCTCTCCTTTTAAGAGGGCATATTGACCGGTCTGTAATCCCCTCTCGGTGGACAAAGGCAGGTACTTCAGAAGGGCAGAATTATCTGTCCCAGATAAGATCAATTGAAAAATGATGAAATGTTTTGTCTCTTATTTCTAGTTCTTCTTACATCATAGTTTTTTTCTAATATGTGAAGAATTAATTTGTGACACAACATCACTGAAATTATTGCTGCATGTTAGAGACCAAGCTGTCTTCACCAGCTCTGTTTTAGAACAGACTTGTACTATCATTAGAGTGGGAATTTTTTTTTAATCAAAACATTTTGCATCAACGAATACCTTATATTGAGATTTATGTAGCTGGGTTGAGTGATGTTAATTATTCCTGCATGCTTGAGATCAGCCTGCAGTGCCCAACACCTTTCTATGTAAAGGTGTGGCACCATGGGTCAAAGCCTGTGATCTAACTCCAAGAATTTCTCTTTAATGCCTTATAGAGCCTTTGGGTACGTATGTATGGTGCTGGAGACTCCGCTCTGGAGGTTTTCAGATACCTTATGGGATTCAGTCTTGAGGGGTATGCTGTTCCTCTTGTTACATGCTGACATTCCCCTCTCCTCTCTGTGTATTTGCAGTATTTTTAGGTATTTCTGAACCTTCTAAATAAATATGTGCAAAACATCAGTGACAATTAAAGTCCATGATGAAGTCCAAATAAAGCTTTGTAATATTCTGGCTCTGTATGTGTACTTTTCCTATCCCAAAGAGCCCAATCTTTTTTAGCGGAAACTTTGCATAAACATTCATTAAAAGAATAGCTTAATTAAATGAACTGGGGGGTGGCATCAAGAAACCTATCCTAAGGACAAGTGTATGAAGGTTTAAGTAGCTTGAAATGAGACTAATTGCTGTTAAAACATTCATACTTTTTAGATTTCAGAGTAACAGCCGTGTTGGTCTGTATTCGCAAAAAGAAAAGGAGTACTTGTGGCACCTTAGAGACTAACCAATTTATTTGAGCATGAGCATCCGATGAAGTGAGCTGTAGCTCACGAAAGCTCATGCTCAGATAAATTGGTTAGTCTCTAAGGTGCCACAAGTACTCCTTATACTTTTTAGAGATATCCATGCATCTAACACTGGTAACAATTTTACTGACTTTTTTTTCCCTCAACATTTCAACTTTTCTCTATGTTGTTGTCCCCTGCATACTGTTGATTAGATTATTGTGCAACATGACGCTCTTTGTAGATCTCATGGTTGGATGGGATAGTAAGGTAACTGGGCAATAATTATTTAAGCAGCAAGTTTCTAACTAAACAGAACCTGGTTGAGTTTTTGATGAGACAGCTAAGCTATTTTTGTTGATATATAGCACCCACAGTGTAAAAGGTGCTTCGCATACATATAGAGAGGGAAGGTCTCTGGCCCGAAGAGCTTACAGTCTAACCAGACAGCAAGTCGTCAACTACAACAAAAACCAAGTGATTTGAACAGTGAACTCTTATTAAACTCAGACATCTTTTCATTTTTTTTTTTAAATGTTATTGTCATGCAGCCCTAATTAGAGGCTCCCCAAGCTACTATGTTTGGGACCCATCCTAGATCAGTGTGCGCTTAAGCTTCCCTTGGCCTCTCTGGCACATTTCCTGGGCACAGGATCTCTGACTGTTACCCCTTCACAGAAGTGGGACCCTATGGCCAATGTCCTAGGCCCCCAGGGCTAGTGCTGATTTCCTAGATTCCCCAGTTGCTTAAGTCCTTTCCCAGAGTTCCTGCCTTGTGGGCACTCAAGTTTTACAGATCTCTTAGGGGCATGTGAGAGTGAAAGCGAATGACACACAAGCTCTGTATGGGTTTAAAAAAAAAAAAAGTCGCCCTTCACTTTTGTTAGCACAAGAAATATATAGACTTTGACAAAACAAAAACCACATACCCGCATTTCCCTGCCTCAGTTTCTCACCACTCTTGAGCATTCTTTGGGTTTAGGTCAGAGTCCTCTAAGGAGTGCAGAATCCTACCTCCTGCACGTGTCTTCTCCTCCAAATCATGGAGTTTCTCTCTAGTGCAGTCTGTTTCCTTCTTCCTGGGGTGGTTCCACAATAAAACAAGACCCCTTTGCTACAAAAACATGCCCCTCTGTTCATCTTCCCTACCCAAGCTTCCTCATGTCTCCATGATTTTTCCTTAAGTCTGTCAGGTTCTGTGGCTTTTAAAACGCAACGGTAACACCTGTTTATTCTTTGTTGTGCTTCTGTGAAAATTCTACTGCTTTAAATCTGTCCTGCAGAAACATTTGGTCAGCCTAGTTTCCCCTGTCTTCAGCCATCTCATTGGTACTGAAGTGCTCTCACTTGAATGGGGGACATCAAGGTTTGACCACCCTCCATTGCCCTTGGTCTGGGGAATGGGTGACACACCCCTGACAACGTGGCTGACTCCACTAACCTTGAGGCATTTCAATGAGCAATTTCATAAGATCAGCCAGAACTCATAAGTCATACATAAATTCCTGAAATCATCAAAATTCTATTGTCTGTTTTAGCACTTCTTTGAGGGTATGCCTAGGTCTTGTAGCCCTTTTGAAATAAATGCTTTGAGGAACAAGATCTGGAGATGGGAGACATGAAGGGGCCAGTTAGTCATGAACAATGGTCCTAGAAATCCATTTGCCACAGAAAAACGTGAATTTGCGTTTCTATAGAAAATCTTTAGTTTTTACATTTTGTGAAAAAATAAAAACATATACAGTGGAACCCCAGTTATCCAATCTAATTGGGACCAGGGCCAGATCAGATAATCAGGAGACTGGATGGGGCTCCAGCTGTCAGTCCTGGGCAGCGAGGCTTGGGCTGTAAGCTTAAAAATTGTAAATATATTGGTAAATCATTGCGTTCAACTGATACTCCTATATATTGTGGCTAGGGAAACTAAAGTTCAGCATTTCATTTGAATCATGGGAAAACATGGATTTTTGTGGGGGGGTTTATCAGAGAATTTTGCGCTTTTTTTTAATCACTGAAAACTAGGGTCCCTGGTCATGAAGGTTAGGCAAAGAAACTGTGGTTATGGGGAGTGAAAAGACCTGCAAATGCTAGGGCAGGGAAATAATGAGAGGCTTTCTTGTGAATGTCTGATGCTTTAACACTGTTTGTAGAGTTGCTAGAACTTTGTGTGAGAATATTTGTACAGCGCATAAATGAGTCTTCTACTGTCAGATTTGAATAACATGATAAAATCAGACTCTGATAGTGTTTTGATCACCTGCAAATTGGAAATAAAGTCTCCTACTGACTTTCCATGCATGCTGACATTTGTGTGCGTAGAGTTCATAAAGCAATTCAGGAAATTTATGTTGAGCAGTGATGACCACTCTTGTAATACAAGATGTTCTTAGGTGAGGCTGGTCTTGCATGCCTGAGCTATGGACCATCTACACAGACAAATAGATTACATTGGCAGAGCATGTTGTTAAAATTCTGTTGGTTGACTATAATATAACATGGATTGAACATGTTATAGAATTGCAGTGTATCCTTGGCCTTTTACAGGTGTGCAGTGGTTCGAGTTTTGTATGCATGGGCAAACTATGTATCTTCATAGCTAAATTAAAATTTTGTCATGGTTATGTTTAGTAAAAGTCAAGGACAGGTCACGGGCAATAAACAAAAATTAACAGAAGCCCATGACCTATCCGTGACTTCTACTAAACTAAAAATAATGGGGGCAGGAGGTCTGACTGAAGCCCAAGTGGGGAAAGAGAGCCTGAGCCATGCTGTTGGGGGTTGGGGTGTCCAGCACCTGCCTCTGTGGCAGTTCCAGAGACCCCTCACCGCAGCCTCAGGGGCTCAGAGCTCTGGGGGTCCCCCCACTGCTCCAGGGGCCCCCTGCAGCCGCTGACAGCTCTGGCACCACTGCTCTGGGGCTGGAGCAGAAAATGTCTGACGTCTCTGAAAGTCACAGAATCCGTGCCTTTGTGACATAATCTTATCCTTATGCATAGCTATTTTAATATTGTTGGCCTCACGTACCCCAGCTGGCCAAACCTGCAAAGGTGAAGCAATGTTTAAACCTGAGTTTTAAATTACGGCTATAGCATAATGTATTGTGCTGCCAAACCTCCCATGTGTCCAGTGTTATGAAGCTTTCTTGAATCTTTCTAAAGAACTGTTTTATTTATTTAGGTGGAACAAATGGGCCAAAGTTATTAACAACCCAGTCACTGTCCGGCATTAAACAGTGTTAAACATGGTCCAGGGTTTGGCATTCAGAGACCTCAGCCTGCTTAGTACCATGGCGCAAACATAATTGAAAATTATTTTAACCTTCTATTAAAGATAAAGAAAAGAAAAAAAAAACAGTTAAAGCATTTGAAATGTGAAGAATTAAGTAAAGCTTTTATTGAAACATGATTTGCTCCCTTTAGCTGGAGAGAGTTTTAGAAAGAAAAACCTCTTGTTTGACAGTCTCTTAGATATTATTAAAGAGGGCAATAACTGTCCCTCTAGGAAAAAGAAAATGGTAGTTGAAATGAGCTGGAGCTACTACTGTTAAAGTCAGATCCCATTTCATCCCAGGTGGTGTCTGGGATTCAGCTGGAGCCAGTAGAAGTGGGAGTATTATCTGGGTCCCTCTCTCTGGCCTGGTCTGGTCAGGACATCTTTCAGGATTAGATAATGAAGGCCTGGGATCCCAGAAGATGATGGGGGTGGCAGCCATGATGGTGAAGTTTGCTTCAGTATCCTCTGTCTGTTCTGTCACTCAATCTTTTTTCTGTTCTTTGTCCTCCTTACCGCTCCTCCTCCTCCCCTTATTTCCCAAAAAAGTCTTCCTTTCAGGACCCAGAAAGTGAGTGATGGGTGGAATAGCTCATCCCCTCATTATTTTTGTCCACCAATTAGACCTTATTTCTGACACACTAATTTTGGTTCACTAACTTCTGGCTCCACATCATTTGTTTTTAACAGGTATAATTACAGCAGTCCTTGGATTATATGAACATGGCCTTTTTAGTTTAAACTAATCCAGTTTCTCTGTCTGGTTTTCTTGCACCTACTCCCATCAACACCTGTTATAGGTTGTGACATCTTATGAACTTACACTCACTTTTTACAGTTAAACTCACAATTAAGGTAAATTTGTAAGCCCAATTACCACAACAGAACAGAGTAGAACATTTCAATTAGGCCTGTAATTAATTTTCAAGCATAATAAATGGTGGTTATGGCACTTTTAACCACTCTGCTTTATGTACTTATATTTCTTCTCTCAGATGGAGTTGAAGAAGAAAAAATGGAAACTGAGACAGATGGGCAACAGTCAGAAAAGGTAAAAGTCTGAGATTTGTCTCTGATACAGTGATTCTTTTCATGAAGTTCACAAGTCTGAGTTATTTGTGTTACAGTAGCACCTAGAGACCTTAATCAAAGATCGGGGCCCATTGTGCTAGTCACTGTACAAATGCATAATGAAAAGTTGGGCCTTACCCCAGGTGACTTAAATTTTAGTAAAGAGCTCCTTGTTCTCAGACTTATCATGTGCAGAGTGAATTGAACACTGCTGTCATAGGAGTGCTCCCCTGCAAGTTTATTGCTGAGCAAAGTGGGAAGAGATGTCAGTATCTCTTCCTGCCCTTTCTAGCCACGAGGAAAGGAGCTGAAGAAGTGTCAAAGTGGAGGTCAGATTTAATTGTAGAACCATAGAAAAACTGCAGCAGCCCATCCTGACATGTTGCAGCATTTTTCTTGTAGTGTTGGATTGTTGAGTCTGACTCCTGATCGTGCAGTGCTGTGATGTTTTCAGCTCTGCACAGTTTAATTCAGTGAGAAATTGGCTGTCCAAGATTAAGTACCTTTGCTCTAATCTGACACAAGATCAGTAAAGAGAAATCATAGTCCTCCAAGAACCATTCCTAATTTTTGAATTTAGTGTAACTCAGTTGTGTTGGACTGCCAAGTGCTCAGATTAACCTATTGTTATAGCACAAATATAAACTGAGAGAGACTGAGAGGATGAAAGACAGAAAAGGGTTCTTGTATTTCCCTTCTGGGTGCCAGCTGGAGTTGGATTGGCAACCTGAGTGAAGTCATTTATTCATAGTTGCATCACAGACAATGGCAATGCAAGCTACCCTCCTTTGTCTAGTGAATGTGACTCAACTCTGATTTAGAGCTTGAACCTAAGCCTATGATAGTCAGTGGCAAACACCCCCCCCCCTCCCCGTAGCTACAGGGAGCTGCGGGAACAGTGCTGGGGGCAGGGGCAACGTGCAGAGCCACCTTCCACCCCACCCCCACCAGGAGCTACAGAGACATGCCAGCAACCAGCCGCTTCCAGGAACTTCCATGGGGCTATGGAAGGCAGCCTGCCTGAGCACCCCTTTTAGCGGCCTGGAGATCGCTGGCTGTGATTTATTTTTGCGGGGCCCCCCTTGAGCCGAGGCCCTGGGCTGCAGCCCCTAAAGCCCCTGCCTTAATCGGGCCCTGTGGGAGATCTGCAGCAGCCAGGCTGGGGAGCCAGGAGCCAGCTTTCTTGTCAATTTCATGGCTCAAGCAGAGCTGTGAAATTAACAAGAATGACAGCCAACAGCCAATGTGAGGAACCATGTCTACATAGACAGTGAATCGCCCTAGGTACACTGACATAAGTCTTACGCCTCTCATGGAGGTGGAGTTATGTTGGTGTAGTACAGCACTTACGTCGGCAGGAGTAAGTCTGTAGTGTAGACACTGATGTACGTAGGTCCACATAAGTTGCCTTATGTGGACCTAACTCTGTAGTGGAGACCAAGCCTAATACTCAAAAAACATAATTCTGAATGTTACTTCTTGTTTGCTGTATTCTCTCCAGTAAGTTTATATTGCTTTTATGAAATAATATATGTAAATACAGTACAAGGTAATCATGGGCATGAAAATTACTGTTCCAAATTTATTGGAAACTAATTCCTGGTCTAGTAGAACAGAATAGATTAGACATTCAGATAAATCCAAATTACTTGCACATGTTAAAATATTTCCCACCTCCACCCTTACGCATAAAATCACTGCTCATATCATTAATACAGTTAAGGCCCTTAAGTTGGAATAAGCTAGAATATGTGAAGAATTCCACATCTTTGAGTAGTGTCCCTATGGGTGCTTCATGACAGGGCATACTTCCTCAGGGCAGATTTATCACAATGTCCAGCCTTGTTTCAACAATCCAGTAGAGTCTACAAACCCCACTGCAAGAGCTTTCCTACAAATTCTGGGCCATATGGCAGCCTGTATGTTCATGACTTCCCTAGCAAGACTTAACTCTTGGTGTCTTCACCTGTAATTGAGAACCATCTACACTCCCAACGCTTTCGATCCAAACAGGTGTCCATACCTCATAGGGTCCTCAGTCATCTGAACTGGTGGAAGGACCCACAGAAGGTGTGGGGGGGTGTTTCATTTGTACAGCCTCTTCCCATGAGGATTGTCACCGCAGAAGTCTCCCTCATAGGCTGGGGTGCACAATTCCAAAGCCTTAAAGCTCAGGGCAAATAGAACCCTTCCGTATCAACATATTGGAGCTCAGAGCAGTCCATTATGCTTGCCAACACTTTCTCCACACACCAAGGACCACCCAGTCAGAATAATGCTGGACAACAGAGCAGTAAAGTTTACATCAATCAGCAAGGAGGAGCAAGATACCAGTCCTCCTACACCAAAGCCATAAAACTATGGAACTGGTGCACGTCACATCGCATGCATATCTTGGGGGTCATCTGCTGGGACTACAGAACACAATCATAAATTCCCTCAGGAGGCAATTCAGCATCAACCACAAATGGGAAGTGAACAACAAAGTGTTCTGAGAAATACGACTTTCCTGGGGCCATCCACAGGTGGATCGCTTCACTACTCCATTCAATGCAAAGAGCAGACGTCTGCTCAAAGTGTGGGCACGACCACAACTCCGTGGGAGATGTCCTAGTCATTACTTGGCCTCAAGACCTGCTATGCCCTTATCCCCCAATACTGCTCCTGTTTAAGTTCATAAAGAAACAGAGACAAGAGGAACTAGTAACCATCTTCATGGCACTGTCGTGGCTGAGACAGGCTGTGGTTCCCAGAGCTGATTCATATATCTACAGTCTCTTCTCTGCCTTTTTCTGACCCTGATTCTCTTCACCCAGGTATCAGCATTGGTCCCCTCCCCCAGTCTTGCAGCACTTTACCTCAAAAGCATGGCTGCCTGATGGCCCTCTGGTATAGCATAGGTCTGCTCTCCAGAAGTTCAGTGGGTGCTGCTCAATATCAGAAAGCACTAACTAGAAAAAGTGTGGAAACGCTTCCAGGCTTGTTGCAACCATCAAGCTGTACTTCCTCTCAAATCCTCTGTCGCATATCCTCAGTTACCTGTCAAATTAAAGACTACAGGCTTATCGCTGAGCTCCATCAAAGTTGTTCTAGCTGCCATCACAACTTTTCACCCTCCCGTACAAGGAGTCTCAGTCTTCACCCACCCCAGCGCTGCAAGGTTTATCAAGGGTCTATTTAACCTCTTCCTACCAAGGAACCAACTGCACCATGGGACTTCACCTTAGTTCCCAGTGCTCTGAGGAAACTCTCATGCAAACCTGTGGGGAGTTACTGCCTCCTTCATTTGTCCCTTAAGACCTTGTTCATGTCAGCCATTACTTCGCCTAGGGTGGGTGGGGGATCTTGAATCCTTGATGGAGGACCCATCATACACGGGGTGCTTCCAAGATGAGGTGACTTTACATCCACATCCTCGCTTCCTTCCTAAAGTCTCTTCAGAATTCCATGTTAATCAGGATATTCACCCACCAGTATTTTACCCCATGCCTCACTCTAGTAGAGAAGAAGTGACCCTCCATATGCACTATTAAGAGCTCTTCCCTTTTACCTTGACAGGACTTGGCCCTTTTGGGTTTCCCCTACACTCTTCATCTCTGTTGCAGAAAGAATGAATGGACATCTGATCTCCATCCAGAGATTGTCCAAATGGGTTGCAGGTTGTGTCCTGTTAGGCTACAAAGCCTTAGGGGTTCATCTCCCTCCTCCTTTCCCCCGAGAGTTATTGTTCATTCCACCAGGGCTCAATTCACCTCAGCAGCCCTTGTCAAAAATGTATGCAACTCAGACATCTGCAGGGCAGCCACCTGGTCATTGCTGCATATATTTTACCAGCATTGCACTCTCATGCCTGCCTCCAGGACTGACATAATGACACTTTCCTACAATACTAGATCCAGTTCCTTGATGCCCTCCTCCTTAGTGGAGGTACTACTTGGGAGTCTCCTTATGTGGACCATCCAAAGGGACACTACTTGAAGCAACAGGAGAGGTTACTTACCATGTACAGTAACTTGAGTTCTTTGAGATGTGTGTCCCGATGGGTGCTCCATTACCTGCCCTCCTTCCCCTCTGCCTCAGAGTCTCTTTCTTGGGACTTTTGTGGTTGAGTAGGACCTGGAGTGGCGGCAGGTCTCCTCCTCTCTATATACTGTTATATCAGGGCACGAGGTTTCTAGGGCACAGGTGTAGACCTGGGGAGACAGCTAACAAAAATTTCCAATCAAGAGCACACTGGCGCCCTTGCATATCTAGACATGGAGCATCCATAGCGATACAAATCTTGAACTGAAGTACAGTTCAAGGTAAGTAACTTCTCCTTCATTTTATTTCCCTTCCTTATGCCACACTTTTGCAAATACCTGTTGCTTTTTTCTGTTGGACAAAAATACTCTTTCCCACTGTGTGTAATTACACGGCGGCACTCATTGCCACATGATGTTATTGAGGCCAAGAACTTACTAAGATTCAAAAAGGGATTGGATGTTTATAGGGATAACAAGAATATCCAGGTTTATAATACTGAATGCTAACAAAAATTTTGGAAAGGATATAAAATCTCATGCTTCAGTCTTAAACCAATCTGTAACTATTAAGGATTAGAATGAAATCTTTGGGGAGGGACAAGATGATTCCACTTCTCTCTACTGTGAGGTTTCTTGCACTGTCTGCTGAAACAAAATCTGGTGCTGCCCCCTGTTGAAGATGGCTTCCTGGACTAGATAGGTCATGGATCGGATCCAATATGGCAATTGCTTTGTGCCCAAGAACCTTGACCATGGTTGTGAAAAGAACAAACAGGCAGTCCCAAACTGAGTCCACCTTCTCAAGGATGATAGAGCATTTCAAAGTGAATCTGTGACCAAGCTAACAAGGAATTTTTTCTTATGTTTCACTTTCTCTCTTCTGTCATACCCCTCCAACACTCTAGGTTGAAAGCAAAGGAGAAGGTGAAATAGAGGAAGGTGATAAGGCGCAGGAAGGAGAAAATGAGAGAAATCCAGAAAAGGAGCAGGACAGTGAAGTCACTTCTGATACCAAGTCAGGTAATAGACACCAGCTGTTACTTGAGCTGCATTTTAGTTTTAAAAGCCTTTTTCCAAAACTGTAAGAATAGACTATAAAGTTAATTGTGGCAGAAATATTTCCTCTCGCACAACAGGTCTGCAGCTTGGTTCAGCAGCAGATATTCCAGTTCATTTCACAGAAAAGCTCAAGTGCTAAATTCATATTGCAATCATTTCAGACTTCAATTAAGGGACTTTTTTCATCTTGGCTGTAGGGACTGGGCGAGCAGATTGCTAAACTAAAGTGAGCAAAAACCATATAAATGAGTTTATTTCTATATGCTAATCTGTTGGTCCATTCCTAATGTAAAGAAGCAGATGAATGGGACTACTATGAACACAGCTTTGTGCTTAAAAGCTTAACAAGCTTTCTCCGTTTCCTTACAAATCATTTCATTCAACTAGTTGGGAATAAAGTACTGAAAAATCATAGTATCTTCCTATATTTTAAAATACCATGTCATTTCTCATATGAATCTGTGTTCTGATTGTCATATAGATCTGGCACATCTTTTCTGACAGGATTTTTTTCATCAGGATTTTAGGGAGGACAGAGCAAAACAATAAAAAGGTCTCCATTTGCCTCTCAAAATGGAGACGTTCATGGAATTTGTTTATTGGAAATACAACTTAAAATTATATTGATATTAAGTCTAAGAAAAAGATGGGAAGAGAAGAGTGCACAGGGGTAGGAAATGAAAGCACTTTAGGAGCATCACCCTTAAGGGTTTTGGGGGGATCCTCTGGAATATACATTTTGTGGAGGTATTCAAACTGCTTCTGTAGCAGTATGTGGAGAAATGCTGAGGCGCTATAATAATGTAAAGCACCTAAGTGGGAGAGTTGTAATGTGCATGCATGGGTTTATGCTGTGTGAGCACAGAAGTACGTGCTGTGTAAATCCTGTCCCTGATGTGATAATCATTAACAGTGAAGAATGAATGTAAAGAAATTATTGGGTCATCTCTTTAGAAGAGAAGGAGGCAGAAGAGAACAAGGAAAACGTTGATGCGTGCAAAGACAAGGAAAGCGAAGCTGGAAAGAAGAAAGTGGAACACGAAATCTCTGAAGGAAATGTAGCTACAGCTGCAGCTGCTGCTCTTGCCTCAGCTGCCACCAAAGCAAAGGTTTGTCCTATACAAATGTCCACTGCAGCTGATTTCCAGTTTCAATTGGGAAGTGTTCAAAAATGGCCCATTGTTCCAAACCACTGGGATTTTAAGTACTTTTTTGTTTGTTTGTGCTCTTTCACTTCCGCTGTTTGCACACTATCCTTAAATGAAATTGTTTCCCTGTGAATAGTTTAATGCTACCATTGTAAACTTACTAACGTCAGGGTGAGCATCCCCAAAAAAGGTCATCTTTTCAATGTGTAACGTGGGCAGTTGTCTCTGCTGGGTGTGCTATTAGTGGTCAAGGAACAGGATTGGGAGGCAAGATTTGTGGGTTCTCTTCTTGGATCTGCCACTGACTAGTTGTGTGACCTGAGGCAATTCATTTAACTTCTCTGTACCTAAGTTTTTTCATCAGTAAAATAAGTGTAACACTTACTTCGCAAGACAATGTGATAATTATAAAGATCTCTGAGATCCTCACATGAAAGGTCGTCTGTTGTTTTTCAGGGCTGGATATTGAGAGAGTGGTATTTTTTCCATTCCATATTTGTGTTAAATGGCCTCTTAAACTTTCCAGCCACAAATCAATGAATTATTCTTTTCAGTCTGCCTTTTTTATGTATATTTTTAAATCCTTTGATTCTCACTTATTAAGTTGTCTGCAGACTTTACCTAATGAGCCATAGCTTGAATCAGTGTTCCACATGGCAGCTCTGGCTTACAGTTTTTATTGTAAATATCTTCTGAATATCCTGCTTCATTCAATTTAATGAATGTTACACCCTTCTTCCTCTTCATATTTAAGACCTCTCCTCTACTTCCCAGATAATTTGTTTCATTGTAATCCTTTCTCTGTCTTTTTGTTCTTTTCACTAGCTCTGCTGAATACTATGCATCACAAACTCCAGGTCAGGTTTTAGTAATAAAATGTATAACTAGGTCCAGTTGGGTGGGTCTCAGCACTGAAATTGCTCGTATAGTAAAATACCCCAATTAATTATTGCTGTAGGATGGATTTGTGGCATTTTTCTGCCTCTGTGAGAGACCCTTATTACTGTGACCCCATCGTGTGTGGAAAGTCAGTTAGATTATCTGCCATATCACTTGCCTGGTTTGCTTATGATGATGTTTTGTAACTTGTGCTTCATCTCCTCAGAGAGAGAGAGTGTGTGTGTGTGTGTGTGTGTTTTCTTGGCAGGTCCCTTGACACTGCTTGGGATGCATACTTTCCAGTGCTGGATTTCTTTGTCCTGCATTTTTTGACAGTGGCTGAGTAGTCATTGCCATGCTAATGAGCTTAGGAGAGGCAAAAATAATAATCTGGTAGAGCAAGGAAAAGCTGTTAGTCCCTCTGGAAAAAGAACTCCAGTTGATTGCTGCATATTTCTTTGAAACAAACTGACCTCAAAAGAGGAATGGGAGACAGACAGCCTCTGGCATGGTGGGGGAAGGAAGAAATGAGGGTTCACACAGAGCCCCAGCCTTGTGGGGAGAAAGGAGGATGCTAGGATAAGTTGGGGGATTGGGACAAACAGAACCCCTGGTAGCATGTGGTTGGAGGAACCTGACATGCTGGGAATAGATATTCACTATGGGACTGTGGGGGAGGTGGCCACAGAGAGCCCTTGGCATGGAGGGAGAATGGAGCACGTAGAACCCCTGCCATGGGGGGAAGATTAGGGGACCTTGGTATGGGGGGGAAGAGTAGTATGGGGGAATGCACAGAACCCCTGCTGTGGGGGGAGCAAATGGGGTTGGAAAAGGTATGGTATGGGAAAAGGAGGTTTTGGAGGGCACACAGAACCCCTGCAGGATGAAGATGAGGGGAGTGGTAGGGAGGGGTGGCACACGAGCTTGCAGAGGGATCGAGGGAGCCCTGGCATGTGCGGTAAGCTTGTCCAACACAAGTTACATAGTGTGCTCCCCCCATAGTTTTTAGTGGAGCCTCTGGTTCTGGAGGAGCTCAGCAACTCTTGACGGGCAAAACAGTGGGAACTCCTTTCCAGAACATGGACTTAACTTCCCTTTAAAATAGTCTGTACTCAGGGAGCGCCCTAGATTTTTCTAGCTGCAGATGTTCTTACTCTCTTGGGGCATATGGATGCTGTGGGTGCAAATTTGAAGGTCCTGAGTTTGTAGCATCCATGTGAGGAAGTTGCAGCACAGCATTTTTGTGTGCACTGCTATTCTCACCCCTTTTGTCCAAACTGCAGGTCAGTGTAGACATGTCGTTAGAAATACCAGCAGAGTTTGGTCCCTGCGGTTTGTTATATTCCCAGATAATGAGTCATACTCTGGCTTCTGTCGTGACTCTGACAATTGTTCGGGGGGGGCAATGTAGTCGACCTACAGTCTAGTCAGGTTTATTAATATAGGCCTTATCCCCTTCCCCTGAACATACTTGTACTCATTTCTGATTCGGTTTGAGTTGTTGTGAATTCTTATCTGCGAAAAGGGCACTCTGTCAAGTTAGGGTATGATGATGTCACTATAATGGGATCGTTTAAACGCTCAAAACCCTTGAATTTGAGACTGTTGGATTCAGGTAAAGCAATCTTTTAGGTAGTCCCCTTATGGCAATGGCTAGGTTTAAAGTCTTTGAAATGTCATACATCATTTTATTGAGACTGATCTGAGAAAGGGGATGCGGTTGAAGCTCCATTTACAGTTTGACACACACTTTAAAATGTAATATTAAACTAGCATACAGGATTTCCCAATTGTTCGTTTATTAATTTTAGGATTATTTTGAGATGTGAATACCAAGGTGACTTTTTTTCTATCAGCCTTATAAACTCAACCTGAGATCTGAAGATCAAGCTGTTCTTTCTGTCCCTTCCATCATCACTATCGAGGATTAATTCAGAACTTAAATGTTGATGCACGAGCCATGGCAGAATCAGATCAGGCTTTCATGGCTATGTTAGCACTGCAAGGCTAAAAAGGAATAAATGCTTTTAGTAAAGTAAGCAGATAGTGGTCACAAGGAGCAGATGTTTTGAGCCATTTAAAGAAGCCATTTGAAAGTTGTGTTCTGACACACCTTCTAGATCTCTTTTTTTAATAACCCTCTGTCTGCTGTGATAACCCACACAATTGTGAAAAAATGACAAATACCCCTTAGTTGTGCTTCTCAGGTCTGGAATTCCTTTCTTTCATCAAGAGGTGGTAAGATGATCAAAGTATTTTTTAATTCTGATCTAATTTCTGTAGAACCTTTTATCTGAGGATCTCAGTGTCATAACAAACACTAACTAAACTACACATCATGCCTGGGAAATATGTATTATACCCATTTTACAGATGGCAAAACTGAGGCATGGATATGATTTGTTATATTATAGTGTGAAATGGCTTGGGATGCATAATAAGTGCTGCACATGTGCTGTGTGTGTGACTGAGTGTAGCTTTCTGGACTCTTGATCTGTTAGATACTTATCTGTATATTTCCTTTGGGTGCAAAAAAAGTAGTGCAGACTGGAAATGGAAGAATGTTACACTAGTGGAGGTTCTCCCGATAAACTGGGGTCCTTGCTTCATGATCACATTTGGTGATAACTCTAGTGAATGTTTCCTTTCAAAACTTATTTTAATATCAAAAGATCTAAACAGCAACCTAGTTTATATATGCAGTCAGTGCAATACGAGGGGCTGAATGTCCTGAAGCACTTTACAAAGCAGTCAGAGCATGCAATGCCTTATTTAAAGCCAAATTCTAGAGCTATAATATGAGACTATTTCCCAAAGAGGCGCTGGTGCTTCAGACCATCTGGCTTCATTGTAGGTAATTTTGCATGTCTGCATCTAGGTCTGAAGAGTAGAAATGAGGTCTTCCGTAAATAGCAAAACCCCTTATAGCCTGAGCACCATGGATCGATGGGCGTTTTCAGGCAAGCAATAAAAATGTAAATAGGAGTGAAATTTAATCTTTTATTTTGAGAGGCTTCCTGCTCCCAATCAAGCTCATGTCCCCATTTTCTTCCGTTGGTGGTGGATGTAAGAGGAAGAAAAGGCTTGGATAATGCAGTCCTTTTGATTTTGACAAAGGCACACCGAGAAAATTTATATTAGAGGAAATAATGTCCTGTAATCAGGACCTTCATGCTCCAGAGTAAAATTGGAGTGCAACAAGGCCTTCTCTTCCCATTTGCACTAAAATTTCAAACAGCATTAAGGCCTTTTGTGAGCCGTGTCTGAGATGGAATAATTTAAACTTTAATATTAACCCCAGACCACTAAGGCCTGGTCTACACTGGGGGGTGGGGGGGTGTCAACCTAAGTTACACAACTTCAGCTATGTGAATAACATAGCTGAAGTCGACGTACTTAGATTGACTTACCGTGGTGTCGTCTTTGCAGTGAGTCAACTGCTGCCGCTCCCCCATCGACTCTGCCTGTGCCTCTTGCTGAGCTGGAGTACAGGAGTTGACAGGAGAGCGCTCGAGGGGTCAATTTATTGTGTCTAGATTAGATGCAGTCAATAGATCGATCACTGCCCACCGATCCAGCGGGTAGTGAAGACATACCCTAATTCTAGCTTATATGGAAAGCTATTATAGTGTTGCAAACTTTGCATTAGAAATAGAACTGTAAGTGTCACAGGAGAAATCTTGCAATTAGCTTTTCTGGGGGAGGTTGGTGGCTGTGGGACAATTTATTAAAAGAATGTGTCAGTGTGTTTTAGAGGCAACACAATATAGTGGTGAGTTGGGAGCTGGTCATCAGGAGACATGGTTTCTGTTTGCAGATCTGCTAGTAACTTTGAATTTGGGCAAGGCACTTCACTTCTGCACTATAGTTTTCCACATGTAGAACGGAGCTAATAATCCCCATACACACGCAGTTTGTAAAGTGCTTTAACACTTTTGGTGAAAGGTTCAAAGTGGTAAATAATAGGTTTTTTTGTATGAGATTTTTGTTTGGGGTTTTTTGTTTTGTTTTTTAATTGTTTTGGTGATACACCCATTGCATCTCTTCCCTTCCCAACCCCAAATTGCTGAATTAATTTTCGCTGACCATGAAAATGCATTTCAGGACCTATGGGTCCTTTCATTTTTTCCCACCACTGGACACCCTTTCTGCTGCAGGTTGATATAGTGCTCTTTATCTAGTCATGTGGTTGATCAAAACAGCCTATGACAAGAATACTGATTTATAAATAATCAAGACAGAAGGGATCATTGTGATGGTGTAGTCTGACCTCCTGCATAACACAGCCCATAGAACTTCCCTGAAATAACTTGTTTGAACTAGAGCAGATCTTTTAGAAAAACATCCAGTCTTGATTTAAAATTTTCCAGTGTTGGAGAATCCACCACAGACCATGATAAGGTTCTCTCGTGGATCAGTAACTGGTTAAAAGACAGGAAGCAAAGGGTAGAAATAAATGCTTAGTTTTCACAGTCGAGAGAGGAAACTGTACTAGGACTAGTCTCGTTCAACATAATCATAAATGAGCTGGAAAAGGGGGTAAACAGCGAGGTGGCAAAATTTGCAGACAACACACAATTACTCAAGATAGTTAAGTCAAAACCTGACTGCAAAGAGTTACAAAGAAATCTCACTACACTAGGTGACTGAGCATTAAAGTGGCAGATGAAATTCATTGTTGATAAATGCAAAGTAGTGTACATAGGCAAACATAATCCCAGCTATACATACAAAATGATGGGGTCTAAATTAGCTGTTACTACTCAAGAAAGAGATCTTGGGGTCATTGTGCTCAATGTGTGGTGGCAGTCAAAACAAGCTAACCATGTTAGGAACCATTAGGAAAGGAATAGATGGTAAAACAGAGAAAATATCATAATGCTACTATGTGAATCCATGGTATGACCACTTCTTGAATACAAAGTGCAGTTCTGGTCACCCCATCTCAAAAAGGATATATTAGAATTGGAAAGGTCCAGAGAAGGGTAACAAAAATGATTAGGGGTATAGAACAGCTTCCATATGAGGAGAGATTAAAAAGACTGGGACTTCTTGGCTTGGAAAAAGATGACTGAGCAGGATATGGTAGAGGTCATGAATGGTGTGGAGAAGAGGAATAAGGAAGTGTTATTTATTCCTTCACTTAAATAAGAACCATGGGTTACCTGATTAAATTAATAGGCAGCAGGTTTAAAACAAACATCAGAAGGTACTTCTTCACACAATGCAGAGTGAATCTGTGGAACTCGTTGCCAGAGGATGTTGTGCAGTCCAAAACTATAACTGGGTTCAAAAAATAATTCGATAAGTTCATGGAGAATAGGTCCCATCAATGAGTATTAGCCCAGATAGTCAGGGATGCAACCCCATGCTCTGGGTGTCTCTAGCCTCTATTGCCATAAGAGGGGAGTGGATGACAGAGGATGGATCACTCGAGTTGCCTGTTGTGTTGATTCCCTTTGAAGCCCCTGGCATTGCCCGTGGTTGGAAGACAGGATTTTGGCTAAATGGACCATTGGTCTAACCCAATATGGCCATTCTTATGTTAAATTGTTCCAGTGGTTATTTACCCTCACCGTTAAAAATGTGTGCCTTATTGCTAATCTGAATTTCTTGCTTGAGCTTTCATTGGATCATGTTATACCTTTGTCTGTTAGATTGAAGGCCCCATTGAAGTCAAATATTTGTTCCTCATGTAGGTACTTATAAACTGTGATTAAGTCACCCTTTAGTCTTCATTTTGATAAATTAAATAGATTTAGCTGCTTGAGTCCCTCACGGAGGCATATTTTTCAGTTCAGTTCTTTAATTATTCTTGTGGCGCTTCTCTGAATCCTTTCCAGTTTATTAGCATCCTTGAATTGTGGGCACCAGAACGGGACACACGATTCCAGTAGCAGTCGCATCAGTGCCCAATACAGAGATAAAATAGCCTCTCTGCTTTTACTCGGTAGTCCTGTGTTTGTACTTCCAGGGAACTCATTAGTCCTGCATTTGCTACTGCTGTGATCAGGCAAAGGTGCCACCCCCGGCGACTGTAACCCTCCACTCGACCAGGGCACAAGCCTCTTCAGCAGCTTTCCTAGCCCAAGCGCCTACCCAGGACATCTGTAGGGCGGCCACCTGGTCGTCTGTCCACATTTTCACGTCCTATTACGCACTTACCCAGCAGGTCTGGGACAATGTTGGCTTCAGTAGAGCCATACTGCAAGCCGCTAGACTGAACTCTGATACCACCTCCGGGGATATTGCTTGTTAGTCACCTAGAATGGAATTGACATGAGCAGACGCTCGAAGAAGAAAAACGGTTACCTACCTTTCGTAACTGTTGTTCTTCGAGATGTGTTGCTCGTGTCCATCCCCTTACCTTCCCTCCTGCCCCTCTGTCGGAGTTGCCAGCAAGAAGGAACCAAAAGGGCATAGGGTCGGCAGCGCCTAATATACCAATGCACGGCACTCAAGAGGGTGCTACAGCCAACCCTACAAATACCACTAAGGCAAAAATCTCCAACGACTATGCACATGGGCGTGTGCACACCTAGAATAGAATGAACATGAGCCACACATCTCAAAGAACAACAGTTACAAAAGATAGGTAACTGTTTTTTGGGGGGCGGGGAGTGTACGTATTCGAGCAGTGAGTTGTAACAATAGCTAGTATGTGTGGTCAATTAAAGTGCTCATCCTTCTGTCTTTTTACATTTTAAACTTGAAATACTCAAGCAGTGCTTGAGAGCTGTTTCATTTAGATGGCATGTATTTAAATAATTAATCATCCTTAGATGTACATCTGATTATCTGCAATAGTAAAGATAAAGCTTGAGGGAGATATTTGAGGCCCGTTGGTTTTGTCTGTAATCTGTTTTTGCACTCTTAAATTTTGAATGTAGCTTCAGTATTTCATAAAAGAGCAATGCAGTAAACTGGTTGTAAAGAAAAACTGGGGTTTCTTTTATATAACCTTTCAACAAACTTTATACACTGGCAGTGAGGCGTAGCTACTTAAGGCTGTGTAGACTCTCTCCCTGGTTGAAATGGAACTGCTACATTGGGCAAAATTGTAATTTTACTTGTTTGAGCAAAGGTCTCTAGAATGGCAGAGGTATATCTGTCATTTCCTCAGTCTTCTTGAGTGTCTTCCTGTGTAGTAGCCTCACAGACACCACAATAGTCAAGCCTTTTTCAATCACATGTAACTGAGCCACCATAAATCTTTTGCCCTTTGATAACTCGTTACCCCCTCGCTCTTCCATTTTAAAACCTCCACTCCAGTTGTTCTCACATTCAGATGGTTTTAAGACAAAATCAGATTGTCTAGGGGGAGTGAGCTTGTACAGTATTAATTTATATATAAGCTTAACATCTATCTACTTTGACTAAAGACTTCAGAAATACTAGGAGGATTATCATTGTGAAGATAAAGGATTGCAAATGAAAAGAAAATAAATATTTGGTTAAAGTGAACAAATGGAAAATCTAGGACACAACTCATACTTGATTATTCAATCCCTTAAAGCACTGAACTGTCTATTTTGTAAAGGTTGTGTGTGCAGGAGGGTGCTAACTTTTGTGTTTTTTATCCTTAGCACCTAGCAGCAGTGGAAGAGCGAAAAATCAAGTCCTTGGTAGCCCTCTTGGTGGAAACACAAATGAAGAAACTGGAGATCAAACTTCGTCATTTTGAAGAGCTGGAAACAATCATGGACAGAGAGAAGGAGGCAGTAAGTGCAGGAGACTAATTCTCTGTGATGTCCTAGAGCAAGCCAATGGCTAGAGAGGTCTCTGCATGTCAAAACAGCTGGTGTATTAGCAATTTCATCTGTTCCTGACCCTTTAAATATACAACTCTGGTTAGCTCACCTTGGGTATATCTACACTGCAATTAAAAACCCACGGCTGGCCCATGACAGCTGACTCAGGCTCTGGCTAAGGGGCTGTTTAACTTTGGTGTGGATGTGGATGTTCATGCTTGGGCTGGAGCCCGGGCTCTAGGACCCTGTCAGGTGGAAAGGTCCCAGATCTTGGACAGAGCCTGAATGTCTAAACTGCAATTAAACAGTCCCTTAGTGCCAGCAGAATCAGCTGGCACTGGCCAACCACTGCTGTCTAACTGCAGTATAGACATACCCTTAGAATTCATAGTTACTCATATTAAGCTGTTTAATTCACCTCTCTGATATGTCTACCCAGGATCTCTTCTGTGGTGTAAAAGAGTGAGTTAGGACTATCTATTATGCATTGGCCCCTAATTTGCCTCTTGCCCCCACCCTGTATTCATTCTGGGATGAAAATTTGCCAAGCTTGTGCAGAGATTACATCTGCTGAGTAGGGGGAGAGGAGCAATTTGTAATTCAAGGATGGCTATTCTTTCCTCCACAAGGAATGGGGTGGGGAGATGCTTTTCATACATCGCTAGGGTATGGTCTCCAGGACACCAATCCTCTGCCTTTTCTGTCCTCCCCAGGTTTTAGATCAAACACCTAGTCTGATCTTTCAGTCTGCTTCTCCAGTTCTTTTGTGGGATTTGCTCTTCCAGCTCCCCTGAGATTCTCACTTCCTCTGTGCTTTTAGTCAGTATTCTACTCAACCTGAGTAGCAGAGTGGGTACACTCCTGTGTGGCAGCATTCAACTCTCTGATCTTCACAGTGCACTTTACACTGTGGAGGAACTCCCTGAGTAGGTAACAGATCTCTGAGCTGGAGAAAGAATGGGGAGCTCCAAGAGAGGGGAGAGAGAGAGGAGAATGCAGTCATAGGCACGGATGGGAATGATGAGAAAGATGAGAAAGAATAGGAAAATGGCAGGTCAAAAGGGACAGAAAAAGGAAGCTAAGAACATGGGACAGAGGCGAGGGGGCCAGTAAGACAGTGCTCTGGGAACAAGCTCAGATTGGCATGGAAGACAATGAGTAGAGACAATGGAGGAAAAAGCGGAGGAGTTGAGCAGCAGGATAAGGTGATTGCTGATCAAAGAATCAGCATTCTGTCTTGGGAAGAGACTTAGCTTACTAGTAGGGGCTAGGACACAGGTTTAGTTTAGTTTCTGATCATTTGAAACATGACAGTCCTAATACAAATTAATAGTAATAAATCAGTGATTTTTTTGGCGGCTTCTTGAGTCTTTTGTTTTAACACTCAGTAATTTCTTTGCTGTGCACAATTAGAATCAGAAATACCAGGGAAAGAGATATTGTCTTTGCAGGATATGCAGCATTCACTGAATCAGCCTCTGACATATTGTTCAGCTGTGTTTTTTTTTGAATGAGACATGGTATCCTTTTGACTACTTCAGTGGTGAGCTCAAAGTTAAATTTTTCATCCCTTTTTTTGCATATCCTGGTGGAGTAGTTGGTTTTTTCTCTTTGTGGGCAGTGTGGTGGTAACAGTAGATGAGGTTATGGGCTATTTACCTGTAATTCCTGGTTTTCTATACTTGCCTTTGTGACAGATATTGCAATAGTAGGCAATATTTTGGGGCACTATATTGTATTAAATCTACAAATGGTTTCTGTATGATTGTGTTCTACTCCATGGGGAAGGGTTACCACAGCTCCTACAGGAACTAAAAACAGTGGAATGTGATTAAGGTGAATAACTGAAACTAAATAACTCTAGAGAGGTACCATACCCTGCAGTGGTTTGCACAGACTCCCTCATTCAAGCCTGATTTTCCAGAAACTAGGAAACAAAGGCCTTTTGGTTAAAATATATAATAAGCTTTCAGGGCTTTCTTTCTGATCCAGCAAATGGTCAGGACTTTCTATCCAAGGGGGGGCCCCAACCCTTGCAGAAAGTTTGGAGAAAGAATAAATGTGCTTGCGTAGACATATCGGCATGGTAACTTGTAACTGCTGGCAACACCCTGTTCATAGTCCTTGGAGAGCATCGCACAGGGGCTGGCCTTTAGGCAGACTGGTTTGCTGAGGATATCGCAGTGTAAGGCAGGGAGCTGTGCAGCCTCAAAATCTTCATAGAATCATAGAATATCAGGGTTGGAAGGGACCCCAGAAGGTCATCTAGTCCAACCCCCTGCTCAAAGCAGGACCAATTCCCAGTTAAATCATCCCAGCCAGGGCTTTGTCAAGCCTGACCTTAAAAACCTCTAAGGAAGGAGATTCTACCACCTCCCTAGGTAACGCATTCCAGTGTTTCACCACCCTCTTAGTGAAAAAGTTTTTCCTAATATCCAATCTAAACCTCCCCCACTGCAACTTGAGACCATTACTCCTCGTTCTGTCATCTGCTACCATTGAGAACAGTCTAGAGCCATCCTCTTTGGAACCCCCTTTCAGGTAGTTGAAAGCAGCTATCAAATCCCCCCTCATTCTTCTCTTCTGCAGGCTAAACAATCCCAGCTCCCTCAGCCTCTCCTCATAACTCATGTGTTCCAGTCCCCTAATCATTTTTGTTGCCCTTCGCTGGACTCTCTCCAATTTATCCACATCCTTCTTGAAGTGTGGGGCCCAAAACTGGACACAGTACTCCAGATGAGGCCTCACCAATGTCGAATAGAGGGGAACGATCACGTCCCTCGATCTGCTCGCTATGCCCCTACTTATACATCCCAAAATGCCATTGGCCTTCTTGGCAACAAGGGCACACTGCTGACTCATATCCAGCTTCTCGTCCACTGTCACCCCTAGGTCCTTTTCCGCAGAACTGCTGCCTAGCCATTCGGTCCCTAGTCTGTAGCTGTGCATTGGGTTCTTCCGTCCTAAGTGCAGGACCCTGCACTTATCCTTACTGAACCTCATCAGATTTCTTTTGGCCCAATCCTCCAATTTGTCTAGGTCTTTCTGTATCCTATCCCTGCCCTCCAGCGTATCTGCCACTCCTCCCAGTTTAGTATCATCCGCAAGTTTGCTGAGAGTGCAATCCACACCATCCTCCAGATCATTTATGAAGATATTGAACAAAACCGGCCCCAGGACCGACCCTTGGGGTACTCCACTTGATACCGGCTGCCAACTAGATATGGAGCCATTGATCACTACCCGTTGAGCCCGACAATCTAGCCAGCTTTCTACCCACCTTGTAGTGCATTCATCCAGCCCATACTTCCTTAACTTGCTGACAAGAATACTGTGGGAGACCGTGTCAAAAGCTTTGCTAAAGTCAAGAAACAATACATCCATTCAGTCAGAAAGCAGTGGGACAAGGGTCCCTGCCCAGATACATATGACAGCTGGAGACCTTACTAGACACTCTTGGAGTGGACCATCAGGGTGGGGGTGTGCAGTGGGAGAGATACAGATGCAATTCCTGTGGCACTGTGGCAGTCCTCACATGTGAATTTAATGGAATTTACATCCACATCTTAGCATTAGTCAGACTGATAGAGTTTGACAAAGTGTGGTCTTTTATCAAAAAAGAATGTCAACAAGAGATTCTTCTTTGCCTCGTATCCTCAGCTGTTTCACTCTGCATGTCTGCCTCTGACACTGATTGGCAACTAAAGAAATGGCCATAAATAAGTTGAAAAGGTTCTCTGTAGATTTTCTTATCTTTAGGGGGAAAACTCCATTATAGTGACAGCCTTTCTTTCTTTTTTCTTCATTTTGAGGCAGCCTGACATTTTCCTTCTTAACATTCTATGTATGAGTTCCCCCCTGGCTCCTGGTGGCCAAAATTCAGCTATATGCCGCTGACACTCTGGATGTTTAGTGGAGTAATTAAATTTAACCAAAACAAGTTCCTCAGTACTGTGGCAGGTTCCATACCCACATGTCCATACAGCTCCACTTGAGCTGTCTCAGCCCTCTATTATAGTAAAGGTCACATGCTTGTAACTGTTAAAAAGAAATCTGCACGTGTGGCTGGGGGGTAGGAGGGAGGAGGTTTTATGCATAACACATTTTGTTCTATTTGTAATCTGAAGCTATTTCAGTGCTGATTATGTGTAATTGGAGATTCTGTTGATAGCAGCATTGTTGACCCAGAAATTGTGGTAACACATGAATGAATGCACTCTTTTTACTGTCGTGGAAAGGCAGTGTGGGAGGTAGAATGATGAACCAGTGATGGCTGCTGTAGTGTGAACATATTAGATAGATATTTATAAGTCATTTCTAATTGCGCATCTTTTTGAGGCAGCTTGAAAACATTATGCCATTCTAAATCTTTTCCTGTTGTAGATGTTTACAGCAAATGTGCTGAAGAACCTTCTGTCACTCCTGACATAGCACTTTTTTCCATTTCCTGTCACCTCCATGAGTCAAGTTGTTCATGCATTTGTTTGTGATGTGGACAGATGTGCACTGTGACCCAGGTTGAGACCATCTAATTTAGCTCCTGTATGATTTGTCATTGTCAGGTTATCACCTGGCTCTGAGAATTGAAAGGTAAATGCATGTGTACTGATCTGCCTTGATAGAAAACTTGTGTATTGATGACAAACCCTCCTGAAGCCTAATTCTGTGGACATAACAATATGGTACATGTCTTTTTAAATCCATCTTTTTGCGCTTCTCCAGGAGTGTGGCTCAGCAGTTTGAGCTAGCATGTGGAACCTGCTGCGTTGGGCTGTGAATCAATTTTAGGCCTGACTTGCATCACAGCTCATGTATGTTTCACATGAGCCTTCAACTTTCATGAGTCTCTTTTGTGCGACTCTGTCTCTCTCTCGTCCCCCTATCCTTTTTGCCATCCCAATGGGGGAACTGTGTAGAGGAGAAGCTTTCATCAGCATTTAGATTTGGTGCATATTGCTAGACACGTGTTTGCATTGTGGGGAAGTTTGTAATGACATTCTACTGGATTGCCCTTTTTACATGTATTGCACCAAGAGAAGGTGGCCTGCAGATGGAGAAGCAGGAATGTGTTAGAATATGAAAGTAGGCTCCAGTGGTATCTTTTTATTAAGCCTTGCTCTCAGGGACTTTAAAGCAATTCTGCTGTGAACTGCCTGCCACCTATTGTTTCCGTTTTCACACATGCACCATTACACCATTGGTGTATTTGTCTTTTCATTGTATCAGGTTCCTCCTGGTAAAGTGTCAAATTGGTCAAGGACAAAGAAATCATGGCAGCATGAATAAACACATTGTGGTCATTACATGCTGAAAAAGAGCCCCCCACAAGAGCTATGCATTATTCATTGGCTCTGGTCCCCATCTGGTTCTGTTGGTGAATGCATGCTTTGTGGCAGAGTGGTTTTTCACTCACACTTTGGTAGTGAACAGTCTGCATAATGTTTTGTGGAGTGGTGTTCTTCTAGAAATCTTAAAGTATGTTGGCAATGAGCAAAGGACTCTGAATGCAGACAAACTGTTTTTTAGACCCCATAGTTTGTATTGTAGCTTTAAATGCTTCTATTTGAACGGGCATTTAGCTTCTGGGATGGAGAGGATGTTTTTGCTTTTACTGAAAAATCACATCATCTCTCTTTTGTTTCGTTCTTCCTGGGGAAGGGAAAGAAGAGTTTAGTTTGTA
Source organism: Lepidochelys olivacea (assembly GCF_965140295.1). Taxonomy (NCBI): domain Eukaryota; kingdom Metazoa; phylum Chordata; order Testudines; family Cheloniidae; genus Lepidochelys; species Lepidochelys olivacea. The sequence goes on along the minus strand of NC_140412.1, from coordinate 267,538,878 downwards.
TCTAGACATGCAGTTCATCTTCACAGAGCGTAACTCACCTGTGTTGAGATTGCAAAGAAACTGGGAAAAGAATTTATGAGCAGCATGTCTCAGAGGCTGGCATTTGGTCTCTGATCAGCTTCCTGGCTGACAGGGCGGATGCATTTTTAAAATACGGGTATCAAGCTGGTAAACTTTATAGGTGACTTTCCAAAATCCAATTTCCACACTTTTTTGCTTTTCTTTCATGAGTAACTGAATAGAAGGGGGTTTGGATGGATCTGGTGAAAGCTATGTTGTGGTATACCTCAACTAGATTAAAACATTTAGAGGTACAAGGAAACACTTATCTGTTACTCTTTGCTGAGCTTAGAGTTAGCTAAGATTTACATATGAGCTTTTCTAACCATAATGAGAAGATCAGCATAGTAACAGCCCCATAGTAAGAAGCATCTTCTGCGGCTGACTTCATTATTCATCATCTAGGTTACTTGTTACAAAGCTTTGTACTGAAACCACAATAATGTGTTTTTAAAAAGTTTAAGGAAAAGGCAGCTGGTCCAAACATGAAACAGTATTAGCCTCAGCAATCCAAATCAATGGTTAAGGGGTGCCTTGAGGCATAGCTGTCACTCTGGAAATCTAGGCATAGAATTAGGACCCTGTATGAACTTTGTGAGCACATGTTGTTGGGGCAGAATTAGGTGGTGAAGTCTTTCCATAGAAAACTCCTCTGGTTGTATCCAGTTCCTTCTTAGTGATTGTCTTTCCCACAGTGCAACATGGCGAGGAAACTGGATCAGCGGGAGAGCGATTGCTTGCAGAAGTGAGAGGAGGTGAACGTCTACAGTCTATCTTGGGTTAAATTGTAGTTGTAGTGCCATGGGGTTCCCTGGAATGAAAACACCATGGTAGAGTTAACTAACTGCTGTGGGTGGTAACAGACAATATCCCTTTTTAATGGCACATATTGTCATCCTGAGCGGAAAATAGTGGTGAGCTAAGCAGGTGAGTTCCCAATTGGTGATAAGAACTTCTAGCATTGTGGGGAGAACTTCTTACATCTTTTCATATTTCTAACTGGAATGGTTTTTCTCTTGGCTGCAGTTAGAGCAGCAGAGGCAGCAGCTGCTGACGGAGCGACAGAACTTCCACATGGAGCAGCTGAAATATGCAGAGTTAAGGGCTCGCCAGCAAATGGAGCAGCAGCACAGTCAGAACACACAACAATCGCACCAGCATTCCAGTGGGCCTGGCATGAACCCACTTGGGGCACCGGGTCATCCGGGCATGCTGCCCCATCAGCAGCCCCCTCCATATCCTATGATGCACCACCAGATGCCCCCCCCTCATCCACCACAGCCAGGTAAGAGTTTGTAAGAGAAGATCATCATGATTGATTAAGGCCAGGGGAAGAAGTGATGACAGATGAAACTACACATCTGCTTGTGTACTTATTTAATGTAGTGTGTGTTTCATATAAAGGGTGCGTCTTCTTATAAAAGAGACCAGAATGGCTAATATTATTGTATGTTACTGCATGATGCAGTTTCGTTTGGTAACTTCTGTGACTTGGCACAACTGCAGGCTGTCTGAGCTAATAGAGCTCATATGGGGGTCATAGTGGATAACATGCTAGATAGGAGTCAACAGTGTCACACTGTTGCAAAAAAAGCAAATATAATTGTGGGAAGTATTAGCAGGAGAGTCGTAAGCAAGACACGAGAAGTAATTCTGCTCCACTCTGTGCTGATTAGGCCTCAGCTGGAGTATTGTGTTAAGTTCTGGGCACCACATTTCAGGAAAAATGTGGACAAATTGGAGAAAGTCCAGATAAGAACAACAAAAATGATTAAAGATCTAGAAAACATGACCTATAAGGGAAGTTTGAAAAAACTGGGTTTGTTTAGTCTGGAGAAGAGAAGACTGAAAGAGGACATAAGTTTTCAAGTACATAAAAGGTTGTTACAAGGAGGAGGGAGAAAAATTGTTGTTCTTAACCTCTGAGGCTAGGGCAAGAACCAGTGGGCTTAAATAGCAGCAAGGGCGGTTTAGGTTGGACATTAGGAAAAATTTCCTGTCAGGGTGGTTAAGTGTTGGAATAAATTGCCTAGGAAGGTTGTGGAATCTCCGCCGTTGGAGACTTTTAAGAGCAGGGTAGACAAACACCTGTCAGGGATGGTCTAGATAATACATAGCCCTGCCATGAGTGCAGGGGATTGGATAGATGGCCTCTCAAGGTCCCTTCCAGTCCTGTGATTCAATGATAGGGAGACACTGAAGGTCTTTGGGTTCAGAAGGTGGTGACTTGGTCAGAGCATCTAGAAAGAGATTATTTTAGCTTCTGAATTTTAAACTGAAGAGTGGAGAAGTATATATCAGGAAGGATTAACAGATGGAGTGATGATAGGGAAGGTTGCAGTAGCTCAAATATGAGAGTTATGATGTGGGACTATGAAGGAAAGAACAGATTTTAGAAATGTTTTAAGAGTGAAATGACAAGATTTGGAGGGAGCCTGTATGTGAGGAGAGAAGGACATAAGAATCCATGATAACCCAAAGTTGTGAGCTTCAGAAACAGGAAGATAATGGAGACAAATTGTAGTACTATGCTAAATCATGGCTACTCTTCTTCTGCTACTCTTCCCCTGTTACGATTAGAATAGATGGCTTCATCGGATGAGCAGAGTGATGCTCAAAGTGACCCACGTGGTTTTCATTAAATTGAACTGAAACCATGTCAATCTCTGGAGCCCAGCATTAGTCTCTTCTCTTCTCTTCCCAATCCCCTGAAAAAATGAGGTTCTTTAGAAGAGCACAAGAGAAGGTCAAAGACCAGGGTGGATCTGTGGTTTTGTAAAGGGAAAACTTCAGCTAGTTAAATAATCAGATTCATCTGAGTTACCCTTATAAAAAGGGTTACTGTATTCTTCAGTAATAGTCCAAAATATGGCATTTTATACTAGTGATACTGTAATGTTTGGAGCAAGTACGACAGGATTAGGTTCAGGAGTTTTTGGTTTTTTTTAGCCAAACAGAAATCCTTCAAAATTTGGAAATGTGATGCTCGTGAAACCAATAAACAGCAGGCAATAAATAATAGGGAAATTAAGAAAGATGTGAACAAATTGGAAAGAGTCCAGAGGAGAGCAACAAAAATGATAAAAGGTTTAGAAAACCTGACCTATGAGTAATGGTTAACAAAACTGTGTATGTTTAGTCTTGACAAAAGATTGAGGCTGGACCTGATAGGTCTAATATGTTAAGGGCTGTTTTAGAGAGGACTGTGATGAGTTGTTCTGCATGTCCTCTAAAGGTAGGACAAAAAGTAACGTGCTTAATCTGTAGCAAGGGAGCTTTAGGGTAAATATTTGGAAAAACTTTCTAACTATAAGGATCGTTAAGCTCTAGAATTGGCTTCCAAGGGAGGTCATGGAGTCCCATCATTGGAAGCTTTTAAAAACAAGTTGGACAAATATCTCTCAAGGATGGTCTAGGTTTACTTGGTTCTGCCACATCACAGGGCTCTGGAGTTGATGACTTCTCGAGGTCCCTTCCAGCCCTACATTTCTATAATTCTAAAGTTTGTTTCTAACAACATTTCCTTATGGGCCAGCAACATATCTCTATATGCACCGTCTGGGTACCTGAGACGTGACAGGTCGACGAAACTGAGGGGAGAATCACTTATGGTTAGGAACATTAGAGAGTGTGTGGTCATGTGACCTAGTGCGCTTGACAGCATAGCCAATAGAGATATTTATAATGCTTTTTAATTACTAATCATTTTAATCACTGAATATTTTTACTGATTGAGTATTTCTCTTTATTCAAATTCTTACATAAAGTTTATGGTTATTTTTAATTTGTTTGCTTATGTGAATTTGAATTATTTGTTAGTCCAAGTGTGGTGGTCACTGCCTTGGTGTGGTTAACCCCTTGTCTCACTGGTGGCACTGCCAAGTAGCTTTATTCTTAGCACACCAGGAGGAGGCGGCAGGCACCTACCTGTTGGGCACTGTGAAATGAGCAAAGGTGACAAATTTTGGAACTGTTCAAAGACTGTGAGGTTACCCCTCTTCTGTTTGCACATCATACAGGTGCTGAGCCAGCACCAAAATGGGGAGAGTGTGTGTGTAAAATATATATATATAAAAAAAAAATAAAAGTAGCAGGAAGGCTGCAAAAGAATCAGTGGGTTTACAGGATGACTAGGTTAAAGGAAGTCATAAAGGATGTTGCTGAGAAGCTAAATGATTTGTTTGAATTTTCTTCAGTGCTAAAAATGTCATACAATTTCTTACCCTGGACCAACTTTTTTCTGGTAACAATGATGAGATACTCTGAGATTGAGGTGTCAGAAGAGGAGGTGCAGAAGCAAATTGATAAATAAAAATGCAATCAATCACTGGGCCGAGATGGTCCATCAAAGAATTCTTACGGAGCTTTAAGTATGAAGTAACTGAGCTGCTAACAAAATACGCAACGTTTCATTGAAAGCAGCTGCTGTTCCAGAGGATTGAAGGGTAGCAAATGTTGTAACTATATTTTTAAAAGTAAGTTCTAGGGGTGATCCTGGGGAATTAAAAGCCTTTAAGTCTCACATCTTTACCTGGCAGTTCAGTTCAAATGATATTAAAAAACAATTAAAAAAAAACACTTGGAAGCTCATGATATGAAAAGATCTAACCAGCAAAGTTTCAGCAAAGGAAAATAGCATTTCACTAATCATATCAGTAGAGTAGTGGATGAAGAACCACTGGCTGACAAAATGTATTTGAACTTCTTAAAGGCCTTTGACAAGGTCCTACAAGAGGCTACTAAGGAACCTAAGGAGTCATGGGGTGAGAGGTAAAGTATTGTCCTGAATCAAAAACTAGTGGCTAGGAGACAGAAAGCAAAGAGGATTAAACGGTCAGTTTTCATCATGATAAAAGGTTGTTAGTAGGGGTTGCAAAGTTGTGTACTAGATCCCATATTTTAATAGAGTTAATGGTATGGAAAGAGGGTTGTGGACAGTGACTTGGCAAATTTTGCAGAAGACAAAATGTATTTAGGTCAGACAGGACCAGAGAGGACTGTGGTAACTACAGAGTCCTAAATCAGCTAGATCAATCAAAAATTCAAGGTTGACAAATGCAAAGAAATGCATTGGAGGAAAACATTAAACTACACATACATCGTACAGAATTCTAAACTAACTGTGTTGTTAAGGAAAAGTTAGCACATGTGACTCCATTTTGGTTTGGGGCCCACCATTGTTTAAATGCCAGCACATCATACACCAGGAGGAGTAATCCTTAGATATTGAATCCCTGTGAAAATCCTCCTCCTTGTCTCCAGCCTGCCTTGACTCCCAGTATCTGGTTTTTGTCAGTCTCTAACTCCCTGTCTCTTGGCCTTGATGTGAGGCCTCCCATCCTGATAATAAAAGTTACTGATGCATGGCTTTAGGACCATGCTGTGTAATTAACATACTGGTATAGCACGAGGAATGCACCAAGCAGGGATAGGTGGTAGATAAGACAAGGGTTTGTTTATTGGCTAAGGTTTCCAATGCACGAGGGCAACATGCTTTGCTAAAAGGTATATAACCTTTGTATAATTTGCATTCAGGGTCCCCTCCTGGCTAGCAGGGGGGCACTACGCTCGAGCGTAATAAACTTAGTGTCTTTTGGGAACTCTGCAGTTGTGGACTTTGTTTCTGTGCCTCAGCCTAGATTCGAACTGTGCGTGTCCTACCAGGTGTAATTCGTAGCACTTGTGTGCGTGTCCTACCAGGTGTAATTCGTAGCACTTGTGTGCGTGTCCTACCAGGTGTAATTCGTAACAGTGTCAAAGCACAAAAAGGACCTGGGTGTCCCAGTAGACAGTTGAATGAGGACCTCTTCTCACCTTGCAGCCATGGTCAAAATAGCTACCAAGATATTAAGTTGCATAAGGAATGAGATGGTGAATAATGTGAAGAATATTATAATACATTTATATAAATCAGTGGTGGGGCCCCATCTGGAATTCTGTGTGCGGTATTGGCCATTCAGTGTTTAAAGAATATTGCACAACTGGAGGGGGTTCAGAGAAGGGCAGCAAAAATGATCAAGGACCTGAAAAAACTCTCCTTGCCGAATCAAGATCGGAAAGATGAGGATTGTTACCGTAGAAAAGCATACGAGTAAGAGGGGACATGAAGGAAGTATATACAGTAATGTTCTAGAGATAGCAGATTGGGAACTTCTGTTCCTCTATCTCATAACACAAAAACAGAGGGACATTCAACAAAATTAAAACATGGCAAATTCAAAACAGATGAAAGGAAATAATATTTTCGTACAACATGTAATTAGATGGTGGAATTCATTGCTACAGAATGTCATTGAGGCCACAAACTTCACAAGATTCAAAAATGTATTGTACATTCTATGTGGATATCAAGAATATCCCGAGTTGTTAGAACAAGTTTTGGAAGGGGTATTAAACCAGAGTTTCAGGGTTTAAGCCAATCTGCAACTATTAGAGATCAGGATAACTAATATCCGATGATCCCACATCTGCCTTCTGAGTGAGGTTCTTACACCTTCCTGTGAAGCATCTGTTATTGGTCACTGTAAGACCAAATTAGCTGGATCTTGCATCTGATTCAGTATGGCAGTTCCTATATTTCAGTTTTCTTAAGGGTAAGAATCCTTGGCCCTTTCAAGGGATTTGTTTGCTTGAGAATTCATGGGTAAAATTGACTTCTCTCCCTCTTTCACCTTCTCCCTGTAGTGTCCTTGTAGAAAGGGGATTGCTTTAAACGCCTTCAAAATCTCAGGTGGAAGTCCAGGAGTTTGCTACGATGTCCTCCTAGAAAGACTAGGAGAGTCTCCATCATTTTAAGTAGCAAAAACTCTCCAGCTACAAACTGAGAGATATAACGTTGGATAATTTTTTTTACCTTGTTAAGGGAAAATGGGATAAATCTCTGGTTTCAAGAGTGCATCAGAACTAGAACTTTATGATCCTTGGGGGCAGTCTTAAGCAAACCCAACAAGTTGCCCCCCCCCCCCCCCCCCCGCACCCGTGAGTCCTCTGAGTCAGTGACTCACAAGTTGACCTGAGTGGAACAGGCATAGAAGACAGCTTGTTTCTTGATTTCTCTTCCCCTCGCCACATTCTGGCACCTTGGGTCTATATTGGAAGATCCCTCAGTGACAAAGTTAACTCAACAAACACAGCATATAGACACATCTGACAGATGTCCATCTGAGACCTAGCATAACTAATCCATAAATATATCTGTCCCGATATCTACATCGACACCCATAATCATAGCACGTAAGTATTTGTGGTGAACCTCATGATAGTACGAGCCACTAGCACTTCCCTTCTCTGATTCTTAGTTTCTCTTAAATATATATTAGCAGCTGGCATTCATCCATCTGATAATGACCCCTTTCAGACCAGGTTTAAAACTGACTGCCCAAATATCTCTGCTCATTAAGCGTCCAATTTATTATTTAAGGGCTTGGCTACACTTGCAAGTTACAGCACAATAAAGGAGCCCCGGGCGCACTAGCTCACTACCCGTCCACACTGGCAAGGCATGTAGAGGGCTCTGACTCCGTGGCTACAGTGCTGCTGGTACTCCACCTCGGTAAGTGGAGTAACGTTTGCTGCACCCCTGCTGGAGTGCCGCAGCACCAGTGTGGACACGCTGGTCCTATAGTCTGCTCTGATCGGCCTCCAGAAGTGTCCCACAATGCCTGTGCTAGCCACTCTGGTCATCACTTTGAACTCTGCTGCCCTGCCCTCAGGTGACCAACCATCAGACCCGCCCTTTAAATTCTCTGGGAGTTTTGAAAATCCCCTTCCTGTTTGCTCGGCCAGGCTTGGAATGCTCTCAGCGAATCTTTCCAGGTGACCATGCCTCCAGGCAGTCCCCAGTATGGAGCAATGGGAAGGTGCTGGACCTCATCAGTGTTTGGGGGGAGGAAGCTGCGCTTCAGCAGTAGGAGTTACTATATCTTCGGGCAAATATCAAGGGACATGATGGAAAGGGGCCATGACTGGGATACACTGTAGTGCAGGGTTAAAGTGAAGGAGTTGCAGAGTGCCTACCACAAAGCCCATGAGACAAACAGCCATTCCAGTGCTGCCCCTATGACCTGCTGTTTCTACAAAGAGCTGGACTTGATACTTGGGGGCGACCCCACCTCCACTCCGAGTACCACCATGGACACTTCAGGTCAACAGGCAGGAGGAGGAAGAGCAGCAAAGCGGAAGCGAGGGTGCTGTGGCAGAGGAAGACACCATGGAATCCCTAGATGCATGCAGCCAGGAGCTGTTCTCAAGCCAGGAGAAAGGTAGCCAGTCGTGGCGGCCAGTGCTTGGGGAAGGACAAACACCAGAGGAGGTTTCCAGTAAGCAGCTTTTATTTTGGGAAGGAAGTTATTCAGTGCGGGCTCTTGGGGCGAGGAGGGTTAGGGCTGTATGCATGCCTTGATGTGGAACAGGGCATTGATTTGCGCTCTCACACCGCGGTAATCGGCCTCAGTGACCTCTTCAGAGGTCTCATCCAGAACTTGGGCAATGCACTTGTGCAGGTTTCTCGGGAGAGCCACTGTGTTCCTTGTCCCAGTAAGGCTAACTTGTCCACACCACTGTGCCGTGGGGGGCGGGGGGACCATTGCTGCCCACAGGCAAGCTGCATATGGGCCAGGGTGGAATCCACATTGCAATAGAAGACCCTCCCTTGCTTCCCAGGTCACCATCAGCAGCGAGAGATCTTCCAGGATGAACTCCTGTGGAAAATGTGGGGACAGTGTTCCGTATAGGGGCCCCCTGCCACTGTTGGCTCTCCCCAAGGCGCACAAACCCAGAGGACAGTATAGCCATGAAACAATCAGTCACGCTTGACCCTGTGCTTACTCATCATTTTGGGGCTCCTGTGGGTTATGTGCGCTCGGTTTGGGACGGGCAAATTATGCTATTGTGTAGACGGTGCTTGCCCTTAAGTATGGGGGAATCGTTGCTCTGACTGGTGTGAACAATGCTGTCTCTGTTGAGTGTTGCATTTTGCCTTTACAGATGCAACCTTGAGACCTCAGCCGTCCATGTTATCACCGGCTGAAAGACTCCAAAGAATCAGAAACCCCATAGAAGCAAGGAACACATGTTGCATGAAGTAATGCAGTATTCAAGTAATGAAAATCTAAAGGTGCAGGAGTGGCAGGACAGTGAAAGGAGGATCCGCCAGCAGAATGAGGAGCTCCAGCGCAAAAGCGCAGTGCTCTGGCAGCAAAGCACGGATCGGCTGATAAGCATAATGGAGCACCAAGCGTATTCGATCCCGGCGCTCGTAGCCATGCAGGCAGAACACTACCGTGCCCACCCCTCCCCCACCCTTGTCCCAAAACTCTTTCCCTTGTGCCCCCATGTCACCTCCAACCCACTTTCCCCAACATCCAGGTTGTTACCACCACCAGCTGCCTCCAACACCTGTAGCTTCACCACCCATACCTGAAGACTATGACCCTTACCCTCTGCACTTATCCCCCATCACCATGCAGTATAGCCATCCTGAAGTGCAGCACTCATGCACAGCACTCCAGACAGGAAGGCTGAGTATGACAACAGGACATATGCAAATCTGTACCGTTCCCCACCCCACCCGCTTGCCCTTTCTGTTTCCCAAGCAGTTGTGTTTCTTTTCAATAAATGAATTTTCTTTTCAGTAAATGGATTTTATTGGCTTTGAAAAAATTCTTTCTTATTGCATAAAGTAAAAGATACCTTAGCCCAGGAAAGAAACAGGCACTACAAGTCAGCGTAGCAAACACAGATTCCTGCTGACATTGGAACCACTGCATTTCACTCCTGTGCAGGGCACCAGACATTACTGGTGGCTTTCAGCCTCAAATTGCTCCCTCAAGGCATCCCTAATCCTTGCAGCCCCACTCTGGGCCCCTCTAATAGACCTGCTCTCTGGCTGTTCAGATTCACCCTCCAGGTGTTGAACTTCCGAGTTCCATGTCTGAGTGAATCTTTCACCCTTCCTTTCACAAATGTTATGGAAGATACAGCATGTGGATATAACTGTGGGGATGCTGTCATCGGCCAGGTCCAGCTTCCCATACAGAGAGCTCCAGCGGCCAAAAGCACACTCCACAGTCATTCTGCACTGGCTCAGCCTGTTGTTGAACTGCTTGCTGCTGTCAAGGCTCCCTGTGTAGGGTTTCATGAGCCACGGCATTAAAGGGTAAGCGGGGTCTCCAAGGATCACAGTGGGCATTTCGACTTCCCCTACAGTGACCTTCTGGTCTGGGAAAAAAGTCCTGGCTTGCAGCTTCCTGAACAGGCCAATGTTCCGAAAGATGCTTGTGTCATGCACTTTTCCGGGCCAGCCTGCGTTAATGTCAGTGAAATGCCCATGGTGATCTACAAGCGCCTGGAGAACCATCAAGAAACACCCCTTCTGATTAACATACTCGGAGGCTAGGTGGGCTGGTGCCAGCATTGGAATATATGTGCCATCTGTTGCCCCTCTGCAGTTAGGGAAACCCATTTGTGCAAAGCCAGCCACAATGTCATGCACATTACCCAGAGTCATGGTTTTTCTGAGCAGGATGCGATTAATGGCCCTGCAGATTTGCATCAACACGATTCCAACGGTCGACTTCTCCACTCCAAATTGGTTAGCAACCAATCGGTAGCTGTCTGGAGTTGCCAGCTTCCAGATTGCAATCGCCACGCGCTTCTCCACCGGCAGGGCAGCTTTCAATCTCATGTCCTTGCGCTGCAGGATGGGGACGAGCTCCTCACACAGTCCCATGAAAGTGGCTTTTCTCATCCGAAAGTTCTGCAGCCACTGCTCATCATCCCAGACTTGCATGACAATGTGATCCCACCACTCAGTGCTTGTTTCCCAAGCCCAAAAGCGGCATTGTGGCATGGTGAGCACGTCCATGAATGCCACAAGCAAACTCGTGTCATATGCATTACTCGAGTCGATATCGTCGGAGCCCTCACTGTCACTTTGGATCATAAGGATAACTCGACTGCCAAACGTGACATGCTGGCGAGACTCCTCAGCATACTTCTCAGCAGTTCGGGCTCCATTCCCACAGACCGAAAGGGAAGACAGAGTGCGCAGTACAAAAAATGTTGAAAGATGGCGCCAAATGTGGACAGAAGCAAAGGGAATGCTGGGATGCGAACCAATGTATCATGGGGTGTTGGGACAGGACCCAGAATGCCCCACAGCGCCCACCCCCTTCCCACAAGCCACAGCGCCAAAATGGGAAGAGGTGCTCTGTGGGACAGCTGCCCATAATGCACCGCTCCCAGTGCCACTGCAAGTGGCAAATGTGGCCACACCAGTGCGCTGTCAGTGTGGACAGACTGCAGCGCTTTCCCTTCTGCACTCTACGACGGCGGGTTTAACTCACAGAGCTCTACATCTGCAAGTATAACCATGCCCTAAGAGGAAGGTTGTTAACCCTGCTGTCCTGGAAAAATTCCAGGTTGGGTAATAGCACTCTGCCTCCCTTCCTCCCCAAACTCCCTTTGTGGTTTTCAGTTGATACAGTATTCTTCACTCCATTGTTAGTACTGGTAGTGTAGTCAGGATGACGGTGCTTTGTGTTAGGCATTGTGCACACAGGAAAATACAGCCCCTGTCCAGAGGAGTTTGCAGTCTAATTAGGTTAACTCCTGTGTTACTTTCCGCCCATGAGATTATTGCATTTCTGTGATGGGTGGAGTGCTATCTGCAAGTAGTTTATAAAGTGCTTTAGAATCCTTTGAGATGAGCGGCACTTCACTGAACAGGAAAACAGAGTGTACCCTGGAAGGGACTTTATGCTCATTGTTTTGGAACTAAGCCTCTCTGGAACTAAGCCTACACTGCAATTAGATGCCTGTTGCTGCCCAGGCCAGCTGGCTTGAGCTGAGGGGCTATTTAATTGCAGTGCAGATTTTCTGGCTCAGGCTGTAGCCCGAGCTCTGGGACCTCTCACCTGGCAGGGTTATAGAGCCTGTTCTCCAGCCCAAACCCAAATGTCTACCCTGAAATTAAACACCCTGTTAGCCTGAGCCCTGTGAGCACAAGTCAGCTGGCACAGGCCAGCCACAGGGTTTTAATAGCAGTGTATACATACCCTCTGTTTGCTCCGCCTGCCTTTTCCAATGCAGCCACTAAATGGAGGGCTAAAATCCAAATAAATAAGATTTTTCTAGTACTCTTCAGGAGCTTGGTATAAAACAGCTAGCAGACATTTAGATAAGAAGCTAATCTAATATCTTGAATGATATAGCTCAGTTGTGTCTCAAATGTGCTGCCATCAGGATGAGTAGCTGAGTTTCAGCCTGGAGGGACCCTCTTTCTATGCCTGAGGCAAGGGACTTCCCATCTAAATTTAATTATGGTGGTACTCATAAAGGATGCCTAAACTTTTATATAAAGCCTTGGGATTTGTTCATTAATGTGGTGTCTGAGAGAGACAGCCACTGCATGTTAGATTATTTGCCTTAATTGGGAATCTCCAGCCTGTATATCCCTTAGATCTTCTTGGCCCTATTTTAGAGTGCACAGATCCCTCCATTAAATACCATCAATCCTAAAAGAGTGGGTGGGACACAGTCTGTTTGTGAAATAAGACAGAAATCAACCCAGATCTGGGAGCCCTTCCGTTTGGGGTTTGGTAGGAGTTAAAAATATTTTTCCCAAGAGGCATGACCTTATCTTGGATCACTGTAAGCAAATGGGTGTATTAGACTTTACTAGAGTAATTGAAAATGATGGCTCCTTCATGAGCTTCATAGATATTTCTCATTAGAGAAAGGAGGGTTATCAGCTGATCAACAGTGAACTTTCTGGGGATCAAGGAATCATTCCAGGAAAAGATCTTCTGTCCCCTGTTGCATATGAAACTTCAAAATACCTTACATTTTATCATAGCATAGGTAGATCATAGTCATAATTAAACACTTAAAAAGGGCTTTAGTTTTTCCAAATGAAGTTCAAATACCTAGTCATCCCAACACCCTTGTGATGTAGATACATATATCCCTATTTTATAGCTGAGGAAACTCAAGACACAGAAATTACTTACCTAAAACCCATGCAGCAAGTCAATAGCAGAACCATTATTAAAAATGGGGCATTCTTGACATCCAATTCTGTGCTCAATCTAACAACACATGTCTCTGGGATGGATCCAGGTAACACTTTTATGATAGGAGGATTCTTGGTCCAGTTAAAAATAGTTTCTGCTTCCTGGGTATGAAGAAGGTAAAAACTTTGAGCTCATTTTGACATCGCTTGGGGTTGTTTCACCTTTCCTTACATTATAAATTGATATCCTGGCCTTTTTTGATGTACCATTTAGCTGTAGATTGAGACAGCCCATACTGGGAAGAGGAATTGGGTGATGTATGTGTTTTCACCTGCATCTCCTTCCCCTCTCATGTATATATTTCCCTCCTTGGACACTCCTGTGACAGTAGTGAGATACAGAATATTTTGTCTCTGGGTCACCAATTCATATTTCAACCCAATCAGTAACAAAATTTGTTACCAACTAATTGCTGTTTTGGTGGCCTCTCTGAAATAAGTTAATGATTTTAAAATAATTATTGGCTAGATGTCTACTTCACCACAGTAGATGCTGATTAGCACCCAGGTAAACAATCTTAGCAAAGGTGCTGAAGATTGTACCGTCTCTGGAAATGAAATTCACCTGATACTTAGTGGCAGTCCCTCCTGGTCTGGGCTGAGGATGCACTGACAGGAGAGCAGTTTGGTGAAGCATGTGCTGTTGCTGCCAGGGTTGTAGAAAAAGTATTTTGGTCTCCAGGACTGAAAGTCCAGCCCTTTTACCCAACACACCCCTTTAAAGTGACTTTTTAAAAAGAGCAAACCACTTCCTTGCCTGTTGCTTGTGTAGGGCTGTCTAGTAATGCTGCTTGGCCTCCCCCACAGTGATCTATCCAAAGGAGTCTTTGAATCAGTGACAAGTATGGCAGTCTAATCTTCATTCTACAAAAACTCCATTGGAGAGTCCATTGGGTGGACTGTGACTTATAGAGAGTGTGACTCATTGTTTGCATTGGTGGAAGAGTCACGGAACAGTTTAACAGTGACAGAAACATCAGAAGTTGCGCTATCAAAATACATCTATACACGGAAGAAAAGCAGTGGGCCTGAATGGGAAAAATACTAGTGCAGCTATCCATTTGGAATTCCTTAGTTGGCTATATGATTGCCTGAGAAGTTTGTATGCTTTAACTGTGTGGACTTCAGTCTGTTTCCCAACAGCATTATTAAACAGACTTCACTTTTGGCTGCCCTCTTTCTCTTAGTAAAGATTAAAAAGTAATAACTTACAATCCATTAGACCATGACCAAAATGATACTTGGAGTGACCCTCAAGTGACTGGGGTGGGGTAATAAAGAGATGATTCCAAGCCAGATGATTGAAGTCTGTAAAACATTTATTAAGAGAAGGAAAAAATAACCCTGGCTTACAACCGCCTCAGATACTGAATTCGGTCAGAAAGGAGGATGGTAGCCCCTGAGGCTAGAGTGGGGATCCTTTTCTCACTATCCTGCCTCGGTGGAGCTCCCAGGCTAATGCTTTAAGTCTCTTATATAGCAGAATTACCCACAAGACCTCAGTTCCTTTTGGCTGCATATTGCCGCTCCTAGGACTCTTTACATTTCCCAAGGCCTAATTACAGCATTTGTCATTGTGGCTGATTGCATAATGGATCCAGATTCTGTCTGGATCAAGCTGGGGAAAGGAACCCTCTGCAGTTTTTGATCCAGGCTCATCTGGTAGGTTGCATTGACATGGGGCTGAAAAGGGGACATAAACTAAAGCTTTTCCATTTCAGAGTTTCATTAGTCCCCTTTCGTAACTTGAAAAAGCAGTAACCACAATGCACCACTTAGTAGCCTGGTTTCTCCTTCTGCACTGGAGAACAGTTAGAAAAAGAATGTTACATTGATTGAGAGGGTGCTTAACTCTCCTCTTCCTTTTTCCTATTTCCTCTATCCTCATCCACTAAATGTCTCAAACCTTTTTCCACGAAGCCTCAACAAACACTTCTACCAGATTCTACCATCAGCATGGTGTACTGCGTGTCTGTACTGGATGGAAATCTGCATGGGGCAGGAGGTATGTCTGTTTATGTCAGCGAAGGACTGGGCACGCTGCTGGCACTTAACCTGTATCTTTCTTTTACATGCATTTACAGGGGCTTCCTATCACATAAATGGGTTCTTTTCCAGAGGGTTGGAGAGGAAAAGGTAGTGTTCCATCCTCCTTCAGGAGCTCCGCTTTCAACAATCCTTAAATCAAAATATCCAAGGAATGGCAGGTTCTAGATCCTGACCTCTCCCCCCAGTCTGAGACAGTTCATCTGCAACTCTTTTCCTGCGAATACCGGAGCCAGCTATCCGAAACTATGGTCCACAAATATAAAGCAGATAGATACAGATTTTCAGGGCTCTACATATTTGGCCATGAAGCCTCTTTTAGCCATGCAAGCAGAGCAAGGTAGGTCAGCTCTTCCACCTCTATCATCATTCCGTCTCTTGCAAACAAATGTTGGTGCAGCAGTGAGCAGTATTTTTCTCCCATCAATCCTCCCCATCTTCTTTCTAGGGAACAGTTTTTTCCTAGGCTTCGTTCCTGAAATGGGATCACCTGCCAGGTTTCTCCCCTCTGTTTGTTGAAGCAGACAAATGGCCAAGTGGTGCTCTATTTTTAAGGAGAACCTCTTAAGAAGCTTCAGAAGAGGAGCTCTGCTGCAAATGTTCCAGTGGTGCAGCCTGCAGATCCTCCTGTTGCTAGGCAGTAAAAGGCTTAGAATATGGATGGCTTGTTGGAATTTGGCATTTCTTCCCCTTTCCCCCCCTTCAGAGACTTGGAGACACTGTCACAAGTGCTTGAGAACCGGTAGGTAGGTCAGTCTTCATTAATTGGGGAATTCTTTGACAGGAAGTCCAAAAATCCTTTTGAAGTCCCAGCCCAATCTTCCTTAAAGGGGAAAAGCTCTCTGATCCCCCTCCTTACTTTTTCAAGGGGATCTTGGAGTCCTTTGATTGAGCAGACTGATATTTTTTTCTGACTCTCCTTTCTCTCCAAAAGCAGGATCTGGGTTCTCTCAGGGGTGATCCCCTTTGTTTCTTCTCTAATCACATATTGGACAGACAAGGGGCAGAGGGCCTCAAAGCCCTGCTTGTGGGCTAAGGGTCAGATTTTCAAAGGTATCTACATATCTGAAGATGCAGATAGGTATCTAACTTGCATTGAGATGAATGGGAGCTAGGCACCTAGCTGTTAGTGAAAATCCAGCCCTAAATCCCAAAAGGGAGACACCATCTAGGAAGAGGGAGCAATCTGCTGATGGAAACAAGTATGTTCCCTCCAAAAGGCAAAAGAAAAGCACAACAAAAGTCTAAGAATCATTCCAGATTCTCCTCCACTGGCTCTAGCTTCTCAGAAGATGTCAGGAACTCTCTCTTTTCCATTATGATCTCAAACTAGTGAACATGTTTTCTACCCGCTATGTTTGAGCTGTCTGACAGCCACCAGTGAGATCCATTAGTAAAAGAGTGCCAGCAAGCTAAGTCCAAAGGAAAATATTTTTCAGTGGGAG
Source organism: Lepidochelys olivacea (assembly GCF_965140295.1). Taxonomy (NCBI): domain Eukaryota; kingdom Metazoa; phylum Chordata; order Testudines; family Cheloniidae; genus Lepidochelys; species Lepidochelys olivacea. Next base: position 267,522,255 of record NC_140412.1, on the reverse strand, counting down.
AGGAACTGGTCTGTGCAATTGTCACAGACCACCTTCCTGCCCATTCACAGACTGTTTTGATGAGTTCCCCACAGTGAAAATGCAAATCCCCCTGCTGTGGATAAAAGGGTCTCCCTGGTTTTCACTTTAAATTCCCTAAAAATATGCCACAACATCGAGGTGAATAATTGTATGATCAGTTATTAAAATTTTGCTTTGTATGTTCACACATCATCCAGAACCAGTTTTCTGTGATGTGGAGGTTGAAATTATTCCATGAATAATTTTGTTGTTGTCTGTAGCATGTTTGCAAGCATTTCATAGTGAGTGTCCAAAATTCAGAATTTGAGCTGTTTTTAACTGTGTCCACATTAGTCATACCAAATGTTTCATTTTCCGGACTGGCTTATTGTAACTCCGAGTCACTTTTCCTCTGCAAATATTCAGACTTTTGGATTCATAATTTTCTTCTTGCTAATATTCCCCAGTGTTCACTTAAGTTACTGTGTTCTGTTGAATGCTCCTGCCACTAAATTCATTGTCTAGGGTCACAGAAGGAGTGTAAACTGATATTGGTGGGAAATGCTTTGCAGAATTCTCCCAGTTACAACCTGATAGATAATTGTGTAATTATGGACTTGTTAATTTGTGTTAAAACTATAACTCTTTATAGTCATGTGAAGCCTGGCAGGGGACTATATTCTGTGTATTCTTGATTGCTTGGTATGTTTCCTGTTTTGACAGAATGACCAGCATTAATTCTACTTAAAGCCTGGCTTTAAAGTTCCTTTACTGTGGCTTTAATACTGCCTGGTGGTCTTAGCATATGTACAATGTGCCTCAAGTGGCACGTGACCATGATTCAGCACCGAATGTAGTCCACTGGTTCGACTATTAGCTTCCCCGAACCCAGCTAGGTACTAAGGGGGAGTGCGACGTGAACAAAGACTGTTAACACCACAGTAGGAAAGGGAAATTTTTGTGTATATGCATCTCTATTGCACTGTAAATAACCATTGAAACCCTTGCAAGTAGAATGCTTGGGTTCTTTCCACTAACAGGATGGTAGCTGCGCCATCTCATCTGTGAAAGCCTGACCATACAAAAAGCGTTATGTAGAATAGCAAATAACGGAGTCAGCCAAGGGGCAACAATTCCATTGAGGCTGTTATATGATGATTTAACTGCTTCACTTGTCCTGGCTTTCGGATGTCATCAAAGCCTCTCCCCTGAGTTTAAGCACTTCCTAACCCCGTACACATATATATTATTTAAGATGCGTAAATATTTTAAGGTAGCCAGTACAGCCCTGGGTAGTGATTGTCCTCATTCATGTAGATGGGTAAGCAGCTTGTCACTTCTCGCAAAAGAATCTTACCATGGATGTGAAATGTTACAGGAAAAACAATGGTGAGCCTCCCGCTGCTAGGGGTCCAGCCTGACGGAACCAGGAAAGCCCCACCACAGTGCACTTCGGTATTCAAGTTGGTGCTTGTATAATCAGCAAGTTGGTGCCTATATTCTACAGTGAATGAATTGTGCAAGAGGGAAGTGACAGAAATACAGTATGCAAGTGAAGCGGAAACTGCCTCCCTGGAGATTTGATGCTAAATCAGTTATTGTGGTTAATTATTCACAGTTCTTGGCTCTAGAATTCTGTCTGCTGCAGTGCGTTGGGGAGGACACGCTAAAGTAAGGACGTGTCTTGAAGATTGGTTAGCAATATGAGCTTCTGACTCCGCTTCTGAAAATCATTCATAATGGGGAGGAGGCATGTCTAGTGACACCACAAAATTTGTCCTGCAGTGAAGCCTGCAGGCAGCACCCTGACAGAATTTTCCTGCTCTCACCAGTCTAACAGAAATGTCATGAGCATCTCGAAAGTGATTTATTTGCTCAGGTGAGAGCATGATTTCATGCAGAATCATAATCTTCTGCTCAGCAAAAGAGCACTAGAGAAACTTCTAAGTGGAGAGTCACTGTTTCATCCCCTTTCAGAACTTGTGGCCCCAGGGGTTGGATTCTCCCTCCCTTAGCACTAAGAAAAGGAGTACTTGTGGCACCTTAGAGACTAACCAATTTATTTGAGCATAAGCTTTCGTGAGCTACAGCTCACTTCATCGGATGCATACCGTGGAAACTGCAGCAGACTTTATTTATACACAGAGAATATGAAACAATACCTCCTCCCACCCCACTGTCCTGCTGGTAATAGCTTATCTAAAGTGATCATCAGGTGGGCCATTTCCAGCACAAATCCAGGTTTTCTCACCCTCCACCCCCCACACACAAATTCACTCTCCTGCTGGTGATAGCCCATCCTATCACCAGCAGGAGAGTGAATTTGTGTGAGGGGGTGGAGGGTGAGAAAACCTGGATTTGTGCTGGAAATGGCCCACCTGATGATCACTTTAGATAAGCTATTACCAGCAGGACAGTGGGGTGGGAGGAGGTATTGGTTCATATTCTCTGTGTATATATAAAGTCTGCTGCAGTTTCCACGGTATGCATCCGATGAAGTGAGCTGTAGCTCACGAAAGCTTATGCTCAAATAAATTGGTTAGTCTCTAAGGTGCCACAAGTACTCCTTTTTGCGAATACAGACTAACACGGCTGTTACTCTGAAACCTCCCTTAGCACTGATTGCATTAGCAGTTAACCATTTGTTTAAGGGGTGTGCTAATGGGAAGGAATTTGCAAGTGAATGTTTAGAAGACTACACAACTTTCTTCTTCTCTTCTGTTTCCCCCCCCCCTAAAATAAAAACAGTGAGGCCTGTTTTAGGATCAAACGCCATAGCCCAGGGATCGGCAACTTTTGGCCTGCCAGGCTAAGCTCCTGGTGGGCCAGGCCAGTTTGTTTACCTGCTGTGTCCGCAAGTTTTGGCTGATCACAGCTTCCACTGGCTGCGGTTTGCTGCTCCAGGCCAATGGGGGCGGCGGCCGGCACATCCCTCAGCCTGCGCCGCTTCCCACAGCCCCCATTGGCCTGGAGTGATCGGCCGAACCTGCCAACGCGGCAGGTAAACAAACTGGCCCAGCCCACTAAGGGGCTTACCCTGGCAGACCACATGCCAAAGGTTGAGATCCCTGCCGTAGCCCCTTAAATGACTGCTTTAATGGAGGTGGGACATCTAATAAAGACCTTGGGTAGTCCATTAAGGATGGCTTAATGTATAAGTTTCACTGTAACATGAATACATGTGTCATGCAGTACTAGTGAGAGTAACATTTCATTATGTACTAAACATATCTAAAATCTATAAACAAGTAAGGATTTTTCAGCAAGCTGAATCTCATTTTAGTGACTTTCAGTTTTATCATCTCAAGCGTCTACTGTTTTTAAGCTCTCTCCTTTATGTAGGTCACATTTTGACATTTTCTGTTTTAGCCTGTCTTTTTGAAGTTGTATCTTTCTCATTAAGTGAAAAGGAATATTATCTCTGTAGAAATAACATTTCATTTTGCCATGCTGACCATTGTGAAGCCCAATTGCTTAATCCAGGTTTAGCTAGGTACTGTTTGTTGAATGAACTCTTAGTGTGAGATAGAATGGAGATGTGATAAGATCATCTCTTGCAAGCATCATTAGCTGCCTGTAAAATAAAATTGCATGCATTCTGCTGCAATAAGGTAAGAAATAAAAAGCTAGCCTTGCCCTTAAACACACATACACAGAGCTTCTCCAGGCAGTGTTAAAGCCCCATCATATGGATGCTTTAAGGAAAACTGCAATACAACATAACATTCTAAATTTGCAAGGACAAAATTCACTTGAACTAATTGTAGCATTAACAGCGAGATACACAGTTGTCTTCTCGTCAGCAGTGTAGAGTAGGACTCAGGAAATAAACTCATGATACAAAATAAGCCTTTGCTTCCCTATATAAAATTTTAGTTATATTCTCTTTAGTAGTGGCTTAACTAGCTGTTAATATAACAATAAAACCCAAACCTTACTGCATCTCTGAAGGGCTCTGATTTTTCCATCCATCCAAGAAGCCCCTGTCTACACTAAAGCGAAGAACTTCATTTGAAACAGTTTCCATACTGTTTTTATAAATGTATTATGCTTTACTGTACATTACCTAGAATGGCCGTCTGTAGCATGAATTATTCTCAATGGTTTTAAGTAATGTTGGTTATTCTATAATGTGGACAGAGAAGCCTTGTTACGCAAAGCAAGGGCAGGGAAGGAAGAGGAGAGCCAGCCTATGCTTGGAGATTCTCATGCTTCAAGTGGGAGGGAAAGATAATACTTGAGAAAATCTGACAGGAGAAGATGGAAGAGCCCAGGTGCCCCTTACAGGACCATATCCTTGGTGGGTGGGGTCTGTTCTACGTCAGATGGTGGTCCCCAACTGGGCATCTTTCTCCTTTCCATCCCCATCTTTTTCCATGCAATACACAAGTCCATCTTGGCTTCATCTTTACTAGGCTCTCTCTTTTGGCGCTCAGGCAGTGTCTGAATTTTGCTGTTTCTTCTTGCATAGTATGTCCAAGATCCTAATGTTCCTTTCTGTCAAAACTCTTATGCAAGCCCTGATCAGCTTGTGCCTTGGCTAATGTAATCTCCTTCATGCTTGCCTCACTGCCTGCAATCTCACCCCCCTCAACTCCATTCAAAATGTTGCGGTTAAAATAATCTTCCTTGTTCATCGCTTTCACTTCCTATTTCAATCCCTCCACTTGGTCCCCTTCTTTGTTCCATCAAACATAAGCTGCTTGCCCATACTTACAAAGCCCTCCACAGTTTACCCCCATTCTCTGTCTCTGCACTTCTTACTTTAGCACAAGGCTGGTTCCTATCTTCGCTCCACCAGCCTTAGTGGACTTATTCTCCACTTTTCTGGTGAAGTCCTCAGCCGCGTAGCCAGGTGGAGGGAACAGGAGGGGCGATCCAAAAAAAAGGCACCAGCCACTGCGACGCTTTTACTCACCCAGCGGCACTCCGGCAGCCGGCCCTCACTCACTCCGGGTGTCTTCGGTGGCACTGACGGTCCTGCCACCGAGGTGCCACCAAAGACCCAGAGCGCCGCTGGGTGAGTAAAAGCACCGCAGCGGGTGCCGCCTTTTTTTTGGATCGCTCCCCCCGTTCCCTCAACAGGGGAAAATTTAAAAGGTGCCAAGACATTGACAAGGCGCCGCTGCTGCCCCGCTCCCCCCCAGCTATGCTACTGAAAGTCCTCCTTTATCCCCTTTTAGGTGTGGTCTTGTATCAGAAGGTGGCTATGTAATCCTGGATGTGGTGGTTACCCAGCTCTTTGATACATTTTTTTGATAGGTTTTAGTGGTCATAAAAATAACCAAGCACTGGCTTGAGCCAGACGTAGTGTGAGCATGTTTCCACACAGATCTGCCAAAGTACTTCACTCCTGACCTTCCAAACCCCTGCTGTTCGGGGCCCTCCAGAGAAAAAAAAATCAACCCAGACTGTTGTGTTGTTTATGTGATGTGAATAAATTAGGGCTGTCAAGCGATTAAAAAAATTAATCACAATCGCGTGATTTGAAAAATGAATTGTGCGATTCATTGCACTGTTAAATAATAATAGAATACCATTTGTTTACATATTTTTGGATGTTTTCTACTTTTTCAAATATATTGATTTCACCTACACCGCAGAATACAAAGTGTACAGTTCTCACTTTATATTTTTAGTACAAATATTTGCACTGTAAAAAACAAAAGAAATTGTATTTTCAATTCACCTAATACAAGTACTCTAGTGCAATATCTTTATCATGACAGTTCAACTTACAATCATAGATTTATGTACAAAAAATAACTGTATTCAAAAATAAAACAATGTAAAACTTTAGAGCCACTCAGTCCTACTTCTTGTTCAGCTGGTCGCTTAGACAAACAAGCTTGTTTACATGTGCAGGAGATAATGCTGCCTGCTTCTTGTTCACAATGACACCTGAAAATAAGAACAGGCATTCGCATGGCACTGTTGCAGCTGATGTTGCAAGATATTTATATGCCAGATGTGCTAAAGATTCATATGTCCCTTCATGCGTCGTCCACCATTCCATGCGTCCATGCTGACGACAGGTTCTGCTTGATAACAATCCAAAGCAGTGCGGACCAGCACATGTTCATTTTCATAATCTGAGTCAGATGCCACCAACAGAAGGCTGATTTTCTTTTTTGGTGGTTCAGGTTTTGTAGTTTCCGCGTCAGTGTGTTGCTTTTTTAAGACTTCTGAAAGCCTGCTCCACACCTCGTCCCTCTCAGATTTTGGAAGGCACTTCAGAATCTTAAACCTTGGGTTGAGTGCTGTACCTATTTTCAGAAATCTCACATTGGTACATTCTTTGCGTTTTGTCAGATCTGCAGCGAAAGTGCTCTTAAAATGAACAACATGTGCTGAATCATCATCCAAGACTTCCATAACATGAAATATATGGCAGAATGCGGGTAAAACAGAGCTGGAGATGTACAATTCTCCCCAAGGAGTTCAGTCACAAATTTAATTAAAGCATTATTTTTTTAACGAGCGTTATCAGCATGGAAGCATGTCCTCTGGAATGGTAGCCGAAGGGACAAAGGAATATTTAGCATATCTGGCAAGTAAATACATTTCAATGCTGGCTCCAAAAGTCCCATGCAAGCACCTGTTCTCACTTTCTGGTGATATTGTAAATAAGAAGTGGGCAGCATTATCTCCTGTAAATATAAACAAACTTGTTTGTCTTAGCGATTGGCTGAATGAGAAGTAGGTCTGAGTGGACTTGTAGGCTCTAAAGTTTTGCATTATTTTGTTTTTGAGTGCAGTTATGTAACAAAAAAAATCTACATTTGTGCGTTGCATTTTCATGATGATTTGTTCCGGTGCTTAACTACAGTTAGGAAGTTTTTCTTAATGTCTAACCTAAATCTCCCTTGCTGCAATTTAAGCTCATTACTTCTTGGCCTGTCTTCACTGGTTAAAGAGAATAATTTATCACCTTCCTCTTTATAACAACCTTTTACATACTTGAAGAATGGTATCATGTCCCCGTCCCCGTCCCCCCCCCAGTCTTCTCTTCTCTAGACTAAACAAATCCAATGTTTTCAATCTTTCCTCGTAGGTCATGTTTTCTAGACCTTTAGTCATTCTCGTTGCTCTCCTCTGGACTTTCTCCAGTTTGTCCACATATTTCTTGAAGTGTGGTGCCCAGAACTGGAGAATACTCCAACTGAGGCCTTATCAGTGCTAAATAGAGTAGATTAATTGCTTCTCATGTCTGGCTTACAACATTCCTGCTAGTGCATCCCGGAATGCTGATCAGTTTTTTTGCAAGAGTATTACATTGTTAACTCATATTTAATTTGTGATCCACTCTAATCCCCAGATTCTTTTCTGCAGTACTCCTTCCTAGGCAGTCATTTCTCATTTTGTATTTGTGCAATTGATTGTTCCTTCCTAAATGTAGTACATTGTATTTGTCCTTATTGAATTTCATCCTCTTTACTTCAGACTATTGCTCTAGTTTGTCAAGATCATTTTGAATTCTAATCCTATCCAAACTGAATAGAGGAGTGTAAATTTGGTTGCAGGATGCTTTGAAGGAAATATTGTGGTTAGAAGTTAATTTCCTTGGGTGGTTCAGGTTAATGGACTGTTCTTCTGTCTAGATTGCTAAATAGAATAGGATTTTTCTTGTCTAAATTCTGTATTACTCTGACTCGCCTCAGAATTTTAATAGCTTGATATCAGCCAGATAAGCTCTCACATCTCCTGCAGCTCTGGGGAAAATCCTGACTCATGGTGCTGACCAACTGACCTCAGCTTATCTTGTGCCCTCATGTTTTCAAATGGGCTTTGCTGAAAGGCTGATCTGCATTTTCTCATGTGACAGTTAGTGGCTGAGTGATAAGAAGAAAGAACAACAGTGATCTTACATGCTGTTAAATTTGGCTGTGATGCACATAGACTGTCTTGCAAAAGGAAGAAAAGAGAATTGCTTCCCATCTTCCTGCCATATTCACCTGTTCGAAGCCACAAGCTGAAATTTCCTAGAGGCTAAACACTAACACACAATGACCCCTAGCAGCAGGAATTGCCTACGGGGTTAATCAGCTCTCTTCAGTTTTTGGTGTTTGTATGGAGAGGATCTGGAAAAGCAGGTAGGTCCTTGATGGTGAAAGAATGGGTGGTGGTCTCATTCTGGAGCCCCCTGCCACCAGATAGGACCTGTACTGATCTTATACATTTTGATTTACTTCTGATGCTAATATACCATGACTTTAAACCTCAGCCCCAGGCTGGTTGTAGCTTTCTCTCGCGCTGCCTATCGTGCCCTTGTTGCCTGTTCTTCGCCTCTGAGAGCGACCTGGACCAAAACAGATGTGTATGCCTGCTTAAATCCTCTGTTATCTGACTAGGGTAACTTTTTGTTGCTCTTGCTGTCTGCTTGCTACAAGGGGAAGGGAACGAGCCAAGCTAGGTAACTTCTTTCTGAACTTGTTTGAGGGGAATCTGATTCCAGATATCTGCAGCTGTAAATAGTGTGCACTGTACTTGCCCACACAGTTCATATCTATGAAGGACCGCACCACATGTGTGCTCAGGGGTTTGGAAGGCTTCAGTGAATCGTGTGGCAAGTGTCTTCAGGAAGTCTGCCACCTCCAGTCTGCTCTTTAGATCCTTGACTGGAGAAGCAATTATTCGTTGCGATGGTCTTCCATATACACCTGTTTGCAATCACCAGAGTGGAAACTATTTTGCTGATGAGGAGCTGAAGGGGGAAGAGAGGATTCTCAAATCCCTACAGCTTTTCTGGTCGGCTGCTGCTGCTCTTTCATTTGTGCCGATGGAGTGTCATAGATTAACATTACAGGACACTGACCAGAGGCTGTTCTTAGTGTGTGCATGGGTAGATTTAGATGTTTTTCTCCTCTTTTTGTGTAAATATCCCCCCCCAAAAAAACCCTAGTTTTTTCCTTATGTTTTTTTTAAAATCTGTTTGCTGCAGTTATGAGGAAAATTGGCATATGATTGGACAATTTCAGGCTTGTATGGAGTTGAAGGGTTATTAGAGCAGTTGGTCATTACGGTATTATGTTAACTTAATCTTCTTCAAGGACTTCTGTGCATTCCCACTAATGGGCTTCAGCACCTCTGGCGCTGAGCTGTAGAAAGTGTGTAGGAAAGCTGGGTGCACTGGGGTGGTGGTAGGAGCACTCTCACCCAAAAATGATGTAATTGGCTTGATATAAGGAAGCACACTCCCCGTACACTTTAGTTCCACTGCCACAAGCTAATGGATCTACCTCTCCTGTATGCAAAGCTCGTTAGTTGTCTTTCTTCAAATAGTTAGGTTATTTGTGAGCATTGGCCTCCATTTCCCCCGAGACCATGTCTGGTCCTGAACCATGTAAGGAGTCAAAGGATACGTGACCTGTTCAGCCGTCTTTCCTGAAACAAATGCACACGTTCAGTGCCTTATGTGCCTGGGAGAAATGCATGTAATTTCCCAGTAAACAATCCACCATGCTTATACTCCTTGGGCAAGGAAGGACAGACTGCAAATGTATTTGGCATCAATAAGCCTCCAACCAGCTTGTCCTGATACTCCTGCAAGAGGTTTGCAGTCTGCTTCTGTGCTTTGAGGTCTTCTGTCATGTGACCTGAAACACACCTAAGCACTTTTGCCTCCTTTAATGTTGGGCTGAAGGTCCGCCTCCCTGAGCCCAATGCCTATAGTGTCTGAGCTTCTCATCTGTCACCACAATCGGACACCAGCTACACAATCTGCACTGATACCACAGTGATACTGGTTCCACTGTGTGCACCAAAGACACCTTTGGTGCCATTAGAATCAATGCCAGTCAATGCTGTAAGTGAAATGCAGGCTTCCAGATCTCTGCGTGAACCCTGCTCCAGGGCCCAAGAAGAGAAAGCATTCAAACTGGTGGCGGGAGTCAAAGGAGAAAGAGGCATCATTCTCATTCTCCACCAGTGACCCATGTTTCCTGATATCAGCTTCCACGCACACCTCTCCTTAGCTGGAGGCTTCGTTGCTGAGCTCTGTAGATCCATCCCTGGCGTCCATGTACCACCTCTGTTGACTGTTACCACTCTCATTTGGGGACTCCAGTCAAATCTGTTGTCTATGCCTCTGCTGCTTGACTCTGTGTAGCAGTATTCACCACCAGTTTCAATCCTGAACCTTCTAGAGGAACTCAGGTTCTCCTTGGAACCCCCTTTGCAAATTCTGCTGTTCCAGAAGCCCAGTTGGCTTCCTTCATCTAAGACTCTGTTGGCACGGAAAGACGTTCTGCAGAGCCCTCTTCAGTTACTCACGTGGCCCTACATTCAGGCCATGAAGACACTCTTAGATGCTGCCAGACCCAGCACGTCACTGTCGGCTGCTCCGGTATTAACACTGACGCCCTCCTGGTACTGGAGGCACTGCACCATGTAGAAAGTTGTCCTGGCACCAAACCTCCCCCAGTGCTGTTGTCTTCGAGAATGCCTGTGTTCCAGTCCATGCAGATACTATCGGCCCAACCCTCTCAGGAAGAGTGGCAAGTATATGATTGTCAAGAAGCTCCCTCAGATTAAATGAACTGTGGCATGCTATTCGTGCCCATTTTGAACAAAAAATGAAGGTACCTCGCTGCCTGAAGGCAAGTTTGGGGCTTCCTCTGTATCTCTTCCAGGTGATCAAAAACAATTTTGGGAGCTAACAGACAGTGGCCAACACTCTCCAACTACCGATGGGTTTCAGCACCTGATTCATTTAATCCTCTTTGACATTACAGAATTGCAGACAGAGTCCTTCCAGGAGTTCCTAACCCAGTGAAGAACACTTGGCTATCCCACTGCATTCTCCCTGCCTGTTACTAAGAAAGCTAGTAGAATGTACCTTGTGTACCCTCAGAAAGTCATCAATATTTGTTTCAGCATCCATCTGCCAATTTCATGCCAATCTTTGCAGTTCAGGAAAGATTTAAAGGAAAAAGAGCATCCCTATCTCCTCCCTCAGATAGGGAAGGACGTAGGTTGGATGTGGTTGGAAGAAAGATACTCCTTCACCTTGTGAGTTTCCACAGACTGCCAGACTGCTGTGCCACAATACAGCTACACCTAATGGGATTCTGTCAATCCCATCTGGGCTTGTTACCAGAGGAACAAGGAGAAGATGCAAAGAGCTTGGTTGCTGGGGGGAGGACAGCAGCCAGTCATGCTCTGCAGGCAACTTTTGACACCTGAGATGCTGTGGCCACTGGGATAGCCATAAGGAGATACTCATGGTTGCAAACATCTGGATTTGCTCCAGCTTTTTGGAAGTTAATCAAAGATTTGCCCTTTGAGGGCTCTGACCTCTTTAGTGCATCTTGTGCTGAATTGTGGGAACTTTATAAAAGAGCTGTGCCCGCTGGAGGGTGCTGGAGAGCACGTGCTAGTTTGACATCACTCTTGTTACAGTGTGTAAGGTGAGACAGAGACAAACACCTACAAGATCTCTATCAAGCATTCTTACAACTACAATACCCACCTGCTGAAGTGAAGAAACAGACTGAAAGAGCCAGAATAGTACCCAGAAGTCACCTACTACAGGACAGGCCCAACAAAGAAAATAACAGAATGCCACTAGCCAACACCTTCAGCCCCCAACTAAAACCTCTCCAACACATCATCAAGGATCTACAACCTATCCTGAAGGACGACCCATCACTCTCACAGATCTTGGGAGACAGGCCAGACCTTGCTTACAGACAGCCCCCCAACCTGAAGCAAATACTCACCAGCAACCACACACCACACCACAGAACCACTAACCCAGGAACCTATCCTTGCAACAAAGCCCGTTGCCAATTCTGTCCACATATCTACTCAAGGAACACCATCATAGGGCTTAATCACATCAGCCACACTATCAGAGATAGAGCTGCTGAGCTAGGATATCAATGACGATGTGTGATGTCTCTGAGCTCCTCTATCTCCAACCCCCAATTCGAAGTGACCCACTTCAGAAGGCCCTGATGGGCCCTGAAATCATCATCACCTGCACATCTCCCAATGTGATATATGACATCATGTGCCAGCAATGCCCCTCTACCATGTACATTGGCCAAACTGGACAGTGTCTACGTAGAAGAATAAATGGACACAAATCAGACATCAAGAATTATAATATTCAAAAACCAGTTGGAGAACACTTTAATCTCTTTGGTCACTCGATTACAGACCTAAAAGTGGCAATTCTTCAACAAAAAAAACTTCAAAAACAGACTCCAACGAGAGACTGCTGAATTGGAATTAATGTGCAAACTGGATACAATTAACTTAGGCTTGAATAAAGACTGGGAGTGGATGTGTCATTACACAAAGTAAAACTATTTCCCCATGTTTATTCCCCCCCCCCATTCCTGTCAACTGCTGGAAATGGCCCACCTTGATTATCACCACAAAAGGTTTCCTCTCCCTCTGCCTCCGCTCTCCTGCTGGTAATAGCTCACCTTACCTGATCACTCTTGTAGGTAACAGCCATTGTTTCATGTTCTCTGTGTATAAAAATCTCCCCACTGTATTTTCCACTGCATGCATCCGATGAAGTGAGCTGTAGCTCACGAAAGCTTATGCTCAAATAGATTTGTTAGTCTCTAAAGTGCCATAAGTACTCCTTTTCTTTCAACCAGCTCTGGCACCAGAAGCTGGAGGGAACAGGGTGCGTTGGGTGCTTTCCCAGCACTATCCAGGGGCAAGCCACCTGATCCCAGCATCCGAATCCCTGGAACCCCAGCACAGTATGGAGGCAGAAGCGGGTACTGCTCCAACATGGTTGCCGAGAGAGGAATCCTTTTCGGAATCCAAAGGGGAACTGTATGTACCACCGAAAGCCCACCATCAATACCCAACCTACGCCCCACCAGGCTTTAGTACCAGTCTCCCGGCAGGCACCTGACCAATAGGTCACTGGCCAATGCAGTGGCCCTACTGGAATCCCTGCTGGTTTCCTCCATACAGGAGCCTCCCACCACTCCTACTCGGTGGCCTCCAGGACACGGGCTACTGCTCCTTCCCGTTAGGCACTGAATCCCGACTCCAGCACCGACCCTGGTACTGAAGTCCAGGAGATGCCTCCAGTGGAGCCCCTTCTCTGGTGTAAGCCGCCTCCTCATCCTCCCCAGATGAGGCTGTTGCAGGTCCCAGCAGCCTACTTCCCTAGGATGATTTCAGGGCCCATCAGGGCCTTCTGAAGTGGGTCACTTCGAATTGGGGGTTGGAGATAGAGGAGCTCAGAGACATCACACATCGTCATTGATATCCTAGCTCAGTAGCTCTATCCAAGGCAGTGATGGGACCAGACAAGGCCCTATGGCAAACTCCTCCTCCGGCCCCCACTTCAGAGAGGACAGAGAAAAAGTATTGTATGCCAGCAAGTGGATTCGACTACCTGTACACACACACACACACTCTCTCTCTCTCTCTCTCATATTCTCACACCCACACTCCCTCTGATGGTGTCTGCAGCAAATGAAAGTGACAGGCAGGGCCAGTCAAGTGCTATCCAAAAACAAAAAGATGCTAAAGAACTGGACCTTTTTGGAAGAAAGGTTTATTCCATAGGTAGCCTCCAGCTGTGTATCGCCAATTAGCAAGCTTTGCTGGGGAGATGCGATTTTAATCCATGGGACTCGCTGGCTATATTTAAGGACTTCCTGCCCCAAGATGCAAGACAGGAGTTCACTGCCCTCTTAGAGGAGAGTAAGAATGTGGCCAGGACTGCTCTACAGGCAGCTTCTGATGCTGCCAATTCACCAACCCAGACAATGACCTCCACAGTCACCATCAGGTGCTGTTCCTGACTCCCGTCCTCTGGCTTTCCCCACAAGGTCCAAGAAGACCTCCCATTTGAAGGCTCCTCCCTTTTCTTGGAGCAGATGGACATGAGACATCATGGACTGAAGGACTTGAGGCTGCTCTATTAGCAGTGGCGAATTACAGTTTTGTGGGGCCCTGGGCCAGAGCAAGTGGGAGCCCCTCCCTACCCCTTCCACCTGCAGTCCTCCCCATCCTCCCCCTCCCCCCACCAGCACTTCTGCAGGGTCGGGGCACAGGAGCACTCCTGCCAGGGAGCGGTGTCAGGGCACAGGGGCTCCCCCCAGTTGGCCAGGTTCAGAACAGCCCAAACTCTATTGTAGGTGAGAATGTGTGTAATTTACGAGGAGTTGGCTCCTCTGGGCTGTTAGATTTGCAAAAGGGTCCAGTTGCCTGAAAAGCTACAGTGATGCTGTCCATGGTGCTGACTTTCTTTATAAGTCCATATTACATTATACATTTCTTAAGAATAAAGTTTGAAGGATGCTAAATGAGTAATAGATGCTAATAAAACTGTTAGTTCATTTAAGTATCTCATCCAGTAACCGGACTTCAGCAGGCATTACAGACGTATGTATCTTTGTGCCTAGTTACTGACTTTCAGTCCTAAATACAGACCTGTGAATTTCCTAGGTTTTTAAATTCCATCATGGTCTTCATGCTGTTTATACATGTGCTTGGTTGTTTAAGAAGGTGGGTTGGGGCTATGTTTAAGAGATTCTATAATCAGACATTTTATTTTACATAATTATCTGGTGTCTGGGATGGAAGGGATCTTTTAAAATAATCCTTCCTTAGGTTTGTAAATAGCTACAATCCATGGCTAGTGGCTGCTTCCCTAACTAAAGTACTGCAAATACAAAATGTGTGTGCATTGAATCCTGCAGAAGTAAATGTAATGGATTATGGACCCCTCTCTCTTCAAATGGGGTTTTAAAATCCAGTCGATGAGTTGTACTGAAATCAAAATGTGTTTTACACTGTGCAGGTATTTCCGGTATCATTTATAGCTGCGTGACTACAGCTCTGCTATTCAGTTAATCCATTAGTCCTTGTTCCTGCCCTTTTTACTGGCTTTGCTATTTTGAAGCCTCGTTCTCCCTGTGCAGTTGGTAGTACATCTTCACGAAGGTCACTAACAATCACCTCTTTACCCAGATTCCATCTTGTTCTAGAGGCAACTGTGAATAATTTCCTCCTTCAGTTGCCTGTTGTGTTATAAGGTTTTAGCAACATTAAGATTAACATTAAGATCTCACGGCAGCTCCTCCTGAAAGGAGTTGGTGTTCGCTGGTGGGAGGCTTGTCCTTTGGGATGGCCGCAGATGGCATTTGGAGTGGAAGCACAGAGTTGAATCTGAGCACACGAGATTTTTCTCTTTCTGCTCAGAGAACAATTAGGCCATGTTTTTCCTCTTCTGTTCACATGTGTATTTTAACTGAATTTCATTGCAATCTCTCTTTAATGTCACTGCAGGACAGATGCCAGGGCCAGGTTCAATGATACCTGGGCAGGCCATGCCAGGCCGGATGATGCCATCTGTGTCCGCCAACATCCACCCAACCAGTGGTGGCCCTCCCCCATCTGGCATGCCACCAATGTCAGGAAACATAATTGGACCTCGTGTTCCCCTAGCAGCGCCAAATGGCATGTGTAAGTGGGTTTTCATAATTATCTCTGTCCGAATGTACCTTGTGTTTTTTTCCATTGCTTGTCTCATTATTTCTGGAAAAGTGACTGTAGTTTAAACGCTTTTTTTGTGTGCTGTGGGAACCATCAGATCTGTATGTTTTTAGCAGCCAAAAATCTCTGTCAAAGGAGTGTTGGAAGATTTAAAAGTCTCTCTCTTTCTCCCCCCCCCGCCCCTCAGCACCGTAGCATGTGTTACTGCCCCTTTGTGATTAACTCATAACGGTTGTGAGGCATTGTGGTCACCATGAAAACCAGTCACCACTTAATCGAAAATAACACACAGGAGTGGGTTCAAGACATAACTGTGACTGAACACTAATTAGTAGTGACCACAATATAATTAGGTGCAGCAGAATCATACCAAAAACTAGCTCTGTGAATTTCATCTTTGGAAAAGGGGAGATTTAAAATAAGAGGAAGCTAGTTATAAAGAAACTAAAGACATATGGGCCAGATCCTCCGTAAATCCAGATGGCTTGGTTGATTGACGGTACACTGGCTTGCAGCAGCCATAGATCTGGGGCTCCTTGCACTTTCTTTAGAAGTATGGGGTACTGTCCACTTGAACAGACGGGAAAAGGCACTGGCTGAACCACCGGTCTGACCTAGTATGATAATACCAGTACTGTGCTCCTAAAATGTCAACCCTTTATGAGCAGTCACTATACGGTGGTACCTGAAACTATTGCAGTTACCTGTTAGCAAAGATACGGATCAAATGCTGACTCTTTAATGGTAACTGCTGTAAACAGAAGTGTCTCATTCTAGTGCTACTTTTGCCTGGAGTTGTTTCTTCTCTCCTCCTTACGCTGTTTCTTTCCTTTGTTTTCCTTCTCCCATATTACTGGAACTCCACCATTGACAGTGTCCTCTCTCTCTACTGAATTGACTTCCCCATTCTCTTCTTCCTCACCTTGATTCCTGACTTTCTCCCTCTCCTGAACAACCCCGTCTTATTCCATTAGCATCTGTTTCCCTGTGCTCTGATCACTGTGCCTGAAACCCAGCTTTTGTACCTACCCTCTTTCTTCTCTCCCCACTGTGCCACATTTTCAGATCTCTGCCTGTGGTGGCACTTTATATACTTCTTGAATCTGTATGTGCAGAGCTCTGCTTGTAAAGTGTGTTGTTACATCTGTTTTAAACAGACAAGAGGCTTAATCTAATGCTCTGAGCACAGGACTGGGAGATGGGAACAGTGAAGTGCTAAACCCAGGTCTGACATTAACTCCCTACATAATCTCAGCAAGCTGCTAAACCTGTCTGCCTCAGTCACCCACTGTACAAAGTAGGGATGGCACTTCCCTACATCGCTGGAGGAATGTGAGCGTGTACTGTGCTTTGAGGATGAAAAGCACAGCACAAATGCAAAGTGTTAATCATAGAATGTAGCGATGGAAAAGCCCTGGAGGGTCATGGCCATCTCCAGGAGCCAGTGCAGTTCACTGCAGTGCCCAGACTAGTGTGAAATAATTCCAGTGCTAGACCCTCCTCCATTTCCCTGGGAAGCCACGTATCACTGCTATAGAGAGAAGGATTTCATAAGAAAATAGCTCCACTTCTTATGCATCATTTAAACCTTTTGATTAACTTTTCTACCTCATCTGGTTCTGGTGCTCACGTGCTTGTCTCCACTGTATTTGCAGATCCCCCTCCATCGCAGCAGCCGCCACCACCAGCTGATGGGGTGACTCCACCTACAGCGGGTGCAACGCCGGCCTCAGCAGCTCCCTAACTCATCCACCAACAAGCAACTTCTAGATCTGATCCCTAGAACCAAGATAGTGGCGACCAAAAATGGATTTCCTCAGTTTCCTTCTGTTCCTTTCAGGGGTTTTTGGTCCCCCGTCAGCCTGCCTGCACCTCCTCCCCTCTCGCAGACTTTATAGTCTGGCATTATTTGGCTGTAGTCCTTTGGGGAGCTCTTACGCTGAACACAGAGAGCAGTAGTCACAGTACCTTCATACTGCTGGCAGGATGTCCTTCATGCGTTTGTCTGTTTACCCAATGGAATGAGTTCTCTGCGCTGGTTTTCCTTTATCTTGCTGCTTCTGCTGCTTAACCTTTGGATTCTCTTTAGAGACGGGGGGGGCTTTTAGGTTGGAGGCATAACTGTATCTTAGAATGCAGTAGGTTGCGTTTCCATCCATAGTCTCTGAAGTGTAATCTGCTGTGTAACATGCGATGCATCAAGATCAAATAGAGCAAACCAGTGGCTTGAGCACATAAGGGAGCGTGAGGGAGGAGTTCTCCTTCCACTGCCTTGGAGCAGAAGCTTCGTTAATTCTGAGCATATTCATTACAGATAGATAATCATTAAGGGCAATAGCTGAGCCCCAAGGCTGCCTCGCTAACTTATTAAAGAAAATATTGATCCGATGTGAATAGAGCCAGGAGTGAATCAGTTAGAATCAAACCACTCTGTCTGAGCTTTATTGCTCCAGTTTATATTTTATTTTGTGTTTAATTGGAAGGAGGGGAAGTTTGTAGTTGAATCCTCTTTCTTCTGGGTAGTTCGGTACAGTAGCCAACTGAGGAATAAAACAAATTTTAGTCCCTCTCTTTTTGGAGCATATACTTTTTTCTTTTAAAATTGAACTTTAAAAAAAAAAATAGTAGATAGCAATGAAGTGCTAGTGTATGGGATTGGGTTGGGATGGCTGGGGGTGTGAACGCCAGAACTACCTCTTGCAGACAGCCGGGGGGGCAGAATTCAGTGAACGTGGTACTTTTTCTTTCTGGATTGGTATTGGAGGTGGGAGAACACTCACTCCTCTATTCACACTTCACCCTCCACTTGCTGAGCTTTATCATTCCATTCTTTGCAAGGCAGTGGGGGGACAGGTTTGGCAGTTGACTCCGAGCATGCTCCATGATTAAGGGCGATGGAGAAGACCAACACAATGCCACTAATATGGACTGAGTTTGAACTGCCAAATGCTGCTCCTTGCCCTCATCATTAGTGACTGCATGGTTCACATCCTCTGTGCGGTTCAGACCCTCTCCTCCTCTCCTTCCAGAGAGAGCTTTCTGACAAGCGTCCTCACCAACGCTCTTAGGGATCACTCAGGGGTGGATCTCTGTGATCAGGAGTGTAAGATGGGCTGTTTGTTTTAAAGCTTGACCACAGCTAGTTCACTAGTGGGGGGGGAGAGATTGCCCAGAGGATCTGAAACCCACAGAGCTATTTCATCAAGTAAAACAAATACAGATTTGCCTTGAAGAGCACTCAAGTGCTTGATGCCTCGAAATGTTAATAGTTGAACTTTCCAGACCCTGAGAATTTGCGTACATGTGTGAAGTAACCATTTTTGGGCTGTCTGCACATCAGCTCCATGCTCATACAATTGTACTTGGCCTTGTTACTTCCAGTGTATAAGAATAATACTTTCCCATTGTCAAGCTCTAAGAATCTACAGTGCCTAGCAAAGAACGGTTAGGGCCTCCCCTCCCCCCACCTTTCATAAAAGAAATCCATTCCACATGTTACCTTTCCCTCCAGTGTCTTTGGAGTGAGCATGGAATTCTGGTTCAGGCCATGGTCCAGTTTAGAATAACCTCAGGTTGTTTTTAGTGTGATCAATTTCAAATTTAAAGGATCCAGATGGAGACTATTTTTTACTGTACTAGTGATGATCCTACAAAGTACCTGAATTCTTAACGCTGTTGTGTTTCTGTATAAATACACGTGGCGACTTTTTCATCTGATCCTCTGTATAGGGCCGGTTTTATTCCTGCAACACAGCCACCCAATTTTGTGAAATAAAAAACGTGGTTTTTATACAAAACTGTTTTGCAAATCTGTGGGGAGTTGAAGTAAATTCTCATGCGTGATATTCTAAGATGTGGATCTGCTGAAACCTATTTTAATTGAGTATCAAATTGTTTTCAGATAATGCATTGGCTACAGCTAAGTATATACAAGTCTAAGCTTGTTACCCAGTTGAGATAGGGGACATCAAAGTCGTTCAAATAAGGGAGGGAGGGCCCTTTCCAATGCATCTGATTTATTTCTGTGTATTAATGAGTATTTTATATACCAAGGCATCAGATAATCAACATTTAATGGAAGTGGTGAAATCAAACCACACACCATAATAGATTAGACAGAGCAAGCCTGGGTCGGATAGGCAGGATTTCCAAGTTATGTTCCCAGCTCTTTCACTGACCTACTATGTGAACTTGGCCAAGTCACCCTTCTTCTAATTCCAGTTGGTTGCCAAGAAGGATCATCTTGTGATTAAGTTATAGGACTGGGGATCATATATGGGTTTTCCTCCTTACTTTGCCACGGTAGGAAGAGAACTCAGGGACCTAAGTCAAGTCACTTAACTGACCTGCCTCAGTTTCTTTTTCTGGAAAATAAGGCTGATACCTGCCTCACTGTTATCCTGAGCCCTGGTCTACACTGGGGAGGATCGATCTAAGTTATGCAACTTCAGCTACGTGAATAACATACCTGAAGTCGACATACTTAGATCGACTTACCGGGGTGTCTTCTCTGCAGTGAGTTGACTGCTGCCGCTCCCCCGTGGACTCCACCTGTGCCTCTCTCGATGCTGGAGTACAGGAGTCGATGGGAGAGCGCTCGGGGGTTGATTTATCATGTCTAGACTAGACACGATAAATCGATCCCCACTGGATCGATCGCTGTCTGGCGGGTAGTGAAGACATATCCTTAGTCTTAATGTACTTTGTTATTGTATAGCATCCACAGTGTGCCTGGCGCTTTGAGATCCTGTGATGGAAGGTGCTATAGAAGTGTAAAGATGCTCAGTTACTACAATGATGGAGTGCAGTAAAATAGGTAGGAAGATTGGATAAAGAGAAGTGGGGCCTCATCCAAACTCTGCTGAAGTCAGTGGGAGCCATCCCAGGATCAGGCCTCTGATGCTAATGATACCACCATGTTTATATACTTTTGTGATACTTTGGAGCTTGCCACCTCTAATCTGTTATAGCTTATATAATGGAAGGGGATTCAAATGCAGGAGCGAGATTGAATTTACTGGGACGGCTTAGAGTGAAGACATAAGGGAGGACATGAGATGTACACAGTAATGGCTGGTACAGAGACCATAAATTGACTCCTATTTGCAACCCCATAAAACAAAAACCATTAGACTGAAGGCACCTCATTTAAAATAGCTATAAAACCTTTTACACAAAGCATAATTAGCCCATGGAACTCTCTGCCACAAGAAGTCATTGAGACCAAGAGTTCATTAGGCTAAATGAGAATCTCCATAATTGGGATAGAAACCAATTCACTGCCTAAAAGAGTTGGGAAGAAACTTCCCCTACTGGCTGGTTACACCATCATGGGTATTTTCCACCTTCCACTGAAGAATCTGGTACTGGTCAGGGACTGGATACTAAACTAGATGGGCCCATTGCTCTGATCTAGTCTGGCAAGTCTAGGATGACCAGATGGCAAGTGTGAAAAATCGGGACAGGAGGTAGGGGGGTAATAGGTGCCTATATAAGAATAAGCCCCAAAAATCAGGACATCTGGTCATCCGAGGCAAATCCTGTGTTCTTAACTTGCCACACGGGTTTCTCTGCTGTCTTGGATTTAGGGGCTGAGCAATAGATGACTGGGATGATTTAACTGGGAATTGGTCCTGCTTCGAGCAGGGGGTTGGACTAGATGACCTTTAGGGGTCCCTTCCAACCCTGATATTCTATGATTCTATGACGTTTGCTTATAAAGCTGTTTTACTGGAATAATGAGGTTTGTCCTTCCTTCCCTCAATCCCTGCCCATTTGAAAAAACAGCTTCAAAAGAGGTTGGTGGGGCGTTAGCAGTGCTGGACACTCAGTTCCTTTAAAGTCCCTGCTGCTGATTTAGCTTTGTGACAAGTGTAAGGTGGGCTCCTCTCCCTTCTAAGTTGGAACAACCCTAAGATGCAGGACATCAAAGCTCATGCAGTGGACTAATAAATACCCTTGAATTTAAATATCACATTACTGCACTACAAACAATGCACTGTTGAGCAAAATGGAGATCCGGGGGCATTCTGTCTGATCTGGGATTCAGAGTGAGTTGTGAATGGCTTGGCTATTCTAAATCCAATCCCTGCCCAGCTTTCTAGGAACAGTGTCACTCATTGTCTGTGCCGTCTCCCTCCCAGCTGTGTGTGCAGCATGCATAGAAATTTCCCTTTCAGGGAGACCCCTGGGGGTCACAGTTCAGGGAGCCTTTTCAAAGGCTCTGTGAATCCTCGCTGCCAGCAGGATGTTGAATAGGGGATCTCCCTGTCGCCTGGGCAATCCATTGAGAGGTCACTTCAGCACCTCTCCCGGGAAACGTTTAGATAATTGAGTTGCTGATTTTTGCAAAGCTCCTGTGGCTCCTCTTAAAATGGAGGCCACGTGCACTGGACTCTAGGGCCTTATCTGTGCTAGTGACAAAATTGTGCTAACTGCTGCACTTCTGTGTCACCGTTGTCCCTAGCAGGATTCTAGCCCTGTTCCCCTGGTCAGGATAGACGAGCCGTGTGCAGCTATGCCTGTGCCGTGCATTGCACCAGATCTAACACTCAGGACACTATTGTATTGCCATGGAAAGTGGAATTTCCTAGTGGAGAGAGCACTGCACTATCATTCAGGAGTGGACCTGGGTTCTATTCCCTTCCCTGCCACTGGTCTGCTGGGTGACCTTGGGCAAGTCATTTCATTCCTTTGCCTCAGTTTCCCATCTGTAAAATGGGGATGATACTACCGACCCTCTTTGTACAGCACTTTGAGATCCAGGGATGAAAAGTGCTGTATAAGAACTACAATATATCTTACTATTATAAGGTTGGCCTTGCCCAGCTTTGTAAGAACGATGATAAAGAATTATGCTCCAACTCATATGTAGTGAGGAAGAATGGTCTTGGAGTTGCAGGCCAGGGCTAGGAGTCAGGAGACCTCGGTACTCTTTCAGCCTGCCAGTTTGTAGAATGGCACTAGTGGCTCGTGTCATGGAGTCACAGGATGTGGTCTATGCCCCAGCCTGTAACCAGTCTATTGGGAGTGACCCCATTAATGTGCCAGGCCCCAAAGACACTCGCAGTTCTAAGGGGCAGGCACATGGCTTACAAGATTCCAAGACTGCGCCTTCAGCCCCAGTGATCCCCCTCTCTGTTGATCTCCATAGAATCATAGAATATCAGGGTTGGAAGGGACCTCAGGAGGTATCTAGGCCAACCCCCTGCTCAAAGCAGGACCAATCCCCAACTAAGTCACCCCAGCCAGGGCTTTGTCAAGCCTGACCTTAAAAACCTCCAAGGAAGGAGATTCCACCACCTCCCTAGGCAACCCATTCCAGCGCTTGACCACCCTCCTAGTGAAAAAGATTTTCCTAATATCCAACCTAAACTTCCCCCACTGCAACTTGAGACCATTACTCCTTGTTCTGTCATCTGCGACCACTGAGAACAGTCTAGACCCATCCTCTTTGGAACCCCCTTTCAGGTAATTGAAAGCAGCTATCAAGTCCCCCCTCATTCTTCTCTTCCGCAGACTAAACAATCCCAGTTCCCTCAGCCTCTCCTCATAAGTCATGTGTTCCAGTCCCCTAATCATTTTTGTTGCCCTCCGCTGGACATTTTCCAATTTTTTCACGTCCTTCTTGTAGTGTGGGGCCCAAACTGGACACAGTACTCCAGTACTCCATGGTTCACTGCAATGAATCCAGCCCAGCCAGAGTCCTGCGTGAGGCTTGGTACTGTCTTCCTGCAGGGCGCAACGTGCTCAGGGAATACTCACAGCAACACAGGCAGCCTTCCCAAACAAGGTAACAATTTATTAGGCACCTGGCTACAGAATCTGAAAGTCATTAGGATAGCAAAGAGCGGCAGAAGTTAACCCTAGTCCATCCTAGTCAAACCAGTGCCATGATCATCCAACCAAGCGGTGCTGGACTTCATTTTTGGCTCCCTCTCTTGTCCCTTTGCCCTCCCCCAGGTGAGAGCTCCTGAGTCCTGTCCCATTCTCCCCTCCCCCCCCCCCAAAAAAAAAACAGCCAGCTCTTCTCATCACGTGACATCTTTTCCTCCTTGTTCTCCAGCTCAGTTCACACGTCCTGCCTGCCAGGGTTCCCTGCTGCTCGGTGTGAATTTTTCAGGGGTTGGGGTATTTTTGTCTTGACAAAGGAGCCTCTGTTGATTTGACTCATTTTTTTTCAGGCTGTTCATTAATGGCCCAGACAGCGAGGTGACACATGCCCACCTATGCCTCTTGCTCTTCCCTGAGAGCAGATTTAATCCCTCTCACCACCCTGCCCCCCAGTGGCTAGGCCCAGTGTAGAAGGAAACTGAGGCATGCATAGGAATCATAAATCTAGTACAAAAAAAACCTGCTTCATCACAGCTTGGGAAGCAGGTGAGGGGCCTGTGCTGGCTCTAGAATGGCATTAAGTGCTTGGAAACCCTTAAATGAAAGACGCTTTTTTAGGACAAGAGGTGTGAGTAAAAAATCTAAAGCGTGTTTGACACTTTTGTGTTTTCGCTTCCCGTGAATCTTTTGATCTTTTCTCGTAGCAGCCACCACCACTTTGGGGACATATTTCTGTAATGGTCCCAATGCATCCAGGCTGAATAGTTCAGCCCTGGTACTGTACCATGGGACTGCATGTCCACTGGTGTCTGTGTATAACCTATGCGAGCAGCGAGTGACTTATGAGGGGGCACTCTTCTGTCTGACTGTGCAATACCCCAGCATGGTACTAGATAGCACTGCACCGCTGGAGGTGCCATCATTGGGATGAAACATAAAGCCAAAGTCCCAGCCACTTGAAGTCACTAAAGGTTCTGTGACCGTTTTTGTATGAGTTAAGGGCTTTTACCAGTCTGTGGGCCAGATACCAACATAGAATCATAGAAGATTAGGCTTGGAAGAGACCTCAGGAGGTCATCTAGTTCAAACCCCACCCCCACCCCCGCTCAAAGCAGGATCAACCCCAACTAAATCATCCCAACCAAGGCTTTACATTACATTCTGCCTACCTTAGCTTGCCCTGCAGTTTCAATTGGATGCAGCATTCTATTCACTCCTTGCCCTGAGCTGTAAACATCTGCCATGTTCCACCTTAGACGTGGCTGCATTTCAGCAGCAAAGGATTTGTGCACACAATAGCATCTCTAAAGTGTATCCTTGGGGATAAAAGGCACTTATGAAATGTAAACAATATTTGATGACCACCTCATCTTATTAAAGCTGAAAATGTTAATCAAATTCCCTCTGATGCTGGTGGCTTTCTCTCTGCATTTTGCTCATCTTGGCCAAAGAAACCAGACTGTTCACTCCAATTTATGTTGGTTTAAGCAGCTCCACTGTGCAGTGGTTAGGCGCTAGCCTGATGTTGTGGTTTGATTTTCAGCAATGTAGGGAAATGTGTAAGTATGATAAATTGCTTTATTTGCATTCTGTTCAAGCAAACCTGAAGTGTTGGGTCTAAACTCCAGGCTTATCCCTTTTTAATCTAATATACAGGGCTGCTTCTACCACCAGAGAACTCTAGGGAGGGTGCAGCTATAGTGGAAGGTACCGGAGGAAGAACAGTTACTATCTCAGTGCTGCCAGGAATTCTCCAAGCTTCTGGCGAGCTGTATATGGCAGACTTCTCGGGAAATGAGTCATGGGGACAGCCCCGTGGGGCAGACAGTCAAGAGTTGGATTTGAGCTAGGCAGGTAGGGACAAGTCCAGCAGGGTGGCATACTGACATCTTGTGGGCCCTGCAGGTATCTAATAGGAAATAGGCTAGAGAGAGCTGGAGACAGAACTGAATCAAGCTTCATCCACCACGTTCATACAATGTGATAAACAAGGTAATTTTGGCCCCTGTTGCAGGAGTTCATGTGACGGGGGTTTGGGAGTGCATATGCCTGGGGCCCTGTAGCTTAGGGGAAGGGACACTGAGCTGCAAGCCAGGAGACCATAAGCTGGAGTCCTGGCTCTTCTGCCGATAATGTATCTGTGCCCCTCACAATCTTCATTACTAACCAAGGCCTCATACTAGTGCTTTAGGGGAAAGTACCTGTCATTCACCCATTTAACTGTACATGGTCACTTGCAGCAGAGATCAGTAGAACCCAGGTCTTCCATAACAGAGCAAAGGCTTATCCACTTTGCCACGCTGCCTTTCCGAAAGGACATACCTAGTCTTCGAAGGGTTAGAGTGTTGTTAATAAGCATCATTTCACCAGATGCGCACACACCAGTGAAGGGACACGGGGCAGTGAGAAGAACACTTCCTCATCCCAAACTGCCTTTGAATTCTCCAGTGCTGTCCTGAGATCTAATCAGGATCCCCTCTGCTCTGCAGCCAGCTGGAGCTAATGTCTGTGGCCCAGTGCCTGGATACTGGAGTGGTAGATGAGAGATCCTGGCTTGGCTGCTGGTCATTTAAAAGATGGAGGTGTGTACACAATTAAAGGGAAAAGGGCTGCATGTTTCATGGGATTTAGACACCTAGTGGGGTTTTGCCTTTAAAAATCTGGTCCCAAGTGACTAAACCAGTCAGTACAGGGTACCCGATGGTTTTTAATTTGATACATAATTAATTGGGCCCTGTTCCAGCACTTGTGACTTTCAGAGTACAGCGGAGTCTTGTACTGAAAATGCAGAATTGCCTGACAGATGTCTGAAGGGGAAGCTGGAGGCTGGGCGCCTGGGAAATATTGAGGTTGCAGCATAAGCCCATTAGCTGGACCATTCTGCTAAAAAGATTGGTGGAAATAGTTAATGTTGCCAATTGTATTTCCATTCATTTGGTTTGGGTTAACAGCCCGCTGAGAGGAATGGGGTAGTTAGCGCTTCCCAGCTATTGTTTCAGACTGCCTACAGACTCAGGCAAGCAATCTCTGTAGCAGTTTGACATGGTTTGCATTTGGACTGTTTCCTCATAATAATAAGGGCTGGAGATTTGAGGGATCTGGGGGTCACAGTGGACCACAAGCTAAATATGAGTCAACGGCGTAACGCTGTTGCAAAAAAAGCAAACATCCTTCTGGGATGTATTAGCAGGAGTATTGTAAGCAAGGCATGAGAAGTAATTCTTCCACTCTGCTCCCCGCTGATTAGGCCTCAGCTGGAGTATTGTGTCAGTTCTGGGCGCCACATTTCAGGAAGGATGTGGACAAATTGGAGAAAGTCCAGAGAAGAGCAACAAAAATGATTAAAGGTCTAGAAAACATGACCCCTGAGGGAAGATTGAAAAAATTGGGTTTGTTTAGTCTGGAAAGGAGACGAACGAGGGGGGACATAACAGTTTTCAAGTACATAAAAGGTTGTTACAGGGAGGAGGGAGAAAAATTATTGTTCTTAACCTCTGATGATAGGACAAGAAGCAATGGGCTTAAATTGCAGCAAGGGCAGGTTAGGTTGGACATCAGGAAAAACTTCCTAACTGTCAGCGTGGTTAACACTGGAATAAATTGCCTAGGGAGGTGGTGGAATCTCCATCATTGGGGATTTTTAAGAGCAGGTTGGACAAACACCTGTCAGGGATGATCTAGATAATATTTAGTCCTGCCTTGAGTGCAGGGGACTGGAATAGATGACCTCTCGAGGTCCCTTCCAGTTCTATTATTTGGGTTGTAGCAACACAAAAGGTGGGCTTTCCCAGTGCTGTTCTGTAACAGGGCCTGTGCTCTGGAGGCTATGGTGCCCTTCCTGAGATGAATGGGGCAGCTCCCCCTTCACAGAGCTATTGTCTCAACTTCTCTTCGGACTTGGGCAGACATCGCCACATTGGGCATGTTTTCAATGTTCTCTCTGCAACCTCAAGGGAACGGAACCTGTTGGTAAATGGAAGTGAAGCTGCTGGAACCCAGTCCTGGGGAACTCCATGCGTCTGGGATCCCAGAATACACGGGCCTTGCAGCTCCCAAATTCTTGTAGCCCTGCGTGCTATGAGCATGTCCTCCCACAAACACACCTAGCAATGGGGGTGCAGCATAGGGCTGCTTATATTGTCCCTATGCCACTCCTGGGCTGGGGCCATTGTCCTTTGGCCTGCTGCAGCCCCACATGCTGATGGAGTGTCCTGGGGAGAACAGAGCAGGGGCCAGATTCCAGGCCCGAGGGGGTGGGGGTGTCTAAAACGACAACAGGCCCGAGGGGGTGGGAGTGAGTTTTAAACCTTGAGCTATGGAGACTCCCTTCTTTTTTTATTCCTGCTGCAAACCACTTCAGTGCCTCATCTCAGCGAGAGCCACTAGCTTCTCTCAGAGGTGGCTCGGGTGCTCCTCCGTAGCCATCACCAGATGGAACACCTGCTTCACGAGCAGGCTCAGTGCTACAAGCGTATGAGCACTCTCCGTGCCCCGTGAACTCGTCGACCACTGAGAGCTGAGCCCTGGATCCCTTTGGCACCCAGAACTCCCAGTGACTTCAGGTCAGCACAATGAGTCTAAGTGTTTCACCCTCTCTCAGCGAAGCTGCACTGCTCACAGTCCCAGAGCTCACGGGCCGTGTGTGTGGCTTCTGATCACTGATCAGTGCACGAGTGACCATAGCAATGATATCGGGATGGCGCCCTTCGCACAGAGGGGCACCCAGTCCCTGTCCACAGGAGCCTGCACTGGCCAGGACAGACATGGACTTCTTAAATAAATATCGGTTCCTCCCCTGTCTGACCATGATTGGTTGGTTTCTGGTGGGCAGTTGTTGCTGGCAAAGCACCTTCTCAGTAGAGCACTGTCCCATGAAAGCCACCTACCAGGGCCAGGGGCTGGGCTTGTCTTCTTCTTGGGATGAGCCAGTGGCTCCTGGCTGCAGGTCCAACCCCAGGCCCAGCAGGATGGGACAGTAGGTATCCTTGGGCCTCCTGCTCGATGGGAGAGCTCTCTTGTCTGCACACCTGGTGGGGAAGGGATCCTCGCAAGAAAGGGCTGCCAGGAAGGATCCTTCTCTTGGGAGCTTTCCCAGGCCATAAATCTCACCTGCATCACCTTGCTGGCCAGCCGGCCTACTGCTCTCCTCCCCTCATCTCTCCCCGCTTGCCTCCCTCCTTTCTTCTCATCTAGCTCAAGCACCTGCTGAGAGGAGCCAGACGTGCGGAGTCGTGCAGGATCCTGTGGCGTGGGCAGCTTCGCAGGGACCGCTGCCTTCAGCGGGGCTCTTTTTGGCTTATTTACCTGACCAGCTCTGCCCCTGCCTGTGGGGAGTGAATGGGGTGGGGGGTGAGTAGGGAAGGGGAGAGTGAGGGATGTAGGCATGTGAGAGGGGTAGGGTTGGTGGGGTAGGGGGTGGGCAGGGAGTAAGGACGAGGCATGTGAGGAGTTGGAGGGTGAGTAGGGGGATATGGTGGGGGGGTGAGTAGGGAAGGGGACAGTGAGGAGGTAGGGATTAGTAGGGAGGGGACATGGTGGGGGAGGGGGTGGGCAAGGGATGAGTAAGGGGGGGCAAGTGAGGGGGTGGGGATTGGAGGGTGAGTAGAGAGGAGACATGGTGCGGGGGTGAGTATTGCGGTGAGTAGGGAGGGGCAGGGGTGGGTGCTGAGTAGGGAGGGGCAGGGGCATATTGGGGGGTGAGTAGGGAGGGAGCATGGCGGGGGGTGAGTGGGGGATAAGTAGGGGGGCATGGTGGAGGCAGGGAGTGAGTAAGGAGGGGGGTGCATGCTGAGTAGGGAGGGTCAGGGTATGTGAGTGAGTAGGTATTGTGGGGTGAATAGGGAGGGGGCCGGGCAGGGGTGCTTGTGATGGGCCTTTTGTCCTGCTACCAGATTTATTCTAAGGAATCGCTGCTCTGCCCCTTCCCAGCTGATGGGCCCCATCTCCCACTGCCCCGCCCCCAGCTGAAGTCCCCTGTACTCGCAGTGCATTCTGGGGGTGTCGCAGCGGCCATTAGAGCTGGGCTCACACCAGGCCCCGGACTTCCCCTTGAGTAGGGTCTCCCCCCCCCACCCCCATTTCCATTTGCTGCCCCTGGGCCGTCGCATCCCTAAAGCTCTAGGAAGCCTCAAGTGCTAAGTCATCCGTGGGGGGATGCGGGGGTGGGGATGGAGCCCACCTGCCCCATGTCCCTATGGTGACAGCGGGCGCTCAGAGAGAAGGCAGCCACCAGGGGTGGGGGTGGGATGACACACAGCTAGAGGAAGGAGCTAGGATACGGCCAACCCCTCCCCTCCTTTAACTGAGGGCTCGTGGTGGGGGCAGGCGGGGGGGGGACTCTTTGGTGCTCTGTCCCTTTAAGAAGAGGCAAGGTCCTAGATGCTGTGGGGATGGGCACTGATATAAAACCATAGGTAGGAAGGAGTGTGGGATCAGGGATTTCCCCACAGGCTCCCGAGTGGTTCTGCAAGAGGCGGTGCGGGAGGGGAAGACACAGGATGGGTGGGGGGATCCCCAGGAGAAACCAGGGAGCTGGGCGCAGGGAAGAGAGAGAGTCTGAGAGCCCTGGGGTAGAGGAATGGAGATGAGTCAAGGCATCAGATGCTGGCAAAGATGGGGCTTCTCCCCCCATCCGCTACTCCGCCACAGGCCCGCGGGGCACAGAGTGAGGGGAGGTGCTTTGTGGGAAAAGCTCCGAGTGGGTTAGAGGCTGATGCTGCTGGTTTGGGATGCAGGGCGCCTGGGATGATGTTTCATACAGGTGGTGATCGTTAAACGTGCTCGTTAATACCAGAAGAGACTCGTTGCCTGGTTCCTCCGGGACCTCGCCTGGAAGTGGGGCTGTCTGGAGAGCGTGCCGTGTTGTCACTCTGCAGTGAGCCAGATTACACTGGAGCCCCTGTGGGCAGGCTGGATGATGGAGGGAGTGGTGGGATCACCGGGTAGGGACTCGGGAAGCCCTGAGTTCTGATCCTGGCGCTGACTCAGCCTTAGGATCCCCAGCTCTGACCGCAGTGTTTCCCCCCCTCCCCGTGTGGTCATGACGGCAGGCAGCAAAGGGCTTTGAACCAAGGCTAGGCCACTGGGGAGTGGTGACCACGGCTCATCCCACTGGTTCCTTGCTCTGACCCATGTCTTGAAGTGCAGCTGGGCTAAGTGCAGCCCAAGGCTGCCTGTGTGTAGGCACCGCCGGGAGGTACAAAGCTCCCACAGGGCGGCTGCCCAACGCTGGAGGAGGTGCCTGGCCTCGTGCAGCGCCTGTGAAAGTTCCCGAGAGCCTGTGTTCCTGCCGCTGGATCTTGTGCTTCTGGGGCTGGGACCATCTCTCACTGTCTGCCTGCACAGCACCTAGCCCCACGGGGCCCCAACAGTAACGGGGGTTACCGTAATACACCGCCTTAATCGCACTCACGATGAACGTGGGAATCGCTGAGCACTGCTGCATTTCAACACGACTCAAAGCGCAGCAGGGGACACCCGGCCCGTACCCCAAAGAGCTGCCCGCCCACCCAGGTGCCAGACACTGCCTGCTGGATGGGAGGCCGGCACCTGTCGTGCTACCTCAGTTCTCAGGGGATTTTTATCCAGACCCTAAAAACAAGGGAGGGAAAGAGGCGCCAATAAGCATTCTTGCCTTGGGTAGGGTTGCCACCTGTCTGGGTTTCGGCTTCTCTGTCCGGTTGTGATTTAGGGTTGCCAGGTCCCCTTTTCAGCCGGACTTTCTGGTCAAAAACCAGGCACCCGGCAACCCTAAATGGCACCTGACCCAAAAGCCCAGTTAACTGCGGGGCAGGAGGAGGTGCCGGGCCATTAACCCGCACCAGCCCGTGCTCAGCCGGGGCCACCTCCTACTCCAGGCAGGCTCCTTGAGACAATCCAGCAAGTGACCGGGGCAGGATCTTGGGGGGAAGAGGCAGAGAAGGGGGCAGGGCCTTGGGGGTCCAGTTACCAGCAATTAGAAAGGTGGCAAGCCTAGCTCGTGGGCCTTGGGGGAGAGGTGGGTGCGTAGTGCTGTCCTGTGGGTGAGTGTTCCCTGCATGGCTCCTCCATGGCCTGTCCTGCTGTGTCCCCACAGCAGTATTTATTCCCTGGGATCCAGGACTCATGGTGCTGCACAGCCGTGTAGCGAGAGGACAATCCCACCTCCGCCCACCTTCTTCTGGAGCAGCTGGCACTGGCCACTCTTGGACGAAGACACTGGATTAGCTGGACTGCGAGTCTGACCCAGCCCCAAAGGGCGGGGGGGAGGGAAGGCTCACCCCCGCCCCATTGTATGGCCAGATGCATCTCACGGTGATGGTGCAGGTGCCCCAGGAGGGCAGTACAGGGTGGTCTGGAAGTGGGCTCTGCACTGAATCATGCCATGATCCTTTCCCAGGCAGCCAGCAAGTGGGGAAATTTGCCCCAGGCCCTGCAGGGGCCCCCACGAGAGTTTTCGGCGGCAGGGGTCCTTCCACTCCATGTCTTCGGCGAAGTGCTGCCGAAGACCCCAAGCCCCCTGAATCCTCTGGGCAGCCCTGCCTCTCTACTCACCCACCCCCAGGCACGGCAGCAAGCCTGAGGCCTGGCCAAGCTGCCTCTCGGTTGGTCCCCTTGGAAACGGCTCGGAGACGTGCCCGCGAGTCGGGAGTCTGGGAGCACATTCATCCCGCCGAGGCGGAAGT